>NC_083877.1:8229464-8862500 GCF_032452875.1 Bos javanicus | reverse complement strand
CAGTGCATCAGGCTTCCCTGTCCCTCACCATCTCCTGGAATTTGCCCAAGTTCACGTCCTTTGATGGGGTGATGCCATCCAACCATCTCATCCTCTGTCACCCTGTTCCCTTCCTGCCTTCATTCTTTCGTAGCATTAGGGTCTTTTCCAGCAAGTCAGCTGTTTGCATCAGGTCTGGGACTGGGACTTCAGCTTCAGCATCAGCCCTTTCTCCCCTATATAAACAAGTTTGAGCCTCCACTATGTCTTGCTTTAACCCCAGATGCTGTAGTTATTACTTGGGCTTTTCAGGTTGACCAGAGAAAAAGATGTTTGTTATATTCACAGGTTATCATGGTAATCTGTCCACAGAAACAGGATCCTGAAAGATTCTATCAAGTAACTCATCAGAAATAGTCGAGGAAGACTGTGTAGAATAACTTGCAAAAAGTTGTGACATTCTTAAAATGCTATAATAAGATTATTTATACATTATTTTGTTTTTGTGAGATCAAGTTAGAGGTTTTTCATGTTTTTACATGCTATTACATGTTAACACTTATTTGTGGAACCAAGAGCTAAAGGTGGAGTGCCTCCCGTTGCGAAAATGCAACATTTTAGAACAGTGTTTACTGACAAATTCAGAATCAGGATGTAAAAATGATTATTTTACTCTGAGTAAAGAAACGAAGAATAAAAGGGTGGCATATTAGAGATAACACAAATGTTTTTAAAATTGCAGACTATAATATGATACAGAGAAGAAAGATTAGGCGAGTCATTGGGAATCACTAAACTAACCTTATAATAATTAAGAAAATTTTACCATTGAATACTCAAACAGATTTGCTGCTATTGAAAATGTGTCAAATACAACTCTTATTATCAAGTACTCTTACCAATTACTTAGAAGTAGTATTTAAGCAGTTTAAGACTTAGAAATTTGACTTAGCTTTTTAAAAATGCTTTATATGTGGTAGAATACAAAATAAATATACATTGAAAGTGGAACCTTTAACATGCCAGCTTACTATACACACACACACACACCTTTTGATAGGAATATAATATGAAAATTATTTTCAACTCTTGCATAAGAATGGAAATTATTAAGTTAATTATTATTTTGTCAATCTTCTGTACAAAGGACTTAAGACCTCAATATCAGTAAATAAAAATAGAAGAAATATTCGTACGTGTTTCTTCTTGAACCATTGTGACCTAATGAGCAAACCTTAGTACAACAAATTGAATAAATACATAATTGTATCAGAGTACTTTTGTATAATGCTAATAATCCCAAAGACATAAGTTCTCCTCTGGATCCTAGATCCGTACAACTGAAAAATTGGCTCCCATTTTTTTAATCCGTAGTTTGAAGAATAACCTGAATTGCTGAATCACCCAAGAATAATTACTGTAGTAAAATATCATTAAATTAAGCTTATTTTATAATCTGACAAAATTCAGGTATCCTAACTGATGTTAACTTTTATTATCTAAGAGAAGTGATAGTAATCAGTTGGCCTAAGTGATTTGCATCCAGTGATATTTTCTTTGCCCAATCATTTTAGTTATGATAACCTATATTAGTTTGGAATAACTATATAGTTCATAATCTTTCTGAATGTTTTAGGCATACTGAACTATTTCACAGAGTAGAGTAGTAGTGATGGATATTCCTTTGCTAATACTCTGGTCTTCCAGGGTCCTTCTTCAGATGCTGCCTTAAATCCCTCTTGGCCCTAAGTCGTGTATAACAATTTTGGAAGTAAATGATCAGTGATAATAATACAGATACGGTTCATCCAGTGTATGCTGTGTACCTACCATGTTTCAGGTTCCCTTCTTTCCATGCATCTCAGTTGACTGGCTTTGTTGTTTTGGTAACTGCATCACATTCTTGGCTCATATTGAGCTTGTAGACAAGTTTGCTTTTTTTCCCTGAACTACTCAGAAGCCAGGACTACTTTATCCAGTATTTGTGTGATTCTATGTTGACAGCTCAAACTGGGGAAATGGGTATTATTTTAGAGTGGGAGATGATGAAATAGTCAGTTTTCAACTTGCTTCAGTTGGTTGCTGGTGGGATGTCTAAACAGAGATGTTATAAAGACAGGATATAGGTATGGACAGAAGATAAAAAGTCAAGTGGACAGAGAGGTTTGTGATTTGAGGTAGTAATTAAAATTGTCAGTGTTTTTGTATGGAGATGAAGTATCTGTGGGAGGTGCTATTGCTTTCCCATACAGACTCAAGCAGGAGCTATCCATAATAATCTTTTTTAGCCCTTTGTTAGTAGTACACGCTTTTCAGTATCATGGACTTTTAAAGAACTGGAGGATTCGTGTAATGATTAGTTTTACATTTGTGTTTTTTTAATTATTAATTCTTATTAGTCATCAAGATTCACAGTATTGCACAAAATATAGTGATACTGATTTTGTATTTAGCATGCATCAGTTTAGCTGTTTATAAAATATCTTATTTATTAAAAATAATTAAAAATATATTTTACTTGAGTGTAACTTGAACCATCTTCAATTTAATGGGTTAATTAATGGGTACAGGAAGATGAAAAGGTAACAAATACCATCAGACTAAGCCTTAATTGTTCTTTTAGGATACCTAAGAAATTGATAACTTGTTGCTTCCAGTGGTGGGACTGAGCAACTCAGGGCGTGGAGTGTGGGTGTTGGGTTGCCTTTTCACTTTGTATTGTTTTGTGTGATTCAAGGTTTGAACCATGATTGATTTTACCTTTGGAACAGGTGAGGAAATTTAAAGCTTATTTACTTGAAACATGAGATAGTATGATGTTTAAAAAGTATTGGCACTTAAAGTTAAAAGTCATAATTTCAAATCCTAATTTCACAGTTTCCTGGCCAGCTGGCCTGAAATGAGTCATTTCACCTCTTTGAAAATGAGGGTGTGATTGCTGCCCTGATCACCACTCAGGGTCCTTGTGAGTTCATTTAGTAAACGTATCTGTGAGGTGCACACTGACGGGCGCTAGTAGGAGACATCCCAGTCCTCGGGGCATCCACTTTCAAGTGCAGATGGAGATGAAATTATAGCTTATATTTTACTTATAATTTGTATAATGGAGATAAATATGCTATAAAAATTCACGGGGAAGGTCCATAGTGGCAGCTTGGGGACGGTAGGGTAGGGGTTAGAGTGGTCCTTATGGAAGACAAGGACATTTGAGTTAAATTTTGAAGAATGAGTTGGCCAGATGCAAGGAGAGGATGACGGAGGGAGAAAGTATTCTACCCAGAACAAGCACCATTTCCAGCCCTATCTCATTTTTTGTGTGTTTATGTGTGGCAGATTTTTGTTTTACTTATTTTTATTAAGACAGGATGCTATAGAAGAGTTTCAAGTTGTAAGTAAATATACTTTCCTTGGTGCCATATTGTTTTCCTTTATAGAGCCATTAAACATCTTGTGAAGTAGAGTGAAAGTTGCTCAGTCGTGTCTGACTCTTTACAACCTTTACAACTCTTTACAACTCTTTACAACTATAGCCTACCAGGCTCCTCTGTCCATGGGATTTCCCAAGCAAGAATACTGGAGTGGGTAGCCATTTCCTTCTCCAGGGGATCTTCCCAACCCAGGGATCGAACCCAGGCTTCTTCTGCATTACAGGCAGAGTCTTTACCATCTGAGCTACCAGGGAAGCCCAAATAAACATCTTACCCCCTTAATAGTTCATGCTACTACTAAGTCGCTTCAGTCGTGTCCAACTCTGTGCGACCCATAGATGACAGCCCAACAGGCTCCTCTGTCCCTGGGATTCTCCAGGCAAGAACACTGGAATGGGTTGCCATTTCCTTCTCCAGTGCATGAAAGTGAAAAGTGAAAGTGGAGTCGCTCAGTCGCGTCTGACTCTTAGCAACTCCATGGACTGTAGCCTACCAGGCTCCTCCGTCCCTGGGATTCTCTAGGCAAGAGTACTGGAGTGGGTTGCCATTGCCTTCTCTGATGTCTACTAGTTCATAGACATTAATATTTAGCTACTTAATGCTCACTCTTCTGTAAGCTACAGTTCAGGGGCATTGATAATTTGCTATTTAGTCTTTAACATCCAGTATCCTCTAAGTTGGGCTTCCCAGGTGGGTCAGTGGTAAAGAATCTGCCTGCCAATGCAGGAGATGCGTGTTGGATCCCAGGGTTGGAAAGATCCCCTGGAAAAGGAAATGGCAACCCACTTTAGAGTCTTGCCTGGGAAATCCAGTGGACAGAGGAGCCTGCTGGGCTGTAGTCCGTGGGGTTGCAAAAGAGTCAGACACAACTTAGCAACTAACCTCCACCATACCAACATCCTGTAAGCTATAGAAGTACTTTGTGAATTGAAAATATAATATAGGTAGAATATAGTGTTATTTATTATGGATATTAGCCTCTGGTAAACACCATGATTAATAAAAATAAACACGAGTTTTTAAAATTTTATTCTGGTTTAGTTTTGTTTTGGTTGTTTTTGGCTGTGCTATGTAGCTTGAGGGATCTCAGTTCCCACAACCAGGGACTGAACCTGGGCAATGGCAGCAAAAGCCTGGAATCCTATCCACTAGTACTCCAGGTATCAGGGATTTTGCAAAAATTCATACAGAATATTTCTTAATACAGTGGAAAACATAAAATAGGGTATTGTATAGATAATTCCCTCTTTGTATTGTATTTATTTGTATTTGGGAAGAAAAAAGATGAGCTATCTCAATTTCTAAGTGAGTCATCAGTTTAGAACATACTGCTGCTGCTAAGTTGCTTCAGTCGTGTCCGACTCTGTGCAGCCCCATAGATGGCAGCCCACCAGGCTCCCCCGCCCCTGGGATTCTCCAGGCAAGAACACTGGAGTGGGTTGCCATTCCTTCTCCAACGCATGAAAGTGAAAACTGAAAGGGGAGTTGCTCAGTCGTGTCCGACTCTTTGAGACCCCATGGACTGCAGCCTACCAGGCTCCTCCATCCATAGGATTTTCCAGGCAAGAGTACTGGAGTGGGGTGCCATTGCCTTCTCCATAGAACATACTAGTCCAAAGTAAAGAAGCGTTATTTTTATAGTTGCAGGACAGTCTTCTGTTGTTAATGACTTTATCATCTCAGATGATAGAAAATAGTAATAGAAAGTAAGTAAAAATAAAAGAAAATAAGAATAGAGAAGAAAACTATATGTGGCTTAAACTACGTTTCTTATCTTATACAATAGGAAATCTCAAAGTAAGGTGCATTCACAGTTGTTAAATCACTAGTTTAATATCATCGTCAAAGATTCAGGTTCTCTGACATCCCAGAGTGACCTGTCCGCTTAGTATGGATATCCTCATGATCCCAAGGTGGCAGGTGTCACACATAGGTGACAATGTATAGGGGAGAAAAGAGAATTACACCTGCTTATATCAAGATTGCCGGGAGAAATATCAATAACCTCAGATATGCAGATGACACCACCCTTATGGCAGAAAGTGAAGAGGAACTAAAAAGCCTCTTGATGAAAGTGAAAGAGGAGAGTGAAAAAGTTGGCTTAAAGTTAAACATTCAGAAAACAGATCATGGCATCTGGTCCCATCACTTCATGGCAAATAGATGGGGAAACAGTAGAAACAGTGTCAGACTTTATTTTTTTGGGCTCCAAAATCACTGCAGATGGTAATTGTAGCCATGAAATTAAAAGATGCTTACTCCTTGGAAGGAAAGTTATGACCAACCTAGATAGCATATTGGAAAGCAGAGACATTACCTTGCCAACAAAGGTCTGTCTAGTCAAGGCTATGGTTTTTCCAGTAGTCATGTATGGATGTGAGAGTTGGACTGTGAAGAAAGCTGAGCGCCAAAGAATTGATGCTTTTGAACTGTGGTGTTGGAGAAGACTCTTGAGAGTCCCTTGGACTGCAAGGAGATCCAACCAGTCCATTCTAAAGGAGATCAGTCCTGGGTGTTCATTGGAAGGAATGATGCTAAAGCTGAAACTCCAGTACTTTGGTCACCTCGTGTGAAGAGTTGACTCATTGGAAAAGACTGATGCTGGGAGGGATTGGGGGCAGGAGGAGAAGGGGACGACAGAGGATGAGATGGCTGGATGGCATCACCAACTCAACGGACATGAGTTTGAGTGAACGCCAGGAATTGGTGATGGACAGGGAGGCCTGGCGTGCTGTGATTCATGGGGTCGCAAAGAGTCAGACACGACTGAGTGACTGAACTGAACTGAACTGATATCATATTTAGGAAGACTGACAAAATTCTCAGAAGTCCCCAGCAAAAGCTACTTTAAAAATACAAATTGAATATTTCAAACAAGTAGGAGGGCTTCCCTGGCAGCTCCGTTGGTAAAGAATCTGCTGCAATGCAGGAGACCCCGGTTCGATTCTTGGGTCAGGAAAATTCGCTGGAAAAGGGATAAGCTTCCCACTCCTGTATTCTTGGGCTTCCCTTGTGGCTCAGCCGGTAAAGAATCCACCCGCAATGTGGGAGACCTGGGTTCAATCCCTGGGTTGGGAAGATCCCCTGGAAAAGGGAAAGGCTACCCACTCCAGTATTCTGGCCTGGAGAATTCCATGGACTGTATAGTCCAAACAAATGGGACAAGACATATTTTGCTCATAGGTCTATTTTAAAAGTTGAAAATGAGTAAATTGATTATAAATATATATAATTTAAAATATATATATATATAAGATTACATTTCTTTCTTATTGTATCCTGTGCTGCTCAAAGGATACTATTCTTATAAATTAGGTTAAATTAGTTTTCTTTTTCATCAGTTGCTTCATATTATAGCTATAACTGTGTCGGGGGTAGGGTCTGGAGGGGCGTATTTTTCCTGGGGTTTCTAATTGTCTTTCATTTTTCATTCTTCTTCTTAGAGCTGTCCCTGTAAGACTCCACGCTAAGATTTTTGTTTAGAGTGAATGCTTTCCAGGCCTACGACACATTTAATATTAACACTGGGATTTTTTTTTTCCTTCATTAAACATTTGTATTAGATTGACCATGATTTCTTTTCTTGATATTCATCTTCAGTTTGCTGCAGTACATTCAGAAAGGGGACAGAGTAGATGAATATTTGAATTTTTATACAGCAAAAAAAATTTACCTGGCCTACGACTTCTTTCATCACTTTTCCACATGACTTACTGGTTTCTTTCAGATCTTAACTCACGTATCCCGTTCTCAAAGAGGCCTTCCCCGACCATCCTGTTTTAAATTGTGAATCCCCTATTACCAGTTCTTCTTGACTGTTTTTTATCTTAGAGCAGTTTCACAGTGTAACATGCCCGTATATTTTGCTTATTGTCTTTATTTTGCTGCTAAAAATGCCACAGGGTAGACAATTCTGTAGTTTTGCTCACTTGTATGTCCTTGGTACATAAAATGTCTGGTACACAGTAGCCCCCTCAGTAAGTAATTGATGGATTAGTTAGTGAATTTTCCTATCGCTATTATAGTTATAAATCTAGATTTTAAATTGTTTTCTATCAGAACTTTGAACGGATTGCTCCATTATCTTCTGATATCTAGAGTTTTAATATGAAATACAGAATTTTTATAGGTGACCTATTTCTTCTGCTTTTGAAAGCTTCGTGTTTTTGGATCTCTGGAAAATTTCAACAGTGTACATAAACATGAGATTTTGTCGCTGACTCTAGCTGGCACTTAGGAACCCCTTCCAATTAAGATTGTTGTTTTTTATAGCTCTGGGAAAAGGTATTCTTTTATTATTATTAAAGTATAGTTGATTTACAGTGCTGTGTTAGTTTCAGGTATACAGCAAAGTGATCTGGTTACATACATGCTTTTTGCAGTTATTTTCCATTACATGGTATTACACAGTACTGAATATAGTTCCCATGCTATACAATAAATCCTCATTTATTTTATGTTGTGTGTATTTGTTGATCCCACACTCCCAATTTATCCCTGCCCCAATTCTTCCCCTGATTTTCTACTGTATCACTATTTACAACTCCTGTTGGTTATTAGGTTTATCTTCTTTTCCCTTGATGTTCATTTTCCTTATTTTTCTCTTTTTAATTTTAAATCTCTTTAATATAGGTTTTGATATGCTTATTAATATTTAAACAGTAAAATCTGGCATGCTATTTTCTTTGACTATGATGAAATAACAAATAGTAAGCTAAGATACGATAGATTGATTTAATATTGGTATTTTGTTTATGACTACTAATAAGATAGTTTATTGTATCAGTAGGAAAAGGAAGTATTCATCAGTAAATGATCACTAGTTTACTGGAAAGGGGTTAAGTTTAATTTCTCCTCAGGTAATATATATTTTAAATATTATATAATAAGAAAATATTACATATCTATAAAATTTATGAGCAGGGATGTTCATCACAGTATTATTTATATGGAGATGGACTAGATGTCTAACAGCATACTACTTTATTTAATAAGCTTTCGTACTGGTATTATGGAATGCTTTGCAGCCACTAACAGCTGTATTTTTAAAGAATGTTTAATGTCATTGAAAATGAGACACTTTCCCAATTATCCATCTATTTATTTATTTACAGTTGACCCTTGAACAACATGAGTTTGAAATGTGTAGGTCCACTTATATGTGGATTTTTTTTTTTAATGTAGTTTTACAAATACATATTTTTGATACATGGTTAAATTTGATTATGTGGAACCAGATACAAAGGGTTGACTATAAAGATACATATGGATTTTTAGTGTGAAGAGGATCAGCACCCCTTAACTCCAGAGTTATTCAAGGATCAACTGTGTGTGTGTATAATATAAATTTTCAAACATACGTGTTTAAAAACGAGTGAAAAATATTCAAAACGTTAATACAGGTTTCATAACCCTTTATATAAAACTGTTGGACCCATATGTATTTCCGAATTCCAAGTTTTTTAGATTTTACGACTATGATATATGTATTTACAAAGTAGCATCTAGAGAACTATTCTGTAATCAAGCAAATTTACATTTCTACAGTGGAACATGTGATTGTTCACATTAGGTAGGATACCTAGAATCTATAAATATTTTCATGTCGGTTGAGGTCACATTTTGCTGATAAATGAATTTAACCCTAACTTAATTCTTAAGTTACAATTTTTAAAAAATGTTTTTGGAATTTTAGATTTATGTGCATTTTGGATCAATAGTAGTTACTTTGGGCAATGAGATTATGAATGATTTTAAAATTTTGTTCTTTGTAATTTTTCAAATGTTTCTGTATTTATAGGAGCATATGCATAAGTATGTTTCAAAAAAAATTTTAGTAATTTAAAAATTATGACTATATATACTTGATTTTTCTTATTAAATCTTAGCCTCTCCTAGAGAAGAGTCCAATTTACCAGGAGCTATTCATTCATAGATTTAGCTATACTATTTTAATAAACATAGATAATTTCATAAGTTTATGGGAAATTAATATTTCAAACATAATACCATTTCACTCTCTTTTATCAGAAATTTAATAACTCATACAACTCCAGTTGTTTAACAGGATGCCAAGGAGAAGTAGGAAATTTTACATATTGCAGGCTGGGTATCAGATGATACTACCATTTTGGGAAGCAATTTGGCCATATCTAGTAAAGTTGAAATTGTGTATATACTCTCTAAAACCACTTCCATGTCATGTGACTTGTCATCAATACATTGATTTATACTGTTTGAAAATATGGAACCTTTTCAGTTTCTCTTGCATCTTGCTTTAACATTTTATTTATTGTAATTTTACATACTGGTATTACTGGGTTCTCACTGTAAATTTTTTTTTCTTTTGAGGGGGCAGTATTTTTGCTATTTGATAACTTGCTTCCTGAGCCTTTTCACAATATGGCTTCTCTTTAAACAAAAACTTAACTTTTGCTTCTTTTGATATTCTAATAGTCATATGAATATTCAGCACCTTTACTTGTCAAATGTGATACGTAGTTGAGTGTCTTCAATTTTGCCAAGGCCATGGCTGCTGTTTTCCACGGACAACCACATGGAATAGGATGACTAGGATTACCAACCAGAATTGTCAGTGGATCTAGGCAGAAAACGAAGAACTAAAGACCCTCTTGATGAAAGTCAAAGAGGAGAGTGAAGAAGTTGGCTTAAAACTCAACATTCAAAAAACTAAGATCATGGCATCTGGTCCCATCAATTCATGGCAAATAGATGGGGAAACAATGGAAACAGTGAGAGACTTTATTTTGGGGGGCTCCCAACTCACTGCAGATGGTGACTGCAGCCATGAAATTAAAAGACTTTTTGCTCCTTGGAAGAAGTTATGACCAACCTTCACAGCATATTAAAAAGCAGAGACATTACTTTGCCAACAAATGTCCGTAGTCATGTATGGATTTGAGAGTTGGACTGTAAAGAAAGCTGAGCGCTGAAGAATTGATACTTTTAAACTGTGGTGTTGGCACAGACTCTTGAGAATCTCTTGGACTGCAAGGAGATCCAACCAGTCCATCCTACAGGAAATCAGTCCTGAACATTCATTGGAAGAACTGATGCTGCAGCTGCAACTCCAATACTTTGGCCACCTGATACGAAGAACTGACTGAATTGAAAAGCCCCTGATGCTGGGAAAGATTGAAGGCGGGAGGAGAAGGGGACAACGGAGGATGAGATGGTTGGATGGAGTCACCAACATGATGGACATGAGTTTGAGTAGGCTCTTGGAGTTGGTGATGGACAGGGAAACCTGGCAAGCTGCAGTCCATGGGGTCGCAAAGAGACACCACTGAGTGACTGAACTGAGGCATAGAAGTTATCTCTTTCATTGTATACTTTCTCAAAAATCACTGTATTTGTCTTCTGAAATTTTGTGAGTCACTTTTGTTCCACTTCAGAATTGTCTTATATATCTCTTTAAATTGAAAATGTTAAAAGACAGTGGTGAGATTTTTAGACTCAACTTTTTATTCCTTCAACAAACGTTGAGTGTCTGTGCTGTGCTGTACTAAGTTGCTTCAGTCATGTCTGACTCTTTATGATCCCAGGAACTGTAGCCTGCCAGGCTCCTCTGTTCATGAGTTCTCCAGGCAAGAATACTAGAGTGGGTTGCCATTTCCTCCTCCAGGGGACCTTCCCAACCCAGGGATCAAACGCATATCTCTTATGTCTCCTGCACTGGCAGGTGGGTTCTTTACCACCAGCACCACCTGGGAAGCTCCCATTGAGTATCTACTGTGTCAGTTACAGATCAGGAACAGAGTACACATACAGCCTAATCCCATCCTCAAGGAATTTAAGACCTAACAGGTAAGACTTGGTTTTAGTGTAGTATGGTACATGCTGAGATAGTTAAGTAGGGGTTGGATAGAGTTGAGGTCTCGAAATCAGCGGTCAGCAACCCTTTTTTGTAAAGGACCAAGAAATGTATATTTTAGACTTTGGGAGCCATATTTGTCACAACTGCTCATCTCTGCTGTCATTGTGTGAAAACAGCTATAAAGGATACGTAAATGAGTGAGTGTGGCTGTGTTCCAGTAAAACGTTATTTATGGGCACTGAAATTTGAATTCCTGTGATTTTAACATGTCACTTTTTTTTTTTTTTTTTTTAGTTTTTAACCTTTTAAAAATATGAAAACTGTATTATACTGTCAGACCATACAAAGACAGATGGCAGGCCAAATTCAGCTCATTGGCCATAGCTTGCCAACCCTTATTTTATACCTTAGAATTACAGAATATTATTGAATGTGGTTCTTTCTGATAGCTTATCCAGTCCTAGCTACTTTTATTTACTAGAGGAGTTTACTAACCTGTCATCTTAAGGAATATTGAAAGTGTCATTGCTAATCCCAGTGGTTTCTGATTATCCCTGATATTCTGAATACTAATTGTGATTCTGTTAAGATAATAAAAGCAACAATAATAATCTGTTACACTGATGATATGCATGTTTCCCAGCACACATGTTCTAAACTTCGTTGCTTACAGGGTCAAGTGTAAGGCTTGGGTGTTTGAGAAACAGGGAGTTGTGTGCATTGTGGAGTTGTGGGGCAGCTGAATAGCAGCACATGTGAAACAGCACCTCATCTGATACGGGCAGCAGCCTTTGCTTAGTTCCGTCCAGCAGTAGGAATGCAGCCCTGATGTTCCCTGATGAAAAATATCCAAGAGAAGCCAGAAATCCAGACTCAAATCTCCCAGTTGTTTAATTTGGTGGCAGATATGTTTGGGGTTCTTTTTTCATTCTTTCTGTGAATAAAATTAAACCCTCTTTAGGTCTCATTTCAGCAACTGGCCATCTGTGTCCTAGCAAGTTTCATTTTCTGTTTCAAAGGAACTTTTAGAGAAGTATCTATAGTGATACACATTAATGATTTTATTTTGAAATTTTAAATCTCAAAATATTTTTATCTTAATACTGAAAATTATTATTAAAGCAGTTTTAATCTATAAGTCAAATGCAGATTTCTGTACATGCTTTTCACATGTTCAGCTGTTGTTAAGTCTAGGTCTGAATATATCCACTACTTGCAGCTGTCTCCTATAGCTGAATTTATGGTCACAAGCTTTTTTTCTTTTTCTTTTTGTTAATATCTTTATTGTGATGTAATTCATATACCTTATAAATCACCCACTGTACAGTCTTTGTTTTTAGTATATTTACAAAATTGTGCAACTGTCACCACAGTCATTTTTAAAACTTTTTTTTTTTAGTCTATTTTGGCTGCGCTGGGTCTTAGTTGCAGCACACGGATATTTGGTCTTCATTGTGGCATGGGGAGTCTTTCTTTAGTTGTGGCCTGTGGATCTAGTTCCCTGACCAAGCATTGAACCCAAGCCCCCTGCACTGACAGCGGGGAGATTTAGCCACTGGACCAGCAGGGATTAGATCTGATAGAGTGCCTGAAGAACTATGGATGGATTTGTGACTTTGTACAGGAGGCAGGGATCAAGACCGTCCCCCCCAAAAAAGGCAAAATGGTTGTCTGAGGAGAACTTACAAATAGGTATGAAAAGGAGAGAGGTGAAAGGCAAAGGAAAAAAGGAAAGATATAAGCATTTGAATGCAGAGTTCCAAAGAATAGCAAGGAGAGATAAGAAAGACTTTCACAGTGATCAGTGCAAAGAAATAGAGGAAAACAATAGAATGGGAAAGACTAGAGATCTCTTCAAGAAACTTAGAACTACCAAGGGAACATTTCATGCACAGATGGACACAATAAAGGACATAAATGGTATGGACCTAACAGAAGCAGAAGATATTAAGAAGAGGTGGAAAGAATACACAGAAGAACTGTACAAAAAAGATCTTCGCAACCCAGATAATCACGATGGTGTGATCACTCACCTAGAGCCAGACATCCTGGAATGTGAAGTCAAGTGGGCCTTAGGAAGCATCACTACGACCAAAGCTAGTGGAGGTGATGAAATTCCAGTTGAGCTATTTCAAATCCTGAAAGATGATGCTGTGAAAGTGCTGCACTCAGTATGCCAGCAACTTTGGAAAACTCAGCAGTGGCCACAGGACTGGAAGGTCAGTTTTCATTCCAGTCCCAAACAAAGGCAGTACCAAAGAATGCTCAAAACTACCGCACAATTGCACTCATCTCACACGCCAGTAAAGTAATGCTCAAAATTCTCCAAGACAGGCTTCAACAGTACGTGAACTGTGAACTTCAAGATGTTCAAGTTGGATTTAGAAAAGGCAGAGGAACCAGAGATCAAATTGCCAACACCTGTTGGATCATCGAAAAAGCAAGAGAGTTTCAGACAAACATCTATTTCTGCTTTATTGACTATGCCAAAGCCTTTGACTGTGTGGATCACAATAAACTGTGGAAAATTCTGAAAGAGATGGGACTAGCAGACCACCTGACCTGCCTCCTGAGAAATCTGTGTGTAGGTCAGGAAGCAACAGTTAGAACTGGACATGGAACAACAGACTGGTTCCTAATCGGGAAAGCAGTATGTCAAGGCTGTATATTGTCATCCTGCTTATTTAACTTGTATCCAGAGTACATCATGAGAAATGCCGGGCTGGATGAAGCATGAGCTGAAATCAAGATTGCCAGGAGAAATGTCAATAACCTCAGATGTGCAGATGACACCACCCTTATGGCAGAAAGCAAAGAAGAACTAAGAAGCCTCTTGATGAAAGTGAAAGAGGAGAGTCAAAAAGTTGGCTTAAAACTCAACATTCAGAAAACTATGATCATGGCATCCAGTCCCATCACTTCATGGCAAATAGATGGGGAAACAATGGAAATAGAGATTTTATTTTAGGGGGCTCCAGAATCGCTGCAGATGGTGACTGCAGCCATGAAATTAAAAGACGCTTGCTCCTTGGAAGAAAAGTTATGACCAACCTTGACAGCATATTAAAAAGCAGAGACGTTACTTTGCCAACAAAGGTCTGTCTAGTCAAAGCTTTGATTTTTCCAGTAGTCATATATGGATGTGAGAGTTGGACTGTAAGGAAAGCTGAGCACCAAAGAATTGATGCTTTTGAACTGTGGTGTTGGATAAGACTATATGAGAGTCCTTTGGATAGCAAGGAGATCCAACCAGCCCATCCTAAAGGAAATGAGTCCTGAATATTTGTTGGAAGAACTTATGCTGAAGCTGAAACTCCAATACTTTGACCACCTGATATAAAGAGCTGACTCATTTGAAAAGACCCTGATGCTGGGAGAGATTGAAGGTGGGAGGAGAAGGGGACGACAGAGGATGAGATGGTTGGATGGCGTCACCAACTCAATGGACATGAGTCTGAGTAAACTCCGGGAGTTGGTGATGGACAGGGAGGCCTGGCATTCTGCAGTCCAAGGGTTGGCAAAGAGTTGGACACGACTGAGCGACTGAACTGAACTGAACTGAACTGAACCACCAGAGAAGTCCCTGGAAGATTTTTATTACCACCAAACCCTTCAGCTCTTACCATCCTGTTTCCCCCATCCTTGTTGTTGTTTTAGTCCCTAAGTGGTGTCCAACTCTTTGCAAGCCCATCATCTATATCCCTCCAGGCTCCTTTGTCCATGAGATTTTCCCAGGCAAGGTTACTAGAGTGGGTTGCCATTTCCTTCTGCAGACAGTCTTCTCCATCGAGGAATCAAACCCTCATCTCCTGGATTGGCAGATAAATTCTTTACCACTGAGTCACCAGGGAAGACCGATCCCCCATCCCAGGCAATCTCTGTTGTTTACCTTCTGTTGTTTACCTTCTGTTTCTGTAGATTTACCTATACTCTAAATAGAATCATAAAATATGTGGCCTTTATGGGTGGCTTCTTTAGCATAATGTTTTTAATGTCCATCCAGATTATAACATGATCCAGTAATTCGTTTTTTGTATGCTATTATTCCATTGTATGGTATACCATGTATTGTTTGTCCATTCATCAGTTCATGGACTGTTGAGTTGTTTCCACTTTTTACCTGTGCATGCATAATGCTGCACTGAGCGTTCATGTACAAGTTTTCATGTAGACATCTGTTTTCATTTCTGTTGGGTATATACTTAGGAATGGAATTCCTGAGATATGTGGTAACTCTGTATTTAACTTTTTGAGGAATGGCCAAGCTTCCAAAGCAGTTGTACCAGTTTACAGTTCCACTGGCAGTGTTTGATGGCTTCCGTTTTTCCACATTCTTGTTAACAACAGTTGTTATTATCTGACTTTTTTTACTGTGAATTTCCTAATGGGTGTGAAGTGCTATCTCACTATGGTTTTGATTTGTATTTCTCTGATGACTGATGATGTTGAGCATCTTTCCATTTGCTGATTGGGCACCTGTATATCGTCTTTAAAGAAATGTCTATTCAGCTTGCCTATTTTTTAATTGGATTTTTAAAAACTTTTTTAAATTAATGAGTTGTAGAAGTTCTTTATATATTCCAGATACAGGTGTCTTATCCAGTATATGCTTTGCAGATATTTTCTCCCATTCTGTGGTTGTCTTTGCACTTGCCTGATAGTCTTTTGAAGCACAAAATTTTTTGATCTTGATGAAGGTCAGCGCTTTTTTTTTTTTTTTTGCCACTTTAGTTTTTTATTGAAGGATAATTGCTTTATAGAATTTTGTTGTTTTCTGTCATACATCAACAAGAATCATCATAGGTACACCCATGTCCCCTCCCTCCTGAACTTCCCTCCCAGCTCCCTCCCCACCCTACCCTTCAAGATTGTCACAGAGCCCCTGATGAGTTCCCTGAGTCATACAGCAAATTCCCACTGGCTGTCTGTTTTACATATGGTAATGTAAATTTCCATGTTACTCTCCATACATCTCACCCTCTCCATACATCTCACCCTCTCCTCCCTTCTCCTCCCTGTGTCCATAGGTCTATTCTCCATGTCTGTTTCTCCATTGCTGCCCTGCAGATAAATTCATCAGTACTGTCTTTCTAGGTTTCACCTACATGAGTCCGTGGGGTTGCATGACTGAAACGACTGAGCGTGGCATACGATGTTTATATTTCTTGTTCTGACCTACTTCACTGTGTATAATAGGCTCTACGTTCATCCACCTTGTTAGAACTGACTCAAATGGCTGTAATATTTCATTTTATATATGTACCACAGCTTCTTTATCCACTCATGTGTCAGTGGACATCTTGGTTGCTTCCACATTCTAGCTATTGTAAATAGTGCTGCAGTGAAAATTGGGGTACATGTGTCTTTTTCAATTTTGGTTTCCTCAGGGTGTATGCCTAGGAGTGGGATTGCTGGGTCATACGGTGGTTTTATTCCTAGTTTTTAAGGGATCTCCATACCGTCCTCCATAGTGGCTGTATCAGTTTACATTCTCACCAGCAGTTCTCCACACCCTCTCCAGCATTGATTGTAGGCATTTTTATGATGTCCATTCTGACCAGTGTGAGGTGGTATCTCATTGTAGTTTTGATTTGCATTTCTCTAATAATGAGTGATGTTGAGCCTCTTTTCATGTGTTTGTTAGCCATCTGTACGTCTTCTTTGGAGAAATGTCTGTTTAGGTCTTTTCCCCACATTTTGATGGGATTGTTTGTTTTTCTGGTGTTGAGTTGTATGAGCTGCTTGTATATTTTGGAAATTAATTCTTTGTCAGTTGTTTCCTTTGCTATTATTTTCTCCCATTTTGAGGGTTGTCTTTTCACCTTGTTGGTCATTTCCTTTGTTGTGCAAAAAGGTTTTACATTTAATCAGGTCCCACTTGTTTATTTTTGTTTTTATTTCCATTACTCTAGGAGGTGGGTCATAGAAGATCTTGCTTTGATTTATGTCATTGAGTTTTCTGCCTATGTTTTCCTCTAGGTGTTTTATAGTTTCTGGTCTTACATTAGTTCTTTAATCCGTTTTGAGTTTATCTTTGTATATGGCATTATGAAGTGTTCTGATTTCATTCTTTGGCGTGTAGCTGTCCAGTTTTCCCCACATAACTTACTGAAGAAGCCATCTTTGCTGCGTTGTATAGTCTTGCCTCTTTTGTCACAAATAAGTCACCTATAGGTGCATGGGTTCAAGGTCAGCATTTTTGCTTCTTGTGCTTTTGGTGTCATACGTAAAGCTCCAAATCCAAAGTCATCAAGATTTACCTACATTTTTCTTTCAAAACTTTTTATAACTTTTGCTTTTTATATTGATCCATTTTGAGTTAATTTTTGTATGTGGTAAGGGGAAGGAGGTAGAAATCATATGCTTTTAACCTCAAAAATCAAGCCAAAGGTAAAATGTCTGAAAATACTAATAAATAAATACACAAATGTGGCAGGCGACACATGAAACAAGACTGCCAAAATGTTAATAAATGTTAAGATAGGGTGATGATGTTAATAAATATTAAGACGGAGTGATGAATATGACTGACCTACATATTTAAAATGACTTTATGTCCGTACATAGACAGTTAAATGGTTTGTTCTCATTTGGTTATTATTACCCTGATAGCCGTCATTTCTTAAAATGTCTCCTTATGTATGTCCTTTTCTATTGCTTTTTTATGTATTTATTTTGCTTTTATATATTTATTTATCTAACTGGTAAAAGTGATCAAATTTTGAACTTGCTGTGTTTCTCTGTACATGTGGGTTTGTAAGGCTAATAAACATTTTCAGTTAATTATGCCTTTAAAATATAATAAGTTATGGCTTTATATTTATTTGTACTTACTTTAATAGCACTTGAAAACTAGCAAAAGAGATCAGTGTTTAGAGAAGTACAGCTATTAGATATATTTTGGTATCTTTCTAATTGAATTTTGCTTTATTCCAGAAAATTTAGAAAATATAGCTAAAGGAAAAACTAGCAGACTTTAAAATAATTTAAAATTGTGCCACTCAGAAATTAATTATAAGCATCTAATTTTTTAAATAAAAGTAATACTTACATATGGGGGGAAAAACCCTGAAACTTTTATTGAGAGGCATAAAATGAAAGCTTATTTACCTTCCATCTGACCACCCCTACCCCACATCACTAGGGCTTTTCTTCTCAGGTAACCACAAATAAAGAGTTGCCCAGGTATCCTTTGTTACTTGTTATTTGAGAATCTTTTGTTGTTTGTTTATATTCATGGCAGCGTAAAATTTATGCCTATTTGGTACTTTTTTTTTTCACTTTGAGATATGTCAGGATGAGGATTTAAAGGTCACATTCTACTATAAATACTGTTAACATTTTGTTATATTTCTTTCCATCTATATTGCTAATGCATGATCATGAAGGACAAAGATGAGCCTTGCTTGTACAACTCAAAATTCCGAACTGGAACATTTTAGTGTTTTAATATTTAGTATGCATTTTATGTGGTGATTTAAATCCAGACTTTAAATCTAACTTTAAAACCTTCTAGATAGTATGACAAAAGATTTTTTAGATTTGTGAACTTAATTCTGTTAGAATATGAAAATTGTATCATTTTTTGAAATACATTTAATCTTCCTTTCAAATGATTAGACAGAAGCTATGCTCTAGTTTGATTTTAAAATTCCTTCCCAGAACATAGTTCTAGAAGTAAGTTATCAAGCCAAGGGGAGAAAGCTGCTTTTAATAGGTATGGAACTGTGAACATTTTTTCCTTCTGTTCCTAAGATAATATGTATATAGGTATATTAGTGTTTTCTTGAACTGCACTTTTCTTTTACATTAAAAGTTTGATTAACGAGAACTAGGGGAGAGTGCACTATTATGATTAATTGAATTTTGATTATCTGAGGGATAATCAGTAGAACTTTGTATTGCTCTGTTCTTTATTGTCAAAAATCTTCCTGATCTCTATCAGTACCTTTTCCTGCTTTAATAAATACTTGTTTCCAGTGCTTGTCTGTGCAAGAACCATATCTAAATTATATATCCCGGTCCCTCACACAAAGAAGATCAGATGTAAAATTAAGTACATGACAAATACTTTTTAAAGATTTTGTTGTTGAAAATAATTTAATCTTTCTTTCTTTGGGATTTGGCATGCAATATTCTGACTCCTTTCCCAACAAACTGAGCTTTTACCGTTATGTTGTTTCAGGTACATGTGTAAAAGTTTGGATCGGTTCAGTTTAGTTCAGTTCAGTCGCTCAGTCACGTCCGACTCTTTGCGACCCCATGAATCGCAGCACACCAGGCCTCCCTGTCCATCACCAACTCCTGGAGTTTACTCAGACTGATGTGCATGGAATTGGTGATGCCATCCAGCCATCTCATCCTCTGTTGTCCCCTTCTCCTCCTGCCCTCAATCCCTCCCAGCATCAGAGTCTTTTCCAATGAGTCAGCTCTTCGCGTGAGGTGGCCAAAGTACTGGAGTTTCAGCTTTAGCATCAGTCCTTCCAATGAACACCCAGGACCGATCTCCTGTAGAATGAACTGGTTGGATCTCCTAAGGGACTCTCAAGAGTCTTCTCCAACACCACAGTTCAAAAGCATCAATTCTTTGGTGCTCAGCTTTCTTCACAGTCCAACTCTCACATCCGTACATGACCACTGGAAAAACCATAGCCTTGAGTAGAGCCATAGACGGCCCCAAATAGTCAATAATATGGTACTGGCCCTAAAACAGACACTTAGATCCATGGAACAAAACAGAAGTCCAGAAATGAACCCACACTCATATGGTCAATTAATCTGTGACAAAGGAGATAAGAATATACAATGCAGAAAAGATAGTCTGTTCAATAAATGTTGTTGGGAAAACTTCTTTTCATGTAGAAGAATGAAACTGGAGCACTTTGTTGCACCATATTCAAAAATAAACTCAAAATGGGTTAGACTTGAATGTAAGATCTTAAATCATAAAACTCCTAGAAGAAAATATAGACAGTCACCTCATTTACTTTGGTCTTAGCAGTATTTTTTTGAATATGTCTCTTCAGCAACGTAGATGGACCAGGAAGGTGTAGATGCTAAGTGAGATAAGTCAAACAGAGAAAATGCCAAATGATTTCACTTACATGTGGAATCTAAAAAACAAAACAAATAGACTCATAGATACAGAGAACAAACTGGTGGTTGCCAGAGGGAAGACAGGTCAGGGAAGACAGACCAAATAAGTGAAAAAGATTAAGAGATACAACTTTATTGGTTACAGATGATGTATAATTATGGTGATGATCACTCCATAATGTATAAAAATATCAAATCAGTATATTATGAACCTGAAACAAATATAGTATTATTAATTATAACTTAATTTAAGTAAATCAAGCAATAAAGAAATGTTATTTTTACATTGTAAATACAATTGCTATAATGGAATGTGTTTTTAATTAAAATTTTAAGAATACTATGCTTTGATAAGTTGATTTGCTTTAGTCAGGTATAAAATTTGAGAGCATAAGGCTCATACATCTATGGCTAAAGTATTTTTCTTCCCTTCCTTTCTCCCTGTCTAGTTACATATGCTTTTTAAAGTATGCTTTATAGTTACATTGTTTCTTTGTTTCTTGTTGTCAGTTGCTAGAGAGAAAGTTAATTCTCTGAAACATTTTTGGTTTATTTATAGATTGGTCAAAGAAAAAATGATGTATGAAAAAGAAGCAAAACAACAAGAAGAAAAGATTGAAAAAATGAAAGCCGAAGATGGTGAAAATTATGCTATTAAAAAACAGGTAAAATTATTATTTAAGATATAATTTTACCTTAAGACTTCAGTCTATAGTTCCTGTCTAATTTCATACTATCTTATAACTTTAAGTACCATCTTTGTGACCATTCATTTATTTACACAGCAGATATTTATTAAACCCCTGCTACTGGCCAAATGCTGTTTTAGGCACTCTTTCAGATGTGGCATTAAAACAAGAAAACAAACAAACCCAGATTCCTGCTTACTTGGCATTCATTCTCGTGCCACTGTCTGTCTCTGAGCCCGATAGAAAACATTCCAGAAGCATGCATTCAACTGATCACCTCTTGCCATGTCCTATCCCTTGTGTGTTCAAGCTAAGAATCTTGGTCTTCCCTCAACCCAGCTCATCGCCTTCAAAGAAGCAGCTATTCTCGCTCTTGTTCCCCCACTCTCAATAAATGGTACCTCCGCTTACTCAGATACCCAAACCAAAAGTTACAGGTCTCTTCTTGATCCCCAAGTCCTCTTTCTTTCTCCCTTGATTTCTTTCTCTTCTGCCACTATCCTAGTCCAGTCCACTATCATTTCTTGCCTGTACTACTGCAGAAGCCTCCTTGTTGATACTCTGTCTCTTGATAACCCTACATTCCTTTCATACTGCAGTAGCCAGGTTGATCTCTTTTGAATGTGTATCATATTACTTATTCCATTACCTAAAATCCAGTGTCTAATGAATTTAGAATAAAATCCAGATGACACTAGGTAAAAGGAGAATATACAAGAGCTTATATAGATAATATCTCATGACTTGTTTTTTCAAATCAGCTTTATGAACTCACAGTGGTTTTTATCATATAAATTTTGTTATATAGAATGGTAATAATGCGTCCTTAGCTCAGTGGTTCAGACAGGAAAACATCTGTCTACAATGTGGGAGATCCGGGTTCGATCCCTGGGTCAGGAAGATCCTCTGGAGAAGGAAATGGCAATCCATTCAAGTACTATTGCCTGGAAAATCCCATGGACAGAGGAGCTTGGTAGGCTACAGTCCATGGGGTCGCAAAGAGTCGGACACGACTGAGCGACTCCACTTCACTTAGCTCAGGCTTAATTAAGCAAAATTAATCCCTTAAAATGGACTTCTCTGTAGGTAGTTGCTTTCTGTGTTGCCAAAGGAATGCAGTGGCACCTGAAATGTCTTCTTTCTTCAGGCTGTCCAAAAAGAGAACTTTCTTATTTTCTTGACTTTCCAGGAGAGCCTGCCTTCCTTTGTGTGTGATACAATAAAGGACATTTTTATGAGGGAGGATTTGTAAACAGGTATGTGGGTATAGTATGTCCCCCAGTATGTTTTTTGTAAACTGCTCTTCATAAGGATTTACATACATAATTTAACTTTTTGATTCTTAAAATTATGTTAAATGTGTTTTGATAGCTTCTTCCATAATTATTCATATCCCCTTTGTACCTCTCTCACTACGGTACTCTATTGTTTTCCCACATCTAGTGAGGAGCATTGTAACATTGTGTATCACATATTTCACCCAGGTTCTGCTTGGATCCCATCCAGCTTGTTTTCCCACTTGTGTAGTTCAGTTTTTTTCCCGCTCAGTGCTTTTTGTCACCAATAGTCTGTTTTAAAATAGTCCTATAGCTAGAACATGAGTTGTAAGTTACATGGAATGGGGAATGTGTTTCCTTTCTAAACGTTTCTGTGTGCTCAGTTGAGTCCAATTCTTTACGACTCTGTGGACCATAGCTCCTCCGTCCATGGAATTTTCCAGGCAAGCTTACTGGAGGGGTTGCCTTTTCCTACTCCAGGGGATCTTCCCAACCCAGGAATCAAACCTGCATCTCTTGCATCTTCTGCATTGGCAGGCGGATTCTGTACCACTGCACCACCTTTCTAAACACAATTCTACAAACAGTGCCACAGATTATCACAGAATCTGTTTTATTTAATTTTTAATATTTGTATATTATCTTTCAATAAAATTACTGCTTGATAGGTAAGAATTAACTCTATTGAATCCTGTGTTCTAATTGTCATTTGATGATATTAGCCACTTACTGGCAATATCATTGATTGCATATGCAGATATAAAAGGGAAAAAGTGAGTGAAAGTTGCTCAGTCGTGTCTGACTCTTTGCAACCCCATGGACAGTCCATGGAATTCTCCAGGCCAGAATACTGGAGTGGGTAGCCTTTCCCTTCCCCGGGGGATCTTCCCAACTCAGGGATCAAACCCAGGTCTCCCACATTGCAGGCAGATAGATTCTTTACCAGCTGAGCCACAAGGGAAGCCCAAGAGTACTGGAGTGGGTAGCCCATCCCTTCTAAGCAGATCTTCCTGAGCCAGGAATTGAACCAGGGTCTCCTGCATTGCAGGCAGATTCTTTACCTGCTGAGCTATCAGGGAAAATATTTGTTCAAAAACCCTTTCTACACTCAGCCATGTTAAGATTCTTTTGTCACAGTGGTCATGGTTTATAACATGATTTCCTAGATTCATAGTCAGCCTAGTACTTAAATTTAAGACTATCATCCCATATCTAATTACAGAACAATAAATTTTTCATGTTTGCTAGTCTCAACCTGCACAATATACAGTTGTCCAGTTTTGTTTCAGAGTCTCACTGAACTTTGTCTTTCCTCTCACTCGGCCTGCGTGCCTTTCTCGGTCCCTTTCCCTAGCGCCTGTGCTGTTTGTGCAGCCATTTGTTTTTCTCGCATGCGAGGGGAGTTGCGCTGCCAGAAGCACTGCTCTGTCCCTACTTGCCTACTGCTTTAAGGCCAGTCGTTGCTTCTTGACATTTGCTGACGCCCCCATAAGAAATAGCAAGAGAGCCAAATGCCAGATTTTGTGGGTTCTCTCCTGTTTTCCCTGTATTTCCTCCTTTTCTGAGCTAAATGCCGTCTGCAATCACTTCTCACTGTCTTGGCTTGACTCTCACTTGGTTCCATTTGCTCTGGCTTTCCTGAATCTTCTGAACCAGCCCTGTTTTATAACATACACATACAGCGCTGTCCCTGTCAAACTTCTTACCTGAAATTGATTACCAAAATTGTTCTCTCCTGGAGTAGGCCTCATTTTGGTTCTTTTAAAGTAAACTAGGCAGAAGTTTCAGGGCCCTAGCAAGCCACAGTACCAAAGAGTCATTCTGCTGTCCTTTGTTCTCTGCTAAAAAGTATAACACAATATTCAGAAGTTAACCGAATACTGATGTTAGCCTTCTTCTGCTTATGATACTCCTCTTTTCCTCCACCTTCCTCATCATACTTAATTTTTACGTGAACATGAGTTTTCATTTTTTGAGATAAATGCCCAGGTAATTTCTGGGTTATGTTAGTACATTTTTTGCTTTAAAAGAAACTACCAAGATCTTTTCTGAGTGGCTGTATTTGTATCATTTTATGTTTCTGTCAGTCATCTTTGATGGTTTGACTTCTCCACATCCTTGCCAGCATTTGGTGTTATCACTATTGTTTTTTAAATTTTGTTTCTTTTTGGCTGTGCCAGGTCTTCATTGCTGCCCCAGACTCCCACTAGCTGCAGTGAGCGGGGCTTCTCTTCCTTGGCGTGTGCAGGCGCTCACTGTGGTGGCTTCTCTTGAGTGGAGCACAGGGCTCTCGGCTTCTGCAGTTGCCGTGTGCAGATTCTAAAGCGCTGCACAGCAGGTGTGCTGCGCGGCCTTAGTTGCCCCGTGGCATGCAAAACCCTCCTGGACCAGGGTCAAACCTGTGTCCCCTGCATTGGCAGGCGGACTCTCAACCACTGGACCACCAGGGCAGTCCTGGTGTTATCACTGGTGTTTTCACCATTTTAATTTTGACATTTACCCATCACATCTACGTGATTAGTGTATAGTGACAGCTGATTTTGCTTTTAATTTGAATTTCCCTAATGACTAATAGTATAGAACTTCTCATTTGCTTATTGCCCATCTGTATATTCTCTTCAGTGAAATGTCTATCCATGATTTCTGCTCATTTTCTAATTAGATATTTTGTTTCTTTCAGTTTTGAGGATTTTTAATATTTTCTAGATAAATGCCTTTGTTGGATATACAGTTTTCAGATATTTTCTTTTAGTCCTTATTTTGTCTTTTTACCCTCTTAATACAATCTTTTATTGACCAACAGTCTTTAACTTTGAGAACGTCTCCTTTACAGCTAATGTACCCTTTTGTGAATCATACTTTTGATGTCAAATCTAAGGCCTCTTTGGCTAGACTTTGGTCATGAAGATTTTCTTATTTTCTAAAAGTTGTGTGGTTTTATTTATCTCTTACATTCATGGCTTCAATTGAGTTTGAGTTAGTTTTTATTTAAGGTATACGTGTGTGTGTGCTTAGTCGCTCAGTCGTGCCCAACTCTTTGTGACTCCATGGAATGTGGTCCACCAGGCTCCTCTGTCCATGGGAATTTTGCAGACAAGAATACTGGGAGTAGACTGCCATGCCCTCCTTCATAGGATCTTCCCAACCCAGGGATCAGACCCAGGTCTCCAGCATTGCAGGCGGATTCTTTATGGTCTGAGCCACCAGGGAAGCCCATGTAAGGTGTAAGGTTTAGTTAAAGATTCATCTTTTTGCCTGAGCAGCATTTGTTGAAAGGGTTATATCCTTCCTCCACGGAAATGCTTTTGTTCCTTTGTCAGAAACCAGGGGGACTTGTTTGTGTGGATCTACTTTCGGGTTCTCTTCTGGTCCATGAATCTGTGTCTAACTCTACCAGTACCACACCATCTTCACACTGGGAAGAGTGAGCCCTCTCACTTGCTTCTTTTTCTCTCAGAATTATTTCTCCTATTCTAATTTTTTTGCCTTTCCGTAAAAATTTTAAAATAATGATCTTCATTAAACCTGGAGATCAACTTGGGGAGAATTAACGTCTTTACTATGTTGAATCTTCCAGTCAGTGAACATGGTAAGTCTCTCCAGTTAATTTAGGTCTCATTTCTTTCTTAGAATTGGGTTGGCCAAAAGGTTTATTTGGGTTTTTCTAAACGAACATTTTGGTCAACCCAATATTTTGTAATTTTCAGCATACAGATCCTATACATGTTTTGTTAGATTTAAACCTAAGTATTTCATTTTTTTTTTTGAGGGTATTATAAATGGTATTGTTTTTAGTTTCACTTACCAATGCTATATTTGTTATTAGATATAAAAGTGCAGTCTTTTGTGTGTTGATCTTAAAACCTGCAACCTTGACTTTGCTGACTTCACGGATTAGTTCTGGGAGTTTTGGGTGGATTCCTTCTGACTTTCTACATAACAATCTTGTCATTTGCAAATAAGGACAGTTTCATTTGGGGCTTCCCAGGTAGCACCAGTGGTAAAAAACCTACCTGCCAATTCATGAGATGTAAGAGACGTGGGTTCAGTCCCTGGGTTGGGAAGATCCCCTGGAGGAGGAAATGGCAACCCACTCCAGTATTCTTGCTTGGAAAATCCCATGGACAGAGGAACTTGGTGGGCTACAGTCCATAGAATCACAAAGAGTTGGACACGACTGAGCGGCTAACACTACACTATGGTTTCACTTCTTTTAAATCTGTATGTCTTTTATTTATTTTTCTTGCCTTGTTGCTCTGGCTGGAGCTTACAGTGCTATGTTTAATAGGAGAGTAAACGTACTTATCTTGTTTTCAGTCTTAAGGGGATAGCATTTAGTTTTTTACCATTATGTAAATGTTAGCTATAGGGGTTTTGTACATGGTCTTTTTCAAGTTGAGAAAGTTCTTTGTTTATAGTTTTGTTCAGTATTTTTGTCATGAATAGGTACTGGGTTTTGTCAAATGCTTCTTCTGTGTCATTTGGTAAGAGCACAGGAGTTTTCTTCTTTGGATTGTTGAAACTGTGAATTACATGGATTAATTTCTAAATATTGAACCAACCTTGATTGTGTTATATAATTCTCTTAATTCTTGGATTTAAATTGCTAGTATTTTATTGAGGATTTTTGCATCTAAGTTTATGGGAAATAATGGTCTGAAGCTTTTTTTATTAAGTTGGGAAGTGTTCCCTCTTTTTTCTTGAAAGATTTGTATAAAATTGGTGTTAAGTGTTTAAATATTTGAAAACATTGTTCAGTGAAAGCATCTAGGCTTAGAAAGCTCTTTTTCAAGAACTTTTTAATTAAAAATTTGATTTATTTAATAATTATAGAACTGTTCAGTTTATCTGTTGAGTTTGGTGGTTTATAGTTTTCAAGGAACTGGTCCGTGTCTTCTAAGTGGTTGAATTTATGAGCATTATGAACATTACTGAGCATTATGAACATTTGTGAGCATTATAAAATTACTTTTAGCATTTTTTTTCTCATTTTGTTGTTTGTGAGATCTGTACTGACATTCTCTTTTGTTACTGATAGTGGCAATTTGTGCCTTTTTACTTAATATTTGTCAGTCTTAACTAGAAGTCTATACCACAAATAAAGCTTTGTTTCATAGCTTTTTTCCCCTCTGTTCTCTTTCTATTTTTCATTTTATTGATTTCTGTTCTTGTGTTTGTTATTTCCTTTCTTCTGCTTCTATAGGTTTATCTTGCTCTTCTTTTTCTAAGTTCCTGAAGTAAAAACTTAGCTGTTTAATTTGAGATCTTTCCTCTTTATGAATCTAAGCATTTAGTGCTCTAAATTTCCCTCTCAGCATTGCTTTATCTGAAAATCCCAGAAATTTTAATATGTTGTGTTTTCATTTATCTATGTATTTCTCTGTTTCCTTAGAGACTTCCTTGTTGTGACCCATTAGTTATTTGGAAGTATGTTGTTTAATTTGTAAATGTTTACAGGTTTTCCTGCTGTCTTTCTGTTACCGTTTTCTAATTTTATTCCATTATAGTCAGACATGTACTGTGTTTTATTTCAGTACTTTTAAATTTGTTGCGGTTTTTGTTCATTTTGTTTGCTCCTTTTGGTCCAGGATGCAGTGGACACCCACTCCAGTCCTCTTGCCTGGAGAATCCCGTGGATGGAGGAGCCTGGTGGGCTGCAGTCCATGAGGTCGTGAAGAGTCAGACACTACTGAGCAGCTTCACTTTCACTTCTCACTTTCATGCATTGGAGAAGGAAATGGCAACCCACTCCAGTGTTCTTGCCTGGAGAATCCCAGGGACGGGGGAGCCTGGTGGGATGCCGTCTATGGGGTCGCACAGAGTTGGACACGACTAAAGCGACTTAGCAGCAGTAGCAGCATAGTGTACTATAGAAAATGTTTCATAGGTGCTTGAAAAGAATTTGTATTTCTGTTTCATAGGTGTAGCGTGTTCTATAAATGTCAATTATATCTTTTGATGGTGTTACTGGGTTCTTTTATATCTTTGCTATTTTTTTTTTTCTCTAGTACTTCTGTCATTTGCTAAAACTGGAGTATTGGAATCCTCAGCTGTATTTGTGGCTTTGTCTCTCCTTTTAGCTTTATTGTGTCTAGTTTCATGTGTTTTGAAGCTCTTTTTTAGTATATACACATTTAGGATCACTGTGTTTTCTTGATGGATTGATCATTTTATCATTATGTAGTATCCCTCTGTGTCCCTCATAATTTTTTACTCTTAAGTCTATTTTATCCAGTATGAATCCAATATGAATATAGTCGCTCCTGTCTTTCTTTTTTTTAATGTTTGCATGGTATATCTTTTTTCTATTCTTTTTTTAACCTATCTCTTTCATTTGAAGTGAGTTTCTTGTAGACCTGTTCTTATCTGGTAAATTTAGACCATTCATGTTTAAGTAATTATTGGTATGTCAGTGCTTAGAGCCCAGATTATTTTTGACTCATAGGATTCTTCTTTCATCCTTAACCGTTCATCAATAACCACAAAACACAAGTCAAATGAACTTTTTCTTTCTGTCTGTCTGTCTGCTTCATGGCATGGTGACTGGGTCCTAAGAGAAGTGTTTCCCAAAGTGATCATTCCAAGAGATCCATGTAGAAGCTACAGGGCTTCTTAAGATGCAGCTTCAGGTCTTCAGTTTCAGAATGCCCCTTCTGCCACATCCTGTTGGTTTCATAGTACCAGACCAAATTCACTGTGGGAGGTGCCTGCTCATGGGCAGGAAAACAAGGAGGTGACGCCATGGGCTCTGTCTCGGCTGCTGACTGCCGGCGCTACGAACGCACATGCTGGAGCTGAAATTGGGCTGTAAATCACAGCCGGTTAACCAGCTGATCACACTCAGAGTTGGCTTTATCGTTTGTAAATTGAGGACACTAGACTGGATGACATCCCAGATGTGGTTATGTCCTTTCTAACTCTATGTTTCTGATTCTTAGATATCTTTTTCCCCAGTTTTATTGAGGTAAAATTAAAATGTATATACTTAAGCTGGGTAGCTTGATGGTTTGATGTACATTTACCTTGTAAAATATCTACCATATTCACGCTACTTAACATATCCATCACCTCACATAGTTACTGTTTTTTTTCTTCATCAAATAGGTTTCTTAACTTGTTTATTATCACATTACCATTTTAGCACCATATAAAAGAAGAGACTTAACCATTGTTCCAGTAATCTCTGAACTACTCTTAGAGCTCAATTTGACAAACTAATAACAGTTACCATTGGTTCCAGAAGCAGCCAGTATCTAACATTAGACTGTCTATAGATTATTATAGGTATAGCCAGCCCTGCATAAATGATCTGGATCATTAAAGGAGCTAGAAACCACTGGCTAGGTTATTTCACACACTCTTCTCTTTGAAAAATTAAAGATCTGCTAATAGGTTTTTCCTTTCCAATGTATGTATGTTTGATTATGACAGAAACTGATAATATTTTAGTTCAGTGGTTTATTCACTGTTACAATGAGTCTTGCTAAGCTTCCCCCAGGATCCTTAGTTAAACTCAGTCTTGTCATAGTCAGCACTAAAATAAACTGACAGTTTATCCAGATATCTTAAACAGAGGCACCATTCATTTGACTACTTCCAAAAAGAACACTTTGAATGGTAATACTTTTTTCATTTATTCACGTGTTTTGAGGGGTGTCTTTACTGTATAGTCATACCTTATATACTGTCTTTTTAAATTATTCCTGACAATTGTAATTCACTGTTGAAATTATATGAAGTATATGATTTGTGGCCTTGATAAAGATGTGGTTTATGGATCCCAAACCATAGTTATCACTGTACTGTGTGAGGTACAGTGAAGCAGTGTTAAGTGTTTATTTTCATGTTTATTCTCCCATATGGATTGGAGGATGAGGCCTTCTCTTTTTCATATTTATATCCCCTGTACCTGACATCCTGCAACTATATAGTAAGCTTATTGTATGAAATGAGGCTGATATATGGGAGAGACTGAGCTTTGGCCCTTCTTAAGTCAAAATCCTATTTGATTAATTGAGGGATATAGAACAGTAATGAATAGAAGGTACTTTGGACAGCATTGTTTAAAGTTCATTTCAGTAACAACACTAAAGCTTGCCAAATAAATTCTGTAAGTATACATTTTGGCTTATCATGTGTTTGACCCAATTCTTTATATTTGTTTCATCTTGTTTAATTCCTATAAACTAGGGGGGTCCATAGGAGAGAAAATATGAATTCCTTACCCAATTAAATGTCCTGTCACTGACTTTTCACATGTATTCAAACTAACCAGACACACAAAAAATTGTTAGTGGCTCAGTCGTGTCCAACTCTTTGCAACCCTATGGACCAGACTCCTCTGTTCATGGAATTCTCCAGGCAAGAATACCGGAGTAGGTTGCCATTTCCTTCTCCAGGGGGTCTTCCCAACTTAGGGTCGCATCCAGGTCCCCTGTATTGTAGACAGATTATTTACAGTCTGAGCCACCAGGGAAGTCCTCAAAAATAGATTAATGGCAATGATTGAATTGCCATGGTATGGTATGAATAGCTATAAAATAAAGTCATGATCCTGTGTTTGGAATTTTCAACATGTGCCTTATTAGCAAAAGAATTACAAGTTCAGCAAGAGATTTCACCTAAGAAAAGAGATGTGGATAGAGAGCATTGTTGTATATTATAATTTTAATTTTTATTTATATTGTGAACAATGGTAAAACTTTTGGGAAAAGGAAGAAGGCAGTGGGATTCATTAAAGTTGCTATTAGAGTATAATAGGATTATGGTTACCATTAAATTATGTCATTTGTTTTTAATGTGAGTTAGATAATAAAGCTTCTAGGTTAAAGATCAAGATTTTGTAGCCATTTAACCAAAGGTATTTGACCAAACATTACTCTTTGGAAATAAATGTTTCATTGATCTCTGTGTCTCTTTCTAAGACTAGTTTAAGGAGATAAAGCTTCATATTTCCTTGGGAAAAAGACTTATTTGAGGTCCAACATCTGATACTAATATATTTACCCTCTTACTGATTGGGTTTCCCATTCATCCATTTGATTTTTTTTCTTCTTTTTATGATTTGATATATTATAGTCCAGCTTCAAATGGTGAATTTTTAAGTCGAGAAATATCCTCCAAAATAAAGATTCCTGTGTTTAATTCTGTAGTGTCTGTCTTTGGGAGAAGTAGAAGTTCAGATTCAGAGGGGTGCCTGGTTGGTAATTTGGATCAAACTGCATGGGGAGAATAATCTCTCCCCTAAAATGAAGCACAGGGATAAGTAATAACTTTTTATGCATGATAAGCATCAGAAATATGAACCTGCTGGTCTTTGCTTTTCATTTTTCCTCACCTCTGTCTTTCAGTTAGAACCTCCTGCAGTGTGCACACGATGTGATCAATAACTCAATAACTTTTTTCATGCAGTAATTATCTCCATGTGATATTATCTGAGCACTGTTTTTCTTTATTACTCAAAAGATGCAGGAGATATTTATATAACCAGCTGATCCCATTTTGGATAACGGTGCTTTGTGACAGCAGGAGAAACAGTTTATTTTAAATAACCTTTTAAAATAAATGCTCTATGAAAAGCTTTCAGAGTTAATTTTTACTTAGCGTGAGAAGGTGATTACCGAAAAGGTTTAGATCGAAAACTTGTACTTTGTATATTTTACAGTTTGATAGTCATTCTTTTGATAGTCATTCTTTTTTAAACACAATTAAAATTAAAATATTGAACCATTTAACATAACCATAATTTTTTTCTGATTCCTCTAAATCATTTTGTATATTTTCAGAGGTGTGAGCTAAATGTGTAAGTTCTGCCATCTCTGCGTGTCTCATAGGTTGTTTCGTTACAGGCCGAGATCCTGCAGGAGTCCCGGATGATGATTCCAGACTGCCAGCGCAGGTTGGAAGCGGCGCACACTGATCTTCTGCAGTTATTAGTAAGTAGTACTTCTCTGTCTTATGTTTCAATGTTTTTTCAGTCTAATACATCAAAGGCCAAAATTTTAACTCTTTGACACTGAAAACTAGTTGGTGACATTTTGTTTACTTGCTCAGTGTATTTTTAAATAATTAATGGAGTTTAAGTCGTGTTTAAGTTATGCCTTCAGTAAAAGTACTGTGTCAGCATATTCACTGTATTCATTTAAACTGAGTTGAAATATATTTGAGTTATCATGGTATTCATAGTACTAATATTGTCCAGCAGTATCTTGAATGATTCGATTTTCACACATAAAGATCTTTTTTAATACATTAAATGTAAGTATTCTGTTTGATGTTTTAAAAGATCCAGATGTTTCAAATGAATTTAGGCTGTTTTACAAAGGATTTGGAATTCTTCCCAATTCAAACCTAAAACGATTTGAGAGAGGAAAGAAAACCCTGTATGGTAATATATAGGCAGTCCTTTCATATTAACTTGGAGCTGGTAACACTCTTTATCATACTTGCTAGTATAAATGTCTTGTGATATAGTAGCAGAATCATTTTAAAAAGGGATTCTAAGAAAAATGAGAAGTTCTTTTTTATATTTTTTAAAAAAGATAAAAGCAGAATACTGTATACAAGCCAGTTATTATTGCTATTTGATGATAGTTTGATTTCTGTCATTTCCTTTATTAACCTTTAGTTTCTAGTTCTTGAGCTAATATTAATTACCAGCTACATAGCTGTCTCCTGTTCATAGTTGTTTCCTATACGTCAAACATAGTGAGGCTTTTTCAGGTTGATCATATGTATATATTCTTGGAAAGAGAATGAGATTTGTTTTCCCACCAAAATAATATCAGGACTAAGTCTGTAGAAAAAACGAAACAGAGAAATACTCACATTTTACTTTACTTTTGAAACAGAACTCGTATTTATCTGTAGAAACCTTTTAAAAGCAGGATAACTCTCTTCAAAGCCAAAATGAAGCTAAGTTTTTAAAATAAAAGAGGTGAAATAATGAAAGCTGGAAATAATTACTCTATTAAAATATTACCCGGAACAGAAGCATCATTTGTATCTCCTGACAATTGAAATGCTTTTTTCTCTCATGAATGTAGTAACCAAGAAAGTAATAAAAACTGCTTAAAAAATTGTATTGTCTTTGGATGATATATTTGTGTGTGAGCATATATTCAGCAATGTCTGTACCCTCGAAGGGCTTATATGTTCTAACAGAGAACAAAGGTGTGTTCAAGTGTAATAGAGAAGTTTAAGAAATTCTTACCTGTAGTCTGAATTAAGCAAATCCTCAGTCATTTTTCCTTTAAAATTTCATATTAAATACACGTACACACACTTTATCTCCTCTTCCCTCTAGCTGTTTGTATATATTCATCTTTTATTGCGTGACCTGAATTGCTGACCATAGCTTTGTTTACTAAAAAATCAAACAAAATTTGCTATACTCTATGCTTATTAACTTACATTATTTCATTTATCTGTTACAATTAAATAATAGTTTTGTGTATGATATACCAAGGAAGAACTCAGTCTTTACATGTCAGAAACTGAAAGCTGTTGTTTCCATGTAGTAGGGTATATAATACTCATCAATAAGAAGACAGTTCACTTTTCTGATTCAAAGACTGTACTTAACTCTAGTGTGACACCTGTAGCCTTCTTTGTCATTGTGAGTAGCTGTAGGATTATTTCGGTCTGAGTGGCATCATGTATGTAATGCATTAGTAAATAATTTTTTTACTGTTAGTGCATTAATAATAACCCCATTTTATTGTGTTAATAAAGTGAGATACAATGTTTTAATTTTTTTCTGAGGTTTTAATTACTTACTGTAAGTGGCTTTAGATGACCATGTTTTTTGCTTATTATATAAGAATATACAATATTGTATATTATGTATAACAATGTATAAAAAATATATATTGTTTTAATTTTTGAGCTGCTTATCTTGATAGTTTGTAATATCTGAGTAATTAGTACTGAAGTTCAAGAAGAATAAACCTAATTTTTATTACATTTAATTTCAGGAGAGTGAAAAAGACTTGGAAGAAGCTGAGGAATATAAGGAGGCACGTTTAGTACTGGATTCAGTGAAGTTAGAAGCCTGAATTTTTCTGTACAGGGTATTTTTTGCAATCCTAGGATCCATTCCACAATTCATTATTTTTGACCACTGCTATGTGTTCAAGTAGTATGAAAATGTGATTCTTTTTATGCAGTGCATATATTTTTCTTTGCCTAATTTAATGTGTCAAATAAATGAGTTCATCTAATAAAATTGCTTCTTTCATACTTTACAGAGTATTTTAATTAACCTTTTAGCATTAAGTCATAGCCATTTTTGACAGAGAATTAAAATCTGTTAGGTTCTATTTAAAGTCTAGATGTTTTGCTGCTTAAGCGTGAATTAAATTAAAAACAGGGTGATTTTTTCTTCTAAGATAAATATCCAAATTTTGAGTATTTTATTCTGAGTAGCATACAACTCCCAGATAAGAAAGTAACAACACGGGACTTCCCTGGCAGTCCAGTGGTTCAGACTCCATGCTTCCAAGGCAAGGGGTGAGGGTTTGGTTCACGTTGGGGAACTAAGGCCATCCCCCATGCCCCGTGGCATGGCCAGAAGACTAAAAAAAGGAAAAGTAAGGACTTCTCTATGGATGCAGCCTTACGTATTTATTTCTTCACAGTGAAAGTCCAGCATTTCCATTACTATGAACTGATAGGAAACACTTAAATCTTTTTCCAGAAAAATGTATACAGAAAACACCAACCATTTAAATCTTTAAGAATAAAATGTTTATGAATAATAAAGAATTGAATTGTGTTTTAAAGGAATAATAAATGTTGCCAGTACTGAGAAATAAATAAATAAATGTTGTACCATGCTGGGAAATGTTAAATGGAAAGGGAACCTCTGATTTATAGCTTTTGCTCTTTTCTGTAGTGTAAATACTCCCACTGTGACCAATTTCAAGTGACTAATGTGACATCACCGAACAGAATTGGGAAGGTTCAAGCTAGCTCAGCTACAGCATGCACTGGTCCAGCCAAACCTGAATTATCTTGATTGACTAGAAAAGGGTATTGTTGCATCACAAAGCTTTTTCCTAGTACTATTGTAAACCTATAACTTAATCTTTTGAGCTTATTTTTTAAAAATATATGATACTTGTTTTATTATATTTCTAGAAAATATGTATGGGCCTTATGTCACCAACCTAACATGAACCATGATCTAATGAACCAAAATAGTAATACATTTATACTTTAAAACTCATAATTGAAAATATAAGAAAATGAATTTTTGCTGCTATAAAATACATACTTATAATATGGTTGATCAGATTTTAGAAGTTGCAGATGATAACTAGAAACTAATATTTATTGAATCTGAAAAAGATCAGAGAAGAGAAAAATAATACTATTCTTTAATATTATTTCTAAAGCCTGCTCTGTTTAAAAGCATAGAATGTATCATTTATAAAATAAAACTTTCACTCATTTAGAAAATTACTTCATCAGAGAATAGCATATATCTGAAGCATTTCTAAATTGAAATGTCATCATTTTAAAACATATTACATGCCATTTTAAAGTATTTGAGGTAGAAGAGGGGAAGGGTGAGGAAATAAAAACTATAATTACAATGTAAAATTTTATACTAAGATTCAGTATTAGAGAGTTAAGGATCAGGAGAATTGAACTCCTTAGATTATCTTGTGGTTTCGTGTTAAGAACAGGTGGAAGTTTTTTGGTTTCAGGCTTGTGTTTTTGCTTTTGGCATATTGAGTTTTTAAATTCATTAAAACATTCTGAGAATTGTTGACATGGTCCAGTTGTTCTTGTGGCCAAGAGGCACATTAAGAGCAGTTATAATCGATTAAGCATTAACTTGTTTTTAAGCTTTTATTTAAAATCTTCTATTTGTGTAACAATAAGTAGAAATTTCCTAAACTAAGACCTCTAATTAACATAGCAGCTGCTCAATAAACATTTGTAGAAAAAGTGAAAAGCAAGAACATGTCTAACATCGGGTCTCCTGCATTGCAAACAGATTTTTTACCACTTGAGCCACAAAGGAAGCCTGTCCAACATGTGGAATGAGACAGAGAATGCTCTGGAGGATTATGTCTCATCATAGACAAAACACAGCAATAGAATGCTTTTCAAGCTGTTTTGACCACAAAGCACAATAAGAAACACATTATTTTCTATAGATGCATAAACAGTGTATAGCTATATAAACTTCTTTGGTTTATATCTTTTTCAGTTTCTTAGATCTCAAAGCAGTTGTCTCAGTGAATGTGTGCTACCGATTTACACGGTGCAGGCATGAAGTGTCACGGTAATACGTACTCACTTAACGTTTGTTAAATGCGCTTGTCCTTGCACAGACCAGTACAGTGGCATCCATAGATTAGACAGGCAAAACGAAGACAGGTGGCAAAGTCAAGTAAGTAAACCTAATGTTTCCATGTTTTTCTATACAACAAAGGGCACGTCATTTCTAAGTAAATAAGAATGTACACACTGCTGCTACTGCTGCTAAGTCACTTCAGTCGTGTCCGACTCTGTGCAACTCAACCCCATAGACGGCAGCCCACCAGGCTCCCCCGTCCCTGGGATTCTCCAGGCAAGAACACTGGAGTGGGTTGCCATTTCCTTCTCCAATGCATGAAAGTGAAAAGTGAAAGTGAAGTCGCTCAGTCGTGCCCCGACTCTTAGCGACTCCATGGACTGCAGCCTACCAGGCTCCTCTGTCCATGGGATTTTCCAGGCAAGAGTACTGGAGTGGGGTGCCATTGCCTTCTCCGAAGAATGTATGTAGGATAAATAAATAGACATATAACATGCAAAATGAGTAAAGTGACCAAATCCAGGCTGGTTTTAACGCCATTGAGAATATTCCCAATTTTCACTTGGACGTTCTTGGCTATCTCCCAAAGTCCTGGACAGGAACTTCCTGTCTGGGCTTTTGGGACATACACGTTTTGGATAAATACTAACATGTCAAGAACTAGGTTGTCCTCCACTTATCCTATTTTGTACTTTCTGGATAAGTCATGTAAACAGATCCTTCGGAAGGAATGGAACTTGTGGGGAGGATTTTTTTAACTGCTAAGATAAGCACGTGTTTATGAGTAATGAAACCTGGCTAAAGTAATGTTGGTTTCACTTCTCTTGAATCTCTGGTGAGGGACGGTCAAAGCCTAATGTTTAAAAATTGTGTCTATGCCTCTACCTGTGCACTGAATCACTTCCAAATTGAGCAGTCAAACCTGGTTAATCTAAATTACTTTGCAAACTTCATTACATTACTTGGCTTTTAAAAAATCCTATCAAATTTAATAAGGACATATCTTACAGCTGGTTATCACTTAAATCTTATTATTTGGTCATTTACATAAACCAAGGACAGATGAATACTTTCTTTGATGGTGAGTTAGGGCCTTTAGATATCAGTGTAAACTTGATAGTGTGTGAACAAGAGCTGTGACGTAAGTATTTGGCATTAAAGGGTTAATCAGGTAATTTAGTCCTTGAGACTCTTTTGAGTGCTTTAGCTGGAAAGAAATTGAATGGTTTAGAAATGGTGCACTATGAAACAAGTATTAGTGTACTTGAAATTTTCAAGAGTGCTTCATAAAAATCTACACTGCACTCCACTGTTGGTTCTTACTGCTCTTATGAGAGGTATTTGTTCACGTATTAGACTGTTGCACAGAAAGGTACAATTAATTTATTATGTTTCAGTGGATCTACACCTTTCTTACATTTTTTGTGCTTTCTTTTGGCAGCTGGATAGTTGACAAGGTGATTTCCAAGTCTTGAGGGCAATATGTGTCACCAAAGGCTAATATTTTTAATATTTTGGATGCACCATGTGACATGTGGGAGCTTACTTCCCCAGCCAGGAATTGATCCCATACCCCCTGCATTGGAAGCAAGGAGTCTTAACCACTGGACCAGCAGAGAAATCCCAAAAGGTTAATATTTTTAAAACACAAAAAGACTTTTCAAATTAATAAGAAAAAATTTGTAGTGTAAAAGATAAAGGATGAAAACAGTTCATAAAATAATAAACACGAATAGGTTTTTTTTTTTAATGTTTCACTTCAGTAGTAGTCAAGTTCAAGTTTTAAATACAATGAAGCGGAAATTTTACAGATGAGAATACTTTTGACTAGGTATGATAAAATACTAGCCAATGAGTTTAGCATAAAGAATTAAGTAAACAAATGGGAAAAAAGTATCACTTCATGATACGCAGTTGATGTGTACCAGGAAAACACAAGAGCATTGTCTGTAAAATAACTGAGGCGATGAGGAAATTAAAGTAGGTAGCTACAAAATGAATGTATAAAATTGGTAGGGATTGAATTATGTGCTTCAAAAAGATACGTTGAAATCCTGACCCCCAGGAACTTAGATTATGACCTCATTTGGAAAGAGGGCCCTTGCAGATTTCATCAGTTCAGGTGAGGTCAGGCTGGAGAACAGGGTAGGCCCTTAGTCTATTCTGACTGATGCCCTAATGAGACAATGTGAAGACATACCGTGAGAAGGCCACAGGATGGCACAGGCAGAGAGTGGAGTTATGCTGCTACAAGCCAAGGAAGAGTAAGATGCCACCAGCCTCTTGTGAGAAAGGCATGGAACAGATTCTCCCTTAGGTCCTTGGAGAGTGTATGGCTCTGGCAACAGCTTGATCCAGGCTTCTAGCCTCCAGAACTGTAAGACAATAAATTTTGGTTGTTTCAAGCCACTGTACTTTGTTCCAGTAGTCTTAGAAATGAATACATAGAACCCAACAGCTTTTCTATATGCCAGCAATAACCAAACATAATGGAAAAATAAATCCCTAAGGAGAGTCACAGAAGATGACATTTAAAATTGTACTACGTATGGAAAGTTGATATTGTCAAAATGTGGTTTCTCCCTGTGTCCACTGCAAAGTCAATGAAATAAAATACAACATGGTTTGGAGAGAGGAGTGGAGTGTTACAAGGAAATGATTCTAAAATGCAATTTAAATTTTTTTAATATTTTTTATTTGTTTGGCTGTGTCGGGGCTTAGTTGAGGCATGTGAAATCTAGTTCCCTGACCAGGGATCGAACCCAGGCCCCCTGCATTGGGAGTGTGGAGTCTTAGCCATTGGACCACCAGGTAAGTCCTAAAAAAATGTTTAACAGGAAAGAATGTCTGAGAGGGGGATATGAAAAAGAATAGTGATGAGAAACTAGCTCTGCTCACTATCAAAAATTCATAGTGTTTGTGTGTGTGTATATATATATATTTAGTATATGATAAAGAATATTTCAGACAGATAGATTACTCAATAAATCATATTGGGGTAACTGGCTTACCATTTGGAGGAAATGTGAAGTTGAATCTGCGTTTCACCTCTCACACCAAAGTAAATTTCAGCTGAGTCAAAAATTTCAATATAAAAAGGAAAAAAAAATTGGTGAAGCTAATAGATTAACAAAGAATTTTTAATTGACATTATGCAATGGAGTATAGGGAAATAGAAAATCTAATACACTGTTCATGAGACTTTAAAGACTGCAGTTCTCCACAAAGTAACATATAAACAATGTCACAATTATCAAAATTATAGAGAGATAGAAAAATGGTGAGACTATCCAAGAAAATCTTGAAAGTGGATAATTACTAAGGGGGAGAAGGGATAAGTGTAAGAGGTAGTACAGATGGACACTGAAACTTAAAATTACTACATTTAAAACAGTGAAACCAATACAACGTTAAACTGTCAGTATAATAGACTAGAAAACTCAAACCCACCCTAAGTATGTATATCAGTAATAAGTAGCTGATGGAGGTAGCATCTCAAGTTACTGGTAAAAGGATAGATAATATATAAATGGAATTAGGACAGTCTGAGAAAAGTAAAAGTTGATTTCTATCTCATTTCACACAACAAAGCTTAAATAGATTAAAGAATTAAATTTATGCAACAAGCATTTCTTGAGCCTATACTATTAGGCACTATTCTGAAGCTAGGATGCAGTGGTGAGCAAGACAAAGATCTCTGCTGTTGAAGAGCATACATCTCATGGACAAGAAAATAGCAGGAGTGTGTTCTGTGCAAGAACCAGTGGGGCAGGAGCCAAGTGAGTGATGGGGAAAGTAGTAGAAGAATTTGTGGGCCTTTGTTAAGGAAAGAAGTTAAAGTTTTAATCTAATGAGAGTCCATGAAGATTTTAACCCAGGGAGTGACACGATTTAATTAGCATTGTTTAAAGATCTTGTTATTCTGTAGAGACTGAGTCATAAGAAGCAAACCAGTGTCTCTCTGCTGGTCGTTCCAAGGGTACAAATCTCCCATCAGGCTGCCAGCAGCATCCCCAGCTGGACAGACTCCAGGGAGAAGAGTGCAGCTGGTGTCTTCTCCCCATCAAGGGCTGCAACCATCAGCCCTGAGCCTCCCTTCTCCACCAGAAAGCCCCTGGAGAGATGGAAAGCAAGCCCCCTTCAAGTACTCTGATGGGTGGCCTTCTTAGGTGCAAGGGTCCCAGACATGGTCACTTAGCCTTGGGTTGGCCCTGAGAAGTCTGTGGCCTACTTTCCAGAGACTCGGCTCAACCTCAGATCCCACCGCCCTGATTGCTCCAACCCTCCCCTCCCTCCAGAGCCTCCCTTGGCAGAACATAGTTTAGTGTGCAGGTTAATTGCAGTTAGAGGTTGTTCTCTTCTGAATACCCACCTTTCACATGCCACTTACGCCAGAGAGAGGTATGGCCATCCCAGGGGTGGTGGGGAAATTATGATTTAGCTGCAAAAGCTGCATGTTTCTGTTAGGGTAAAGGCTGCATTGAAAACAAAAGTATTACCTTGTTTATAAATAGGGAATTTAGCAAACTCGGGGGTGAGGAAATAGCTGGGCCTCTAGACGCAGCCATGAAATTAAAAGACTCTTAATCCTTGGTAGAAAAGTTATGACCAACCTAGATAGCATATTGAAAAGCAGAGACATTACTTTGCCAACAAAGGTCAGTCTAGTCAAGGCTATGGTTTTTCCAATAGTCATGTATGGATGTGAGAGTTGGACTGTGAAGAAGGCTGAGCACCGAAGAATTGATGCTTTTGAACTGTGGTGTTGGAGAAGACTCTTGAGAGTCCCTTGGACTGCAAGGAGATCCAACCAGTCCATTCTGAAGGAGATCAGCCCTGGGTGTTCTTTGGAAGGAATGATGCTAAAGCTGAAAGTCCAGTACTTTGGCCACCTCATGCAAAGAGTTGACTCATTAGAAAAGACTCTGATGCTGGGAGGGATTGAGGGCAGGAGGAGAAGGGGACGACAGAGGATGAGATGGCTGGATGGCATCACTGACTCGATGGATGTGAGTCTGGGTGAACTCCGGGAGATGGTGATGGACAGCGAGGCCTGGCGTGCTGTGATTCATGGGGTCACAAAGAGTCGGACACGACTGAGTGACTGAACTGAACTGAACTAGACACAGTAGCTGCATACTGATTTGTGACATGGACACAGAATTAGAACCAGTTCTTCCTCCATTCATGGCACAACCTTGCCTTCAGCACTTAACTGGGTGCCAGGCACTGTGCTAGGCTCTGGGAATGCAAAGTTATAAGAAGCTCGTGATCTAATAACTAATCCTTACAGTGTGGGGGACCAGGTGCTGTCATAAAGCTCAATGTGATATTGAGATTCATAATAAATACCTATTCAAAACAGAGCCATACAAAAGAGATCAGATCTGTGCTTACCAGCGATGAGGGAGGGTGGGAGATGGGGAATGGGGAAGGGAGACTGATCCAGGACAGGCAAAGGCACAGACTTCCACTTTATGAGACAAACGAGTGTTGGGAATGCAATGTACAGCATAATAAATATAATTAACATTGCTGTAGGTTATATATAAAAGTTGAGAGTACGTGCTGGGAGTTTTCATCACAAGAAAGAAAACGTTTTTTCTGTCTGATTTTTGTATCCATATGAAATGATGGATGCTTACTGGATTTAGTGTGATGGTCACTTCATAAAGTATGTAAATTAAATCATTATGCCGTATATCTTAAACATATACAGTGCTGTGTGTCAATTATGTCTCACTGAAACTGGAAGAAAAAAAAAAAGATTATGCTACCAAATGAAGAAAGGAAGGAAAAGAGAGAGAGCAAGAGAGAGATAAAGAAATACTTATTTGGTCATCTTTTTGTTTCTGGCACAGAGCTCCTGAAACCCTTGAAATTTCTAAGTGATAGGAAGTGAAAGTCACCCAGCCGTGTCCTCCTCTTTGTGACCCCATGGGCTATACACTCCAGGGAATTCTGCAGGCCAGACTACTACTGGAGTGGGTAGCCTTTCCTTTCTCCAGGGGATCTTCCCAACCCAGGGATTGAACCCAGGTCTTCCGCATTGCAGGTGGATTTTTCACCAGCTGAGCCCCAAGGGAAGCCCAAGAATACTGGAGTGAGTAGCCTATTCCTTCTCCAGCGGATCTTCCCAACCCAGGAATCGATACAGGATCTCCTGCATCACAGGTGGATTCTTTACCAGCTGAGCTACCAGGGAAGCCCTTAAAGTGATAATACTCATAATATTCAAAGTGATGAGTGATAATATTCATAATAAGCCCCTTTCAACCACACTTGAGTTTGTGTTAATGCAGTGATTTTTGGAAAGTTTGGAAGAATGGGGGCTGGTTGCCAAGGAAACCTGACAGGTTTGTAATTTTTAGTCCTACCCTCTGACGTCCGGAGGTGTTGATTTAATAAATCAGGCTTGTGTAAGAAGCCTCCATAAAAGTTCAACAGGAGAACTTCCCGGTCAGTGAACTCTTATTGAAGGTTGGGAAGACGGCTTGGAGGCTCTGAGCAGTTTTCGCATACCTTGCCCTGTGCATCTCTTTCATCTGGCTGTTCTTGAGTTAAATCATTTTACAGTAAACCTGTAATTTGGTAAATAAAGTATTTCTCTTAGTTTTGTGAGCCACTTGAGCAAATTAATCAAACCCAAGGAAGGGGTTATTGGAACCTCCAATCTGTAGTCGATTGGTAATAACCTGTGCTGGCAGTTGACCTCTGAAGTATTGGGGTGGAGGCACTCTTACAAGACTGAGCCCATAACTTTGGGGATATAATGTTATCTCCAGGTAGATAGCAACAGAATTGAGTTGAATTGTGGGACACCCAGCTGGTGATGGAGAATTTCTTGGTGCGGCAAGGGGGCAGGGCGGTGTGGGGCAGGCAGGGGAACTCATACATCAAAATTGGTGTCGGAATCAGAATCATAGAACTTCTTACTGGAGCCAAGACGAACGGTCAAACAGAAACCTTTCAGTTTGGATTTCACACAGTACACCACAGCCGTCCAAGTTATCTCAAGCAGGAGATAAAATGAAAAACTTGTGCAAGAGTTTTCAAAAGAGCCTTGGACCACAAAGAATATGTTCAGCTGCTAGTAACAGAGCACCTCACCAATACTGACTGAAGCAATAAAGGTGATCAGGTGTGCTGAGTGTGCTCAGTCGCTTGAGTCGTGTCCGACTCTGTGACCCCATGGACTGCAGCCCACCTAGCTCCTCTGTCCATAGGATTTTCCCAGCAAGAATACTGGAGTGGGTTGCCATGCCCTCCTTCAGGGGATCTCCTCGACCCAGGGATCAAACCCACGTCTCCTGCATTACAGGTGGATTCTTCCCTGCTGAGCCACTGGAGAAGCCCAAAGGTGATCAAGAGTTCCTCACAGCCAGAAGTCCGAGGGTGGTGGTTCTGAGCTCGGAACAGCAGCTCAGTGAGGTGCTTTAGGGTGCGGGCTGTCTTGGCCTTTTTGGCTGTATCGTTTTCAGCTGGTAGGTACTATCTTCCCTCTGCCACCAGCGTGAGTGCTGTCACCCTGGTAAGCAAGTCATTTAAATTTCCTGGGTCTCCATTTTTCCACTATCAGATGAGATGAGATGATGAGTAAGATTTCCCCACTCTTTTTTTTTTTTTTTTTTTTTGCTGTTAACTTTTTCTAAATTTCATTTTTGTTTTAAATTGGAATGTAGTTGATTTGGGTTTCCTAGGTGGCTCAGTGGTAAAGAATCCGCCTATAATGCAGGTTCAACCCCTGGGTCAGGAAGATTCCCCTAGAGAAGGGAATGGCAACCCACTCCTATATTCCTGCCTGGAGAATCCCAAGGACAGAGGAGCCTGGAGGGCTACAGTCTGTTGGGTCACAAAGAGGCGGACACGACTTGGTGGCTAAACAGCAGCAGTGGCAGCATAGCTGATTTACAGTGTGCTGGTTTCAGGTGTACAGTTAAGTGGTTCAGCTATACATACACATCCATTCTTTTTCAGATTCCTTTCCCATATAGGTTACTACAGAATACTGAGTAGAATTTCTTGTGCTATACAGTAAGTCACTGTTGGTTACCTATTTTATATATAGCAGTGTGTAATATGTTGTATATTGGTTATCTATTTTATATATAGCAGTGTGTAATGTATTGTATACTGGTTATCTGTTTTACATATAGCAGTGTGTATATCCCAGGCTTCTAATTTATACCTCCTCCCACATTTCCCCTTTGTAACATATGTTTGTTTTCTGTTTTAAATTTTTTATTGGAGTGTGGTTGCTAATGTTGTGTTAGTTTCTGCTGTACAGCAAGGTGAATCAGCTGTGCATACACACACACCCCCTCTTCTTTGGATTCCCTTCCCGCCTAGGTCGCCACGGAGCGCTGAGCAGAGCTCTCGGTCCTGCACACTCGGCTCTTTTCATCTGTTTTGTACGCAGCAGTGTGCGTGTGTCAGTCCCAGTCTCCCCGTGCGTCCCACCCCCTCGTCCCCTCTGGTTATCCATATGTTTGATCTCTGTGCCTGTGTCTCTCTTTCTGCTTTGCAAATAGCTTCATCTGTACCATTTTTCTAGATTCCACATATATGCGTTAATGTACAGTATTTGTTTTTTCTGTCTGACATACATCGTTCTGTGTGACCGTCTCACATTTGTTATCCATGTCTGAGTCTGTTTCTGTTTTGTCAGTAAGTTTGCTTGTATCATTTTTTTGTAGATTCCACATTTTAGTGATAGCATATGACGCTTGTCTTTCTCTTTCTTACTTCACTAAGTATGATAATCTCTAGGTCCATCCATGTGGCATTATTTTGTTCTCTTTTATGGGTAATATTCCATTGTATATACATGCCACATCTTCTTTATCCTCCTCTCATGATGGACATTTATGTTGCTTCCATGTCTTGGCTATTGTAAATAGTGCTGCAGGGGACACTGGGATGCATGTGTCTTTTAGAATTACGGTTTTCTCCAGATATATGCCCAAGAGTAGGATTGCTGGATCATATGGGAGCTCTAGTTTTTTAAACAAAGTCAATACTATTCTCCATAGTAGTTGTACCAATTTACATTCCCATCAACAGTGTAAAAGGGTTCCCTTTTCTCCATACCCTTTCCAGCATTTACTGTTTGTAGACTTTTCGATGATGGCCACTCTGACTGGTGTGAACTGATACCTCATTGTAGTTTTGATTTGCGTTTCTCTAGTAATAGTGATGTTGAGCATCTTTACATGTTATTTGTGACCAGAGTAAGGACTCTTTTGGACCTAGATTTCTGTTACACCAACTGCTGCTCAGGGATGAGAGTTTAACCTAATTGTTCTCAAACATAAGCATGCATACAGTTTGGATTTACAAGTTCTGGAGTGGGGTCTGGGAATTCACAAGCTCTAACATGCAGGTGCTGCTAAGAGTGCTTGTCTTGGTACCACAGCTGAGAGCCACAGGTCTTAGCCGTCAGGATGTCAGTTTCCCTGCCTGTAAAATTAAGGAAGGATTCTTTAGTGACCATATCACTCCTGGATAATTGCCAAAGTCTTTTGGCAAGCTTTTAAAAAAAAAAAAAATACGGGTAGTTGAGCCTCATCCTTGGAGATTCTGATGCAGTGGGGCTGGGGCTGGACCCTAGAATAGATTCCTTATTCAACAACTCCCTGGATGATTATGAGGTTAGAGCATCACTGAGATCCTCCTAACTCAGGTTCTAAAAGGCTCATCAGTTTCAGCAACTTGAGTAGTCACAAAGGAAAAATAATTGCAAAGGATGCAGTATTTTTACCCATTTTCCTCTCAAATTCAAAGATATCTAGGAATTGATGTATTTTATTTATTTAAACACCCACCCCTGCGGATTAAAAAAAAAAGGGAGGCATTACTATTCTAGACTCTGTAATAATATCTCAAGGAACAGTGAAAATTCAACCTCTCTCCCTCCTCCTGGAAGTATGTAATCTCTCCCCTTAACTCTCTTAGCATTTTTCCATATTATTACTTTCCTATATATGTATTTATAACTTTTTATGCTTCCTAATGTATGAGCAGAATTTTAAAAAATCAAATAATATAAAAGGTAGCCCCCTAGCCCCTTGTGGTGACTGGGCATTTAAAATACAGATTCTCCAAATTGAGGTGTGCTGTAAGACTTAGTATGAGAAAAAGATGATAAAATATTTAATTAATAATTTTAATACTGATTACATATTTAATGGTAGTATCTTGGGCTTTTTGGATTAAATAGACTATAATGATACTACTGAAATTGACGTTGCCTGTTTAGTCTTCCTTTTTTAATGTGGTTGCTTAAAAAATCAAAGTTACAGTGTGGCTTGTAATATCCTACTGTTGGACAGCAGTGCTCTCAGATGTATCATCTTCTCCATTCTGTTTTCCTTTTATTATTCCATTTTCTTGAAAATTTCATCAATTCCACATACCAGTATTTCTACTGAACTTGTAATAACAGCTGTCATCTTTTTAATCTCCAAGAACATTTTGTTGGTCTAGTAGTCTTCCTTTTACCTAGCACATTTCATTTTTTTTACAAGTACAATACTTTCTCATCTCTCTGATTTTGTGATTCTAGTTCTCTTGACATTTTTTTTTTCTGTTTGTGCCACTCTAGGAGAAGACAATGGCAACCCACTCCAGTACTCTTGCCTGGAAAATCCCATGGATGGAGGAGCCTGGTGGGCTGCAGTCCATGGGGTCGCTAAGAGTCGGACACAACTGAGCGACTTCACTTTCGCTTCTCACTTTCATGCATTGGAGAAGGAAATGGCAACCCACTCCAGTGTTCTTGCCTGGAGAATCCCAGGGACGGGGGAGCCTGGTGGGCTGCCGTCTATGGGGTCGCACAGAGTCGAACACAACTGAAGCAACTTAGCAGTAGCAGCAGCAGTTTGCTACAAGCTTCTTCATTCTCTTTGCTCTCCATGTTTCAATTTGGAGGCTTTCCTCTGGCGTAATAATTTTGGGCTATCCGTTCAGTTCAAGAGGCACCAAAAAGTTGCCTGGAAATCCTGTGTACATGGTTCATTGGTTGGCGGTCTTCACTGTGGGTTAATGAGATGGAAGGCTGAGCTTTCTTTAAGAGATACCCATCACCACCAAGTGTTAGGGTGTGGAGGCTTTTTCTCTGGTATTTTTTCGAATTTCTCCAGAGAAGAATCCTCCAGGCTGCTAATCTTGTAAGTAGTTAGGGAAAAGGAGAGAGATGTTGGGAGTCAAGTTATCACTTGCTGGTTAATTCCACTGTCTTCAGCACCTTACTCCTCCGGGACCTCCCTGATACTTTTTCGTATCCGGATGGTCTCAGGTTCAGTATCTCTAGGGAATAAATTTCTGCTTCTTGGGAAAGTAGAGGGAGTCGCATGCCTGGGTGTTGAGATGGGAAAGAAGCTGCAATCCATCCAACCCTGAGCTCCTCCGGTATGCTCAGGGCCAAGGGCCTCCCGTTTTGGGTTCCCTGTGTGCTCCTTGGGTCGTAACTTCTGCTACATCTGCTTTTTCTGCTTTGCATTTTTAGAAACTGGTTAAATCTTTCATCTACTGTTTTCTTATCTGTGTGGGTTAGCTTTTAATTCTGTAGTACTCTTTGTTTTTTCTGTGTTTTCTGTATGCATGTGTTGGCTGTGCTAGGTCTTCGGTGCTGTGTGGGCTTTGCTTCAGCTGCAGTGAACAGGGGCCGCTCCCTGGCTGTGCTGCGCAGGCTCCCGTTGCAGTGGCTTCTGTGGTTCCGGAACACGGACGCTAGGCCCACGGTAGTTGCGGGCTTCATTAGTCGCAGCTCGCAGGCTTCGTTGCCCGCTGGCGTGTGGGATCTTTCCAGACCAGGGACCCCTTGTCCCCTGCATTGGCTAGTGGATTCTCAACCACTGGACTGCCAGCGAAGTCCTGTGTAGTATTTTCTTAGTGGGATTTCAGTAAAGAAACCTCACATGTATAGCCAATTTTCTCATCTCTACCTGGAAGCCCTGTTTCTACCCTGAGCTCTGGTTATTTATCGCTTTTTATTTTCTCCTTAAAGAGAGGGCAGATGAAGGTCTGCTCTATCTTTTGAGTGTACCCTCTCAGCCCTCTTCCGGGCATCTGTGTGTTACTTTTGATATCCTGAGTGCTCCACAGAGAAGGAAGACACTCGTGTAAATTATCTGTACTTTTGAATCTTACTGGCTCCCTGAATGTCTAGAAGTAAGTCACTTTATCTCTCTGGGTGACAGATCTTAGACTAGAATCTGGTCTCTAGATGATTTCCAAAGACAGCTTTGACATGAGAATCTACATAACCAGTTACTTTCTTAGTTTTTCAGTGTTTGCTAGTGTGTATTTTATCATCACTTGGGCATCTGATGTTGTAGAGACTTTGTAGAAACCTTTTGCTAAGGAATAAAATTTAAATCCATCAAGAGAGACAATAATTAATCCTAGTTAAAGGGCTTATTGTCCTTGATCAGTAGTGGTGACCAAGTGCAGGATTGAAAATGGAACGGGAATAGCAAGTGCGGTAGAAACAGTGCGTTCTCCCTGTCCTCGCTGCACAGGTCTTGGCATGAGATGTGGGAGGATGGAGGAGAAAGGTAAGGTGAAGCTACTGGAAATTGTTTTAAAATGTACCCAGGATTTTGGGTTTATGCTGATATGGCGAGGCCAGTAGATCCAGAGATGATTGCCACTGAAAAGACTGTTACTTACAGTTCCTGCCATGCCATATGGGACCACATAGGGAAGCACCAGGATCACGGGGATGGAGGGGAAAACCTGGACGAAAGACTTTTTTTTGCAGTGGTTTTTAAAATTTTATTTTATTGAAATGTAGTTGATTTACAACGTTGTGTTAATTTCTGCTGTATAGCAAAGAAATATATATATATTCTTTTTCGTATTCTTTTCCATCATGGCTTGTCACAGGATGTTGAACATAGTTCTCTGTGCTCACAGTAGGATCTTGTTTTTCCGTTCTGTGCGTAACACTTTGCATCTGCTGATTCCAAGTCCCCAGTCCTCCTCTTTCCCGTTCTCCTCCCCCTTGGCAAGTCTGTCCTCTATTGTCTATGAGCCTGTTTCATAGATAAGTTCGTTTGTGTCACATTTTAGATTCTGCATGTAAGTGATCTTATGTATTATTTGGCTTTTCTTAGTGTGATAATCTCTAGGTTCATCCATGTTGCTGCAAATGGCATTATTTCATTCTTTTTTTATGGCTGAGTAATATTCTGCTGTATATCTGTGCTACATCTTCTTTATCCATTCCTCTGTCGATGGACATTTAGGTTGCTTCCATGTCTTGGCTATCATGAATAGGCCTACTCTGAACAGAGGGTGTGTGTGTCTTTTCCAGCTGTAGTTTTGTCTGGATGTATTGGCAACCCACTCCAGTATTCTTACCTGGAGAATCCCATGGACAGAGGATCCTGGTGGGCTGCAGTACACGGGGTTGCAAAGAGTCGGACACGACTGAGCGACTTCACTTTCACTTTCATGCCCAAGAATGGGATGGCTGGATAGTATGGCATCTCTGTTTTCAGCTTTTTGAGGAACCTCCATACTGTTTTCCATAGTGGCTGCACCAAATGGTCAAAACCCTTTATTGTGGTTTTTGCAGGAAGGAATAGGTGAGGCAGGGTAATAAGCAGGTTCAGGATCGGGCAGTTTGATAGTTTGAATAATTGATAGCAGCCTCTGGGTTGTAAGAGTGGTCCCCAGTTGTCCATTACCTGGACCTGGGTTGATTGGGGCAGAAAATAATTGCCTAGTGTGTAACAGCCACTCAGGGGAGGTGGTTCAGGTTCAAGACTCTGGATTGGTCAGTTGGCATTCGAAAGGTACGCTCCCCAGCGAGCTGTTTGCTGTCTCCTAAGAACTGACTAAGCTCTGGGAGTGTCAGTCTCCCTAGTCAGCGAGGCCCCAGATGTCAGGGCATCAAAAATACAGAAAATAGGAAAATACAGGTACTACAAAAATGGTCAAAGACTGAGCTAAAGTGGTAAAAAGTCATGATGAAGCAGGCAATGAGGCAGGAGTGACATGGCTTTTGGTAGGAGTAGGGTGAAACTTTTAAGAACAAAGTTAGAAATGCTCTGTGTTCGGGAAAACACTCGCTGTGGCATCATGATGGATGGAGGCAGATGAGGTAGAATGTATCGGTTAGGTGCCGCTTTCTTATACAGCCAGGAGCCTGGGGCTATAGGGAAGGGCCGAGCCAGCCCCTCAAGGAAGCCACCCCGGGTCCAGGCTTCCTGTTGCTTCCTGTTCCACCAGCCTTTACCTGTGGCTTTTGTTCACATGGTAACCAGATCCACCTGCCTACCAGCTCTGAGTCCAAGTCCCAAGCAGGAAGAAAGACAAGGTGCAATGACGGAAGGCAAATTCCAGCTGACATTTTTCCTTTTAATCTGGAATTCCCTTTCCTGGAACCCTGCCTTATAGATTTCTGCTTACATTTTATTGGCCAGAACTGGGCCACTTGGGTTTACCCCCGGAAACAAGAGTTCTGGGAGAGGTAATTGTTCTAACATTTACATTGCTGCCTCAAGCAACATGGAGATTCTAATGTTAACGATGAATCCATACATGAATAAATTCTATTTAACAGTGTCCACCAGACAGGGAAAAAGGAAATATGGGTTTTTCTCCTTCAACTAGATGAGACAAATCACACTAAGGATTTTAGCACCATGCTTAGCTTAGAGTGTGTGTTCAAAAATAAATAAGTTTGCTTCTGCTGCTACTGCTATTACTAACATTAATAAAATGTATTACTTCATCATCTTGATTTTTCAGTCCCATTCTTTCAGGCTTCCCTGGTGGCTCAGATGGTAAAGAATCCACCTGCAATGCAGGATACCCAGGTTCGATCCCTGGGTCAGGAAGATCCCCTGGAGAAGGAAATGACTACCCACTCCAGTATTCTTGCCTGGAGAACTGCATGGACAGAGGAGCCTGGAGGGTTACAGTCCATGGGGTCGCCAAGAGTTGGACACGACTGAGTGACTGACACTCACATTCATTCAACAAAAGTTTATTGCATCGTTACAACATTCGGTCTTTAGGAGCTAGGGGTCAGGAAAGGGGATAAAACCTCATTCTTGGGACTTCCCTGTCAGTCCACTGTTAAGGCTTCACCTTCCAATGTAGGGGGTGCAGGTTCGGTCCCTGGTCAGGAAGCTAAGATCTCACATGCCTCACGGCCAAAAAGCAAAACAAAGCAGAAGCAGTATCATAACACGTTCAATAAAGACTTAAAAAAATATCTGATTCTGGCCTTCTAAGAGCTTACCATCTGTGTAGCTAAATGCACAATGAATTGGAGGGGAAAAAAGCTTCGGCAGAGGCAAGCTTGGAAGGTATTGGAAGAGGACGGAACTTGTGAGCACTTGGGTCCACTTGAGTCCCTGCTTTCACAGATGAGGAGAGCGGGAGCCCCCAGGGACTTGAAGCCTCGCTGCAATCGCTCGGCTCTCTGTGTAGAGGACAGGGCCTGGAGCCCACGCCTCCTGACGCCCAAGCTGGTGACCCTTCTATTACACTGCCCTGTTGGAAGTGATTTGGAAACGCAAAGCTGAATAGAGAGACTCGAATAATCTGCTCTTGCCCTTTGGGGAGGAGGATAGGCGGATGGGCAGGCCATCTCACAGAAGCAAAGCCGTGGTCCAGGTGGAAACATGACCAGCAGAAAAGTAACTGAACTCCCAGGGTTGTGATGATGTGTATGCCGACATGAAAATGAAGGCCCCTCTGAGCCACAGGCAGGACAGGTCCTCTGGGTCAAGACTTTTATTCACTCTGTGATTTTTAATTAGCAGTCTTGATTTTTCCAAGGATTGCATTAAATCGGCAAATGCTGCTTGCATAGCTCTCTACTCACTCATTAGACAGTCCAGGTCACTAAGATGTAGGAAAAAAGGGAATTTTGGGATCCTGGTGCTTGATGCAAGATTAGATGAGGGAAAGAGCCATGAAATGCCATTCAGAAATATTTTAAAGATGTTAAATGCACTTTGTTCACTACAATGACCACTATGTTTTATTTAATTAAAGAATACTTTGTTCTGCTTAGCATAAAGTATAGCACTAGCTTTTATGGGAGGCTGCTTTTGGTGGTTGTTTTTAAATGAAGTTAATGAAAATCACATTCTGTCTGGCTGAAGCAAAATAAAGTCACATCTGGAAACAGCTGCACTGGTAATTAAGTGGCATTTAATGTGACTAATATCAAAAGGGTAGGTTTTTCTCCCCCTAGCATTAGGGATGCAAAATTCAAGCTTCTGAGCTGCTCTATTGTAATAGTTTTGAGTCAGTGGGTGTTGAGAAGTCATTCTGATATTTATAAAGAAAAACCCCCAGTGAGCCATAGAAGGGGGAAAAAAAAAAAAAAAGGACAAGAGCCGCACAGTTTGAATTTTGAAAACTGGCATAAATTTTACAATTTTTTTTTCTAAGCATTAACTGTTCAGTGTTTCAATTCAATGAAATAAAGGCCTCCTGTTTCCCATACCAGTCAAGTGACCTCCTGCCTCGCTGTAATTAGTGGTAAACTTCAATATGCAAGCTAAAAGGCCACCTAATTAAAAAGTGTAATTAATTTACATAGATCATTCAAAATGGCTAGATTAGATAGCTTATGGAGATAATGTAAAACTCTTTGAGCTGCTTTTATTGGCTTCTTTCCCTGCTGTTCCTCAGGTTCTGAGAATTTTCATGGGAATGAGTTTGTCAAAGTGGGAAGGGCTTTGAGGTGATGGTTTTAGCTAATCACTGCTAAACGTTTAAAGCTTTGCAATTATTTTTTATCAATTACCCAAGTGTAAAACAACCAAAAGAAAAAAAAAAAATGGCCTTATCTTTCCTCTTGGTGCTGAATGGCCTAATGTTATTAGTGAGTATTTATTAAGTGCCTGTTGAGTGCTAGATGCCACTTAAAACACACCGTGATTTTAGAACTCGCCATGATTAGCAATGACTCCTCTCTCTGGGCTAGACAGCACTTGGATTCTTCTCATCACAGTGAGATGGGTGCAGGACCCAAGAGCAAGATACTGGCCGAAGGGTTTCTCTCTCCACTCACAGCGCATGATGCCAAGCAATATTCTATATCATCTACTCTTCAATACAGTGTTGGAGTCTAGAGTTTGTGCAGGCCCCTGGGTGACAATCAGGCAGCTGTTTCATTGGTGAAATAGAAGAGTTCTTTCCATGGTGCAAAAAATGTGGCCCTCTGGTGACATCCGATTGTAAATTTCTTTCCTCTTATCTGAGTTGCAAAGGAAGAAGTTTCTCCTCAGTTTATGTATGGAAGCAAAATACCAGAAAATTAATTCAACAGAGCTTCTAAACAAAGATGCTGTAGACAGTGGATCTGTTAATATAGCCTGTCGTTAGGGGAGAAGTCCTGGGACCTTGGCAGCACCTTGCCAAAGAACAATAGATAAATCATCACCCGTTTAAAATTTCATCTGCTTCTCCTAAGAGGGAAAGATTGTCATGTCATGTCACTGATGATTTTGGCCTAACTCTACAGAGCTCAGTGCATCTCATAACAAGGGCAAATACCGATTTTCTAGGTTTATAAAAAGCAGAGCAACCAGAGATCAAACTGACAACATTCGTTGGATCACAGAGATAGCATCATCTTCCAAGATTTTAAATAGCTCCACGGGAATTCTGTCACCTCCACTAGTTTTGCAGGAATGTTTCCTAAGGTCCACTTGACTTCACACTCTAGGTTGTCTGGCTCTGCTTGAGGGACCGTACTATCGTGGTTATTAAGTCATTAAGACCTTTCTTATATAATTCTTCTGTGTATTCTTGCAACTTCTTAATCTCTTCAGCTTCTGTTAGATCCTTACTGTTTCTGTCCACTATCATGCCCATCCTTACATGAAATGTTCCCTTGATCGCTCCAGTTTTCTTAAAGAGATCTCTAGTCTTTCCCATTCTGTTGTTTTCCTCTATTTCTTTGCATTGCTCATTTAAGAAGGCCTTCTTATCACTCCTTGCTATTCTCTAAAACTCTGTATTCAGTTGAGTACATCTTTCTCTTTCTCCCTTGACTTTCACTTCTCTTCTTTCCTCAGCTATTTGTAAAGCCTCCTCCAACAACCACTTTTCTTTCTTGCATTTCTTTTTCTTTGGGATGGTTTTGGTCACTGCCTCTTGAACAGTGTTGCAAACCTCCATCCATAGTTCTTCAGGCTCTCTACCTCCAGATCCAACCCCTTGAATTCATTCGTCACCTCCACTGTATAATTACCATAAGGGATTTGATTTAGGTCATACCTGAATGGTCTAGTGGTTTTCCCTACTGTCTTCAATTTAATCCTGAAGTTTGCAATAAGGAGCTCATGATCCAAGCCACAGTCAGCTCCAAGTCTTGTTTTCACTGACTGTATAGAACTTCTCCATCTTTTACTGCAAAGAACATAATCTGATTTCCCTGTTGACCATCTGGTGATGTCCATGTGTAGAATTGTCTCATGGATTGTTGGAAAAGGGTGTTCGCTATGACCAGTGTGTTCTCTTGACCCAACTCTGTTATTAGCCTTTTCCCTGCTTCATTTTGTATGCCAAGGCCACACTTGCCTGTTTTTCCAGATGTATCTTGACTTTCTACTTTTGCATTCCAGTCCCCTATGATGAAAAGGACATCTTGCTTTTTTTTTTTTGGTGTTAGTTCTAGAAGTTCTTGTAGGTCTTCATAGAGCTGTTCCACTTCACCTTCTTCAGCATCAGCGGTTGGTGCATAGAGTTAGATAACTGATGTTGAATGGTTTGCCTTGGAAGCAAACAGAGATCATTTTGTTTTTTTTGAGATTGCACCCAAGCACTGCATTTTGGACTCTTGTTGATTATGAGGGCTATTCATTTCTTCTTAGAGATTCTTGCCCAGAGTAGTAGATATAATGGTCATCTGAATTTAATTTGCCCATTCCTGTCCATTTTAGTTCACTGATTTCTAAGATGTCAATAGTCCATATTGCCATCTCCTACTTGACCACATCCAGTTCACCTTGATTCATGGAGCTAACATTTCAGGTTTCTATGAACTATCGCTCTTTACAGCATCAGCCTTACTTTCACCACCAGATACATCCATAACTGAGCATCGTTTCTGCTTTGGCCCAGCCTCTCCATTCTTTCCAGAGCTATTAGTAACTGTCCTTCACTCTTTCCCAGTAACTTATTGAGACCTTCTGACCTTGGGGAGTCATCTTCTGACGACATATTTTTTTGGCTTTTCATACTGCCCATGAGGTTCTCCAGGCAAGAATACTGGAGTGGGATGCCGTTTCCTTCTCCAGTGGACCACATTTTGTCAGAAGTCTTCGCTATGGCCTGTCTGTCTTGGGTGGCCCCGCACAGCATGGCTTATACCTTCTTTGAGTTATGCAAGCCCCTTTGCCAGGGCAAGGCTGCGATCCATGAAGGGGACCCCATATCTTAGGATAAATTCCAAACAGATTAAAGACTTCAATTTTAAAAATGAAGAAACCATGAGAGACCCAGAAGCCAAGAAAAGATTGATAAATCAGACAATCAAAAACAAAAGACAAAGTTCAATGTTTTTGTTTAATAGTATATTTAGATATGGCTTTGCATATGCATGTATAAAGAGTCTTCTCACTCTTCTCTGAGCTACGCAGGACTCCCTGTCATGGGTGTGTCGTCATTTATTTAATGCGCCCCCTACTGTTACACATTTAGATTGTTTCTAATCTTTTGCCATTAAACATGGCGCCGCATCATTTCACACACGTGCAAATGCATCTGTTGAATAAATTCCTAGAAGTAGAAGGAAGTTGGAGACAAAGTGTTTGCAGCAAACTGCCACCCAATTTATATTTCTACCAGCAATCTATGACAATGCCTATTTTCTTATCTCCTGGCTAATCCCGTGTGTTATCAAACTCCTGGACCTTTGCAAATTTGATGAAAAATAATATAGTTTCAGTATACATTTCTATTATTACATGTGGAGTGTTTTTCCACTTATATTTAAGAACCATCATATACACAGTCCTATCCATAAAATAAATAAAGGACCTACTGTACAGCACGGGGAACTATAAGCAATATCCTGTAATAACCTATATGGGAAAAGATCTGAAGAAGATGTAAATATATACAAAGTTCAAACAGGAAAAGAAAGGTATTTATAATGCATATGTATAAAGTGATATATATATATTTCAGAAACTCAGTAAGAAAGATCCGTGACCAAATAGAAAAATGAATAGTTTATGAACAAAAAATATTGGTGGTTCTTCTAATTTTTTACTGAAGTGCAGTTTATCTACAGTGCTGTGTTAGTTTCAGGTATACAGCAAAGCCATTCAGATTTATATATATACGTGTATATATTTACATCTTTTTCAGATCTTTTCCCATATAGGTTATTACAGGATATTGCATATAGTTCCCCGTGCTGTACAGTAGGTCCTTTATTTGTTTATTTTATGGATAGGACTGTGTATATGATGGTTCTTAAATATGTAATAGAAATGTATACTGAAACTATACTGCTGCTGCTGCTACTGCTAAGTCACTTCAGTCGTGTCCGACTCTGTGTGACCCCATATCGGCAGCCCACAAGGCTCCCCCGTCTCTGGGATTCTCCAGGCAAGAACACTGGAGCAACTTCACTTTCACTTTTCACTTTCATGTGTTGAAACTATATTATTTTTCATCAAATTTGCAAAGGTCCAGGAGTTTGATAACACACTGGATTAGCCAGGAGATAAGAAAATAGGCATTGTCATAGACTGCTGGTAGAAATATAAATTGGGTGGCAGTTTGCTACAAACACTTTGTCTCCAGCTTCCTTCTACTTCTAGGAATTTATTCAACAGATGCATTTGCACGTGTGTGAAATGATGCGGCGCCATGTTTAATGGCAGAAGATTAGAAACAATCTAAATGTGTAACAGTAGGGGGCGCATTAAATAAATGACGACACACCCATGACAGGGAGTCCTGCGTAGCTCAGAGAAGAGTGAGAAGACTCTTTATATATGCATATGCAAAGCCATATCTAAATATACTATTAAACAAAAACATACAAGATGTGAAATAGTGTATGTAAATATGCTGCCATTTGATTAAAAAGCGTATAAAAGGTAAATACATGATAGATACATACATCCATAAATAGATGTGAAAGTGTTAGTTGCTCAGTCCTGTCTGACTCTGTGACCCCCCTGGACTGTAGCCCGCCAGGCTCCTCTGTCCATGGGATTCTCCAGGCAAGAATACTGGAGTGGGGGGCCATTCCCTTCAGGGGATCTTCCCACCCCAGGGATCGAACCTGCCTCTCCTGCATTGCCGGTGGATTCTTTACCATGTGAGTCACTATATAGATAGTTAAAAAAAAAAGTTTAAAAAGAATAAATATGTTGAAATAGAGACATACATATAAATAGTTGTATATACTTAAACTCTATTAGGGAGCATACATAAAAGACTAGCAATTTTTGTTGCCCAGTGAGAAGAGGAACTGGGTAGCTTTGGGACATGAACAACAGAGACTTTTAGCTGTTTGCCTTTCTCTAATTTTAGAGTTCTAAACCATATATTTACCCACAAAATTAAATTTTTCAAAATACCAAAAATGCAGTATAAATGTACTTGCAATTGAATACATTTAAAATTTGAAAGAAAATGTTTAGAGGACAAACCACAGGGCAGGCAGGACTGATGAGACAGGTTCTTCAGGGTAGGATTTGCTGCAGGGGGGACATTGGGTAAGAGCTGAGTGAAGTGAGGAAGTGAGCTCTGAGCCCCATTTAGGAGGGAAAAAATGCATTTCAGGCAGGAAAAGGCCAATGCAAAGCCCCTGAGGGGCATGCCTGAGATTCGTTGGGGCAGAGGAGGGGCCAGCACGTCTGGAGTGAAGTGAGGGGGAGCGGTTTCAAGTCGTTATCAGAAAGGGGCCAGGGGCCTGGCACACAGCCCTCGTAGGTCATGGCAGCGGTTTGAAGTTGACTGTGTGTGATCACTAGAGATTCTGAGCAGAAGGGGGACAGGCTCAGTCTTTCCGTTGCCCCTCTAGGTGGGGAGTAGCCATGCCCGCCCTCCCAGAGCACACTGTGCAGTGGGAGCGACGGACGGTGGGTAAGAGTGCGCTTCACAAACAGTGAGGGCCTGGGAGAGGGCTGCAAGGCTTCAGCAGGCTCTGGGATGGGAGGCGACCACGGGGAGGAGAGGGCCACTCTATTTTATTTGTCTTTTCAACTGAAGTAGGGCTGATTTACAGTGTTGTGTTAAATTCTGCTGTGCAGCAAAGTGATTTAGTTATATGTGTATATGTACATATATAATACACACACACATACACACACACATTTTTTATATTCTTTTCCATATGGTTTATCACAAGATATTGAATATAGTGCCCTATGCTATACAGCAGGACCTTGGTTTATCCATTCCATATATAAAAGCTTGTATCTATTAACCCCAGCCTTCTGTTCCATCCCTCCCCTAGGAAAGGGCCAATTTAGAGGGTAAAGGAGGGCTTCCCAGGTGGCTTAGTGGTAAAGAATCCACCTGCCAATGCAGGGGCCACTGGAGACATGGGTTCAATCCCTGGGTCAAGAAGATCCCCTGGAGGAGGGCATGGCAACCCACTCCAGTATTCCTGCCTGGAGAATCCCATGGACAGAGGAGCCTGGTGGGCTACGGTCCACAGGGCTGCAAAGAGTCAAACATGACTGAGCACACACGCATGCAGAGGGTTAAAGAAGACCTTGCCTAGGAGGTGAGATTTAAACTGAGATCTGAAAGCTGAGAAGCAGCTATGTGAAGGACGGGAGGAGGACTTTCAGGGCAAAGGGAGCAGCAGGTCTGAAAGCCTTGAACTAGAGGGAGAATTGTTTTCTAAATTTCCACAAGGCCAAGGAGGGTGGCGTGTAGAGACCAAGGGGAAATAGGGAGGTGGGCAATGATGCTTACTACCAAGGATGGAGAAGAGTTTTAGAGTGTGGGTGTTTGTCTCTGAAAATCAGTGATTTGATGACACCTGGCCTCAGAATTCTGGAAACAAAAGAGGCAGACACAGTTTTCTGCCAAGATGTGACCTAAATATGTTTGGTGTTTTACTGCACCTCCTGTCTTTCCTTCTAAAGTTGGGTCCCCATTCTTTTCTTTGAAATGAACAACTTTTCACCCCCAGGAAGATAGAGATCTTGCAATTCCTTGAGAGCCCAGGTCAGGTGGTATCCTAGAACCCCTTCATGGGAACTTCCCTTAGCCCAGGTCACTCCACTTTGCACCTTCTCCTCCTGAGACGGTGAAAAGTTTGGTGGCCGTGAGTAGGGAAGAAAGAACTACTGAAATCAAGATTTTCCAGCATCGAGCTGCCCACGTGGTGATGGGACGTGGCCTGAGCATCGGGCACAGTGCTGTGTGGGGTGGCCTCCATCTCTCACGAGCACTGCGCCCCGTTTCAGAAGGGGAGAGCAGAGCAACGTAATGGCATGCTGATGAGCTGGTCAACATTCTCAATTTACCTCTTTCACCCCAGGGCCCAAATTGAAAACGGAACTGGGAGGCCCTCCCAGGGCTCCCTCAGGGCATGTCCCTGCCCCGCAGAAGAGCAGCAGCTTCTTGCCAAGGAGGTTTGGGGCACCCACCGGAGGAAACCAGGTGCTGCCTGGGTGCTCACAGACCTGTCCCCAGCTACTTTAGATGCTCCTGGCACTGGGCCTGGTTGGGAGGTTACCTCTAGTAGACACTGTCTCAAACCTCCGCCCTGTGTTATAACAGAACTCCAGCACCCAATCCTGTTTCCAGAATCACCGTGGTCAGTAATACAACCTCAGCAAGAACGTGGGAGATTTCTTTCTCAGTAAGAACAAATGGATAGGAATTAAAAGTGCAAATGAGGGGGAATTCCCCGACAGTCCCTTGGTTAGGATTCCTTGCTTCCATTGCACGGGGCCTGGTTTGATCCCTCGTTGAGGAATTAAGATCCCAGAAGCTACACAGCACAGCCAAAAAAAAAGGTATGTAGCGATAACTGTCACACTAATCACTGTGAGACCTTGACTCCTCTTGGCCCCAATTTCTCATCTTTAAAGACAGAAATGCTAGGCACCGATCCCTAAGAGTGGTTCTGATGGTTCCTGTATTTTCCAGTCCCCTGTCCAAATACTGAGTCCCTCGCCACCAGTGAATGGCAGTCCCTGCCCTGGGCCTCTTTCCAGGGCTGAAACCTGAGCACAGAGCTGGAGAGGGAGAGGCTGACTTCATTTGCAGTGGGTGCCTCGGGGCTGCCCTGACGCCTCACTGCCAGTCTCATCCTGCACTGCGCTACACAGAGTTGGCCAGGTGAACCCCACTCTGAGTGGGGGGCCTGAATCCTTGGTAATACAGATCGCTTCATAAGGGTGATTTGATTTGGGAAATCTGATTCTCAACTGCTGTTGACCATCTAGACCATTCATTCATTTTTCTTTTCATTCATTAATTCAGCTTTTTTTTCCTTAACATTATTATATAGTAGGCAGTGTACAGGGCTCTAGCGATCCTGAGGTAAGAGGACAAAGATTCAGCCCTCATGGTGCTGGAATTCTATTCGGGAAAGAGACATTAACCAAGTAAGCATGTAGCACTATTTCCGGTAGTGATAAATGCCATGCTGAAAAAAATAAAGTGAGGTAAGGGATAATAAATGATATTTTGACTCTTTGGGGGAGTTTTTCAGGGGAAAAGGAATTTAGGAAGGGAATTCAGGGAAGACCTCTCTATCAGGGTAACATTTGAGCAGAGATTTGAATGAAGAGAGAGACCAGACTAGGTGAAGGTCCAGGCAAGTGTGTTTTAGGAAGGAGGAACAAGCAAAGTGCAATGGTGCTGAGGTAGGAACAAGGATGCTTATCTGTGGGCCTCTGGGTAGCAGCCTTTCCTCTGAGGGGTGAGAGTTAGCCTTCTTAATTTAACTGGTCAAGTATGAGCTACAGGGAAGGAATCTTATATAGTGTGTCTTTAAAGATGACAACGTAGGTAGCAAGACAGGCTCACCTCTAACATGTGCAGGATCTGGAGCAGGTACAGGTAAGCAAGTACTATATGTCTAAATATTGCAAAATGGTCAATCAGGCTAGTACAGGAAGAGGCCCATACAAGCCCTGGAATCAAGAGCAGGACTGTTGGGCAGGGAATTCTGGAGCACCAGGTGGTCCAGAGGGCAGAGAGCAGGCTCTGGATGGGCAGCGGCTTGAGAGGGTCCAAGGGGACCATGCAAAGCCAGGGTCCAAGGCAGGGGACCTGCTTGGCCAAGAATGACTGATACTATAGATGGTTCCTGAATGTTTAAGAAAGGATCCTTCATACAAAATTAAACTGCAAACCAGGAAGTGAGGAATGTTGTCAAGGTGCCAGAGGTTAAACCTATGGGACCAGAGTGAGAAAGAGTTGATAGATATCTTGGACTATTTAACCAGGAAGTTTACAAATTTCTTATGTTTTCTGTTTATTTCTTCTTTGTTCTCTTGACACCTTTATCCAACTCTTTGAAAGCTCTATTCAGTCTTGGCTAAGGGAACCCACAGAAAGGTGTTCATCTTTGCTTAAGGCAGAATATTTAAGGGGGCAGCACCCCCTGAAGGGGTGGCAGGAACTCAAGCAGAAGACCCTGAAGAAGTCCCTCCAAAACCCCTAGCACCACACACACTCCTGAAAGTACTCTTTCCAGCACTAACATTGCAAAGTGCAAAGAAACCCTTTTAGTACAATAAGACTAGTAGAGGCTCTCAGTATCTGCTCAGAGGCCCAGTGTTACCTGCACCACAAGCGGCCAGGATAAAGACACTGCTTCTCACGCTTCCTTGAAGCGTGGTCTGATCATTGGACCAAAGTTCTAGTCAATGGGATTGAATAGAAGTAATTTGCATAACTTGTTCTTCTAAAGGAAGAAAGTTCCTCTCCTCTTCCTCCTTGTCCCTTCCTGCTGGCTGGAGTGCGACATGGTGGTTAGCCATCCTGAGCAACATAGACAAGGGGACACCCTCACAGGCAGAAAAGACAGAAGGGACTGGGTCCCTGACACCATAGACCTAACAGGGCAGTCTTGGCTTTCTTACATCTGGACTATTAAGTGAGAAAGAGCTTCTATCTTGTTTAAGCCACTGCTGATTTTGTTGTTGTTGTTTGTCTCTTTTGTAGTCGCTGAAGCCTCATCCCAACAAAGGCAGTACTTTTACTACCTCTTGGAGGTAACAAATCTCACAAGTTTAATTTCCCCTGTATAAAGGACTTCCTTTCATTTGCCTTGAAGACTATGGGTTGTCTCCTAATCCATGTTTGTTCTCCTGTAATTCTTTCTGAATTACATAGACTTTGATCACATCACTGCTCAGCACATGTCTTTCTAGTCGATATTCTTTGAGTTTTAGTCTGACCTCATGGAGAATGCCTCTGCATTTCCTAAAATTCAGTGACTTCCCTTTTATTATCCTCTTTCAGTAAAATGGTACCGGAAGCTTTTGTCTGTGGACTGGAAATCTGGCCCAGGATCTACAAATGTTTGTTGAATTAAGTTGAATTGAACTTCAAAAAGGAGTTTCTCTTTAAGAAACAGAATGAACTAAGTTCAAGTTTCCAGACAGCACAGCCCAGGGTTTCATATACTATGTCAGGTAGATTACATGAGGCCATGGAAGGAGTTAAGACTTGGAGAATATTCCTTTACAGGAACACTCTTCATCTTCTGCCCCATCCCACCCTCAAATTCCTGGCCAGTGCCTATCTACCCTTCTTGTCTCAGCTTAGACAATGCTTCCCAGGCTCCTAGACCAGTTGCTTTCCTCTGTGTTAGTATCTCATAGCCTCTGGTACTTGTTCTTTATTATACACCTCATGCTTGTATTTATTCCTCTGCTCTCAGTTTTGGTCAGCTATAAAGGCATGACTACACCCCACTGTGTGTCCATAGAGCCCAGCCCAGTGCTTGGCTTACGGCTGGTGCTCAGTAACAATTTGGTAAATGAATGAGTGAATGAACAGCCAATGAATGAATAGCATTATTGTGACTCCTCTCTCATACCCCATATTAGAAGCGAATCCTAGGCTCTTCCTAAGGAAAATTTTCAGTTTCTAATCACTTATCACTTTGCCTGCTGCTCTCATTCTGATGCGAGTAACCATTGCTTCTCCCTTGGATTATTGTATTAGGCTCCTAACTGGACTTTCTGGTTCTACTTCCCTTCTCTCCTCCCCCTCAAAACACACACCAATCTTTCAGTGCAAATTCAGAAAAAAAGTGAGGATGTCATAAGTCATAAGTGAAGGCCATGTCGAAGATAACAATTATGTGCTTCCCAGAGCAGAAAACTCATAAAAACCTCCTTTTTTAATGTTATCACTACTTCGGGTAAAGACTACAGTTCTCATTCTCTATTGAGATAGATTTTGGTCAATGCACTGTGAGAAGAGACAGGTGCATCTCTGAGCCATACCCTTTGTAAGGGTATGAAGCTGCTTCTTCATTTCCCTTTCCAGCTGTCTGAAATACAGATGTGGTGGCAGGAGCTGGAGCAGCCATCTTAGACCATGAGATGGAAGCCAAATGTTGAGGAAGGCAGGACAATAAAGAAGGGCGAGTTCTCAATCGTTTGGAGCTCTGTATGGAATGTGAGAGAGAAATAAAATTCTATCTTGTCTAAGCTACTCCAATTTGGGGTGGCTGGTACAGCAGCCTAATATGTATCCTACCTAATACATCGTCCTTTCCCTAATGCAGTCGCTTCATGAGAGTGAAAAGGAGATTATGAAAAGTATATACAGAAAAGTCAATAACTCTTCTGATGGGTAACTTGGGGACCTCTTGAAAAGTAAGGGAGAGGTGGAGAATAAACCCTTATTCTAAAGCAGCCAGGAAAGCGTTACCTTCCACCCAGGAAAGGCTCTCTGGTTCCATATGTTAACATGTTGGGGAAGCGTGGGAGGGCAGAGAAGGCAGTCCTGCTGCTTGGCTTCAGGCTCTAATGTGGAAAATGCCTTTGGGGCATGAATAAGAGAATTAACTTAAGCTCTGGATTTGGGGGCTTTAGTGGGCTTACAACAGACTTTTAATCACCCTTCACTCCCTGTGGTCCCAGTGTGTGAATTTTAATACACTCACTTACATCACAACCCAGGACAAGGTCTGCGTATTTATGACACACCATTGTGTGAGGCTGCTGCCCTCCCCAGCCAGAGTGCCAGATGCCCAGGGCCTGCATCTGGGCACTGATGCAGAGTCGCCACCAACAAGGTAGTTTTCCCGACAATTCTCTACCACATGAAAACATTGTATATAGGTTTGGATTAATATCAACCTATATTTGGGTCAGATGGAAGATGTGAATTTGTTATAAATCTGTCAGACTGCATGCATCCACTAACCAGTTTTTTTCGCTGAAACTTACTGGTTTGGCAATTCAGTTTTGATTCTTGACTCAGCTCCTCCCTAGGTTCAGATTGATTGATAGAACTCCTCTGGATATTTGTATTATTTCTCCTCATAATCACAAATGTTAAAGATTCACCTGCATATATACCACCCTTTCACAAGCTGGGGCTCTGGGAGGCCTGCACACCTCCCCAAGTTGTTTACAAATATATTTGCATTTTAGTGGGAGGAGGTGTATAGCTTTCATCAGATTCTCAAAGGGATCTGTGACCCCCCTAAGAAAAAATTATTTTAAATACAGGAGTTACCATCAGAGCAAGCCAGGCTGATTAGGAAAGCAGTCATTTTGGACAGCAGTGATTTATCCCCTAATCCTCCTCTTTCAAGCCTCCCACTACCACCAGGCAGACATGGATGTCATTTATCTAGGCAATTTGCCTCACCTTGCATTCCTCTTTTAAAATGGGAACATTCTATAAAAGGTATTACATTAACTCTTAACACCTAAAATTACTTTCTTCCTCAGGATCCGTGTTCCTGGGTGGAAAAAGAACATTGATTGGGAAGATGGAAGGGTCAGAGCATATTAAAACAGCTGCTTCCCACGTTTACCGCTGCCTCTCTCAGGCCGAAAATGCCTAATGGCCAGTCCACCATGGCTGAAAAACGCAGAGCAGAGCATGCTGGACTGTAAGCTCCACCGGGCCAAGGATCTGACCCTCTGTTCACCTCTCACTCCCCAGGACCCATCACTGACCCTGCCCAGCACATAGTAGGAGCTGGGCAAATATTGGTCAGCAACCGCATCAGTCACTTTGTGTGGAGAGTGTATTTCCTTGTCCAGCTGAGAATGGTTCCAAATGATAAAACCAGGGAGAAAGTTAATAACCTAATTAGAAATATAGATACGGAAGTATCACCACATCTGGACACCAGGAACATGCATGTGTACACACCTTGATGCAAAGAAGGAATGCACTGCTGCTGCTGCTGCTAAGTCACTTCAGTCGTGTCCGACTCTGTGCGACCCCATAGACAGCAGCCCACCAGGCTCCCCCGTCCCTGGGATTCTCCAGGCAAGAACACTGGAGTGGGTTGCCATTTCCTTCTCCAATGCATGAAAATGAAAAGTGAAAGTGAAGTCACTCAGTCGTGTCCTACTCTTCACGACCCCATGGACTTCAGCCCACCAGGCTCCTCCATCCATGGGATTTTCCAGGCAAGAGCACTGGAGTGGGGTGCCATTGCCTTCTCCATGCATGAAAGTGAAAAGTCAAAGTGAAGTCACTCAGTTGTGTCCGACTCTTAGCGACCCCATGGACTGCAGCCTACCAGGCTCCTCCGCCCATGGGATTTTCCAGGCAAGAGCACTGGAGTGGGGTGCCATTGCCTTCTCCGAAGGAATGCACAGGCTGTCCTAAACCTAATACACTGGAAAGATTAGACCTACCCATTTAAGAAATCTTTGGAATAACTTATTCAAGACTTTCTCTTTTCCCCCTACGAGGTGCTCAAAACAGAGTTGTTGCTTTTTCAGTACTTTAATAAGGTTTGGACAATGACTCGGACAGACTGAGACCCCCAGGGCCATTGCTCGTCAGGACTCGATGCCAGTGAAGGCCCAGTCTTTGCCGCGTGCAGACGCGCCCGCGGAGATGCTGCGCTGCCCCGGCACACACCTGCCCGTGTGCTGCTCTCGTGGGGTCGGAGTCACGTCCACCTATGCCCACAGGTTCCATGGACGGCCCCTCGGCCCCAGGCCCAGTCCGGGGCTCCTCGCTCCGACTGGCGCCTCCAGCGACCGTTGTCCTCGGAGTCGTCGGTGCAAACCCTGCTCGCGACGCCGATCGCGGGCGCCCCTGTCCACCCGCGCCGGCCCGACAGAGGCGCGGGCCCGGGGAGGGGGCAGGCCGCGCGGCCAGCGCAGCGCCCCCTGCGGGCCGGGCGGGGGTCGGCCCGGGCGCCCCTCCGGGACGGTGGGGCCGCTGGGCGGCGGCCGCTTCGGGCGGGCGGACCGGGCCGGCAGAGGAGTCGGGCAATTTTGTGACGGCACCATCCACCCAAGCCTCATTACCACCTCTTAATGAGACCCCTTTACTCCGTGACGTGCAACCGCTCCATCTCATTAAGGAAATCGCTCTTCAATGCTGATTATTTTATTTGCAGCCATAATTATATTTCTTTCGGCTAAATCACGGTTTAATCGAGCCCACATGGAGGGCAGCAGCACTAATTACGGCGGGGGATGCGGCGGCGGCGGCGGCGGCGGGCGCGGACCGACTTTGGGGGGAGGCGGCTGGGGAGGGGGCGCCCGGGCGGCGGGCGCGGCCGGGGGGCCCGCGGGCGGGGAGGGGCGCGGGCGGGGGGCGGGGGCCCGGGCTCAAACACAACAACTTATTACTTCTAATTCCCCAACTGTCACCAAATCACCTGCACGAAACAAGAATCTAATTTGTTAAGCTGGCATGTCTGCAGATGGAAGATCGATCTTCTCTGTAGATTTCTCTAATTGAGTGAATATAGACGCCCGGAATTAGCCGCGCTCGGGCCGCGGGGAAGGGGGGAGGGAGGGGAGAGGGAGGCAGAGGAGAGAAAGGGGAGAGAGAAAGGGGGAGAAAAGTCTGAGAAAGGGGACTGCAGGATGGAGGCACAGGGAGGGAACGAGAGGAAGGGATGGGAAGGCGGAAAGGCAAGAGAGAGGAAGGAGGGAGAGGGACGCGAGAGGAGAGGAAGGGAAAAGGGAAGCGAAAGGAGCGAGGGCAGGCCGGCCAAGAGAGGAGAGGGCAGCAAGGAGGAAATCCTCCTGGACGACGGCTCCATCCCCCTAGAATTTTATCGCCCCCCTCCCCACGCCCCAAGTGCACTGTAGCGGGGGAAGCCCGGCGCCCGCGCGGGTCTCAGGCCGGGACCGAGTTGCTGGCGGAAAGAAGGAGGTTGGGAGAGTGGGGCCCGGCGGGGAGCGAGCGCGGAGGTGGGGGCGCCGGCGGCGCCAAGAATGGCTTACAGAATCACATTTGTTTTTCTTGTGATTTTATTAAAAGTCACTCCTCATCTCCAGAATGCGTGAAAATATCTACTTTCCACTCAGATACACCGCATTAACTTGTTGGAGGCGAATTTGTTTGTTTGTCTATTTTATTTATTTGCTAGATAAGATTGATGCAGTCTTATTAGCGCTATATCTAGTTATAGAAAGAGATAAGGATGAGATGTTTTTCTTTTTATTCCAATTACTAGCCTTGTCACCTAACTGAATAGCTGATATATGATTATTCATCCTGAGTAAATAGAAATCAGAAAAGCAGCGAACTTAACACATAACAAAATCTCTATGTCACTTATTATATTCCGTGTGGCTAATTGGGGCCATTAAAATTGCAGGGCTAAATAAAGGCGGGATAGAGGAGATACGGAGTCAGGCGGGCGGGACTGATCCGTCATTGTTTTGTGCCGAGTGTTCTGCGTTGAGGACCGCGAATGTTAGTTGTTGGAAGGCAGAGATTGAAACAATAAGCAAGGGACCCACTCCAGCGCCCACGAAGAGTCATCAGGTGGACTGCATGGCTGTAGTTTGCAAACTCGAATGTATGGGAAACTTAACTGCGGTGGAAAAAATATATGTATGTTGAGGTCGAGTATCGCCACGGGCTTCTGGGAAGGGTAGGAAACCAGACTCTGGCGGCGGGTTTTCGCTCCTCCGCCCCCTTGGCACAACCCCGAGATTTCGGGTGCGCAGGCAATGGACACAGACTGCTCGCACAAACGCCCGCACAAGTACACGCGTCACGCGCACGCAGCTCCGGCTCCCTGCGCCTAAATAATAATAATAAATAAAGTCTAGAGTGTGGATCTTTGGCTTCTAGCTTCTGAGCTGGAGCAAGGATTTTTTTTGGCCACGAGCTCCGCGGCGACATCAGTGGGAAAAAACCCTGGCTGAGAGAGGCCGGGAGGCCCTGCTCTCCCAAAGCAGAAAGGACTGGAGGATGCACTTGGGGGCCGGGCCCAGACCTGTTCGGCTAGGGGTTGAAGGCGCGCATTTAGCCCCTGGAGAAAGAACCGAGGACAAACCGAGGGCCCTTTCCCAGCGGCCGGACAGGAGTGCTGAAAGCCTCTTTGGCTATGGCCTCTTTTGCTGGGGACCTCGATAGTGTTCTTTTATGCAGAGAAGTGTGGAAGCACCTGTCACCCCTTCCCAGACACTTGGCGGCCCTCCCAGGTCCTTTTCCTTCCACTCACCCCATCCTCCCATCGACTGCCCCCAGATGAGACATACATCCAGCCCTCCTAAACCGTAGTGTGCGCCACTGACCCCTTTCCGGGACGGGGTGGGGTGGTAAGGGTGAGTCCTGGGGAATTTGAAAGTTGTGGGAGAAAGTGGTTACCCTTCTTTCCAGCGCAGTGGACTTGAGACCTTTCTGTTTTTTTCCTCGGGTATTTGCCCCCCACTCTTTATTCTGTTTGAAGTTTTAAGGTAGAACGCCATCTGACTCGCCATCGCGCTTGGGTTATTGCATATCTGGAAAAGTAAACAGGAGTGTTCAAGTCACTTGATTTGTTTTCTGTAAGCAAATAATACCCCAAAGCATGGCTGTAATTTACCACGAATTAAAATTGATTCTTTTCATCAGGCAAGAAAATAGGAAAATGTGAGATCGTTAATTATTGAGGGAGGCGCTCCTCATTAAAGGGAACAATGTTACAATTCAGCATTTAATAGCAGGAATGTGAATAATAACGCGCCGTATTTCAGCCCACTGTCTGCAAAAAAAAAGAGAGAGTAGTTTACAAACAGCCCAAGCAACCGAAAGTTACATTTAATAAACACCCAAGGCTTCTGTAAGTGGAAAAAGCAATTAGGGCTCTGGGCACACTACCCATTTCTTCAGGAGCATCTGGTATATATTTTTATTCTCTCTCTCTAGGTCTCTACAAAGGATTCGCAATGAACGCGGAAATATAATTAGAGAGAAAATCAGAATTACAAACCTAATCAGCATAAATCCATCATTAAAGCACTTGCTGCCTGGATCTCCCATACCATCCCACCCCTCTATCCAGTCACACTCTATTCCTAAATCTTGCTCTGGACCAGGATGGGAAAGTAGAAGGAAAGGCACCAATTTTGTAGTTGCTGTATTGGTAGTTTACATAATCAACCTTTGAGGTTTTGTTTTCTTAAATATACACACACACACATATCCCTGAAAACCACCTTCTTTCAAAACTACAAAGTTCTCTGGTTGTGTCCCAGCGCGTGGCCCAGCGAGAGCTGGATTGGATTCCCTGGCCTTTAAATGCTCTTTGTGCTTCGTTAAAAAGAAGAAGCGGGGAAAAAAAAGAAAGAAAAAAATGATTTCCCTGTGCATCGCCCCTTGGCAGGCTCTTGTACAAAATTCAATCTCTATTTTTTATGAGAAGTAAACTGTCTAAATAAATTTTATTAGGGGCAACCAATATATTTTCTGGTAGTTCCCTTTGTTCCACTTCTACGTGTGTGTAACAATCTAAAACCTATTTATTGAGGAAAAATCACTGGATCCGTCATAGAAAATCCTTTTACTTTGCTTTGAAGTGATTTCTGAAGACATTCTTGTCATTCCGAAGATTTGGGGGCCATTGGGCTAAAGCCTCGCCTTGTTAGGGACTTCAGTTCCCATGATCATGTGGGAAATGCCTTAAATTATCAATAGCAATGGGCCTGACCGGCACTTTCCCGGCTGCCCGAGGAACGTGGGAAGATGACGGAGAATAAAACTCTGGTAAATACATCTCAGGAGCTGCCCAGGTGGATTCAGACATTGGCCAAACGAAACGAGCTGCAGAGAGGGAACCGAGAGCGGGGGCGAGCATTTTACGTCCAGACTATTGTCATTTTCCTCGCCACGCCTGCTGGCAGCCGACTGCTGACTCGCCGGCCAGCCCCAGCTTGTTCCCTCCCCACCTCGACGCCCCCACACCATCCAGTCACCCCCTCCCACTCTCAGATTTCCCTTTCTTTTTTTTTTTTTCGCCTTTCCTTTTTCCCTCTCCCCCCAACCCCCACCATCAGATGCTTATGCTCTGAAGTCTTGGAAGAAATGATTTAGTTTGTTTATACTGCTATAAAAATCAAGACCAATAGAAAAGTCATAAAATGAAGCGGGCTATCAATCACGCCGCAACATTGTTATTCAGCGGTTACTAACAGAGATGGATAATCCTTTGATTTCGTCCCATTGTTATTACTCTGATGTGTCTTCACATTAACTGTTACACATTTATTTATCGACCTGAAAGATGCAACAAAACAGAATATACGAGCGTGTGCGTGTGGGAGAAAGCTGCACGACCCGCGGCTGTTCTGGGCGGCTGTGGGACGAGGCCCCGAGCGCCGCTGTGCACACCTGTGTAGGGCCCGCGGCCTCTCCTGCCTCCCCAGGTGGCAGCTTCTCCTCCCGCCCCCAGGCAGGGTGCGGAGCCGCGGGGTGCCGGCTTCCGAGGACCCGCCGGTGTGAAGGAGCGGGGTGCCTCCGCCAGGCCTCGTCCCTAACCCTGACACTTCTGCCCACCTCTGCCCCCGCGTCCTCGGCCACCCCCGAGCCCCACCCAGGTGGGCACAAACCGCCTCCCAGTCCCCGGGGACGTGCTGCCAGGTGCGCATTCGGGAGCCGGGTCCAGGGAGCTAGTCGCCGGGTTCCGGGCCGCTAGGCTCCCTCTTAGAGCGCGCGCCAGGCTCTGTAGCTTCTAAATTTGGCGTTTCGTTGGGGAAGGGGAAGCTTTTATAGAAAGGACTCTGCTTTAGGTCTAGGTATTCGCCTCTCAAACAAAGCTTTTCTAGAAAGGACTTTAGGCAAAAGGCGAACACCCTCGCGGCCCCTAATCGCGCCGCCGCAGCTCGGGCTCCGCCAAGCCGCAGCCCGCGGTCCCGGCGCCCCAGTCCCGTTTAGGCCGCTTTGGCAGCAGCTTCCGCGACGATCGCGGAAGCTCGGCCCGGCCCCGAGCTTCCGGAGAAGCGATCTCCGCTGCTCGGAAGGAACCGATGTGGCTGATGCCCGACACTCACACTTGTGTGTGGATGTGCGCGCGCGCGCACGTGTGTGTGTGCATGGGAGGAGTGGAATGGGCTGCAGGAGAGAAGAGAAAGCAAAACTGCCCCAGAGTTCGCCTTGCAGCCTCCTTTGTCTACTTGCTCGGTCCCTGTCATACACATAGCTAAGGACACAAGCGCGCGCAACCGCAAGCGCGCGCGCGCACACACACACACACGCGCGCGCGCGCACACACAATTCCTCTCGCATCTGCTCTCAGGCAGCATTTCCAATGTTTTGTGTAAGTCAATTGGACGGCGAACAAAAAAAGCCATTTGCTCGGTATTATTTAAAACAGACTTCATAGGGCCACCCTTTTGTGGAAGCTTTATTTGCACTAAATGAATAATCTTAATTGCATCACTCTCGAATTAAAAATCAATGTTAATCAAGTTGAGAGTAGTAAATATCAGTTTTCATTGTGCCTGGGAAGAGGGCATTTTTCTTGTGTTGCAAATAAAAATACAAGTCAAATAACTTTAAAAGGGCATTATGTTCTGCTACAAATACAATTGAAACGGATTGTTTAGGAGCAGATCAGAAACGGTACAGAATTTTGCACTTAATTTCCTCAGTTATCATTTACAATAAGAACCTCTGGTCTTGACAGCCAAGTCTAAACAGTAGTAAATTAGTACAAATTTATACTGATTTTACTCTAATAATAGTAATAAAAGCTTATAGATTTGGCACTAATTACATAAATGCCTAATGATCTTGAAAATTACTCTGGTTAGAAATATATTACTAATCTAAACTTTGTTGTTGGCTGGCTCTGAAAAATCAGAACATTAGAAATGGTTCGCTTCACTTGTGCAAAGCACTTTAAATTGTTCAAGGAGTTTAACACATTCGAGAGGAAAATAAAGAGCATTTAATTTTATTTACAGCCTAAAGTGGAGTTGGGAGACGTACTGAACTTAGAAACTTTGACCAAAGGAGCAGGTTGTGGGCCAGGATGCCAGCGTAGGCTGGCTGAGAAGCTGGATTCGGGCGTAGGAGGTGCAAAGTGCAAAAAAGACACCACGCTCGGGTCCACGAAGTAGACCTCGGGGCCTGGAAGAGCGGAGGGCGGGCGGGCGCGGGGCGGGGTGGGGAGAGGGGCGGAGGAGGAAGTCGGGTACTGTTGTGCGCTCAAGCCATGACCCGAAAATGGGATTCTGTAGGCCCGGGGTCCCAGCCAGGGCGTCTGGACAGTAGGTGCAGGCCTGCTGGGCGGCAGCGAAGTATAGGCGCGGTCTGGAGGGCGCCGTGCCTTGTTGTGCTCGGATTGTCAGGCCTGCGCCAGCAGCAGGCCACTGTTGCCCAGCGCGCAGGCCAGGGCTACTCCCGGGTCACCAAGGGGTTATGCCCTGCTCTGTCCCCTGCCCTACCTCTGCCCCCGGGAAGATCCTAGCTCAGAGGCACAGAGCTGCGCCTTTGGAGCGACCTGGGCGGGACCAGAAGGAAAGGTGTGCCTGGAGAAAAATCTCAGGGAAAAACTACCGTAGGTCGGGCCCAGAAGCGAGGCCGAGGCGGCCGCCGCTGCTTTAGCAGCTGCTCGGGGCTGGAGCAGCCCGGGCTGCGGCCGCCGCCTCCTCGGGCGGGCGCGGGCGGGCGGGCGGAGTGGGGGACTCTCCGGGCGCTGACATTTGCAGGCTGCCCTCCTGATTGGTCCCCTCGCCGAGCTGCTCACGGGTTCATTCAACTGTTAAGCACCTCCCCGTCTCTCTAAAGGACATTATAATGCAAGAAGCCCCCTTTTTAACCACAAACCGAATTTTCTTTCATTTAGGTGATCTATATATATCTATATCGTATAGCTTATAGCTTATATCTATTTTAAATAACTTAAAGCCGCTAAAATTTGGGGGGGAACAGCTTTCGCCCTGGAGCGGTGCGCGATGCTGTCTCACGCCGACCTCCTGGACGCCAGGCTAGGTGAGTGCGCGCCTCTCGCCCGGGCAGCCAGGAGAAGCCCGGGCAGGAAATTGTCAATTTGTTCCTTATTTTACCTTAATGTGCCCTAAATGGACTAATTTCTTTAAAAGTAATTGTGCTGCATTAAAGTTTAATTTAATTTAACATCGTCTTAAAAAAAAATCTATGGAATATGTAGATTCAAAGGAATTGGGTGATGTTACTTTTTGTTTTTCTTATTTTTTCACTTCCTCCCTCCCCCTTATTATTGTTTTTATTTTTTTGAAGGGGCGATCTACCCCGTGATAATTTGTTTGGAGGCGTTTTTTTTTTTTTTCTTCTCTCTCTCTCTCTCTCTTTTCCCCTCCTGTTTACCTTAATTTCAGATTTCTTTCTTATCTTTTTCCCTCTCTTTCTCTCTCCCCATACCTCTTTCTGCTCCTCGTTTAACTATGGTTGAATTTGTAAAACTCAGTCTTAAAGGAGAAGCCACTGCAATAGAAGCAATTTACTAAGTGTACTCACTGAGAAAGGAGAAAAGCCAGATTCATCCTCGCAGGCATCCGGCCTGCAAAGGGAGTCGGCATTGCCAATCAATGGCTGAGAGGAACGTACCTTTTATATCTCCGGAAAGAAAAGTTGAATTCTCTAAAGTTTGATTCACTGTTATGTCTAGAGACTTTACTTGAGTTTTCTTAAAGATGTCTGGGTTACTGGGCTCTGGGTTTCCGGTTTGGGAATCTTTGGTGATGGATGTGACTCCATTTTCCAAACACTTTCTCTGATTTGAGGGGGAGGCGGAGCTGATTTGGGTTGATTTCAGGGTGTGGAAAGCTTGGAAACTTACTCATTTTCCGAAAGTGAGAGGGAATCGGCTGAGGGTCAGAGGTAGAGTTTCTCAGGCTGCCTAAGCGCAGGTGGGGCAGCAACGGAGAAAATTGTTTAATTTTCTTTCTTTTCTTCCCCCCTCCCCCCACCCCCCGCTCGGTTCTAGGATAAGCTCTGGAGTTCCTAGAACGCCGTGGGGGTACGGTTCATGAAAGGGTCTCCGAGGCATGTTTCATTGCCGGGACTAGGAATGTTTCATTGTGGGAGAGACGAAAGCATGTGTTGTTTACTAAGGGACCCCGCTGCGGAGAGAAGGGAAAAGGCCGGGAGACGGTCTTGCAACCTGGCAGTCCAGATCCTGGGGCCCCAGGCTGAGCACCCCGGGAGATTGCTCCGTAGGGCGACCGTGGGCGCAGAGGGAGCCGAGCACGGGGCTGGAAAAGGACCACGCGGGGCGTACAGTCCCTCCTGGAATGGCCAGAGCAGTAGTGACCGCCATCCCCTTGCCTCCTCAGGTATGAAAGATGCCGCCGAGCTTCTGGGCCACCGGGAGGCGGTGAAGTGTAGGCTGGGCGTAGGGGGCTCTGACCCCGGGGGCCACCCGGGGGACCTAGCGCCCAACTCCGACCCAGTCGAGGGAGCCACTCTGCTGCCTGGGGAGGACATCACCACAGTGGGCTCTACGCCGGCCTCGCTGGCGGTGAGCGCTAAGGACCCGGACAAGCAGCCGGGGCCCCAGGGCGGCCCGAACCCCAGCCAAGCCGGTCAGCAGCAGGGCCAACAGAAGCAAAAGCGCCATCGGACGCGCTTCACCCCTGCTCAGCTCAACGAACTGGAGAGGAGCTTCGCCAAGACTCACTACCCCGACATCTTCATGCGGGAGGAGCTGGCACTTCGTATTGGGCTGACCGAGTCCCGAGTGCAGGTACGCTGGGCTTGGGCGCCAGGGAAGAAGACAAGGAGGGCGTGGGAGGAATTAGGCAAAGGAAGCAGGGTCTTTTCTTCCCTTTCAGGGATCCTGGGCTAAGCTTTCCTGGGTGAAGTTAGCTCCTCTGCCCGCGAATTGGCCCCATCGATGGGCAGACAGTGCCCCCATCTCCTGCCAGTATAACCACATTTCCGCGGAAACTCCTCCAAAGCGAAGCCGGCGTCATTCGATTGCTAGGTCTCTTCCTTCCTCCCGAGAAGGAAATCTGCGGGTCTTCCACCTTCCGTGTCTCCTAGGCGGCGTTTTAACCCCCGCGGGCAATTCCACCCCAGCTCCCGTTATAGACAAGTATGTCATTACCCCCTAATGAGTTTGTGTCGTGTCTGGATAAATGGGAGAATGCATCATACAATACAGAAAACACGAAAAAGGAGAAAATAAGGCGAAGTGGGCGCCTTTCAGAAAAGATCCACACCTGGGTTTTCCTGCATATCACACTCCTGCCGCGCTCAGGCAAAATACCCTCTAGCTTCGATGCTTATAAAGGCTTCGAATCTGGTGGCCTACCAATGCGCTGGGGGAGCTGGAGCGATCCCCCACAGCCTGAGTCCTGGTTTCCCCTAAAGTAACTTGGGCAGTGTGTGTGTGGCGGGGGGGGAGGGAGGAGGAAATAAGGGCTTTCTGGTATAGCTACCCGATTTGAAGAAAGGACACTTAGGTCAGAAAAGATTGACCAGTAGTAAACAAAATCATTACTGACCCCTTGTTGTTTCTAGTCCAACCACCCTCCAAGTTGTAAATTATATATAACTTACAAACCACACCTGTAACTTTTCTGAAAATTGGGGTATAAAAGTATAAGTCCGATGAATCTCAGATTTTTTCCACTTTTTAGAAGAATGAAAACATTATATCAAATATTTTATGGATAGGTGCTGGAGGTGAAATTCCAAGAGGGGCGGTTAGACTTGAGCTATCCAGGGTGCTGAAAACCTTTCTAGCCTGTCCTCGACAGGGTCTTTTCTGTTCCTTATCCTGTGTCAATCTCAGCTCTAGCTGCTATCAAAAATGTTAAAGATCTCCGTTTTACAAATTTTAAACATCAAAGTTTAAAGGTCTCAGTTACTTTACATTTGATCTAAAAGTCAAAAGTGTTCATAATCACAGTGTTGAATTTTTCTGTCTCCATTCAGCATTTTAAAGACTGTCTAACCTTCTGTTTTAAACAGTCAGCAAATAAATGTCATTGGGGACTTAAGGTGGTCAAGTTAATAAAGGGTATAACACACTATATTAACATTTTTACTCAGTGTAAATCTGGTGGTTTCTTTAGTGAACTCTGGAAGCCCTGAACCATGGGCCATTGAAATTAAGCATCAGAGGCACGTTAATTGCATTGTACAGATATATATTATTAGTGCTCTTAAGCTTTTTTTTTTTTTAAACTTGCTCCTCTTTTAAATCTGAAATTGAGTTCATACCTTAACAGAAATATACAATTTCAATATTTTCATTACTGTTACTGATAGTATTGGCTTGTTAAAATCCTGTCGGTTCAAAATTCATACATTTTTTTCACTCAAGAGAAATACTATATAATAATTTTTAAGGACTAAAATGCTATTGCTTAACCTAGGCTTACTAGTAATTAGTTTGAATTAAAATATAACTTAGAATCACAAATAAAATATAATTGGACAACTGACTTTATGAAAAAAGAAAATGAGGTCTATTAAACTTTATTAGGTCTTCCAAAGGTTAATGGCAGTGATTCTTTTAATATAAGAAGTTATAAATGAAATAAAGCACAAACTATGTAATAGAAACAGTTATTTTTAAGAAGTACACAAAAGAATAATCAAGAAGGATAGAGACAGAGTACTTTAATTCTTCTAGCATAATGTTCAACCAAAGATAATAGCTTGATGCTGCTGATAGGAAAAATTTAATAGAATGGTAATTTCAATATTTTTAAAAATAATGTTCTATAGTTTAAAAAGTAATCAGATCAACATAACCTTCTTAATTAACATTTCAAAATGATTAACATTATGTAATGTAATGCAAAAATAATTTATGTAAAATGTATTTACTTCGCAATTCACTGTATCTTTGCTCCTTGACCAAATTCAAATTAAGTAGTAATTGGTTTATGTTCTTATATGATGAGTACTTCATAGTTTTCTTTATAGTTAACAGATTGCCACAAATTCTTTTCAGTATGTGGGCCACTGCTCTGATTAAAAATGATCTAAACATTTAATTTATTGCAATTGTATGTTTTTAAAGATACTTTTTGATTCTAGACTAAATGATCCAATATACTTATTTTTATCTATATCTGCCATATATCATCCTTTTAAGTATTTATTAAAGCACCTCTACTCACACGGAGGCCAATTCCATGTCTGATATCGCTCCTCTTTTCTGGCTAGTGTAATAAAACCATTCCTTTTATAGCATGCCATTATTAGAAACCAATTTCAGAATTATTTATAACCTGGAATGGCTTATTAAGCAGCAATGCGAGAATCATGCAAATTACGCGATCAAATGCAATATAATAAGCATAATCATTAGTCTCTAGCACGGATTAATTAACTTTCAATATTTTATTTACATAAAAACCAAATCAGTGAAATAACTTCTGCACAGTCAGGCTTGCCTTTCAATATTTTATACGAACAAAAATAATGTGCTGTAATTCCATTGACCGTGTCCCCCAGAATGGCCCTGTCACCTGCCACATCTTAATAGGGGGACAAGCCGAGAGTATTTTCTAGTTTTCTAATGGAATGAGAAATTGCATTTTCTTCCTCTCCCAGCACTATTAAAGTGTAATGAATTCGGCCCAGAGTTCACGGCTGGCTGATCGAAATGAACCTGAGATCTAGGCTTTAATACAGCTCCCCAGATTTCCTCCCAAATCTTCACATTAATCATTTGCTGGATTCCAATGAGATCTTCATAAAGCATTTGCTTCGAGGGGGGGGAAAAGTAATATTCTCTCTTTCTCCTCTCTTTCTCTATTTCTGAACCATTTATAGGTGGGGAATTAAACGGGCTATATATTTTAAAATACATTTACAGTATGTCTATATTACTGTAACAGCAGATATCATGAAAGTGGATTTTTAAATTCCAACCTCCATTAGATTCTCACTGTTGTATTAAGCATCTTCTGAGAAGAGCTGCATTTCAAACTGAGTACAAAGTTGGCTGTGGCTGCGGTTAATATATTTCCTGGAGTTGTCATCTGTGCATTCTCAAAATCTCCCTTAGGTTTTACCTGCATTTTAATCCGTCATGCTCTAGTTTTCAAGTGGAAACATTCACATTTTAAAAACATATGCATCATACCTTGGAACGGAGGTGCTCAGACCCCATGCAGATTTTTTTTTCCCCAATCCCAGTAAGCCATGAAACATAAAAAATTTTGTAGCCATCATTTGACTACTAACCCTCAAACATAATTGAGCACAATTTTTTGATTATTTCTACAATATTTAGTTCTTCAACAGCTGTTCTTTTCCGCTTGTGCCTGAGATTCAGAAATCTTTCTGGCAGGCATGTTTTCTACTGAGATTCTTCTGGGCAATTTCTCCCCACTTTCTTCTGTTTCTTTCCCCACTCTCCACACCATGCCCACCGCAAACAGTCAGACATTTCAGAAGTCACTGACATTTGCAGGGTTCTGGGAACCGGTCTTTAATCTATAGATACCTTTCGAAATTTATCTGGGTGCAGAATGTGAGGTATGCGGACCATTTTGGTCACAGACACCGTCCTGTCTAGGGCTCCACCTGGTCCAGCCTTGAATGGATAATGCAAAGCGACCTGTGGCAGTCAGTCTCCTAGAGGTGCTTTCCTGGGCTCCTGTGGGTTACTCTCTGCTAACAGCTCAATCCTTGGCCTGCTGCCGCATTGATCCCAGTCTCTATCTAGGGCCCTGCTGCCTCATTTAATCCACTGCGCCACCAGCTCGAGGGGTTTTAACAGGGAAAGGACCCTGCATCTTTACCCAATCTGGACACTACAGTAGGCAAAAACATGGAAAATGAGGTAGAAACCAGAAGAGATGAAGTGGTGGGTGATGATGCATGTATGGTAGAAAAGCCAGGGCCAGCCCAAAGGCTGAAAAGAATTCTAGATTGCAGGGCTGTTCATATTGGTAAATGGAGAGTGTAGCTCCACTTGCTTGGGCGTGTATAACTGGTTTACTGGGAAAGGGGATCAGGTACTCCCATACTTGTGATAGTTTGCAGAATAAACACTAAAGAGTTTGGATTAACGCATGACCTTACAGTGGTCAAGTTGCATTGACCAAATTAAATTATGAGAAAATTCAATCAGTACCTAAGCTGTGTCCCACATCATTTATATTTATGCATATAAACCTCCAGCTGACTATATGTTGAACTGCAAGCCTGCTAAATGGACAGGCTGGCTTAAAAAAAAAAAAATCAAATTTAAACATGGGGTGAGGGGAAGTTTTCCTGGTCAGGCAGTTTACTTGATGTCTTTTGGGAAGAACCTTTCCTTCCCCTGTGGTAGTGAATTTGACATTGACAGGCAAATTTGTCTTATAAAGTCTGAACTTTCAGGGTCTACTGTTAAGAAAAAACTAATAGGAAGATTATTTTCATTTGGAGTATATTTTATCAAACACATCTCCTTTAAAAAGACATCTGGGTTTGTCTGAGCAAAATTAAATTTGATTCATAGGTAGTGTGAGCTTTAAACTTGACTTCCTTTGGTTTGTAGTAGTCAGAAGATTTGCTTTTAATTTATAGATGAAATGAGGCGGGGTGGGGGTGGGGTTGAGGGAACTGGAGGCTTTGTTATTTGGGATCCTCAGTAAATTCTTGGAAATAATAGATTTGAAAGCCCTGAGGCTTAGGGCTCTAGCAGCGGGTTCCAGCACACCTGCACAACCCAGATAAAGGTACCCTTAGAGGGGCTTGAGCACGAGGCACGGACTTGCGGCAGTAGTACCAGTCGCTACGAATCAGAAGTCACTGTGGTGACCCAAACTACACCGTAGCTCAGTGGCGCTTGCTTTCCCACATGGATCACTATGTTAAGCTCTCCGCTCCGTCATCCGTGGCGTTAGGGGTTTTCTTTTGTCTTTCGATTTTGAAACCGGCTTTGTCATCCACAGCTCTTCATCAATTTCCAAATTTCCAGTGTTTCTGAAAATTCTATACCCCATCATTGTTAATGGCACGCTATTAGGCCACACGGGTACACATGTTTATCTTCATTTGTACACCTGTGGGTCCAGGTTTGACAACATGCCTGCCTGCAGACCAGTGCGTCTGAGCGGCTCGCAGAATGTGCCGGCGCGCAGGGGCGTGGTGAATACTGCGTGTGGTGTCTGTCTGCTCGGTGTGTAAGTGCTCCCGGGCACGGTCACTCAGTTCTCCTGGAGTTGGCGCCCGGTGGAGGCCCGGGGCGCCGGTTGCCTAGGGCTGGTGGAGAACCAGGGTCCCCGGCGGCGTGTGGGGGCGCGCCGGGCCGATGGCACGTGTTCGGCCTGGGGCCGAGGGGGTGGACCTGCCGCGGGTTTCTCGGGCTCGGGCCCCCGACGCTCCTGGCCGGCCCGCGGGCTAACAGCGCCCTGTGTGTTTCCCCACCCCCGTCCGCTCCAGGTCTGGTTCCAGAACCGGCGCGCTAAGTGGAAGAAGCGCAAGAAGACCACCAACGTGTTCCGCGCGCCGGGCACGCTGCTGCCCACGCCAGGCCTGCCCCAGTTCCCGTCGGCTGCCGCCGCCGCCGCCGCCGCCATGGGCGACAGCCTGTGCTCTTTCCATGCCAACGACACCCGCTGGGCGGCGGCCGCCATGCCGGGCGTGTCGCAGCTGCCGCTGCCGCCGGCGCTGGGCAGGCAGCAAGCCATGGCGCAGTCGCTGTCCCAGTGCAGCCTGGCGGCCGGGCCGCCGCCCAACTCCATGGGCCTGTCCAACAGCTTGGCGGGCTCCAATGGCGCGGGGCTGCAGTCGCATCTCTACCAGCCCGCCTTCCCCGGCATGGTGCCCGCCTCCCTCCCCGGCCCCAGCAACGTCTCCGGCTCGCCCCAGCTCTGCAGCTCCCCGGACAGCAGCGACGTGTGGCGGGGAACGAGCATCGCCTCCCTCCGCCGCAAGGCGCTAGAGCACACAGTCTCCATGAGCTTCACTTAATACCGCCGCGCCCGGCCCGCTCCGCCCCCTGCACCGCCCCCCGGTCCGCCCCGAGGCCCCGGCGGCGCGCGCCCCGGCCCCCCGCTCCCTGTCCCGGCCCTCGCCCGGGCGCCCTGCCCCGTTCTCCCGCCGCGGCCCCAGCCCCGGCGCCCTGCTCCCTCCCCGCCCGGCCTCCACCACGTCTCGTCCGGCCCTTCCTTCCCTCCGTCCTCCACTCTCCCGGGCTCACCCCGAGCCTCGGCCCGCGAGGCCTCCCTCCCGCCTGATTCCGCTCCCCGCACCCTCCCCGCCGCGCCCCACCCGCCTCACCTGGCCCCTCCCTCCGCCCAGTCGCGAGCGCCCGGCCCCACGCCTCCCCGCGCCCCGCCGCCTCCCGGCCCGCACTCGCCGTGCTCGCGCCCTCCGCCTGGCCTTCCGACGGGCGGCTTGCCCACCCACACCTTCTCCACGACGCCTGCGGCCCCCTCGCCCCGCGCCTCGCCCCCGGTCCCTTCTTGCCCAGCTCCTCACGCCCCCGCCTCCCGCGCCCTGCCGAAAGCATCCTTCCCGCCATTTTACTTAGCAGGGAGTAGACTCAGGATCTGAAATCAGACACCAGTGGACTGGTTTGTGGGCAGAAACACACACACCCGCACTCTCGCTCACTCTCAGACACTACACACGCGCGCGCACACACTCATACACAGTGCACCTAGGTCACACACGGACGTGTTCAAGGGACAGCACAATGTTAGGATTTTTGTCTAAAAGGAGGGCAAGCATCTACTACCAACCGCCTCATCTGAGGGCCTAACTGATTTACAATTTGATTTATCCCTGTATTCTTGCACCGAACTCCTTTCTTTCTTCTCCCACTAGCCGTTCCTTGCCTTGTCCATCCAGTCACATACCTGCAGCCGTGTATTGGCTTGCAAGAGAACGTTTCTGTTTCATCTTACTTTTATTTTCTTAAGGACAACTATGTGAGGGTATTGAGGGAAGGCTTCTCAGGAGGAACAGGTCAGTGGATTGGGTGGCTGGAGTAGATTAAAGCAGTCATGTGATGAAGAGGTGATCTTACCCATTTTGATAAATGTCTTTATGAGAAAGAATAAAAGAAACACGTAAGAAAATTTTCCTTTTGTAAAAGCAAAAGCCACATCTTTTTTTCTGGATCCTTCAGGACTGGGGTTGGTTTGCTTCCTTTTTTCCGTTTCTCTCTCCTCGCGCTGCTCTGTGCCCTTGGTTGTTTTGTGGTCGTCCTGTCTTTCCTCGTGCCCCTCGGCCACTGCCCTGGCCCCTGCCGGCTGCCGAAGGGTGCACTCAGGCATCTACAACCCTGCAACTTTGTACAGAGAAACGCAATCAGCTCTTTCTGCATGTGCTGGTCAAATCCAAACCCAGAGAACAGAAGCGCTTTCGAAGAATGAACAAACATGTGAAATAGGATGTTTTGTGTAGATAAAGCATTCTTGTTACATACTGGTCAATTTGTGATATGTTTTAACTTATTGTCTGTGCTTATTTATGGAATTTGGTTTTCTTAATAAATGTTTGAGCTAATATAAAGCATATTATTTGACTTTTCCGAACAAGTTTATATCAAGTTAAATGTAAATGGATAAAATAAAATCATTTTCAGTATGTGATACGGAGAATGATGGGTTTTGGTGTCAGTTTGAATGACAGAAGGGTCTCGTGGGGGGAAGGGAAGAGAACTTTCTAAGAGGTTCTCGGTGCCCAGTTGGCGGGATCCCCGCGTCTGAGACTCGTCTGCTCTTCGGTGGGCCTGGGTTCAGTTCCTAGGTCGCACCGCACCCTAGGCAGGACGCACGGATACAGCGTCCCCGCCGGCAGGCCTAGCCTGCAGTCCCCGGGTACGCAGGCCGGAAGTGAGAAGCCGCGGGGCGATCGCCTCACGCGAGCTCGAGGCCTCGCGAGGCTTCAGGTCGACCCCTGCCTCTGAGCCCGAGATGGGCCTCCGGGCGCAGCTGCCCGCACTTAACGCAGGGCCCGAGAGTCGACAAGCTTCTCGCGTGAACGGTCTCTACCGGACAAAGCAGCGGACGGGAGCCCTCGTCGTCGGGCTGCGTCTGGAAGCACCACGGTGACGGAAGCGCGGAGAGCTCCGGAGCTCTTCCTTCTGGCGTCTGCCCCAAGGTACCCGGTGGACTAGAGAGGCCCGGGGCCCTTCCCCGGGGGCCTAGGCTTCGAGGCCGTCCGAAGGAGGCGGCCGGTCCCCTCCGTGTCGGGGGTCCAGGCGAGGCCTCAGACACCTGGGGCTCCAGATGGGGGCACGTCGTGGGGAGAAGGGTGTCCGGGGCGCCCTGGCTGCGGATCAGGGCCTCTCAGGCCTTCCCTGGTTTACACTGGGTTTGCTTTAGTTTTCTGAGGATCCATGCTTGGGTCGAGCTAACCTCACATTTCGCCACGTGTTCAGCGCACGTCCCCACACTAACTGGTAGTGAAAAATTGCTGCAGTTTGTTTGCGGTAGAATGAGGCGGAAGGTTTCGGGTTTTTTTTTTTTTTTAAACTTGAAGGCAAATCGGTATCGCAGGCTTCCTCTGGAAGACTAACCAAAATCAATCTTGTGGTTTGAAATTTAACGGTCATTATAGGCATTAAAATGCACCCTTTCCCATGGGAAGATTTCTAATTTAGTTGCCGAAGAATGGAAACCCTAAAAACTCCCTTGTCCTAGAACACAATTTCAAACCGTTGGGCTAGGTGTGAGCTTAGGGCCCTGTTGTAATTTGTTACTCAACTGAGAGAACACAATGGGATCTCCTGGAAGGTGAGGACAAAAAGGCATGGTTTTCTATGATAATGAAAAATCATTGGTTCATGTTATCTTAAGAATTTTAACTAAAGGGGTTCACACAATATTTCACTTCTACATTTTCTAAAGGGTATATAATGTTAGAGGGTATTTCTAAAGGGTATTTAATATAATGTTAAAATATTAAAGAAGATAAAAACAGGCTCATGTGGGATTTCATATAAAAATGGAACAGTTTTATATTTTAGAACTCATCTTAGATTTTAATTTAAGTGTGATAACCAAATTTCTAAAATATCTGTATATGAAAAATACTTTTCCTTGCTTTTGCTTTTTGTCATATTCTCCGTTGGCTTGGTGCTTTTTTTTTTAAGGTGAATTTGTGGATACTGTAATCTCAAGTCACATTTAAGAGATCAGTACAAATCACACATTGTTTCACCACTGAGCATGGAAGGTTGTTTACAAGGATGCTAATTTTACAGCTTTTTTATGCTGCTATAAAGCATAACTTTATGATGTAGGAATGCAATAAAGGATGCTAAGTGGAATCTTTAAAAATTGTATTTCTGCAAGGCAAGGGAAATGGGACTTTCATTTGAAAAAAAATGGGGCAACTCAGAACACTGATGAGAAGTTGCAAATCAACTGAAGTGATAGATGCTTTCAAAGATACTTATATTTCATAATGTAATGGTTATTTATCAATATTATAATGAAAGTGTGCAGAGTTTTTCACTTTACCTGACCCTGGAATAATATTTGTTTCTATGGCAATAGATTTTTGTATTAAGAATTCTGAACATTCTAATGTCATAGATGCCGTTAGCATAAGGGAAGGCAACCTGGTCTAAATTGTTAAGGTTGACAGTTTAGCAGTGATAAAAAGCAGATAATAAGAATCTCAATCACAAGCCTGAGAGATTTCTGCATTTTGAGGGAGGAAAAAAAAACTAACAACAGAGTCATGCTTCATGTTACTTTTTTACTCCTTATCAGCAATTCTGACTCAAAACTGTTAAAGTTTTAAAAATAACTAATTATATTCCATAAGGGAACAGAGACAATAGCGAACGATGAGTAATATTGGAGAACAAGGTAGATAAGTACAGCATGTCAGATGTCCTGCCTCTAATGAATTGTACTTTTTGCTGAGTAGTCTTTTTTGGCATTGAATACCATCACCACGTGCTAGCTAGGAAAAGTCAAAGTCTATCATGATGTAACTATATGATTGATTTATTTGAATACGCACTTTTATCTTTGTATCTTTATTTTTCAGTGTCAGTACTGAATATCATACGTGGCATGCAAGTGATGGCATGGTAATGATCTTGCACTCAGTTTACCTTTTGTTGATGGTGGGAGAAACAAAATATAGGACTTTAGCCTACCAGAGATGACGTTAGAGACTAAATAGAAAATAGCGTGCAGAGCAATATGGGTAAATCAAGGTAGATGTAAATGGAAAATATAGAGGAAGTTCTAACTTTGAGGCAATTTATGTTTGATGTCATCAGTGACTGCTTACCTTGAGCATGAAAACGTTTTTAATTTGTGTTGTGGACTTCACGTATGAATTTTTAGGGTAAAGAAAAAACTTCACCCACAAAGATGTGTCTTCTAGTAATGGCAGTAGTTAACCTGTCAGTTGAAAGAAGGTAACCTTCCTTCTCTCCTTTTCATGACATAAAGATAATCTCATCTGAGGGCATTTATGTGAAGAAATAACAGCATGGCATGGTGAAACTACTGGCTCATTAATCCTGGCATCTACTTCCTACAGGGTTCCTTGATTAGTTAGATTCATTCATCGGGCATTTCAGAGTTTTTGATTTGTCACCATTGGCTAGGTTCACTGAGTTCAGACTAAATTGAGCCAGAAGCAATGTTTATTAGTAATTTTGTAGTACAGGCTACCCTAATAATTCAACCCAAATATCTCATCTGAAAAATATCCATTCACCCTCGCTTCTAATGTGGGCTGCAGCTGTGTTCGTAGGGAATTGAAAGAACACAAGTGATTGGGCATGTATTTTCTAAATTATTAATATGATGGCTAATAGCTGTAAACCCATCTTCGTATCCAATGCAGAAATTATGATTCATTTTAAAAATGAAAGCAGCAGCAAAGGGGGGCACCCCCTGCCTGGCTCTCTGCTAGCTCTCAACAGTGCAGAGCATTTGGTACTGGAACCGTGGCCTGTTTACATGTGGTCATTACAGAGAGAAACAGAACAATGCTTTTCCGCATGCATACTCTATCAAAACAAGGCCTGAATTTGTACAACTTCCTGGAACATGCTTTTAAGGAATTTCAGACATGAGCTACACAGAGGGCCCTCTTTTGCTTTTGACAATGTCATAATGAGTCTTTAGGCAGACACAATTAGTTTGTGCAGGTAAGCTGCATCTTCCATCCACATGATCAGATATCCCATACATCCCAGTGTCCATCTTTAAAGCTACCTTGAATTATAGATGTACTTACTGCAGTTGTTCCTGCTGCCACAATTCGTCTTAGTTCTGAGTTGAAGTAATTCACAAGTACCAAGAAATATATAATTAACTCATAAGACACATATACTATATACTCTTTATGTCTTTCATTTAAATGTCACAGGACTTTACGTGCTTTTTACTCACAGTCCTTATTGATTCTGTTTCAGACGAATCCAATCAAGGTCAGTTTAAGAACTCCTAGAAGCCCTTAGCACCAAAAAGATATGTGATTCTTATGAAATTAGCAATACTAAATTGTAAAACACAAAACATAGGTGTACTGAAATTAAATTCTTTCTAGATTTTCTACTTTCTGAATTCTCAATGAGCTCAATGAAGTTGAGTTGGTCTCTTTTTTGCTGCCCTTGCTTTATTAGTTATCACCTGCTTAGTCTGCTATTAGGTACTGCAATACTGATTTCAGAAATAACATTTTCTGAGGGTATCTATTACTTTTCCTCCAGTAGCCTACATTTGCACCCCATTTTTCAGCTGCTGCTGCTAAGTCACTTCAGTCATGTCCAACTCTGCGACCCCATAGACCACAGCCCACCAGGCTCCCCCGTCTCTGGGATTCTCCAGGCAAGAACACTGGAGTGGGTTGCCATTTCCTTTTCCAATGCATGAAAATGAAAAGTCAAAGTGAAGTTGCTCAGTCGTGTCCGACTCCTAGCGACCCCATGGACTGCAGCCCACCAGGCTCCTCCGTCCATGGGATTTGCCAGGCAAGAGTACTGCTAGAGGGCATTATCTCATTTAAATCATCATGGCATCTTTATGAAGTAGATATTATAATCTCTATTTTGCAAAGAAATTGAAACTCAAAGGTAACTGTGATAAAATTAAACATGGTTTCAAGAGTGTAGGAATACTCATTTCCTGTTAGACTTTATCCTCTCTTTAGAGGTTAATTCTTTCATGATAGTTCTGGTGTGCCACTGAGAAGGCTCTCTATTGTATGAGCAATCTTTAGCAATGAAACTGTCCCCTGTGACAGCTCTGGGCTGAGGTGGCAGGAAACTTGGGAACTAGCTCTGGGGACGCTTGGCGCTGGCGGCGTCATACGTGAAGGCGGGATGGTCTGTCCACAGGGGAGAGGATCCTCAATGCCCTCGGTGCTTCCAGCATGTTTCTGTCTGTCCCTGCAAGATGTTATGGGATATCTTTTGATGTTGCTTTTATGTAATATGAAGTAGTCACAACTCAATATAAGCTATTTCTCACCCTTCTGTTCTCCACATATTACTAACCCTCTGTCAATCATAGAAGTAAAATCTTAGCATTTGAAGGGCTCTTTTAAGTCACGTTCAAATCTCTTGAGCACAGCTGTCTGTTTTTCACTTCCCCCCAAGTAGACCGGCAGATTCTGGTTGAACACAAAACCTCTACTATTGGCCCAACTTCCAGTAAGTGTTGGCTTGGCTGAGAAGTTCATTTGTGTTTTTCTGTAAGATTGAGCTTAGTCTGCCTCATGCTCTTTCTTCTATAGTCTTCCCTCATTGGGGACTTTCTATTACACCTCTTAGTACTGAAATTACTTTTCTTTTTAGTCTTTTATTAATATTTCTATCAGTCAGTATAACCACCGGGCTATGCTGTGGAACCAGAGAAACCTCTCTGGCTGAACATAAGTATGGTTTGTTCTTGCTTATACAAAGTCCACGTAAGTGAAGTGATTCTCGTGGACACCGTTCCTCCATGTGTGACTCAGTGATCCAAGCTGTTTTCATTTTGTGGCTTGACTACTTCATTATGGGGTTTCCTTCATCTTTGGGGAAGGAAAAGAAAGAACTTGAAGGTGTGAATTGACTCTCACCTTTGGGCCAAACTTCTGTTCAAGATTCAATAAGCAAGAGCTAGTTAGATGGCTTTCCCTAATTGCAAGAGGGCTGGCAAATGTAGGGGAGCGCGTGGATCATCAGTGAGTAGAATATCTCTGCCACAATCTTATTTTCCCTGTTGTAAACACCTCTAGTTCTCTTACTTTACATGTTTTTCATACTTGGAAGTCAGCTGTTTTTTTGTGTGTGCTTATTGACAAGGCATGGAGGTGGGAGGGTGCTAGAGAAATTGACACTATCCAAGCTCTTTAGAAACCTACCATGTGATTAAGGGGACAAGACAAATATATTTTAAAAAGAAAACTGTACAAGGCAGTTTTTAATGATTTGATCAAGTGCTCAGTACTCTGATCCTTATTTTAAATGGAAATTCAGAGAAGCAGGAACTCCTTGCGGATCAAATTCCTGGGCAAGGCTGCCTGAAGGGACTGGGCCGCAGAGGATGGCAGTGCCTTCCTTGAGATTTTCTTCTCCACTTAGTAGAGTTCTTTTGACCTTTCCTTGCAGGTTTCATTTCACATCAGTAAACCATGTTTGGTTTCCTATATCGTTACTAAATTCTCCACCTGTCCTCTTAAATCTGAAGCCACTGATCAGATTCAGGCCTCTAATGACCAGGACAAGCCATGGTGGACCAACTGCCATACTCATGTTAGTAGCCATTCCTAATCTGATACAGTGTTATCAATATCACTGATACTACCCAGCTGGATAAATTGTAGCAGTATAAACCCCCGGCATCTAACATAGACTCTGGCACATAGTAGGTATTCAGTAGATGTTTATTAAGTTGAATTTCAGATATGTTGGTGTTTGTTTGTCTGTCATATCTCAGGGAGTCGTTACCACTTTTAAAATATCATATATTAAAGGGCTTCCATTAAGGTGAAAAACAAATGAATTACTCCTGATAACAAGCAAAATAATAAATTCATTCTCACCGGAAGAGACCATGCTCATTCTATGGTGAGCTCCTTGCTCACTTGGAATAAACTGGCCACCTGTGGGAGGCTAATTACCTTTTCCAAAGAACTGAGGGCCCACGTAGCATCTTCGAAAAGATAATTTTGTAAGTGATGCTCAGGTATCTTGGAAGAGTTAATATGCCACTCTTAGAAACTCCAGTGACTGGATTGTTTTGCACAATAGAGGGAGGAGCACATGCTTGCCAGGAAACCAGCCGTTTTGAATTTCCCTGTTGGAAGACTTAAGAGCTTCATTTTCATTTTAAACTTAGTAGCTTCTCTGAGAACTGGTTGTATGCTCTGAGACATTTCAGGTTTGAAGAGTTATAATGAGAATTTTCTCCTTAGGCAGAACTCCAAAGCAGGACCTTCAGGTTCTGGTAGAGGTTGCTTGTAGGAGGTTGCTGCTTCTCAGGGAGATTTCTTTTTCTTTTAGTTATAAAATATCAAAATTTGTCCTGACTCTACTCTGTTATAGTTGGGGACCTTGAAGAAATGCAGCACAGTTTGAAAAACATAGTTGTAATCCTTGGTCAGCCGTTATCTTACTGGATGGTCTTGGTCCTGTCTCTTAGCAACTGTGCGGTTCTGTTTCCTCAGATGATATCTGACGTTCTTGCCCAGTGCTCACCATTTATGATACATAATTTTTGAACTCTGTATGGCTGACTAGTGTGGGCGTATCCGTTAAAACCACCTGTTAATCAGAGGCCTGCACTGACCTTTGTCTAGTCTGTTTCTTTGAAAGATATTGTCCTTTTATCTGGCAGAAGAGGACCTGATTCTGAGTCCAGTCAGCATTGTGTTAAAGGGAGTGAAAAGGTAAGCATAAAACCTCAGTGTTCTGCTGAAGAGGTCCTCCCACTCATAGTAACCTCTTTGTAATAAGACTAGGGAAGAGGTTGGGGCTGCAGTAGAATTATTTTCCAGAGAGGAAAGGAAGATTGGAACATGCAGATTTAAACTTTCCGTAGACAAACAGCCCCATCCCTGTCCTGAAATCATTCGTGCCATGGGGCTTGTGTACCATCCAGTGAAGCATGGCAGTTGGTGGTGGTCCCTGGTGGCTCAGTGGGTAAGGAGTCTGCCTGCACTTCGGGAGAGCTGTGTTTGATCCCTGGGTTGGGAAGATCCCCTGGAGAAGGAAGTGGCAACCCACTCCAGTATTCTTGCCTGGAGAATTCCATGGACAGAGGAGCCTGGTGGGCTACAGTCCATGGGGTCGCAAAGAGCCGGACATGACTGACACTTTCAAAGTATGGCTATACCATGCATTTAACTGAAAAAGAGAAATTAGGAAAAAAACAAAAAACAAAAACTAAAAACCCAAGACATAGTCTCCTATAAGAAGCACTCTTTGGATTTGGATTGGATAGATTGGATTCAGATAGTGCTAGTGATTTATATAAAGTTAGCAGTGCAACTGGACAGCTACTTAGAAGCTAGTGTGGGACAGTGACAGCATATTTATTTGGTTGCCAAGGCAATACCTTGCCACGGTATTTATCACCACGTGGGAGGAGAAACATGGGCACCCTAGAGTATGCTGTTGCTGTTGCTGTTAAGTCGCTTCAGTCGTGTCCGACTCTGTGCGACCCCATAGACGGCTGCCCACCAGGCTCCCCTGTCCCTGGGATTCTCCAGGCAAGAACACTGGAGTGGGTTGCCATTTCCTTCTCCAATGCATGAAAGTGAAAAGTGAAAGGGAAGTCGCTCAGTCGTGTCCGACTCTTGGCGACCCCATGGACTGCAGCCCACCAGGCTCCTCTGCCATGGGATTTTCCAGGCAAGAGTACTGGAGTGGGGTGCCATTGCCTTTTCCCTAGAGCATTCAGGAGAGCAAATGTACATAGGCTAGGAAGTATCTCTGGTCATAACCTCTCTTTATATATGGATGAAGGCAAATCATTAAAGCCCAGGAGAAACTGGTAAGGTAAGTGGAGTTTTATCGTGAGCCTCCAACTTTCTTCCCTCCTGTGAATTTTGAGAGCCAGGACTTTCAAATCCTTTTCCTCATTCAAAATAGGAAATTAGCTGGTAATATTTACATTTTGACCGACCAGATTTAAAGCAGTGTCCTAACTCATTCCTTTAAAACTCTTTTGTTGTAGAAAGAATGTCTTTATCTTAATCTGTCTGAAAAACTTAAACATAAGGAAACAGCTGGGAATGATGTTGGAGATCATTTGCCCAGGGCAGTTCAAGGAAGTTATGCCACACCTGAGACGGCCCTCAGGCAAATCTGTAGTTGTTTGGGGCTTCCCTGGTGGCTCAGAGGGTAAAGCGTCTGCCTGCAACGCAGGAGACCTGGGTTTGATCCCTGGGTCAGGAAGATCCCCTGGAGAAGGAAATGGCAACCCACTCCAGTACTCTTGCCTGGAAAATCCCATGGTCAGAGAAGCCTGGTAGATTACAGTCCATGGGATCACAAAGAGTGGACACGACTGAGCGACTTCACTGTCACTCGGGGCTGCTCCAGGAGTTGGAGAGAAAAGGAGTAAAGGAAAACTTGCTTCATTTGGGAGGTGGGAACACAGGTATTTTTAAACTTTTTCTTCAAATGGCATATATACTCTTGTTTGTTGGACATATTTCCCAATAAGAACACAACAGCAAAAGTACCAGTTGTAATTTTTTCCCTCCCTTGGTATCCTGTCTTCAGATATTAGCTTTTTTAGAGTTACCAAGATTTTACAGATTGCTTTAGAGATTGATTGTCTAAAAGCTTCTAAGTACATAGAGACACCTTCTATATTGTTTGCTTCTCCTTGGTGAAACCCAAGGGCTGGGCTGCAGAGTCACTTCAGCCATTTATCTGCCTCCTGGCTTTAAAGAAACAGTGGAAGTAGTGACAGACTTTATTTTTTGGGGCTCCCAAATCACTGCAGATGGTGACTGCAGCCATGAAATTAAAGGACGCTTGCTCCTTGGAAGGAAAGTTATGACCAACCTAGACAGATTAAAAAGCAGAGACATTACTTTGCCAACAAAGGTCTGTCTAGTCAATGCTATGGTTTTTCCAGTGGTCATGTATGGATGTGAGAGTTGGACTGTAAAGAAAGCTGAGCACCAAAGAATTGATGCTTTTGAACTGTGGTGTTGGAGAAGACTCTTGAGAGTCCCTTGGACTGCAAGGAGATCCAACCAGTCCATTCTGAAGGAGATCAGCCCTGGGATTTCTTTGGAAGGAATGATGCTGAAGCTGAAACTCCAGTACTTTGGGCACCTGATGTGAAGAACTGACTCATTGGAAAAGACCCTGATGCTGGGAAAGATTGAGGGCAGGAGGAGAAGGGATGACAGAGGATGAAATGGTTGGATGGTATCACCAACTCAATGGACATGAGTTTGAGTAAGCTCTGGGAGTTGGTGATGGACAGGGAGGCCTGGCGTGCTGCAGTCCATGGGGTCGCAAACATGTTCGGTCGGACACGACCGAACGATTGAACTGAACTGGCTTTAAAGAAGTCCTCTTCCCTCACTGGTCCTTTGGAAAATTCCTCTCCTCTTTTTCTTCCTTATTTTTATTTCTTGGCTTTGAAATCCCCAGAGTCCATTTTTTTTTTTTTTTTTTTTACTGTGTAATATTCTGCTTTGTGGAGAAGGAAATGGCAACCCATTCCAGTGTTCTTGCCTGGAGAACCCCAGGGACAGAGGAGCCTGGTGGGCTGTGTCTATGGGATCGCTCGGTCGGACCCAACTGAAGCGACTTGGCAGCCCTCTGCTTTGAGTCTTCTTCTTCCCCCCTGTGGTGATCCTGTTGTTTCTTCTTGACAGGCAGCACTCATGCTCCTGCCCCTGAATGTCTGCTGCCCTCTTATCCTTCTTATACTGCTGACAGAGGGTAGTCATCTGCTCCTCACATTTAAATTTTATGGTATTCCTGTGTTCTGTCCTGTAGAGACCATTACTCTTAAACTTTATTTTTCAAAAGCTTTATTTGTATATAAATATTAATGCAAAGCAACATGAATGAAATCCACTTAAAATCTCTTCCTCTGATTGTTTTCATTGGTTTGTGATCCCTTTCATTCCTTATATGTGTGCCCATTTAATTTGTTTAATATTTGTGACAAAAAATAGGTGATATTTTGCATTCTGCCTCTGTGTACTTTTCATATTGGAGTATGTCTTCCTATTTATAGGTTTAATGACTATAGTACTAGTCATTTTTCTGATTACATAGTCTTTTCTGTTGATAAATATTACCTGTTTATTGTAAGAATTAAGTCTAAACACACTTATTCATTCAAAATGTATTTGAATGCCTGATTCTGTAACCCATCACCTAGTTAAGCGCTATTAAGATTTGATGTATTAATGTTCTGTATGTGTATAGATGAGAGAAAGAGAATTATTTTAAAAGACACTTTTGTGCATATCAAGTGTCCTGAGTGAAAACACAACAAAAGAAAGTTCTATGCTCATAGCCACATTATCCAGTATGATAATTACCAGTTACATGTGGCTAAGTGAGTGTTAAGTATTAGTCACTCAATAGTGTCTGACTCTTTGCAACCCCATGAACCATAGCCTTCCAGGCTCCTCTGTCCATGGGATTTCCCAGGCAAGAATACTGGAGTGGGTTGCCATTTCCTTCTCCAGGGGGTCTTCCCGACCCAGGAATTGAACCCAGGTCTCGGAAATTCCTTACATGTGGCTGTTTAAGCGAAATTAAAAGTTAATTAGAAGTTCACTTCTTCAGTCACAAGAGCCATATTTTAAGTGCCTGCTGCTACTGCTAAGTTGCTTCAGTCGTGTCCGACTCTGTGCGACCCCATAGATGGCAGCCCACCAGGCTCCCCCGTCCCTGGGATTCTCCAGGCAAGAGTACTGGAGTGGGTTGCCATTTCCTTCTTCAACACATGAAAGTGAAAAGTGAAAGTGAAGTCGCTCAGTCGTGTCCAACTCTTAGCGACCCCATGGACTGCAGCCTACCAGGCTCTTCCATCCATGGGATTCTCCAGGCAAGAGTACTGGAGTAGGGTGCCATTGCCTTCTCCGGATGTACTCTGCATGTAAGTTAAATAAACAGGGTGACAAAATACAGCCTTGACGCACTCCTTTCTCAATTTTGAGCCAGTCTATTGTTCCATGTTTGGTTCTAACCATTGCTTCTTGAGCTGCACACAGGTTTCTAATGAGGCAGGTAATGGGTCTGGTAGTCCCATCTCCTGAAGAATTTTCCACAGTTTGTTGTCATCCGCATAGTCAAAGGCTTTAGTGTAGTCAATAAAGTGGAAGTAGATGTTTTTCTGGAATTCTCTTGCTTTTTCAATGATCCAATGGATGTTGGCAATTTGATTTCTGGTTCCTCTAACTTCTCTAAATCCAGCTTGTACACCTGGAAGTTCACAGTTCACATACTGTTGAAGCCTGGCTTGGAGGATTTTGAGCATGACCTTGTTAGTATGAGAAATGAGTGCAATTGTATGGTAGTTTGAACATTCTGTGGCATTGCCCTTCTTTGGGATTGGAATGAAGACTAACCTTTTCCACTGCCAAGTTTTCCAGATTTGCTGGCAAGTGCCTAGTGGCTACTATTTTGGGTATCATTATAGAAGGCTTTATGGACAGTGTGGACTTGTGCAAGTCTAGACTAGGGCGATGTAGAATCGAGTTTCTCTGCCTCTTGCTGAGTTCCATGGGACTTCACTCCGTGGTGTAGCTATGGATTTGTACCATGTAACTTGGCAGTGAGTGCTCCTGAGGGCCTTTGAAGAGATATGGGAGAACTTACGTAGCCATTGGGTTTCTACGTGGATTTCAAAGTAAAGGTTTTTCAAAACGGGGAAGGGGGACCTGAGGAAGAACGTGTTAATGACCTAGGGGTGTAGAGTGAGAGGGATGTGCGGTTCAGGTCTAGTATTTCTGTGCTTGCCGTATACCACTACGCTAGTCCACACTTGAGTGATCTGCTCTGTCAGTGTTAACCAGAGTCCCTTTATAATGAGGTTTTAAATTGGACCCATATGTAAATGTGGGACTATATGTTGATCATTTAGAGTTGCTGTTTGGGAGATGCAGTGAGGGTTCAGGAGTAGATCAACTACAATTTAAAGTAGTTATATACACACTCAGATTCTCCTCCAGCAGTGTCGTAGCTGTTTGAGGAAACAACTGCCTTATCACTTACAGTTTATCCAGTGCCTGATCTGAAATTAGCCATACTTTCTCCTTAGGGTATCTTCAATTCCCTGAAGATCTTGAAAATGGTTCTACATCAGACCTGGTGGACCTGGTCAGATGTGCTGCTTCATTAATTATAATGCAGATCATGGTTGTGGATTCTGTATGAAGATGTGCATAAAAAGCCTGCAGATGTGCCCAAAGGGGTAGATTGTGATGGTTGACTACCTGCACTGGTAGCAGGCGTATTTATCGCAGGCTAGTCCCTGAGAATCCTGATGGATTTATTTCATGACCTGGGCAGTGTCAAGTATGTAAAGAGCAGAGATTCAACTGAGCTAATAGAAAAAAAAAAAAGAATATATACAGTTCCTCCTCCCTCAAAACACGTAGAGTATGTTTAAACAGTTTTTTGGAGTTTTAAATGGTGATTTAAATATAACCAATTAGTTTTTTTTACTGTGGGAACTTAGTTTTAAAATGGAAACTTTTAAAAATGATAGCCTAATATCCTCTTTGCTGACAATATTGGAGAATCACAAACTCATCATTTACTTAGTTTATATAGCATTGACTATGAATGCATGTTATTGTAGCATGCATTAATTTTTTAAATTATAAAAAAATTTCAAACATATACAGATGTATAGAGAACAATGAACTCCCCTATATCTATCACCCAGGTGTAATAAAGATTTTTTATTCCATTTGCTTCATTTATTATTCTTTCCATAATTTTTCTGTTTAGTATATTAAAGCACACTTCACACATTGCACATATTTAAATATACATCTCTAAAAATATAAATGGATAAGCGGTTTTAAGCAATTTTTAGAAACAAATATTTGTTTGGCTGTGCTGAGTCTTAGTGCAGCACTCAGGATCTTCAGTCTTTGTTGCGGCATGCAGCTCTTTAGTTGCAACATGAGAACTGTTGGTTGCAGAATGTGGGATCTAGTTCCCTGTTCAGGGATCAAACCTGGGTCCTCTGCATTGGAAACACAGAGTCTTAGCCACTGGACTACTAGGGAAGTCCTTTAAGTTATTTTTTTATCTTCTAATCTATAATCACATTTGCCTGTCTGAAAAAATGTCTTTTTTAGAATTAGTTCGTTTGAATCAGGTCCAAACAAGGTCTATACATTATTTGTTCTTGTTCAGTGGCTAAGTCATATCTGATTCTGCGACCTCATGGACTGTAGCGTGCCAGTTTCCTCTGTCCTCCACTATCTTCTGGAGTTTGAGCTCAAATTCATGTGTATTGAGTTGGTGATGCTATCTAACCATCTCAGCCACTGCTGCCCCCTTCTCCTTTTGCCTTCAGTCTTTTGCAGCATCAGAGTCTTTTCCAATGAGTTGGCTCTTCACATCAGGTGGCCAAAGTGTTGGAGCTTCAGCATCAATCCTTTCAATGAATATTCAGGGTTGGCTTCCTTTAGGATTGACTGGTTTGATCTCCTTGCTGTCCAAGAGACTCTCAAGAGTCTTCTCCAGCACCACAGTTTGAAGGCATCCATTCTTCAGCCTTTTTTATTGTCCAGCTCTGACATCTGTACATGGCTATTGGAAAAACCATAGCTTTGACTAGATGGATATTTGTTGGCAAAGTAATGTCTCTGCTTTTTAATATGCTGTCTAGGTTGGTCATAACTTTTCTTCCAAAGAGCAAGCGTCTTTTAATTTCATGGCTGCAGTCACCGTCCTCAGTGATTTTGGAGCCCAAGAAAATAAAGTCTGTCACTGTTTCCATTGTTTTCCCATCTATTTGCCATGAAGTGATGGGACTGGATGCCATGATCTTAGTTTTCTAAATGTTGAGTTTTAAGCCAGGTTTTTCACTCTCCTCTTTCACCTTCATCAAGAGGCTCTTTAGTTCTTCTTCACTTTCTGCCGTCTTGTGTCTGCCAGTGGTGTCATCTGCATATCTGAAGTTATTGATATTTCTCCCAGCAATCTTGATTCTATCTTGTGCTTCCTCCAGCCCGGCATTTCACATGATGCACTCTGCATATGAGTTGTTAAATAAGCAATGGGACAATATACAGCCTTGATGTACTCCTTTCCCAATTTGGAGCCAGTCCGTTGTTCCATGTTCGATTCTAACTGTTGCTTCTTGACCTGCATACAGGTTTCTCAGAAGGCAGGTAAGGTGGTCTGGTATTCTCGTATCTTTCAGAATTTTCCAGTTTGTTGTGATCCACACAGGCAAAGGCTTTAGCATAGTCAATGTAGCAGTAGTAGATGTTTTTCTGAAATTCTTTTGCTTTTTCTATGGTCCGACAGATGTTGGCAATTTGATCTCTGGTTCCTCTGCCTTTTCTAAATCCAGCTTGTACTGGAAGTTCTTGGTTCACATACTGTTGAAGCCTAGCTTGAAGGATTTTGAGCATTACCTTGCTGGCATGTGAAATGAGTGCGGTTGTGTGGTAGTTTGAGTGTTCTTTGGCATTGCCTTTTGTGATTGTATGAAAACCGACCTTTTCCAGTCCTGTGGCCACTGCTGAGGTTTCCAAATTTGCTGGCATATTGAGTGCAGAACATTCACAGCATCATCTTCTAGGATTTGAAATAGCTCAGCTGGAATTCCATCACCTCCACTAGCTTTGTTTGTAGTGTTGATTCCTAAGGCCCCCTTGACTTCACACTCCAGGATGTCTGGCTCTAGGTGAGTGATCACACCATCGTGGTTATCTGGGTCATGAAGACCTTTTTTGTACAGTTCTTCTGTGTACTCTTGCCACCTCTTCTTAATATCTTCTGCTTCTGTTAGGTCCATACCATTTCTGTAAAGACTTTGCTGTAGTGAATAAAGCAGAAGTAGATGTTTCTCTGGAATTCCCCCCATGATCCAATGAATGTTGGCAATTTGATCTCTGGTTCCTTTGCCTCTTTGAAACCCAGCTTGTATATCTGGAAGTTCCTGGTTCACATACTGCTGAAGCCTACCTTGAAGCATTTTGACATTGCCTTGCTGTGAAATGAATTCAGTTGTATGGTAGTTTGAACATTCCACGGCATTGCCCTTCTTTGGGATTAGAGTTAAAACTTACCTTTTCCAGCCCTGTGGCCACTGCTCAGTTTTCCAAGTTTGCTAACATATTGAGTGCAACACTTTAACAGCATCTACTTTTTGGATTTTAAATAACTCAGCTGGAATTCCATCACCTCCACTTGCTTTGTTCATAGTAATGCTTCCTGAGGCTTGACTTAACACTCCAGGATGTCCAGCTCTAGGTGAGTGAGCACACTATTGCGGTTATCTAGGTCATTAAGACCCTTTTTATACAGCTTTTCTGTGTATTCTTGCTTCATTTTCTTAATCTCTTCTGCTTTTGTTAGGTCCTGGCTCATAGCTTGTTTGAGTTATGCAAGCCGCTTTACTACAACAAGGCTGTGATCTATGAAGGGGCCGTCTGTTATAATTGTCTCTTATTACTTCTTTTTAACAGTTTGGTAATATTTAGTGGAGCTTCCTAGGTGGTGCCCTAATAGCTCAGTTGGTAAGAATCCACTTGCAATGCAGGAATCCCTGATTCCATTCCTGGGTCGGGAAGATCCGCTAGAGAAGGTGTAGGCTACCCACGCCAGTATTCTTGGGCTTCCCTTGTGGCTCTGCTGGTAAAGAATCTGCCTGCAATGCGGGAGACCTGGGTTCGATCCCTGGGTTGGGAAGATCCCCTGGAGAAGGGAAAGGGTACCCACTCCAGTATTCTGGCCTGGAGAATTCCATGGACTGTATAGTCCATAGGGTCACAAAGAGGAGGACATGACTGAAGTGACTTAGCATGCAATTTCATGATTAGCACAAAATTTAGTGATTATTATGGAGTTGAGCAGCCACTATTATAAGCCACTTTTAGAGCTTTTCCACACTCCCCCAAATTTCTTCTAGACTATTTGCAGTCATTCTGTCCTTCAGCTTCCAGCCCCAGGAAACCACTGATGTGCTCTGCTTTGTATACATTTTCCTTTTCTGGACATTTCATATCTTAAGTCTTAAAATAAGAAGTAGCTTCTTTCTCTCTCTCTTTTCCCTGGGCACCCACTTACTGTTCTGTGGAATGCCCTGTGTCCTGGCCTTTTCTTTTTGCTTCTTTCTGGTGTCGTTTACCCCTTTCCCTCTCCATGTTTCTTTCCAGAGCAGCCTTATACAGTAGAACTTCTGCAGGGATGGCAGTGTCCTGTGTCTGCACTTTCAGATGGCTGCCTGTGGCTTTGAGCATGTGTGGTTGAGAATTTTTGATTTTACTTTTTAAATAGCTACCTGTAGCTAGTGGTTATCAGTGTAATCAGATGTGGGGTCAACTCTTCGGGGCGTGACTGTTTCACAGGCAGTGCGTATGGTTTGTATTGGTCACACTAAGTGGCGCCAACGTTTGCTTGTCTTTCAGTGATGCAGTGCTTGCCCAGTGGGTTCAGGTGGCGGCAGCCTGGCCTCCAGTGTACAGTCACCCTCAACATTATCTAATGGTTTTGTCCATTTATCAATATTGCCTGAAGCAGTTAGTTCACCAAGGCTTACAAAATGGTGATTTCCCACCTCATTCTGTTATTCTTTTCATATTTATGAGCTGTAATTCTTTTATCAACTAGAGTTATTTGGTTATCCTAAAATACATTTTGTATAGAAAAGACAAGATAAATGCCTGTTTCTTTTGCCTTTTAACTGTCAGTCTTCAGAATAAGTCATGTATGCCTTAGTTCTTTCCAGTAGTGTTCATAGAGGGTGGTTTTTTTTCTTTTACTATCACTATAAACTTGACCTTTATATATTCATTGTTTTTTAGTCAGTTGTATTTATTTTGATGCTCAGAGTACCCCATCTTTGGCCAATAGGAGTTCTTCGTGTTGGCTTACATGTTCTTTTGATAAAACCACAGAGAATACTAATCATTAAGGAAATGCAAATCAAAACCACAGTGAGATACCACCTCATACCCAGTAAGAGGGCTGCTGCTGCTGCTAAGTCGCTTCAGTCGTGTCCGACCCTGTGCGACCCCATAGATGGCAGCCCACCAGGCTCCCCCATCCCTGGGATTCTCCAGGCAAGAACACTGACTGGAGTGGGTTGCCATTTCCTTCTCCAGTAACCTCCCTGCTGCTGCTGCTGCTGCTAAGTCGCTTCAGTCGTGTCCGACTCTGTTACTGTTAGAAAAACAAATAAGTGTTTGGCCAGGATGTGGAGAAATCGCAACCTGTATTGTATAGTGTGGTTGAGAATGTGAAATGGTACAGATGCCATGGAAAACAGTACAGTGATTCCTCAGAAAACTAAAAATAACATTACTGAACAATCCAGCAAACGCTTTTCTGAATATATACCTAAAGGAACTTAAAGTAGGGACTCGAGGACATTTTTGTTTACTCATGTTTATAGCAGCCTTATTCACAGTAATCAAAAGATGGAAGCAATCTAGGTGTCCATTGATGAATGAATGATTAAGTAAAATGTGGTAAATACATAACAATGGAATATTACTTAGATTTTAATAGGAAGGATATTCTGACACATGCTACATTTTAGATGAACCTTGAGGGCATTATACTAAGTGAAATAAGCCAGTCAAAAAAGTACCGGTATTGTATGACTTCACTTACGTTAGGTACCAAGAGTACTCAACTCTATGCATATAGAAAGTAGAATGGATGTTACCAGGACTGTGTGGAGAATGGGAATTATTATTTAATGCATGTTGAGTTTCAGTTTTGTAAGACGTAAAGAGTCCTGTGGAGGGTTGGTGGTGATGCTCGCGGCAACAGTGTACTCAGTGTACTTGATGCCACTGAGCTGTACGCTAAAAGTGGTTTAAGATGGTAAATGTTTTAATTTGTATTTCACCACAACTTTCTTTTAAAAAGTGGTTTCATCAGGGCACTCAAAGCTGGTGCACTGGGACAACCCAGAGGGATGGGAAGGGGAGGGCGGTGGGAGGGGTGTTGGGGATGGGGGGACACATGTTCACCAGTGGCTGATTCCTGCCAGTGTATGGCAAAAACCACCACAGTGTTGTAGAGTAATTAGCCTCCAATCAAAATAAATAAATCAATTTTTAAAAAGTGGTCTCATGAAATTTTAAATGGGCACAAGCATGATTGGAGTACATTTAAGTGAGAATGGGAGGAATGGAATTGGGGAATTTAGATAAAGGCAATAGTTTGAAACCTTAAAATATATACAGAATCAACAAAAAGCATTTAAAAATTCATTTCTATGCCACTTAAAATGAAAGTTATTTTTATATATTTTCTTCATATGTGTGTGTATTATAAGAAATTTATGTCATTAAAAAATCCATTTTCCCTCAGTATTCTGTGACATTTTAAACACATTAGACCAAACTTATTGTGGAATATCAAATCTGTAGGAGTCACATAGAGCAAGCATCTAGTTTAATCTCATGTTTCTGCTCAGTGGTAGGTGGAGCTGGGTCTTGTCCCTGTGGAGTTTTTCTTCGTAGCATTTATCGCAGCCTCTATTCTTTCCCTTTTAGTAATGCCATAATTGATCAACGGGTTCAAGTGGTGACAGCCTTACCTTCATTGTTTAGTTCCTTATTTAAACTTTTTATCTAATGGTTTCACCCACTGAGGAATATTGCTCTTATCCTAATTCAGAGCCTTATTCCTTCTTGCTTGTCCTGAGCTTTTTAGCTTTCTGTCTGCGCTACTGCTTGGTTTTTCATAATACATCCTTCTGATCCTGCTTCCTTCTTACTCAGAAACTTCATGGCCTCGCAGAAGTCTGTGGCCTACAAACTATTTAGTGACTACAAAGTGCATTTTCTTTTTGCTTTTAAATTTGAATGCTTTTAGGCAAGGCATAGACTCACTCCAGTTTGCGTGATTGTATTGCTTTTAACCAACTCACTTCATTCATCTGCACTCCCTATTTGTTTCTGTAGCCATTATGAGAATGCCATCTTTCCTGATGTTTAGCATGGTCTTCAGTGCCCAAAATAATGTCTGCAGTGTATTTTACCAATTTTATTTCTTATTACTCCCCTATGCTGCTGCTGCTACTAAGTTGCTTCAGTCATGTCTGACTCTGTTCGACCCCATAGACGGCAGCCACCAGGCTCCCCCATCCCTGGGATTCTCCAGGCAAGAACACTGGAGTGGGTTGCCATTTCCGTCTCTAGTGCATGAAAGTGAAAAGTGAAAGTGAAGTCGCTCAGTCGTGTCCGACTCTTAGCGACCCCATGGACTGCAGCCTACCAGGCTCCTCTGTCCATGGGATTTTCCAGGCAAGAGTACTGGAGTAGGGTGCCATTGCCTTCTCCGATTACTCCCCTATAGGAAACCTTTATCCATTTTCTAATACCATTGTGCCTTTTCTTCTCTCTTACCCTTATGCAAATACCTTGAAAATTGGCTCATATCATAGTTATGACCAGTTTCTAGCACTGTGTGTGGAATTAATGGATGAATGAACTTTTCTGGTACAAGTTAGTCTCTTAAAAATCTTTCTTCAAGAAACTCAGACAGTGGAGACTGTGGGAGAAACTGGTATATAAACAGCTAACTTTAATAGTATTATAAATAAAAAAGGACAGTTGGAAAGAGTAATGAATTTTGCTTGGGAGGGCAGGTATGATCATTTCTTCCTGGGAGAGCCACAGCATCTAGCTTTCCCTGACTACTTCGAATCGCTGATTTCTTTCCTTGTCCTCTGACCATCCCCTTCATTAACACATATTCTTTAGTTCTTTATGACTCTAAATCTAATTATAATCTCCTTGAGAACAGTGAAAGTATTTGTATTTTATACTTGTGTATCCTCCCCTGCTCATAACAGGTAACTCACATTTTTGTTGAGAGTATATCGCTCAAGGTGTTTCATGACAAGAAACAGAAAAATGCCTTACAGTTGTTAGTGCACAGCTTTCTTAGAAGGATGGTGGGGGCTCAGAAATGATATAGGACCCAGAGTAGAAGGCGAAGGCTTGGAAGATGGGCAGGAGCCAAGGGGGCCCCAGAGGGTTGGCAACCATAACAGTGTGCCCAGCTAGCTGCTGTCACCTCTGGATACTGCCAGGAGCGTGTCTTTCTTGTCTCATCCAGGAAGTAGAAGTTGGCTCCCCCAGTTGGAAAGGCTAGATTTTTTTTAAAAGGTAAAAAAAAATTTTAAGTATGTAATGCATCTATATCAGAGAAGGCAATGGCACCCACTCCAGTACTCTTGCCTGGAAAATCCCATGGACGGAGGAGCCTGGTAGGCTGCAGTCCATGGAGTCGCTAAGAGTTGGACACGACTGAAGCGACTTAGCAGCAGCAGCAGCAGCAATACATCTATATGGTAAAGAATCAAAACATGATGAGATAGGGAGGGAGGTTGGGAGGGAGGGTCAGGATGGGAACACATGTACACCCGTGACTGATTCATGTGAATGTATGGCAAAAACCACCACAATATTGTAAAGTAATTAGCCTCCAATTAAAATTTTTAAAAAGTAATAAAAGAAAAAAAGAATCAAAACACGAGAAGGTCTGTAGTACAAAGCCTTCCTCTTGGCTTTGTTGCCAAACATTGAAATTCTCCTTTTTAACTGATAGTCATTAGTTTCATGTGTACGCTAAAGATTTAAAAATTGCATTGTAAGCAAATGTAATTATATATTCTTCTCCCTTCTTTTGTACGAAATTGGTCACTGACATTCTGTTCCACTATTCTGTCGATTGCTTTTTTTCATGTGTATTGGAAAGCTTTCTACACCAGTACACAAAGAGCGTTTTCATTCTTTTCACATAGTATTTCATTGTATGGATATAATATAAATTATTTAAATGCCCTATTGATGGATGGTTGGAGAAAGAAATGGCAACCCACTCCGGTACTTTTGCCTGGGAAATCCACGGACAGAGGAGCCTGGTGGGCTACAGTCCATGGGATCATGAAAGAGTTGGACACGACTTAGAAACCAAACAGCAGTTGATGGACGTGTAAGTTGGTTTTGGTCTTTTTCTTTCTACATCTATTCAGCATCTCTGCACCTAATGCTGTAGTAAATTATGTGGAACATAAATTGTTTCTGGTGTCTCTGTCCTTTGGATATTCTTGGAAGCAGAATTGCTTGGCTAAACCGTTTTGCATTTTTAAGATAATGTCAAATTATCCTCCCCAAGAGTTTTTAGTTTCAACAGTTTATGAGAATTTTGGTCTTCCCACAAATGAGGATGATTTTTAAAGATTCAGTCTGGAGATTTATGAATAGAAAAAGAGACTGAGGAGGAATTATTTTTTACTTTATTTCCACTCTAAGTCTCTGGGGGAGATATCAGAGGTAAGGAAAGATAAGCCACTGAGCAGTGAACTTGACATGTCAGTAACATTCAGAGAAGCAGCTTCTGATCGGAGCAGCAGAGGTTTTTCTTCTGCTATCCAAACTCTTAGTCACAGTGTGTTAGAGAGCTTATACAGCGTGTCTCCATGTTGCTTTTCTCTACTCTTCTAAACTTGCAATCTAAATTTTGTGAAAAATTAAGCATTAATATTATGCATAGTTTCTCTATTTTATTGACGTGCTTGCAATTCTTTCCGATGAGGCTTTCAAGAAGATGAAATAGCATTACCATTTTCATCCCCTGGACATCAGCAATTGACTGATTCCCAGCAGTTGGAAAATAAAGTGATTTCTAACTTTCAGACCCAGTTTAGTTTGGGGTTCATTTCAGGTAGTATGTGTTGGCAAAATTAGAATTCTATGAAGGGTCAAGTTTTCACTCTAAAATTTTCCTTCTGATAGCTAAAAATATTTTAGGTGATAATATCATTCCCACTTTACTGTCAGTTTCATGCCTCGTTTTTCATTCAGTTATAGTTCCTTCAGTTTCACAGGGACTGTTTGCCCTTATGAGCTTTCAGAACTCCAATGTTTGAGTTTTACTTGAATGCCTTTTTTGACATTGTCTTTGATTAATTTATCCTTGCCTTGGATGATGACCATATACAGAGTATTTAAGACCTTTTAAAATATGTAGATAGATAATATATAGAGAAAATTTTATTTAGTAAAATTCATGCTTTTTAGATGTGTGATAGCCCAATACCAAATGTCGATGCACTGGCATTTACACATGTTTGTCATTTTCTATTTGCTAGGCACTGACTAGGTACTTTGACAAATGTAGTTGCATTTAATTCAATTCTCACAATGCCTCTGTGAGATAATTCATTCTCTCTCAGCTTTAAGTTAAGGACATAATCTCAGGTTAAGTCACTGCCCAGTTTCATATCAGTGGCAATTGCTAGAACCAGGAGTTTACCCAGTCTTTCTGAATCCAGCTGCAGTGCATTTCCAGCACTTCCTCTCTGGTGTTTAAAAAAATGCCCTGAGCAGTAGCTGCAGCATCACTGGAAAATGTTTGTAGTTTCTCTAATTATTTTGAACGTTGAAACATTCACCTGGATGTGTTTGTTTGTTTGTTTTCTGGATGTGTTTGTAAAATGATGAATTATATTGTTTCTAGTTTACTCCTTGTATATGCTCCTACGGGCTGCCTTCGTTCATCCAATAAGTATTTGTTCAGTGCCTGTTATGAGCCAGTAACTGTCCTAGGAACTGAGGATAAAGCTGTGAGTAAAACAAGGAGCTCAAGGAGCGTCTGGAGTAGCTTACATTCTGGTGTAGACAAAACACGAAAGGGAGATATAAAGTCAGATGAACCTGAGGCTTCCTTTTTTATTTAGATTACTGACGCACTAGCCCTCACAGGCATTTATTTGCTGGGGAGCCATGGAATTTCTTTCATCGTTTGCTTAGTATTGACTCTTGATAAAACTACTCATTGAGGCCAGTCTCTGATCAGGGCCAGAAGCAAAGTAGAAAACTAAATGAGGTAGTTCTTTAAAGTCAAGCTGTAAGGAAAGCCTAATGAATTAAATATTCATTTATATTCAGAACACATTTTCTTCAATTCTGGATTGCTTTTAGAAAGACTTTCTCCCTCTCCCCCAACCTCTACGTTCTGTCCATACATTATTGAGAGCAGTGATCCTCAAAGGTAGGCTGAAGATACCTGAGGGTCCCCTTTGAGGAGGTTTGGGAGGTTAAAGCCATTTTCATTGTAAGACTAAGATATGATTAACCTTTTTTGCTCTGTTGATATTTGGTTTGATGGTACAAAAGCAACGGTCGATAAAAGTTGTTCATGTTTTAGAATGAATCAAAACTGTATCAGTAGTCATTGTATACTTACAGTAAAAAGGAAAGAAAGATTCACTTCAGAACATTTTGATCAATAAAAATTTATTTTATTAAGTCTCAACTCTTGAGTATATATCTTTTTAATATTCTGGTGATGAAATGGGAAATGTACATAAAACACTTTTGCCTGTATACCAAAGTACAGTGGTTCTTGAGGAAAAATGTTTGTGCGATTGTTTAAGTTGTGAGCTGATCTAGCTGTTTTTTTTGTTTTGTTTTTTTTTCATGGAATACTATTTTTACTTGCAAGGGCAACTGACAGACTCTGGCTATTCAGAGTTGGGTGTTTGGCAGATATTTTTCTCAAAAATGAACAAAGTGATTTTTTAAGGAAAGTTCAAGGAAAGAACGGAAAGTTTTGTTGCCAGTGATAAAAATTTGACCTTTCAAGTGAAAATTAGAAGTTTGGAAGACTTGTATTAGCCACTATGAGCTTGATAGTATTCCAGTATTTAACGTTTTCTGATAAGATTGGTAAATGTGTTCTTTAAATAATATATAATGAAATGTGTCAACGTTTGAAAGATCTGCATAAATTAGTGAACTGATATTTTCCAAATAACCAATATCAGTTCAGTTCAGTCGCTCAGTCATGTCTGACTCTTTGTGACCCCATGGATTGCAGCACACCAGGCCTCCCTGTCTATCACCAACTCCCGGAGTTCACTCAGACTCAGTCCATCGAGTCGGTGATGTCATCCAGCCATCTATCCTTTGTAATCCCCTTCTCCTTCTGCCCCTAATCCCTCCCAGCATCAGAGTCTTTTCCAATAAGTCAACTCTTCACATGAGGTGGCCAAAGTACTGGAGTTTCAGCTTTAGCATCATTCCTTCCAAAGAACACCCAGGGCTGATCTCCTTTAGAATGGACTGGTTGGATCTCCTTGCAGTCCAAGGGACTCTCAAGAGTCCTCTCCAACACCACAGTTCAAAAGCATCAATTCTTCGGCACTCAGCTTTCTTCACAGTCCAACTCTCACATCCATACATGTCCACTGGAAAAACCATAGCCTTGATTAGATGGACCTTTGTTGGCAGAGTAATGTCTCTGCTTTGCAATATGCTGTCTAGATTGGTCATAACTTTCCTTCCAAGGAGTAAGCGTCTTTTAATTTCATGGCTGCAGTCACCATCTGCAGTGATTTTGGAGCCCCCAAAATAAAGTCTGACACTGTTCCACTGTTTCTGCATCTATTTCCCATGAAATGATGGGACCAGATGCCATGATCTTAGTTTTCTGAATGTTGAGCTTTAAGCCAGCTTTTTCACTCTCACTTTCATCAAGAGGCTTTTGAGTTCCTCTTCACTTTCTGCCATAAGGGTGGTGTCATCTGCATATCTGAGGTTATTGATATTTCCCCCGGAAATCTTGATTCCAGCTTGTGCTTCTTGCAGCCCAGCGTTTCTCATGATGTACTCTGCATATAAATTAAATAAGCAGGGTGACAGTATACAGCCTTGACGTACTCCTTTTCCTATTTGGAACCAATCTATTGTTCCATGTCCAGTTTTAACTGTTGCTTCCTGACCTTCATGTAGGTTTTTCAAGAGGCAGGTCAGGTAGTCTGGTATTCCCATCTCTTTCAGAATTTTCCACAGTTTATTGTGATCCACACAGTCAAAGGCTTTGGCATAGTCAATAAAGCAGAAATAGATGTTTTTCTGGAACTCTCTTGGTTTTTCAATGATGCAGCGGATGTTGGCAATTTGATCTCTGGTTTCTCTGCCTTTTCTAAAACCAGCTTGAACATCTGGAAGTTCATGGTTCACATATTGTTGAAGCCTGGCTTGGAGAATTTTGAGCATTACTTTACTAGCATGTGAGATGAGTGCAATTGTGCGGTAGTTTGAGCATTCTTTGGCATTGCCTTTCTTTGGGATTGAAATGAAAACTGACCTTTTCCAGTCCTGTGGCCACTGCTGAGTTTTCCAAATTTGCTGGCATTTTGAGTGCAGCACTTTCACAGCATCATCTTTCAGGATTTGAAAGAGCTCAACTGGAATGCCATCACCTCCACTAGCTTTGTTCATAGTGATGCTTTCTAAGGCCCACTTTGCTTCACATTCCAGGATGTCTGGCTCTAGGTGAGTGATCACACCATCGTGATTATCTGGGTCATGAAGATCTATTTTGTACACTTCTTCTGTGTATTCTTGACATCTCTTCTTAATATCTTCTGCTTCTATTAGGTCCATACCATTTCTGTCCTTTATCGAGCCCATCTTTGCATGAAATGTTCCTTTGGTATCTCTAATTTTCTTGAAGAGATCTCAAGTTTTACCATTCTGTTGTTTTCCTCTATTTCTTTGCATTGATTGCTGAGGAAGGCTTTCTTATCTTTTCTTGCTATTCTTTGGAACTCTGCATTCAGATGCTTATATCTTTCCTTTTCTCCTTTGCTTTTCGCTTCTCTTCTTTTCACAGCCATTTGTAAGGCCTCCCCAGACAGCCATTTTGCTTTTTTGCAGTTCTTTTCCATGGGGATGGTCTTGATCCCTGTCTCCTGTACAGTGTCACGAACCTCAGTCCATAGTTCATCAGGCACTCTATCAGATCTAGTCCCTTAAATCTATTTCTCACTTCCACTGTATAATCATAAGGGATTTGATTTAGGTCATACCTGAATGGTCTAGTGGTTTTCCCTACTTTCTTCAATTTCAGTCTGAATTTGGCAATAAGGAGTTCACGATCTGAGCTACAGTCAGCTCCCCATCTTGTTTTTGCTGACATCTTGTTTTTCTCCATCTTTGGCTGCAAAGAATATAATCTATCTGATTGCGGTGTTGACCATCTGGTGATGTCCATGTGTAGAGTCTTCTCTTGTGTTGTTGGAAGAGGGTGTTTGCTATGACCAGTGCATTTTCTTGGCAAAACTCTATTAGTCATTGTCCTGCTTCATTCCGTATTCCAAGGCCAAATTTGCCTGTTACTCCAGGTGTTTCTTGACTTCCTACTTTTGCATTCCAGTCCCCTATAATGAAAAGGACATCTTTTTTGGGTGTTAGTTCTAAAAGGTCTTGTAGGTTTTCATAGAACCATTCAATTTCAGCTTCTTCAGCATTACTCATTGGGGCATAGACTTGGATTACTGTGATATTGAATGATTTGCCTTGGAAACGAACAGAGATCATTCTGTCGTTTTTGAGATTGCATCCCAAGTACTGCATTTTGGACTCTTTTGTTGACCATGATGGCTACTCCATTTCCTCTAAGGGATTCCTGCCCACAGTAGTAGATATAATGGTCATCTGAGTTAAATTCACCCATTCCAGTCCATTTTAGTTTGCTGATTCCTAGAATGTTGACGTTCACTCTTGCCATCTCGTGTTTGACCACTTCCAATTTGCCTTGATTCATGGACCTAACATTCCAGGTTCCTATGCAATATTGCTTTTTACAGCATCAGACCTTGCTTCTATCACCAGTCACATCCAGAACTGGGTATTGTTTTTGCTTTGGCTCCATCCCTTCGTTCTTTCTGGAGTTATTTCTCCACTTATCTCCAGTAGCATATTGGGCACCTACCGACCTGGGGAGTTCATCTTTCAGTATCCTATCATTTTGCCTTTTCATACTGTTCATGGGGTTCTCAAGGCAAGAATACTGAATAAGCCAATATATTTTTAGTGTCAGAAAGTATGAAAATTCCATTGGTATGGTTTCACAGTCTGTACTGCAGCTAACTTCATTGCAGCACTATTTACAAAAGCCAGGATATTCCAGCAACCTAGATGTCCATTGGCAGATGAATGGATAAGGAAGTTGTGGTAGATACACAACTTATATACACTGAGAATATTACTCAGCTATAAAAAGGAATGCATTTCAGTCAGTCCTAAAGAGGTGGATGAACCTAGAGCCTATTAAACAGAGTGAAGTAAGTTAGGAAGAGGAAGACAAATATTGTATATTAACACATAATATGGAATTTAGAAAGATGGTATTGACGATCCTCCATGCAGGGCACAAAGGAGACATAGATGTAAAGAACAGACTTTTGGACTCAGTAGAAGAAGGAGAGGGTGGGATGATCTGAGAAAGTAGCATTGAAACATGCACATTGCCATGTGTAAAATAGATGACCTGTGTGAGTTTGATGCATGAAGCAGGGCACTCAAAGCCAGTGCTCTGGGACAACCTAGACAACGTTTGGGACACCGAGGACAACCCCTCGGTGGGGTGGGGAGGGAGAGGGGAAGAGGGGTTCAGGATGGGAGGGGTGCATGTATACCCATGGCCGATTCATGTTGATGTTGGCAAGAACCATCACAATATTGTAATTATCCTCCAATTAAAATAAATAAATAAATTAAAAAGAAACTCACTTGACACATTTTAGCTTTTTATCAAAGCAAAATATCCACAATTATCCAAAATTACTATTGAAATAACCTCTTTCCAGCTACATATCTGTCTGGGGCTGAATTTTCTCTTTAAGTATACTTTAGTCAAAACAACATACCATAACAAAGAGGAAGCTCATTTATAAGAATTCAGCTGTCTTCTATTAAGACAGTCTTTTTATTAAATTTTTTTGGAGGGGATACATTTACAGTTTGGGCTTCCTGGGTTAGCTCAGCTGGTAAAGAATCTGCCTGCAGTACAGGAGACCCCAGTTCAATTCCTGGATCGGGAAGTTCCCCTGGAGCAGGGGTGTGGCAGCCCACTCCAGTGTTCTTGCCTGGAGAATCCCATGGACAGAGGAGCCTGGCGGGCTACAGTCCGTGGGGTCGGAAAGAGTCGGACACGACTGAGGGACTAAGCATAGCACAGTGCACACACATTTGCAGTTAACTCTTCAACAGTATGAGTTTGAACTACGTGGGTCTACTTCTGTGTAGATTTTTAAAAGTAGTGAATACAGTATTGCACTATCCATGGTTCATTGAATCCTCAGATGTGGAGCTGAGGATATGGAAAGCTGACTATATTATACTCAGATTGTTGACTGTGCAGAGGGTCAGTGTCCCTAACCTCATGTTGTTTGAGGATCAGCTATATCTTTAATAAACTATTTATGTTATTTATGTTAACATGTAATGAGTTTACTTTTGTTTCAAAATGAATTAATAAGTACTTAAAACTTTTCTCAGTTTTAATTCCTAATAGCACTTGATATAAACAAATGCTCTTTGAAGTCCTCAATAATCTTTAAGGGCCCAGGAAAGTTTGAGAACTCACACATTGAGAATTGTTGTCTTCAGGGCTGTTTTTTCCTACTAAGAATCAAATTTTCTTGGTACTCTACTTTTTCTTCATAGTGAACCTAATCAAAGAGTCCCTCACAAAAGTGAAAATTTATTAGGGAATTCTTAAATTATGTGGTAGAATTTACAGATCTTCTCAGAGTCTAATTTCTAATAATGGAAATCTTAGAATACAAATCACTGGAACTTTTTATTAAAATCAGAGGAATTGGTTTCAGAACTAGGCTGAAGTCTGTCTGGTTAGGGAGCAAAAATAGGGCCAAGAAACCTCTCTGGTATATACTTCAGCAGATGCTCCTAAAACTCCTCACCTCTTTGCAGGTGAAATTACCTTTTTACCTCAAACTCATCCTTTTAGGTCCCTTCTCCAATGATGCCAAAATCTGTATGTTATAGTAGGAGACTCCCTAAACTCCCTGGCAGATGGCAGGAGAGTGGGAAGCCAGAGCTGAAAGACAGGTGTTCTTGGTTTAAACTCTGAATGCTCTCTTCTATAGGAAATAAGACACCAGTTGTGGCTAGCTTCTATGACGAAGTTACATGTGGATGGAATAGACTTGTATGGGCTTGCCTGGGAGCCTTAGGTGCCCTGAATTCCAAATAAAATGTTTAGGATTTAATTTTTTTTCTAAGTTGGGAACTGTTTCTACTTAAAAATTCTACACTTTAAATCAGGATAAATATTATTTTATTACAAGGACAGACAGAATTAAGAATGGTCTTACAGTGATAGAAAGGGGTCATTTGCTCTTTATGAGATAAGATTTGACCCATAGGCTATGAAATTAAGCCCACAGGCATGCTTAAACACAACAGAGGTAATAATCAAGCAGTACCTGAATTCACAAATTTTATAAAATAGCATCATATTTCTCAGGGCTGCTGGTATTCAATGAAAAAAAGAACATTCCACAAAATTGTCTATTTTCTAGTTAAACTGATGTCCTATAACTGTATCTGAAAAGCTAAGCTGTAATTTTGAGGACACCATGGATGAAAGAGAAAAAAATTACTACCACTAGTAACAGATGTGAAATTACATTAGATAAATATAATCATTAGTTTCAGTCTCACCCTGGTTAATTTGTTTGTGGAAATGTGCAACCCATTATTCATTAGATAATTTTTCACACATTGATTAGAAAGCCATGTCGAATTGTGACCCTGCACATTTGGGCTTACCTATCTTGCAATGAAGAACACCGCTTACAATAGTGGAAATGGGGGACAAAATGTTTATCTCAAGCTGATTTTGTGCCAATAAATAAAGTAAATCAATAGCCAGTGAAGTGTGAACAACATTTCTCTGCTGTATAATATGGTTTTGGGGGCAATTTGACATGCTACAAGGGGAAACAAGGGTCTTGAACAGAAAGGTAATAAAAGCAAATCATGCTGGTAACTGTTATTGAAGTCCTCTATTTTTCTATACTTGGACAGCTTTAAGATGTGAAAAATAATGCACATAAAATTATAAAAATATTGAGGCAACTTTCCCCCATATTTATAAACATTTTTTCTTATAGCTTAACCTGATTTATTGGTCATGCACTCTATACCTGTGACAAATCCTCTCTATTTTCTATTTGATCTAATTTAGTTCACAAATTCAGATAACTTTAATGTATTTAAGGCAAATTCAACACAAAGATCTTAAATTTCAAATAGACTTGATTAACCCTCAATAAGATCCCATCTTCATTAGTCAGGTAACTAACAATAATCAAAAATCTCTCAAATTAAAAAAAATGTATTTTCTGCCTGGCAAAAAGCTTCAGGGAGAAACCGTCATTTTCTCATATTGTACCTTTCTTACCGTTTCAAGCCCTGCAGAACCATAGGAAAAGAAATCTCTTTTCTAATTCTTTGAAGGAGAATAATGGTATAAATGTGTTTGTAAAGTGTATCTTCTTGCCAGTTTGAACCTCAGATGTCTTTTAAATTAAGATGAAGGTAACACATTTTTCCACATAATGCAGGCTGTATTCAAGTAATTAATGGTTAATTAACAGCAGGTTTTTTCCTGTAGGTCAGACAGTGAAGGGCTGTGCTATATTACCATAGAAAGGAGGGGGTTAGGTTACTGGTTTCTAGAGGGAGCCTCTGCCCTTCCTGGCCTAAAATAAAATCATAGCCAGGGAAACCTGCAGATTCAAAGGAGAAATGGTTACTGGTGTCACAGAAACAGTGTTTTGCTGCCCAAGAATGTTATTTCCTTAAGAGATTCTGTGTAGCATTGTTAGAATTTCAAAAAACCACTGACCACAGACATTTTAATCATGTGTGCTAACATGAAGTATATCTGTTAACAGTCAATGACTTGATTAATGCCAAGTCCTACAAATATATGTATGTCTTTGTGTGTGTATATATATGTATACTGGAGAAGGTAATGGCAGCCCACTCCAGTATTCTTGCCTGGGAGAGCCCATGGACCGAGCCTGGCAGGGTCACACAGTCCATGGGGTCACAAAGAGTCAGACACGCCTTAGTGACTGAACAACACAAATATGATATGTTCTTGGCTTATTTTGAGATTATCCCCCCTCTCCTGCCTTTTTAAAATTTGACAAGACTTCTGTCAATTATAGATACATTTTTACGAATCTAGATTTAACCAGATTTATAATGTTATATATAGTATAATGAGTAAAAGAAAAATTCTGTTCTAATTTCATATTTGAATGTCAGACTAACAGAAGTGTATCTGTGAGAGCCAATATAATGGAGAGACCATGGGTAATAAAGAATAAGTGTTATTTTGAGAGTTAGATCTTTGTTCTAGTCTTTACTGTCATTAAGTTCTGAAGCTTTTCTGGTTTTGGTAGACTGGATGAGCTCTAAGCGTTCCAGCTTTAATATTCCATGCATATTAATTTTTTTGTAAGATAGCATCATATTATACACGGATGAATCAACTTGGTGACTCAGATAATGGTCTACCTTTATAACCTGCTTTGTTTACATTTAATACAAACATTTTTCTGTGTCCTTATGTGTTCTTTTACATCATTTATAATGGACATCATGTACAATGGCTGTATCATATTCCATTATATGGGTTTATTGTGATTCATTTAACCCTTTTTCTGTTACTAGACACAATCAAAGGCATCACCATATCTTCCTTGTGATGCTACCATAGTTTATTCATTGACATTTCTATTTCTGCTCTTGTCCCTTACAGTCTGTAAGCATTAAGTAGATAAATCTTTTTCTTTTTAATGGCAATCAAAGACAGCTCTGCAATCATCGTTAGACTGAACTCCAGAATCCTTAGCTGGCCTGTAGAGCGCTGTGTCATGCAGTGCCTACACGCCTTTGGAACCTTCTCTCTGCCTCGGCCGCTGCACCCCACCCTCTGCTTCCATGGCTATTCTCTTCTGACGTTACTGCCTCCCTTCCTTTCCTCCCTCCAACCCTCCCTGTCAGTAGTAGCTAAGCTCCTTGAGGTTAGGACTACATCTGTTTTGTTCATCTTTAAAATCCCTAGCACCAAGAACTATGCCTGTGAAAAATATTTGCTGGATGACTGAAGGTTTTGTTTAGCATGTTTCTGTTATACATATAGTAGGATAAGAAAAGTTACTGTTTTGTCAATTGCCTTTGTTTGGAAAAACACCTTGATTGCCTCTTTACATGAGAATTGTGGCCCTGAGGAAATGGGTTGAAAGAAAACAACAGAGACATAGCTAAAAGTAACTTGAAAAACGTGAATAATAATTTGAGAGTAGGAGAGAGGAGATGAAGAAGATAGGCGGATGAGTGGTGAGAGGGTGATGAACTTAGAACCAAGGCTGAAGTATGAGTAGGCAGAAATGACTGGGGGAGTTTTTTAAAGAATAGGGACATTTCGTATAGTTATGCACCAGTATAAGCTTCGCCCATTAATCCCCGAATCTCCCCAGCACACAGCTACCCCATGGCAGTGTTTTATTGGGGGAACTCAAGACAAGCCGTGTCTTACGCACATGAACTTGGGCAAACTCCAGGAGTGGTGAGGAACAGGGAGGCCTGGTGTGCCACAGTCCATGGCATTGCTAAGAGTTGGACATGACTCGGCGACTGAACAACACCAACAAATGCTTTAGTCATAACCCAAGTGGTGATAAAGGAATAGTTTGTGCAGCAGAATGAACGTTCAGCAGAATCAGAAATGAAGCCAGAAGTTACAGGGAGGCCTCTGGATTGCTTACTGCAAGACGGAAGAGGGGATTGCAGAAATCCTATCCAGCATAGAAGAGTGCGCTATAGGCGATGTGGTGGCAAACATCTGCAGCTAGTTCTTTATACTGTGTCCTATCCATGATCTATTTAGGGAAAATTGCTAAAACTGAAATCAGTAGATCAAAATGTATTGACATTTTTAAGACTTTCAGTGTGTGTGTAATCATATTGCCTTTCAGAAAAATGGTGCCAACTTGAAATCTGAAATGTTTTACTAAAGGAAGAGTTAGTTTAGAAAGAAGGCTATTATAGACCTCACTGCAGATGGTGATTGCAGCCATGAAATTAAAAGACACTTACTCCTTGGAAGGAAAGTTATGACCAACCTAGACAGCATATTACAAAGCAGAGACATTACTTTGCCAACAAAGGTCTGTCTAGTCAAGGCTATGGTTTTTCCAGTGGTCGTGTATGGATGTGAGAGTTGGACTATAAAGAAAGCTGAGCACGGAAGAATTGATGCTTTTGAACGTGGTGTTGGAGAAGACTCTTGAGAGTCCCTTGGACTGCAAGGAGATCCAACCAGTCCATTCTAAAGGAGATCAGTCCTGGGTGTTCATTGGAAGGACTGATGGTGAAGCTGAAATTCCAGTACTTTGGCCACCTCATGTGAAGAGTTGACTCATTGGAAAAGACCCTGATGCTGGGAGGGATTGGGGGCAGGAGGAGAAGGGGACAACAGAGGATGAGATGGCTGGATGGCATCACTGACTCGATGGACGTGAGTCTGAGTGAACTCTGGGAGTTGGTGATGGACAGGGAGGCCTGGCATGCTGCGATTCATGGGGTAGCAAAGAGTCGGACACGACTGAGTGACTGAACTGAACTGTCTATAATTTTAAAAATAGAAAATAAGAGTTGGTGAGGATGTGAAATAATTGGAGCTTTCATATATTGTGGGTGATACTGTAAAGTGGTGTGGCTGTTTTGGAATTGTTTGACAGTTTCTCAGAAACTGTAAACATAGTTACCATATGATTCCAGCAATCCCACTTAGAGGTACATATCCAAGAGAAATAAAAACATACATCCTCACAAAAACTCGGATACAAATGTTCATAGCAGCTTCAGTTATAGTATCCCCAAAGTAGAAACAACCTGCATGTACCCAGTAACTGAGAAAAGGATAAATAAAATGTGGTGTGTCTATACAATGGAGTATTATTTGACAATGAAAATAAATGAAGAACTGATCCATCTTATAACATGGGTAAACCTTGAGAACATTAAGTAAAAGAAGCCCATCACAAAAGCCTGCATATTGTATGATTACATTTGTGAAATGTTCAGAATGGGCTTTGGTTATTCAGTAGCAAGTTTTGTTACTTTTCCAGTTTTGTTTTCTTGACATACTGTTGTGTTCAGAAAAGACATTTGATAAAATTTTTTTGTCTTCTTAAATTTGTTAAGACTTTTGTGGCTTAACGCGGGTTTTAATTTTGATGACGTGGAATTAATTTCTCACTTGTTACTCGTGCTTTTGCTATCATGTCTAAGACTCCCTAGCCAAACCCAAGGTTATAGAGATTTATCCTACATTTTCTTCTAGGAGTTTGAAAGTTTTAGCTCTTATGTTTAGGTTTCTCAACATTTTAAGTTACTTTTTTGTGTATAGTGTGAGGTGAAGATCCAACTTTCATTCTTTTGCATGTGGCTATTCAGTTGTCTTGGCATATGAAAAGATTATTTTTTTCTTCATTGAATGGTCTTGGCACTTTTGTTGAAAATCAGTTGTCTGTAGTTTATGATTTTATTTCTGAACTCTCAATTTTGATTAATGTGAAATGATTCTTTTTTTTATTAATTTTATATCTCTTGATTAGTACTGATATTGGGCAACTTCTTCTATCTTATTGTTGATAATTATTTCCTGGTTTGTAAATAATGCCCACTTTTCTTTCCCTTTCTTTTTTGTGGGTGATGTGGGGATGGAATATGGGGAATATTTTTATATTGTGGTACTGATTCTTTGTTGGTTTCATGGGTTGCAAGTTAACTTTTTCCAGTTTTGGACCATAGCTGACTGACGTGCAAGTGACACATGACCCTAGTTGGGCCAATATAGTTCTTTCCCAGGGAATACAAAAGAAACTTAGAAAACACCCATCCACACACCCACCCACACCCGCTAAGAGAGCCTGGAATTGTGTTTGTACCTAGGCTTTGGGAAAAAATATCATCTCCTGAAGTCTCCAGGAGACTGGATGTCCTGGTTCCTTCACTTAAAATGTTGGCTCTTTCTTTGGGTCTGTGAAATATTGCAGTATCCTTTCAATATTCACTTATGTAAAAAAAAAAAAAGTATTATGCAATCTGGAGTCAATTTCCTTTTGCTTATAACCACAAAAACAGATTTAAAAAAACAACCAACTTTAATACAACTCTCAAATTGGTCTGATAGTGGTGCTGTTAATCAAAATAGAGGTTATTGTAGAGGAGGAAGGAGTAATGTTTGTGGAAAGGTGATTGTTGCAGTTTTGGACATGTTGAGTTGTGCTGCCTGTAAAGTGTCCACATAGAACTGTCCAGGAAGAGTTTGGAGTGTGAAAAGAGAAAGGGTTAAGAACAGAAATCCACCTAACAGGATAGGAAGAGGAGGAGACAGTAAAGCGATCTGAGTTGAGGAAATCAGAGCTTTAGAAGAACTCATAGAATCTAGGGGTGAGAAGAGCTTCAAGAGGGAGGCAATAGTTAAACAAGGAATAGAAGGCCTGAATTTCAAGGAGGGTGTAGTTGATAACAGCTCAAGTAAGATTTGGTGGTGAGGGGTCATAAATATGACCTTGGCTTGATCAGAGGTTGAAAACTATCCTGGAGAAAATCAAGGAATAAACGACGTGTTAGAATGTTGAAGTGAGGGTAGAGCCTTATTTTGGGGAACTTGATGTCATGAAGGGAAGAAGAGAGAGAAGACAATATCTGGAAGGGCATATGAGTTTGGAGAGGGTGTGATTAAAGATGTGATAGGCTGTACATATTTACATGTGAAGGAAAGAGAACAGAAGGAGAAATCAGTTCAGTTCAGTCGCTCAGTCGTATCTGACTCTTTGTGACCCCATGAATTGCAGCACGCCAGGCCTCCCTGTCCATCACCAACTGCCGGAGTTCACCCAGGCTCACGTCCATCGAGTTGGTGATGTCATCCAGCCATCTCATCCTCTGTCGTCCCCTTCTACTCCTGCCCCCAATCCCTCCCAGCATCAGAGTCTTTTCCAGTGAGTCAACTCTTCGCATGAGGTGGCCAAAGTACTGGAGTTTCAGCTTTAGCATCATTCCTTCCAAAGAAATCCCAGGGCTGATCTCCTTTAGAATGGACTGGTTGGATCTCCTTGCAGTCCAAGGGACTCTCCAGAGTCTTCTCCAACACCACAGTTCAAAAGCATCAATTCTTCGGCGCTCAGCCTTCTTCACAGTCCAACTCTCACATCCATACATGACCACAGGAAAAACTATAGCCTTGACTAGACGAACCTTTGTTGGCAAAGCAATGTCTCTGCTTTTCAATATGCTATCTAGGTTGGTCATAACTTTCCTTCCAAGGAGTAAGCGTCTTTTAATTTCATGGCTACAGTCACCATCTGCAGTGATTTTGGAGCCCCCCAAAAATAAAGTCTGACACTGTTCCGCTGTTTCCCCATCTATTTGCCATGAAGTGATGGGACCAGATGCCATGATCTTAGTTTTCTGAATGTTGAGCTTTAAGCCAACTTTTTCACTCTCCACTTTCACTTTCATCAAGAGGCTTTTGAGTTCCTCTTCACTTTCTGCCATAAGGGTGGTGTCATCTGCATATCTGAGATTATTGATATTTCTCCCGGCAATCTTGATTCCAGCTTGTGCTTCTTCCAGTCCAGCGTTTCTTATGATGTACTCTGCATATAAGTTAAATAAGCAGGGTGACAATATACAGCCTTGATGTGCTTCTTTTCCTATTTGGAATCAGTCTGTTGTTCCATGTCCAGTTCTAACTGTTGCTTCCTGACCTACACACAGATTTCTCAGGAGGCAGATCAGGTGGTCTGGTATTCCCATCTCTTGAAGAATTTTCCACAGTTTATTGTGATCCACACAGTCAAAGACTTTGGCATAGTCAATAAAGCAGAAATAGATGTTTTTCTGGGACTCTCTTGCTTTTTCCATGATCTAGCAGATGTTGGCAATTTGATCTCTGGTTCCTCTCCCTTTTCTAAAACCAGCTTGAACATCAGGAAGTTCACGGTTCACATATTGCTGAAGCCTGGCTTGGAGAATTTTGAGCATTACTTTACTAGCATGTGAGATGAGTGCAATTGTGCGGTAGTTTGAGCATTCTTTGGCATTGCCTTTCTTTGGGATTGGAATGAAAACTGATCTTTTCCAGTCCTGTGGCCCCTGCTGAGTTTTCCAAATTTGCTGGCATATTGAGTGCAGCACTTTCACAGCATCATCTTTCAGGATTTGGAATAGCTCAACTGGAATTCCATCACCTCCACTATCTTTGTTCGTAGTGATGCTTTCTAAGGCCCACTTGACTTCACATTCCAGGATGTCTGGCTCTAGGTCAGTGATCACACCATCGTAGATAGGCAAAACAGAATAGGACTTCCAGGAGACAGGAGGAAGTGGGGCAGAGCACAGGTTCAAAGAAGGAAAGAGAATAAGGATGTGTTTTGTCACACAGCAAATAATTACATAATGTTTAAGACGTGCTATGATATATGTACAAAGTGATAAGTTATGAAGGAGAGAGCTACTAAATCTTCATGGTGTCTTGAAGACTTCATCCATTTGGTGAAGTTCATTTTGACCCGGTACAACTAACTGCTTTTCTGTGTAGCCTGAATACCCAAGGAACCACAGGCATGAGCTTTGCCACTTCATTGTCTTTGGGATCAAGGATATTGTATACTTGATGCATTTTTAGGGCACTTTTTCTTCTACTACATTAAAATTTGGCAGGTGGGAAAGAAAAGAAATCTTGCTTACCTTATAATTTTCCCCTATCTCTATATACAACTCCATGGGAAAAGTCTCAGTTCTTCATCAGGATTACCTTATGAATCAAGAAGCTTCTCTTGCAGTGTCTCCCAACCTTTTTTTTAATACATCATAACATACAGGGAAAAAAAGGATAGTATTTGTCCTGCACACTGGTGGAAACAACTGTTCACAGCTGGTACCAGGGGTTTCTGCCTGACTGCCCTAAGGACTTGAGCACACCTGAACACACACTTGTTCCTCGTTTGATGTGCCGTGATACCAACTGAGGTCTCCGCTCGCCCACACTTTAAAGTGTGCTGCGTTCTCCCACGCTTTAATTTGCTTTTTAGTTTCTGCTATATGATAAAAGACTTTTCCCTTCTACCATTAAATTTTTTCACAAATTATTCAATGTCTAATATGGAAGGATGCGTATATGCTGAAATCAAATGTTTGCTGTTTACATATCACCTTCATAAATGTACATACTATCTTAAAGAACCATCTACATTCAAATATATTTTATAAGTCTCTAAATTACCTCATTGTGAAGTTTCTGTTTCTCACTGCACCAAATCTGATATGTGTCATAGCTTATTCTTTGACTCGTTTTCTTTCAGAAACTATAGTTATTTCTTTCACAAGTTAGACTCGCTGGGAGAAAATATGTTCATTGTATCAGACATTATATTATAGTATATACTTACTATACTTAAGTATATTAATATAGTAAATACATAAGTTAATAAATTAATAATATCATTCATATATCCTAGTAGGAAATAAGTTATCTTTATTTTTTTATTTTCTAAATGCATTTTAGACCTTTCTTCCATGGACAGAGGCCTTTATGAAATTTTATTTTTGTAATTTAAAAAAAGTTCTCATTTCCAGTTGTGCATAATTTATGTTTGGGCTCTGGAAATTAAGAAGTATCAATAACTGTATAGGCTGTTTGCTCTTAGAAAAGTTGTAGAAAGATGAGAACTTGGCCTTCCTCATTTAAAGTGTAACAAGAAAAATATAAGAATGTATTATGCAAGGAAGTGTTGAGTTGTATGGGAAATTGTGTTTTAAGAGCTCCTGTAGATCTATGTCGGTGTCTGTGAAAGAGAGGATAATTAGTGCCTGCACTCTCCGTCATATCAGACTAAAGGTAATGGGCTGTAAGAAATGGTTCATTAGGCCCTCTCAAGTACTTTTACTGTGTCCATACTATTTATACCAGCAGAAAAAATTCAGTCTTTAAAATCAAGTCAAAGCATTAGCCTTAGATTCTTCAGTATGAGAAATAACATTGAGTAATGATCCCTTAAAGTCAAATGAAAAAACATACATAAAAAACCTGCACAGTGTTTATTGGCTTATATGTCACCCACGCTGAATATTTGTAGTATCTGATCTCCTCCTTTCTTGACTTCTGGCTCTGCTACACCTGCTGTGTCTCTAGGAGTTTGGAATGGAGAAAGAGAGAGAGTCAGAAACCAGTTTGCCAAACACAATCACATGCACGTAGGAATTTTAATTGAAAAGGATCTTTGTTAGAAAATGGCTCTTACTTAGGGTGTGATGGGTGGGTAGATGGGAGAAGCAAGGGATAATGAGGCCTTGGTTCTCACTCCTAGAAAAATTGGCCTATGGTGCTAGATACGAAATTTGAGTCAAATAACATAGGTTATGGAGAAGGCCATGGCACTCCACTCCAGTACTCTTGCCTGGAAAATCCCATGGATGGAGGAGCCTGGTAGGCTGCAGTCCATGGGGTCACGAGGAGTTGGACACGACTGGGCGACTTCACTTTCACTTTTCACTTTCATGCACTGGAGAAGGAAATGGCAACGCACTCCAGTGTTCTTGCCTGGAAAATCCCAGGGATGGGGGAGCCTGGTGGGCTACCGTCTCTGGGGTCGCACAGAGTCGGACACGACTGAAGCAACTTAGCAACATAGGTTATAATGTCCTCTCACAACCTGTTCAGTGTTGCTCAGAGAGCTAAGGCAGAGGTATTAGAAAGGGGAAGGGTGGATAGTGTGTGTGATACTGCCTAAACCACAGCTGGTTCTAATGGAGATTTCTGAGGTCAGTGTCTTTTAAACCTTTCCCCACTCTGATTCTTCCCAGTTTCTATAAAGCTGCTGAGATGCACCTCTGAGCTTTGGATTCAGCGCTGAATGGGCATTAGCTAGAGCTGGAAATTGTGTGACTTCTTGCAGAACAATTCCTCAGCCTGCAGAGGCACTGTGAAGAGCTGGTGGAGGAAAATCTACCAGTTATAAATGTTTATTAAGTTGTATATTTGATTCTTATGTAAGCCCCTTCTGCAAGTTTAGAGAATTGGGATAAAGTTGAATAACCTGTAATTTCTATAATGAGTGGGGCTTATGAATGTTCTGGTAATGTTCTGAAGAACCCATTAAATTAGGAGAATCATGGAGTAGATAAGGAGAAATCCAGCACTTGACTTGTGCCTGGTTTAGTCTTTTGAGATCCCATTACTTTCTAGAAATCCCTAAGCCTTGCAGGTAGCTGGGCAAAGTGGTAGAAACAGTTCTGTCCTGGGTAAGAAAGGACCTTTGATTGTAAGCTTGAGGGCAGTGACATCTGAACCGCGTCTCTGTGGTTTCACGAGCAGCTGCGACGCCACGTGCTGTTTTGGTTTGATTGGGATAGGAGAGGAAGACTAGTAAAGAGGAAGAGAGGCACAGGAGATATAAAGAGACTGCTCACTTCTTTGTAGACACAAAGAGCTCCTGTTTTTATACATCACTTTTGGGGCTGGATTGAACTAATGAAAGAGACATGCGATGAGGATCAAATAATGGTTACTGAAAAACTCAATTGCCAGCAGATAGATTTTGGTCAAGTAAGTGCCAAGCAGCTTGCTTGAGGATTTTTTTTTTTTTTTAATTGACTACTTTGAGAAAATTTGCCTTGCTGCAAATAAATGTTTCTGCAATGTAAAATGTCAGAATAGCGGGGAAGATGTTTCTTGACAGGCCAAATTTTCTGTTCTTTTGATGATTGACTACCTATTACTTCACTCTCGTTAAGACTGGCCTTCATTTACCCTCAAACTATGTCACAAAATTAGGAAATGGTTAGGTAAAAATTGTCAGTGGGAAATATCTACAATTACTCAATGTATTTATTAGATGTTAAGAGTTCCAAATCAGATTAAAGGTTTGTACCATAAAACAAGAAAATAAAACTCCCTTGAACTAACATTTCTAATGGTTATAGTTCATGTAAACCAGCAATCACTGAATACTCTTTCATATAAAAATTTCCCCTCTTCATTGAGATATAATTGACATTGAACATTGTGTAAGTTTAAGGTGTATAGGATGTTGATTTAATCTATGTGTATATTGAAAAATGATTAACACAGTAAGATTAGTTAACAGATCCATCATCTCACATAATTATCGTTTTTGTGGTAATAAATGTTAAGATTTACTTAGTAAATTTCACATATACAACATAGTATTGTTAATTATAGTCACTGTGGTGCATATTATGTCTCAGAACTCATTATTCCTGGAAGTGTGTACCCTTTGACCACTTCACCCTTCTCCCCTATCTTGCCACCCCTCATAACTACTAGTCTACTCTTGGTTTCTATGAGTTGGAATTTTGTAGATTCCACATATGAATGAGATCATACAGTATTTGTCTTTCTCTGTCAACTTATTTCAGTTAGCATAATGCCCTCAAGTTTCATCTCTGTGGTCACAAATGGCAGGGCTTCTTCTTTTTGTGGCTGAATAATTTCCATTCTATATATATAAACCACATGTTCTTTCTGTGCTCATTTGTCACCTCTTAGTTGTTTCCATGTCTTGGCTGCTGTGCATAATGCTGTAAATATATCTTTGAGATAGTGACTTAATTTCCATCAGATATATATCCAAAAGTGGAATTGCTGAACCAAAAGGTAGTTCCATTTTTTAATTTTTTGAGAAACTTCCATACTGTTTCCATAGTGGCTATACCAATTTACATTCCTACCTACAGTGTGCAAGAGTTTTCTTTTTTCTTCATCCTCACCAGTCCTTTTTATCTCTTAACCATTTCAGTGTCAGCGATTTTAACAGATATGAGCTGATACGTCATTGTGGTTTTCACTTGCATTTCCCTTCTTAATGGTGTTGAATACCTTTTCATATGCCTGTTGTCCATTTAAATACTGAATACTCTTGAGAGCTTTTCAAATTACTGTTAATTCATATAGCTAGAGCAGATACATGTCAGAGTTTTTTTGAATATGAGATTTAGAGTCAAAAGATCTGGATTCATATTTCAGCATTACTGCTTCCTAGCCGTGTCTCTTAATTTCTGAGTACTTATCTGTGAAATGGGTAGAATAACATTAAAAAACAGTATTTCTCACAATGGAAGTACATTGTTATTGTTAGTTTTAACAATAACAGTAATAGGAATAGTGGTTGCTGTTATTATTAAGATAGCATTATAAAGTGAACCTTCTCATTCAATTTTAAGCCTGTCTTCCTCAACAATTTTCCACATTTTTTTGAAATTTCAACATCCATTTAATCCTTAACTTACTAACTCAGTAAGCCTAGAAGAACCTGGTCTTGGACCTCCCTTGGTTGCTTGCAGAATTGTGTGACCCAGAAGCGTACCGTTTTTCTCACTTATTCAGGTCTTAAGAATGCAAATATTAACCCAGTTTTTTCCAACAGAAGAACATTCCCTCCCCGCTTCACTGAGAGTTGGGATTTAAACACATTAACAGCAATTAGTACTTGAGCCAAGAATTCAGGTTTTGATAAAAACGACGGTTGACATTTGCTCCTGGAAGAGAGAGTGAAAAATGGTCCATAAAGTTTCTATTAACTTCAAAAGCAGTAACATCTGCTGCAACCCACAAAGCTTTAGAGTCTGCCGTGGAGGAAGAGTTCTGTCTGCAGGCCAGGAATTCAGCCAGCAGTTGTGTCCACCGTCTTCGTAGCTTGATATGAAAACACTGAAGGAGAGCGTTGGTTACAGCAAAAACTTGGAGAAGCCTTACAAAGCGAGATGTGAGCCCAGTGTTGCGCTTCAGATGGACTGAGGAAACGTGGAAGTGCAGCGGTCTGAAGCAGGTGCCGCCAAGTGCATCGATTTCACACATATGTTACTGCAGTTTCTCCTTCCTCCTCCCCTTCCTCTTCCTTCTCTTCTTCTTCCCCCCTTTCCTCCTCTTCTTCTGGCCTCTTACCACAAATATTTGCATAATTCATTATAGAACTCCTTAGGACTTTTCGGTGATAGAGTCACTGACTATTAAAAAAAAACGAAACCCTTTTCCAAACAATGCTGTGGTTTTCTCGGTTATGTTTCTCTCCCAAAATTCAGGGGAATTCCAGACCATTTTGCAATTAGTTAAGGACTATATTTCCTTATTTTTTATTAATTTTATGTAAAGTGGGATTTATCAGTGGAGCATTCATTGACACTGACTTCAATTTATTCTGATGAAACTGACTGACATCTGTGTGTGCTGTTCATCAGTCATGATTTAAACCATTCTTAATTGCATTAAATGTAAATTAAGACATTCAATTTCAGCCATTATTTTTCATAAAACACTGTGAACTGAGTTTTAGTGGGTCATGAGAGCTTACATTCAAGATAAATAGAGTAAATTCAGAACTTACCATTGATGATCATATTTCACCCTTTGTCGACTATTTCTTTGTTGCTTACTAGATTGGAACAATTAACTTGCTCTCTGAAGAGATGGATGGCTAAGGGAGATGTAGCTGAAATTTTTAATGAATGATTTTATCATTTTTAAAGCTTGCTTATGTTTTAAATATGTGATTTTAAAAAATCCTTACCTATTTATCTGAACTAAATTATAATTTAAATTGAAAGTGCTGAACTAGGTTTTCTGATTTGGAAATTGTGCCTTTAAGTCCTTGGATTTTAAGAATTTAGGATTATATTTTCTTTAAAAAATTACTTAGCTAAGCTTATATAACATTTCAGCACTATGGGTTGGATATACTAATGTGAAATTAGCAACATCTGTGATTTAGTACATACTACATGACATAATAAAGCATAATCTCTCCTCTCCCCCCTACTTGACAAGTGTTGTTTCTTGCAAATATTAATAGTTATTTTGGTTTCATGCGTAAGCAGCAGTCCCTAGTGCTCCCCATTGAATGAGAACAGTCTTTTAGTCATATAGTGATTACAGTGACAGTGATAATCATTAACAGTAAATAGTAATAGGTGTTTGCATGCTTTCTTTTTCATGAGAAAATATATAAGTCCATAGATAATATTTACCCCTAAAGAAACATTCAAACATTATAGCCTATGATGGAGAGCCTGAGAGAAAGAGAGCCTCAGAGAAATCAGGCCCAGGTGAAAACCATGCTGTTAGCAAGTGTTAATTTCTAATGGAATACAGTACTAAATAGCTGTGGCCAAAAGTGGATTTGGCTAGGTTCCTACTGCTTATTTTTTTCTAGCACTTTTATGGGTGATGTTTATTTTGTTTTGTTTTTTTTTGTATCTTTGTCTCTAACGTTACTACACACTGGATTATTCTGAGGTAGAAAAGAAGTTCCCAAGATCTTCTGGATCTGCCCACATACTGAGCCTATATTGTGCAGTGCAACACATTCCCCCCACCCCGAAGATACGTAGATTTATTTAAGAGAACATTCTTCTGCTGCATACCCCACTCAATGGTATAAGATTTCCTTCAGTGACAAACTAGCCAGAACTTTGCCATGTCATTAAACCCCTTTACTTTCCAAATAAAAGTTGGTCAGCAAAAGAAGGAAACTGTTATACTTGCCTAAGTCACTCATGTAGTAAAATTTTATATGACTATTATATATGACATTTACATTCCCATGTCAGTTCAACTGATGGAGAATGAAGTGTTGCAATAAGTCTGGAGATGGGTAGTGATGCAATCATCCTACCAGTTTCTTGCTATTAATATATGTCTCTTATTCATTTTTAAAGGAAGCATAAATGAGAGTACTGAATATAAATAGCTTTTGTAAGTCATTCAGGTCAGTGAAGCATGTCATTGTTTGCAACCCGAGTTCCATGAGAGCACCGGCTGGTTGATAGGCACACCATATATTTTTCTCATAAATGAAAAACACAAACAGTATTCACAGTGTTAATGAATATTATAAAATAATACACTGTGAGTTTTCCATAGAAAAAACTAGTTGCATATACTTAATAGTGTGACCTTAGCACGCCATCTTTAGAATATGTAAAGCCCATATAGAAAAGCATTGTATAATTTACTTCTCCAGATGTAACACTAACAAACATTTCATTATGATTTATTTTTTGGCTCCTTGAAAGATGAAGTAAGTTCTTTAGTATTAGCATTGCTAATGATTTTAATGAGGCATTAAAATGTTGCAGTATTGTAGGAACATTTTTCTTTTTTTTAAACATTATTTCATTAATATTTCACAGGAATTTTAATGTTAAATTGATGAAAGAACCTGAGACCATAATCCACAACATGTCAAAAGTGCTCAGATAGGAGGAAAGCAGCAGAGAAAGGCAGAGCACAGCGACGCGGGGAGGTCGGAGGAGATTCTCTCTCTGGAAACACTCCGTGACATCACAGTCTCTCTCTGCTGAAATGAAGACAAAACAATTTTATTTTCTTGCTCAGGGTTTTTCTGCCACAGTCCACAGAAATCTAGTACACATACATATACTGTTTGTATTCCCGGATTAGGTGTGGGGAAGCCAGACACACACACAGGAGCTTTTCTAGGAGAGCCCAGTGAGTTGATTGACTTCTGTGTTAGAATAACCTTCCTTGAACATTTATGGTTTGAATCTTTTCTGCTATGTACTATTTAATAATTTTTAGTGTTTTCATGGCATCTGAGAGTATGCAGACTGCTTTCATGGGTATTGTGTAATCCTCACAGAGACCCTTGTGAACTATGGGAATGTCAGGGGAAGTCATCTTCTCTCACAAATCATAATACCAGTGCAAGGAGCTGTTAATATTTGGGTTATTCATAGTTACTACCAAGTGACCACTCTTCAAAGTATATGGACCAGAGGAAATTTGGGCCAGAAGTTTTGTCCCCAGCTAGCAGAGTTATATAAATCTATAATTCTTGGAGGAGTGATTAGCTTTATTTTAGACATTTGAGAAAGTTTAGACACTAGGTCAACCAAGGACTAAGCAACCTCTGGAGCTGTACAGTGGAAATCCTGGCGCCAAGGGGAACTGTTCTTGAATAAATTCTTCAATGTCAGGCAAAAATAGCCCTTGTCATGGTTTGGCCTCAGCAGCTGCTTTTTTCTGTCTGGATCAGAGCATGATGGCAGGATCATATTCTGGCTGGACAGTATCACTGTCTTGTACATTTCATTATCTGTAAGCCTGATCTTGCCCTTAAGCAGCCCTTGAGGCTACACCTTAAACCTTCATACACCCAGTAACTGAGTACTTTTATGACCTCTTGCTTTAGAGGAAGTGTGTATTGGATCTTTAACATGGCCTGTAAGTCAGCATAGCTGATCTTGACTCAACTCACTTGGGGGTTGTAGGACCAGAAAAGCAACCCCCCCTCCAAAAAAAAAAAAAATCCTCTTTCTTATGGAACCAACTCTTTTTTTATGTCCTGTGCAGTGATTTTCAAAGTGTGGTCCATACATAAATCATTAGGGTCATGGTTGCGGTGAGGAGGGTGAGGTGTTTATTAAAATGCAGATTCTTGGGCCCAAATCTATTGTGTCAGACTCTCAGAAGGGAATTTAGGGAATCTTTTTTCTTTTTTTTTAAACAAAATTTTTAGGTGATTCAAAATAGCAGTAGTTCCAAGCTTTGAATATTTTTTCTTGATAGGTGCTTTAGGGTATCTGTATCACATTTACTTTAGTACATAATTAGCCTGTAAAGGTACCACTTACAAGTGATTAAAAAGAGTTGCATTCATGAAGCATTTGGACTGCAATTTGGAAGGAGAAGTTTACATTAATTCTGCAATGTCTCCAGGTTTATAGGTCAAGCAGCTCTGTGAGAATGGAAAATGGTAGTGCTTTTTCAGTCCCAGCATCAGCCAGCCATCGTGCCTAGACAGTAGTTAGTTGGTCATAGTGGACAAGGTTGGAGTGCAATCTCCTTTCCTGTGGCTCATTAACACCTACCCAAGAACCTAGAAGGTGTACAGAAAGGATTGAGACCTGAAATGCAGGCCAGTCAGTTGCATTTGTTAGCTAATATAAAAGCTTCGTTGAGGAGAGATGACTTAAAACCTTGACTAAAATGAAATTGTGGCATTATCTATGGATTTCAATTATTCATGCTATTCTCAAACTTGAAAGCATGAAAAATCTGGAGCTTATTACTTGTTTTAGTAGAGCCACCAATAAGTATGTGGAAGTCAATGTTGGTGTAAGTGAGAGCAATGGACAATGTCTCTCCACCCCATTTGTTTTTTAGCATTTTAATAGGGCTCAAAGTTTCAACATATCTGGCCCAAAATATCAAGTCTGGTTCATGTACTGTGATTTTGGACTCTCTTCTGAATGTTGGAATTTATATTTTCCCATTGATGTGAGCTGACAGAAGTGTCTTATTCCATCACATGGAGTGCCATTTAACCCCAGTGACTTGTGCCCATCAGATCATGCTGACTGTCAGGAATACTAGACCCCCAGGCCTAGACACACGAGCTGAGTGCAGTCAGCTCACACATCCTGAGATATAACAGGTCTGTGTGTCAGAAGTAGTACACAACATAAAAAGCAGCATAGAAAACAAGTCACTTATTACCCTGACATAAACACACTTTGACATCTGCTTCCAAAAGCGTTATCTTTAAGCCCCTATGTCCCCTGCCCCACTGCCAACCAAGCACATACACACACAACCCCAATGTGCTGATTTAACAAATGCTTTCCTTACAAACAAACAAACAAACAAAAAACACAGCAGAAGTCCAAAAATGCTGAAAAGGAAACTACCTCTAATGAAATACATGTCTCAGCCTGCTTTAATGCCCTTCAAAATGGACAGTTTGATTCAGTGGGGATTTTTATTTGCCACAGATTTTGTTAGGTACTCATCACTGCAGCTAATAAGTATACATTTAGTCATCTGAAGAGTTATGTAATAAGGGTATACAGAGAGATCTGAGAGACTTAAGGGACATGCAGGACAGTGAATAGAAAACAGATGCCTTTAAATAAACAAACATAAAGATTAACAAATAGAGTAATGTCTTCTTAATACTAGGCAGAGCTGGATGGCCACTAAAGCCCCATCTGGTGCTAATATTCTATCATTCTGTTGGTTAAGAGCTCAAGCTTTGAAAAGATGGCCAAGGTTTGACTTTCAGCTCTTCCACTTGTGAACTGTGTAAGGGTGCTAAGTTATGTAACCTCTGCCTTTATTTCCTCAACCTCTCTGTCTTTATTTCCTCATCTAAATCTGAGTTTTATGTTGAAACCCTCTAGGTATGAGACCCTGGACTAGAGTCATGGCAGTAAGAGTTGAAAGAACTATACAGATGTGGATGATGTCTTAGAAAAGAAACTGGTGATAGAAAGTTTCCATTCTGAGGAAGAAAGGTAGTTTGAAGGAAGGCATGCTGAGACAAGTTGTGAGCCAGTTGAGCTCGAGTTCATTTAACAGTGCATCATCCTGGAGCCAGGAAGAACCTGAAGCCCAGAGCACAAGTTGACGGTCAAGACTGGAGACAAAGATTTCAGGTCACTGGCATAGTGTTGGTGGCTGAAGCCATTAGAGCATGCCCCCACTAGGGGAATAAGTGCAGAAAGAGAAGAGGCCAAGTATTAAAGAGAACAACCTGGATATGATACCTGTCCACTGGAGAGAGAGACAGTAAAATGATTTCAGCCAGCAAGGGAGACAAAGAAGTTAGTCCATTTAGAATGTGAGATGATTGAACTGGAGGATTCTGAAAGTTTAAAAAGTGGTGACAGAACTTATGTAGACCATCTGCAGATTATCCATGAAGTATCAATGGGCTGTTCTACACACAGGATTGAGGGCAGGAGGAGAAAGAGGTGACAGAGGATGAGAGGATTGCATGGCATCACCGACCCAGTGGACGTGAGTTTAAGCAAACCCTGGGAGTTGGTGATGGACAGGGAAGCCTGGCGTGCTGCAGTCCATGGGGTCGCACAGAGTTGGACACAACTGAGCAACTGAACAACAACACACAGAATATTAATGTATTGTGAAAGAATGCAATTTGGTGGTTAAATTATCATACTGTTTGTCCAGTGGTTCAAGTGCAAAGACTTGAAGTGGCCGACTTGTGAAACAAGAGTGTTAGGATTCAGTAGGTCTCTTTTAGGGGATGAGTACATTTCCCAAAGGAAGGAAATGGGAAGGAGAAAAATGTCACTTATTAGGTAGTAGGTGCTGTCTTTGCACTTACATATATTAACTTGTATAACTTATTTAATCTTTACAATTGCCTCAGAAAGTGTTATGCATATATATATATATGTTTTTTTTAAAGTTGCTTGTCTCTTGCTGCTTTTTAAAATTAATTTATTTTTTATTGAAGGATAATTGCTTTATAGAATTTTGCTGTTTTCTGTCAAACCTCAACATGAATCAGCCATAGGTGTACATATATCCCCTCCCTTTTGAAGCTCCCTCCCATCTCCCGCCCCATCCCACCCCTCTAGGTTGACACAGAGCCCCTGTTGGAGTTTCCTGAGCCATATAGCAAATTCCCGTTGGCTATCTATTTTGCATATGGTAATGTAAGTTTCCATGTTACTCTTTCCATACATCTCATAGATGACAACAGTTTGGTACACAGTGATTGACTAACTTGCCCAGTGAAACATAATTAGAAAGAGGAGTAATTGGGATTCTCCTCTAATTACTGTAAAGCAATAATCAAGACTTCCTTATTCTAAAAATAATGTTCTTTCATACAATTTATTGCAAATTTTCACTGCATTGTCTTGAATGGCAGAAGAAATGTGAATATCCAGGAGGATCAGAAGTAGTCTACTAAAAGTAGAGACTTCTTGAATTCTATGGTTTAAAAATTCAGGTAAATTTTGCATTCTATTCCTCACTTGATTTGTGTTTATCATAATATAAAAATAATATTTTAAATTTCTTAATTTCCCCACCCAGTAAGATGTACCACTTTTTTTTTTTTTTTAGTGACTTCCAAGTATTCCATGACACACTGCCTAGTACCTCATGAGGGTGCATAGTGTTATATCCTAATTAACTTTACTGCTTGGTGCATAGTAGGTATTCATTAAAGGATTGATAAATTAATGTGTCAAAAGTTCAGAGAGGGTAGCTGAATATAGGAAGAAGGTAATTTCTCTTGAAACGCTTTTTAAGGATTTGTTGGAAATGGATGAAGTTTATATCATTTGAATTACCATGTGGTCAGTGAGGGAATCTAGGGATATTATACATATAAGGAATCTGAATAGCATATGCAGAGGAGTGTTGGTTTGGTGAGCTTGGCTGTGGATCTGTCTTACATGAGAATTAGGTCTAGCATGTGGTTTTGCTAATGGAAGTCAGAGTCAGAAATCAGAACTATCAAAGTAAGATTGCTGAATGTTAGAGGGGCCATTCGCCCATGTGTGGTGATTGAAAAAGTGGAGATTGAGGAAGTCAAGCAGGCATTAGTGTTAATGATAAAGTCTGATAGCTTTAACATCTCCTCAAACTAGAGACTGCTACCATGGTGTAGTCATGTGAAAACATGACAAGCACTTATGTCAAGCACAGGGCCAGGTAAAGTGATGGGTATAAAAAAATAAAATAGAAGTGGGACTTGCTCTTAAGGAGCTTATAGTCTGTGGCAGGAAATGAGAGATATCTATTATACATGGTAAAGAGCAATAGTAACAGTAAAAAAAAATTTACAATCCAATACCAGTAAGAAGTTCAAGGAAGGAAAAATTCTTGGGAGAGTCAGGAATTGCTCACTTGAGTTGAGTCTTGAAGGATGAATAGGATCTGGTAACTTACAGATGTATGACTAATGTCTACTAGTCTCTTGGCTTGAATTACTCTCATCTAAGCCAGCACAAGTAACCTGTAGATTTAGATGGCAAAATTCACCTGTGTTTGTGTGTGTGTGTGTGTGTGCGTTTATAAACTGCTTATATGAAACAGCTTTCATTCGTTCAAGATGCCTAGGCAAAAAGACACATAGGCCAAAATGTTATATTTTGTCTCTAAATTATCTATTCCTATGACAATTATCATACCATTTTGTGTGCTCTTAGAAGGAAAAGATTTGGACATATGCAATTTTCTGTTGAAGACATCATTAAGTAGCAGAATTTATTAGCAACTATAGTTGAACCAAAGGACACACCAACTGATTGTTAGTTCCCTGCCATCAAATGAAGATATATTATCAGTATTTGTGTTAAATATTCCATTTTAACAGTGCAGATACATATTCATTAGCACGCAGAATAACCTTAGAGTTCGCGTTTTGCAAATGCTTGTATTTAATGAAGTCAGAGCAGGTTTTAAAACTTTGTGTTACCTCCTGCATGTAATCTCAGAGTCTGTCATTCACATGTACAAAACTCACTTCTCCATTTAGTCCGTGGTTGGTGAGAGATAGACATTTACAGGGCCCCTCTGCCCTTGAGCTGTTCCATTAGTGCATGGAAAGCACCTTGCAGCCTGTGACAAGCGCAGCAGATCGGCACTAAATCAAAAATCAGTGCCAGCCAGGGATCTAAGCCACCATGAAGGTCACAGCCATCAACTGCATGCCATCTCAATCCAAACAAAACACATTGGATACAGGGGGATTTTCACAACTCACAATAGGTGACAGGGACTTCGTGTTAGAGTAATCCATAGCTCTGAAACTGGGAACTGACCTTTTAAGTACTTTTGAGTATTTAATCAAACTTTGAAAAAGCTGGAGGTGATTTTTGATAATAGTTTACATTTTAAAACAAAGCAAAATAAAACCTCCCAGCATGATGTTACTGTATTAGGATTTTGATCAAAAAATTCTTTTTTGTTTTTGCTATTCATGAATGCTTTAATGAAACAAAGTCATCAGAAACTTTATATAAAACTAGTTTTCATTTGCTTTCTTGAAATATGTGCCATTGATCCAGTATGAGAGGAGCAGTTTTTGTGTTAAATTACCCAGTTTTGCTTATCCTGAGAGTTTATTAGTAGCATTTATTAGATAGGAAATAATAGGACTAGTCTGATTTTAGTGTAACTTTACCTTCAGCAATCCAGTCCAACTGAGTCTGAGTTGCATGTTAATAGGGTTTCTGTACTGTCCAGTGAGCGTTTTGAATAATACAAATATTATTTAAATGTTATGAGTCAAATTCCTTTTTCGCCTCTAGTTATAAAAAAAATCCAAGAGGAAAAGTGTTTAAAATTATAAATTCTCTACCTACTTGGTAAGTTTTTTTTTTTTTTAGTGGCATTCTGAGAAATAATTGCCTAGATTAATAAGAATTGGATAGCCAAGCAAACTAGGCCAGATTTTGCTAAATTAACTTGGAAAATGCCTGTGCTTTACAAAAATGAAAAGCTTATATCCAAACATTACTTTCATAATGGAACTAGCTTATTAATGTGATCTGATTGAATTATATCCACTGCTCTGGCGTAGGGCAAGGCAAAAGTTTAGTTCTTCTACCTTTGAAGAAAAAACTGACGAGGGGTTAACATTAGAGAGATATATGGTGTCTTAACAAATTAGATTTCGTGAATGATATTCAACAAAGCAATGGATACAGAGATCAGAGAAAAAAATGAAATACTCTTTATAATCTAATCAGGTTCACAGTGACCAAGACTAATTTGGGAATATGCTATTTTAGAAACAAGTTACTGGGCCCAACCAACTCTACCATTGAGTGAATTCATGGTTAATTTATACTAGGTGGTGAAGTTTCATGAAACTGTAAAATCAAAATAGTTCAGCAGGAGTGTATGTAATGGAAGAATGCCATCTGCTGGTGAACCCTATCAAACCCATATTTAATTAGGAAAATCTGAGGACACAAACACTGCATATGAGAAAGATTCAAAGTTTGTGGAAGCGTTTTTTTTTATTTTGAGAACTCTGCTTTCGTTAGGCTGATGCATACCTTTGATATACATTATTCATTTTAAATTAACTTGATTACTAATTTCATGGCATCACTTGTCAGGAAAGCCTTGAAACGAAATGGGTGCAAAGGGCTTTTTTCCCCTTTTTGCCAATTTACAAAGTTTTTGTATTCATCACTCATCAGTAGTCAACCAGTGAGTCTGTTCTGTTTAAAAGCTCTGGCTTTTCACTTAATGCATCCCATCTGTTTCTGAAATAAATTGCAATAATCCGTGTTTAATTTTAATCAATGTATTACTAAATATGCAAATTATATTAAAAGCCATGGTTTGAAAAAGCTTTCATTTGTAAATATGGTAGCTTAAAACAGGAAGCATATCTAAAAGCCATTTAGCTACAGTAGCCTAACACTAACACTGTAGCTGATTTATAAAGCAGATCACAAGTTGATCTTTCTCCCAGGAGGGGATATGTAAAACTGTTGCATATCAGATTTTGTTAACATCTGATGGGCTAGTGCTAACAGTGTGAGAGACTCATACATCAGCAACCATGTCTTTAACATTTAAATTAAGGTAATCTTATTCCATTCTACATCTCTCCAATTTTTTTTCTTTTGCACAACCTAACACATGAATTTGCGTGATTGGTTTATGAATCACAGTTAAAGCAATTTGAGCAAGCCTTTCAATCAATCTTAAATTTTTAGTGTCTAATTTACTTGTGATTTGCATAATTAATTGTGGAAGGGATCCTTTGGGAGTCTCTCCCCCCCCCCCCACCCCCTTTTCCTTTCCTACCTTGTGTCTCTTTCACCGACAGAGGGAAATGTTACTGACAGTGGGAATGTTACTGGAGTTTTTCAGGCCTGCTGCATGACTTTGTTAAGAATTCAGAAATTCTCTGTTACAGTGCTCTGTCTGATCTGGCTGGACTAAAGGGTAAATTCTGAAAATTAAGGCTGCTGTCTGTAAAACAGTCCATTAACATTGCTGTTTTTGAATTGTGTGTGTATTTTACTGAGCAGTTACTTTGAAGGAGAACGTTGTGACTCTTTCTCATGTACAGGTCTTAAATGGATGGGAATGTGTATACGGTCACGTTCATGTCATTTGCTGATTGTGCCAGTTTGGGGACATTACTGGTGCAGCCTCATAAGTGATAAGTTGCAACAAAGTGTCAGGAATTTTGCCAGCCTGTTGTTAAAATTAAAATCACATAAACTTACATTAAAATAAATTATACTGAAAACAAAGGCAGTAAATGCTGAAACATCACTTCCTAATTATTGTGCTACATTTTATTGTTATCCATGTGCTTAAGGTTATTTACATCTATTACATATGTATGGTGAAAATATTAGACAGTGATATGCTACTGGATATTTCTTCCCAACTCCACATTTAGTAACTTCAGATTGGTAGCTTGTAATTGGCTGTAGTGGGAGTATTTACACCAGAGAAACTGGCAAATGCTGGCAAATCAAGACCCCCCCTTCCCTTCCCCCAACCATAGAACTGGTTGTTAACCATTTACCAGCACACCACTACTTTAATTACAGTATGTAACAACTCAGCGCATGTTCTAATTTATTCCTGAGTCCTTCCAAGAGAGTAATAATAGTTTTCCCAGAGCTTTTACAAAAAGCAATATATAAACATATTTGATAAATATTTGACTCCCTAGGGAACTTTAGCCCTAATTCTTGTTAAACTTTAAAAATGAAGTTTTTCCTTATAGCATAGTAGATAATTTGGAAAATACAGAAAAATATTTTTTTCAGTGACTTCACTATTTTGAAAGGAGGAAAGTTATCATGTGCTCATAATTTATGTAGCAGTTCATGTCTTCCGTATTAATTCACCAGGCAGTTTATTGCTGAGTTTATGGGACTGACAAACAATCCTTAGAGTCAATGTGTTAGAAAACAGGTTTGTGGAACAGATTCACTGCAATAGTATAAATAGTAGAGCCGTGCCAAAGACCATTTTTGTTAAAATAAATTTCTCTCTCTATGTAGATGATTAATAATTGTACCTCACTTCAGTTCAGTCGCTCGGTTGTGTCTGACTCTTTGCGACCCCAAGAACTGAAGCATGCCAGGCCTCCCTGTCCATCACTAACTCCCGGAGTCCACCCAAACCCATGTCCATTGAGTCAGTGATGCCATCCAACCATCTCATCCCCTGTCATCCCCTTCTCCTCCTGCCCTCAATCTTTCCCAGCATCAGAGTCCTTTCAAATGAGTCAGCTCTTCGCATCAGGTGGCCAAAGTATTGGAGTTTCAGCTTCAGCATCAGTCCTTCCAGTGAATACCCAGGACTGATCTCCTTTAGGATGGACTGGTTTGATCTCCTTGCAGTCCAAGGGACTCTCAAGAGTCTTCTCCAACACCACAGTTCAAAAGCATCAATTCTTTGGCGCTGAGCTTTCTTTATAGTCCAACTCTTACATCCATACATGACCACTGGAAAAATCATAGCCTTGACTAGACAGACCTTTGTTGGCAAAGTAATGTCTCTGCTTTTTAATATGCTGTCTAGGTTGGTCATAACTTTCCTTCCAAGGAGTAAGCGTCTTTTAATTTCATGGCTGCAGTCACCATCTGCAGTGATTTTGGAGCCCCCCAAAATAGAGTCAGCCACTGTTTCCACTATTTCCCCATCTATTTCCCATGAAGTGATGGGACCAGATGCCATGTTCTTAGTTTTCTGAATGTTGAGCTTTAAGCCAACTTTTTCACTCTCCTCTTTCACTTTCATCAAGAGGCCCTTCAGTTCTTCTTCACTTTCTGCCATAAGGGTGGTGTCATCTGCATATCTGATATTTCTCCCGGCAATCTTGATTCCAGCTTGTGCTTCCTCCAGCCCAGCGTTCCTCATGATGTACTTGGCATATAAGTTATATAAGCAGGGTGACAATATGCAGCCTTGACGTACTCCTTTTCCTATTTGGAACCAGTCTGTTGTTTCATGTCCAGTTCTAACTGTTGCTTCCTGACCTGCATATAGGTTTCTCAAGAGGCAGGTCAGGTGGTCTAGTATTCCCATCTCAGGATGCTTAATCATCAGTATAAACATATTAAAAACCTCAGCTTGTGATCCAAGGTAATTTTCAAATTGGAAGCAACTTGAGCCCATCCTAAGAAGGCTAATGATGTGAAAGTAAGGGGGTTCCCATCCTCTGGGGAACACAGCCCAGGTCAGCAAGACTTTTCTGGTGAGTGTACCAATCTGCTCTGCGTCCACAGGCCATTTGTATAACCAGACTCCCTGGGAAAGGTGGGCTATCTGCTGTTGCTGAGCCCTTATGTAAGAATTTTCCGTTTTCCATTTCGTTACTTTTTTCTCTTCTTCTTGGTTTTACACTCACTGATGAGAAATAGCTCATTATCCCCTTAAAATGTAGCCATGTTAAATTTTCCTCCCCTAAACAAAAAGAATTCAAGATCTATGGTATTTTCTTTATAAAAGGTTTTTTAACTTAAATATTAAAATATGTCAATATCTGAAGAATAAAATTTTGATGATTACATATATGTCCACTTCTATTTTTTTTCTTTTAAGACACTGATGTATAGAACAGTCTTATGGACTCTGTGGGAGAGGGAGAGGGTGGGAAGCTTTGGAAGAATGGCATTGAAACATGTAAAATATCATGTATGAAACGAGTTGCCAGTCCAGGTTCGATGCACAATACTGGATGCTCGGGGCTAGTGCACTGGGACGACCCAGAGGGATGGTATGGGGAGGGAGGAGCGAGGAGGGTTCAGGATGGGGAACACATGTATACCTGTGGCGGATTCATTTTGATATTTGGCAAAACTAATACAATTATGTAAAGTTAAAAAAAAAAAACATTTGTAGTACCCTGTGTACCCATCCCTTTCCTCTCTATTTAGAGGTAACCATTTATACTGACTTGGAGCTTTCATTTGCTTGCTTTTATTTACTGTTCTAACGTACTTTTTCTATGCAGTATATTGATTAATTCTGCCAGCTTTTTGTCTTTATATAAAGAAATTTTTACTGTACATATTGTTCTGTGACTTTATTGTTTCTCCTATGAGTGATTACTTTTCACTGTCATATAGTTTTATACAATATACTACAGTTTGTTCATTCTACTGTTGGTAAGTATTTGGGTTGTTTGCTATTTTTTATTATGAGTAGTGGTACTGTACTATGAATATTCCTTTACATGGTGTGTATGTGGACGAATTTCTTAAGGTACATAAAGTGTAATTACATACCTCCCACTCTACTAGGTAGTGCCAAATTATTTTCTAAAATGATTATGCTAATTTATACTACCACCAGTACTGCTTGGCTTCTTCCCTGGTGGCTTAGACAGTAAAGCGTCTGCCTGCAGTGCGGGAGACCCGGGTTCAAGCCCTGGGTCGGAAAGATCCCCTGGAGAAGGAAATGTCAACCCACTCCAGTACTCTTGCCTGGAAAATCCCATGGATGGAGAAGCTTGGTAGGCTACAGTCCATGGGGTCGCAGAGAGTCAGACACGACTGAGCGACTCCACTTTCACCGCTTTCACCACTCCTACGTGTGTTCTAGTGCCTAAAAATAACATAATATTGTTAGAATTTAAAATTTTTGCAAGCTTGGCAGATGTGAAATATTACCTCATTATGAGCATCTTTTGTCTTTTTATTGCTTGTGGCTACTTGTGCTTCTTTGTGAAATGCTTTGTTCAAGTTTTCTATTTTTCTATTGGATTTATCTCTCTTTCTTATTGACTTATAGTGATTCTTTATATTATTCTGGGTACAACTTTTTTTGATCATTTAGTGGGTACTACAAATAACTCTCCCAGTGTGTGTTTTATCTATTTACTCTTTCTGTGGAATTTTTTGATAAGTGGAAGTTTTTTCTCCCCATGGTGTGCTGTGCAATTTCTGTCAAAAATCAAGTCTGTTTCTGGGCTGTTTTACTCTGCTGGGTTTTTTGTTTGTGTTGCCAATACCACTGTCTTAATTGTCCTAGCTTTGTAATATTGCATCTCGTATCTGGTAAGGCAAATCTCCTCATTTTGTTTTTCCTCCTTAAAAAGTCTTGGTTCTTTTTATATAAATTTTAGAATTTAAATTTTAGACTCAGCCTGTTTCCACAAGGAAATCTTATGATTTTGGCTGGAATAGCTTTGAGTCTTTATAACATTATGAACTTAAGTAGTTCTTTAGTGTCAACAAAATTTTTAAATTTCTCTAAGAATCTTACATATTGTTTATATATCTTTTAGAGTTATTTCTAGGCACATTATATATCTTTTTAAAAATTTTATTGAAGTATAGTTGATTTACAATGTTGTGTTATTTTCTGCTTTACAGCAAAGTGATTATATGTCCAGGCACATTGTTTCTTTTTCAGTATTCTTTTCCATTATGATTTATCATAGAATACTGAATATAGTTGCCTGTGCTACAGTAAGACTGAGTTATTTATCCACTCTATATATAATAGTTTGCATCTGCTGATCCCAAACTCCCAATCTATCCCTACCCACCACACTTTCCCCTTGGCAATCACAAGTCTGTTCTCTATGTCTGTGAGTCTGTTTCTGTTTCATAGATAAGGTCATTTGTGTCATACTTTAGATTCTACATATAAGTGACATCATATAGTACTTGTCTTTCTCAGTATGATAATCTCTAGGTCCACCCATACTGTTGCAAATGGCATTATTTCATTTTTTTATGACAAAGTGGTGCTGCATTGTGTATATATAACGCATTTTCTTTCTCTGTTCATCTTTCTGTGGATATTTAGGTTGTTTCCATGTTTTGGCTATTGTGAATAGTGCTTCTGTGAACATAGAGGTGTGTGTATCATTTTATAGTTGTGTCTGGATATATGCCCTGGAGTCAGATTGCTGGATCATATGGCAACTTTATTTTTAGTTTTTTGAAGCATCTCCATACTGTTTTCCGTAGTGACTGTACCAATTTACATTCCTGTTAGCATTGTAGGAGAGTTCTTTTTCTCCACACGTTCTCCATCGTTTGTTATTTGTATACTTTTTGATGATGGCCATCTGACTCATGTGTGGTGGTTCCTTATTGTAGTTTTGATTTTCATTGCTCTGATAATTAGTGATGAAGAGCATTTTCCCATGTTTTTTTGGCTATTTGCATGTCTTCCTTGGAGGAATGTTTAGGTTTTCTGCCCATTTTTCAGTTGGGTTGTTTGTTATTGAGTTGTATGAGATGTCTGTATATTTTGGAGATTAATCCTTTGTCAGTCACATCATTTGCAAATTATCCCATTTTGTAGGCTGTCTTTTCGTTTTGTTTATGGTTTCCTTTGCTGTACAAAAGCTTGTAAGTTTGATTAAGTCCCATTTGTTTGTTTTTGCTTTTATTTCTGTTTCCTTGATATACTGACCTAAGAAAACATTGGTATAATTTATGTCAGAGAATGTTCTGCATATGCTCTCTTTTAGGAGTTCTATGATGTCCTGTCTTATATTTAAGTCTTTAAGCCATTTTGAGCTTATTTTGAGTATGAAGTGAGGGTGTATTCTAACTTCATTGATTTACATGCAGCTGTCCAACCTGGCCAGCACTACTTGCTGAAGAGATTGTCTTTTCTCCATTGTATATTCTTGCCTTCTTTGTGGAAGATTAACTGGCCGTAGATGGGTGGGTTTATTTCTGGCCTCTCTATTCTATACCATTGATCCATATGCCTGTTTTTAGGCTCATTATATTTCTTGATGCTGTTGTAATGTCTTTTTTTAGATAATTGTAGATTCATATACAGTTGTAAGAAATAATACAGAGAGGTCATGCGAACAGTTTGTCCATTTTCTCCCAATGATAACCTTCTGCAAAACTATGATAAAATATTACAGCCAAGAGGTTAATGTTAGCCACTGATTTATTCAGACTTTCTGTTTTAATCGTATTGGTGTGTGTAAGTTCTGTTGTGTATCCACTATCATTATAGAAGATACTCAATATTCCCAACACCACAAGGATCCTTCCTCTTATCTTTTATAACTTCATCATCTTTCTCCCTCCTCTTGTCACTTTCTACCATCTGGTAATCACTAATCTGTCCTCCATTTCTAAAATTTTGTCATTTCAAAAAATTTACATAAATGGAATCATACACTCTGTATCTTTCGAGGGTTGACTTTTTAAAATTCAACACAGTTCTCTAGAGACTCATCCAAGCTGTGTATATATCAATAGTCTGTTCATTTTGATTGCTCAGTTGTATTTCATGCTATATAAAAAAATCACAGTTTATTTAATCATTCACCCAGTGATTTCAGTTTTCTAGCAGTTGCAAATAAAGCTGCTATAAACATTTACATTCAGGTCATTGAGTGAAAATAATGTTCATTTTCGTGGCATAAATGTCCAGGAGTCCAGTTAGTGGCTTGCATGCTTGTCCCGTGTTTAGTTTTTTTTGAAAAAACTGTTTATAGAGTGGTTGTAGCATTTCATATTTTCAGCAGTCTTATATGCATGCGCCATTTTCTCTGCATCCTTGCCAACATTTGGTGTTGATTTTTAAAATATTAATGGTTATGATATGTATGTAGTAGTATTTCATTTTGGTGTTAATATAAATTTTTCTAATGTCAGTGATGATGGACATACTTGCAGACATTCAGTTTTTATCTGTATATCCTCTTCAGTTAAACGTCTGTTATCTTTTGCTCATTTTCTGACTGGACTGTTTGTTTCTTACTGTTGAATTTTAAGAGTGCTTTTATACAGACTAGATGCTTGTCCTCTGTTAGATATTTGGTTTGCAAACATTTTCTTTTGGCCTGTAGTTTGTCTTTTCATATTTTTCATATTGGCTTTCATAGAGCAAAATTTCTCATTTCAGTAGGCCCAATTTATCAGTTTTTTAAAATGGATGGTGTATTTGGTGTTATGTCTGAGAGTCATTAGTTTAGCCCCAGATTCTGATAATTTTCTCTTAACATGCTTTCCTATAACAGTTCAGTTCAGTTGCTCAGTCGTGTCCAACTCTTTGTGACCCCAAGGACTGTAGCACGCCAGCCTTCCCTGTCCATCACTGACTCCCAGAGCTTGCTCTAACGCATGTGTATTGAGTCAAAGATGCCATCCAACCATTTCATCCTCTGTCATCCCCTTCTGCTCCTGCCTTCAATCTTTCCCAGCATCAGGGTCTTTTCAAATGAGTCAGCTCTTCACATTAGGTGGCCAAAGTATTGGAGTTTCATTTTTAGCATCAGTCCTTCCAATGAATATTCAGGACTGATTGCCTTTATGATGGACTGGTTTGATCTCCTTGCAGTCCAAGGGACTCTCAAGAGTCTTCTCCAACACCACAGATCAAAAGCATCAATTCTTCAGCACTCAGCTTTCTTTATAGTCCAACTCTCATATCCATACATGACTACTGGAAAAACTATAGCATTGACTAGATGGATCTTTGTTGGCAAAGTGATGTCTCTGCTTTTTAAAATGTTGTCTAGGTTGGCCATAGCTTTTCTTCCAAGGAGCAAGTGTCTTTTAATTTCATGGTTGCAGTTACCATCTGCAGTGATTTTTAGCCCAAGAAAATGAAATCTGTCATTCTTTCCATTGTTTCCCCATCTATTTGCCATGAAGTGATGGGACCAGATGCCATGATCTTCGTTTTTGAATGTTGAGTTTTAAGCCAGTTTTTTCACTCTCCTCTTTCACCTTCATCAAGTGGCTCTTTAGTTTCTCTTTGCTTTCTGCCATAAGGGTGGTGTTATCTGCATATCTGAGGTTACTGATATTTCTCCTGGCAATTTTGATTCCAGCTTGTGCTTCATCCAGCCCGGCATTTCACATGTTGTATTCTGCATGTACATTAAATAAGCAGGGTGACAGTATATAGCCTTGATGTACTCCTTTCCCAATTTGGAACCAGTGTGTTGTTCCATGTCCAGTTCTAACTGTTGCTTCTTGACCTGCATACAGATTTCTCAGGAGGCAGGTCTCTTGAACAATTTTCCAATTTGTTGTGACCCACACAGTCAGAGTGGAGAAGGAAATGGCAGCCCACTCCAGTACTCTTGCCTGGAAAATCCCATGGACACAGGAGTCTGGTAGGCTGCAGTCCATGGGGTCGCTAAGGGTCGGACACGACTGAGCGACTTCCCTTTCACTTTTCACTTTCATGCATTGGAGAAGGAAATGGCAACCCACTCCAGTGTTCTTGCCTGGAGAATCCCAGGGACGGGGGAGCCTGGTGGCTGCCGTCTATGGGGTCGCACAGAGTCGGACACGACTGAAGCGACTTAGCAGCAGCAGCAGCACACAGAGACTTAAGTTTAGCCAATAAAGGAGAAGTAGATGTTTTTCTGGAACTCTCTTGATTTTACTATGATGCAGTGGATGTTGGTGATTTGATATCTGGTTCCTCTGCCTTTTCTAAATCCAGCTTGAACATCTGCAAGTTCTCAGTTCATGTACTGTTGTAGCCTTGCTTGGAGAATTTTGAACATTACGTTGCAAGTGTGTGAGATAAGTGCAGTTGTGTGGTAGTTTGAACATTCTTGTGCATTGCCTTTCTTTGGGATTGGAATAAAAACTGACATTTTCTAGTCCTGTGGCCACTGCTGAGTTTTCCAAATTTGCTGGCATATTGAGTGCAGCACTTTCACAGCATCATCTTTGAGAATTTGAAATAGCTCAACTGGAATTCCATTGCCTCCACTAGCTTTGTTTGCAGTGATGATTCCTAAGGCCAACTTGACTTCAGACTCCAGGATAGACAGAGGGTTAGGCTCTAGGTGAGTGATCACACCATCATGGTTATCTGGGTCATTAGGATCTTTTTTTGTATAGTTCTGTGCATTCTTGCCACCTCTTAATATCTTCTGCTTCTGTTAGGTCCAACTGTTTCTGTCCTTTATTGTGCCCATCTTTGCATGAAATGTTCCTTTGGTATCTCTAATTTGTTTTTGCTAACTGTATAGAGCTTCTCCATATTCAGCTGAAAAGAATATAATCAATCTGATTTTGATATTGACCAACTGGTGGTGTCCATGTGTAGAGTAGCTCTTGTGTTGTTGAAAGAGGGTGTTTGTTGTGACCAGAGTGTTCTCTTGGCAAAACTCTGTTAGCCTTTGCCCTACTTCATTTTGTACTCCAAGGCCAAACTTGCCTGTTTCCAGGTGTCTCTTGACTTCCAACTTTTGCTTTCTAGTCCCCTATGATGAAAAGGACATCTTTTTTTTTGGTGTTAGCTCTAGAAGGTCTTGTAGGTCATCATAGAACTGTTCAAGCTTCTTTGGCCTTGGTGGTTGGGGCATAGACTTTGATTACTGTGATTTTGAGTGAGTTGCTCTGAAATGAACAGAGATCATTCTGTTGTTTTCGAGATCGCACCCAAGTACTGTATTTTGGACTCTTGTTGACTATGAGGGCTACTCCATTTTATTGAAGTCTGTGATCCATTTTTAGCCAACTTTTGTATAATGTGGAACTTAGGCTGAGGTTCTATCTTTCTTTAGCCTGTGGATGTGCAATTGTTCTGACAAATTTTTTGGAAAGGCTATCCTTCTTTTATTGAATTGATTTTGCACAGTTAAAAGTCAGTATGGCATATTTGTAAGGGTCTGTTTGTGAGGCTTTTATTCTGTTCCTTTGGCATATTTGTGAGGATCTTTCTGAGACTTTTATTCTGTTCCATTGATTTATGTATTTCTTTCTCTGCTCATATCACACTGTCTTGATTACTTTGCCATCTAATAAGCCTAGTAGAGACAGAGTGGAGAAGGCGATGGCACCCCACTCCAGTACTCTTGCCTTGAAAATCCCATGGACGGAGGAGCCTGGTAGGCTGCAGTCCATGGGGTCATGAAGAGTCGGACACGACTGAGCGACTTCACTTTCACTTTTCACTTTCATGCATTGGAGGAGGAAATGGCAACCCACTCCAGTGTTCTTGCTTGGAGAATCCCAGGGACAGGGGAGCCTGGTGGGCTGCTGTCTATGGGGTCGCAGAGAGTCGGACACAACTGAAGTGACTTAGCAGCAGCAGCAGAGACAGAGTACTTTCTGCCACATGTTCATTCTCTTTCTTTTTTTGGCATGATTGTTTTAGTTCTTTTAGGACCTGAGCCTTTCCATATAGAGTTTAGAATAATCTTGCTATGAAAAAAATCTTGTTTGTGTTGTGGTATGAATTGCAATAAACTGTAGAGTGATCCTAAAGGAAATCAGTCCTGAATATTCATTGGAAGGACTGATGTTAAAGCTGAAACTCCAATACTTTGACCACCTGATGCGAAGAGCTAACTCATTTGAAAAGACCCTGATGCTAGGAAAGATTGAAGGCGGCAGAAGAAGGGGACAACAGAAGATGAGATGGTGGATGGCATCACTGACTCAATGGACATGAGTTTGAGTAAACTCTGGGAGTTGGTGATGAACAAGGAGGCCTGGCATGCTGCAGTCCACGGGGTCGCAAAGAGTAGGACGTGACTGAGCGACTGAACTGAACTGATGGACCAATTTGAGAGATTTTACGTGCTGACTATAATGAGTCTTCCAACTGATGAACATTGTTTCTCTCTCAAGTTTTCTTTGACTTTTTTAAAATCAGTATTTTTTAATTTTAGCATATAGATCCTGTATATGTTAAGTATATATGTAAGCATATAATTTTCCTTGAAGTGATTATAAATTTATTGTGTTTTTAATTTCAGTATTGGCATGTTCATTGTTAGTATAATTTATCCTTATGTGTCCTTTCATATTTATTTAAATAACCGATCCATTTATATTTATCTTAATTTTTTAGTGATTTTTATTTGTCCTGCCTTTTCTATATTTTTAAAGTGTTTTTTCTTTTTTTCAATTGAAGAATAATTGCTTTACCATATTGTATTAGTTTCTGCAGTACGTCAGCATGAATCAGCCACAGGTATACATATGTAGCCTTCCTCCAGACCTACGCATCCCACCTCTTGAGGTTGTCACAGAGCACTGGGTTGAGCTCAATCTACATTTATTTTTTGTCCTCCTTTGAATCTATTGCATATTTTTTTTTCTCATTTAATCTCTCCCTATTAATTAGAAATTGTATATTCTGTTATTTTAATTTTGGTCACTCTAGAACTAGCTTTTGAATTCTAACTTACCAAAATCTAACATTATAATTACTGTCTTTACCCCTCTTCTTAAACATACAGAGTCCTTATTTTAGGTCTATTCTCAGCGCTCCTGGCTTGCATGCTTTGATTTGTATGCTGTTGTTGTTATGCATTATAACTTGTTCTTTTTGCTTAGCTCCAAAAATCATTAATATTGCTATTTTATAAGTATTGATGCTTACTTAATCACATATCTACCATTTTCTTTGTATGTAAGACTTGAATTTGAGATTATTTTTCTCTATCTGAAGAAAGCCTTCCTCAGTGATAAATGCAAAGAAATAGAGGAAAACCATAGAATGGGAAAGACTAGAGATCTCTTCAAGAAAATTAGAGATACCAAAGGAACATTTCATGCAAAGATGGGCACAATAAAGGACAGAAATGGTATGGACCTAACAGAAGCAGAAGATATTAAGAAGAGGAGGCAAGAATACACAAAAGAACTATACAAAAAAAGATCTTAATGACCCAGATAACCACGATGGTGTGATCACTTGCCAGACATCCCGGAGTCCAAAGTCAAGTGGGCCTTAAGAATCATCACTATGAACAAAGCTTTTGGGGGTGATGGAACTTCAGTTGAGCTATTTAAAATCCTCAAAGATGCTGCTGCAAAAGTGCTGCACTCAATATGCCAGCAAATTTGGAAAACTCAGCAGTGGCCACAGGACTCAGGACTGGAAAAGGTCAGTTTTCATTCCAATCCCAAAGAAAAGAAATGGCAAAGGACATTCAGACTACATACAATTGCACTCATCTCACACGCTAGCAAAGTAATCCTCAAAATTCTCCAAGAAAGGCTCCAACAGTACGTGAATTGAGAACTTGCAGATGTTCAAGCTGGATTTAGAAAAGGCAGAGGAACCAGATATCAAATTGCCAACATCCACTGGATCTTAGAAAAAGCAAGAGAGTTCCAGAAAACCATCTACTTTTGCTTTATTGACTATGCTCAAGCCTCTGACAGTATGGATCACAACAAACTGTGGAAAATTCTTTAAGATGAGAATACCAGACCACCTTACCTGCCTCCTGAAAAATCTATATGCAGGTCAAGAAGCAACAGTTAGAACCGGACATGGAGCAACACATTGGTTCCAAATTGGGAAAGGAGTACATCAAGGCTGTATACTGTCACCCTGCTTATTTAACTTACATGCGTAATATATCATGTGAAATGCCAGGCTGGATGAAGCACAAGCTGATTGCCAGGAGAAATATCAATAACCTCAGACATATAGTTGATACCACCCTTATGGCAGAAAGTGAGGAGGAACTCAATAGCCTCTTGATGAAAGTGAAGAGGAGAGTGAAACAAAGCTGGCTTAAATCTCAACATTCAAGAAATGAAAATCATGACATTCGGTCCCATCACTTCATGGCAGATAGGTGGGAAAACAATGGAAAGAATGACAGACTTTACTTTCTTGGGCTTCCAAAGTCACTGCAGATAGTGACTGCAACCATGAAATTAAAAGATGCTGCTCCTTGGAAGAAAAGCTATGACCAACCTACATAGCATATTAAAATGCAGAGATATTTCTTTGCTGACAAAGTCTGTCTAGTTAAGGCTATGTTTTTTCCAGTAGTCATGTATGGATGTGAGAGTTGGACTATAAAGAAAACTGAGCACCAAAGAATTGATACTTTTGAACTGTGGTGTTAGAGAAGACTCTTGAGAGTCTCTTGGATGGCAAGGAGATCCAACCAGTCCATCCTAAAGGAAATCAATCCTGAATATTCATTGGCAGGACTGATGCTGAAGCTGAAACTCTAATACTTTGGCTACCTGATGAGAAGAACTAACTCATTGGAAAAGACCCTGATGCTGGGGAAGATTGAAGGTGGGAGGAGAAGGGGACGACAGAGGATGAGATGGTTGGATGGTGTCACTGGTTCGATGGGCGTGAATTTTAGAGCAAGCTCCAGGAGTTGGTGATGGACAGGGAGGCCTGGCATGCTGCAGTCCATGGGGTTGCAGAGAATCGGACATGACTGAGTGACTGAAGTGAAGAGTATAGTTTTGAATGTAACTTATCCTACTGTCATTATGATTTCATACATGTAAGACTTTCTCACTCTATATTCCATATCTCTTAATCTTTCTTTTATATTTTTATTTCCTTATCTAGACATGTGATTCTGCAGCATTCTGGACGGATTATTGAAATATATCCTCTTGCTCACTGTCTTTTTAGTTCTTTTTAATCTGCTATAGAACTTACTCATTGAGTTTGAAATTTCAATTATTATATATTTATTTTTCAGATGTTTAGTTGTAACTTATTTTTTCTTGTTTTTTGCTCATTTTAATTTCCTACTTCCCTAAAGATATTAAAATATTTATATTCTGTGATTGATATTGATATGTAGTTTTCATACAGTTGATACTGCTATTGGTTATATCTGCTGGTTCTTACACTGCCTTGTTTTCTTATGTGTTTTGTGAATTTTGGTGACTGGGAGTTGGTGTTTCTTAGAAGACTAGGAATTCTTTAAGGTCTATCTTGAAGGTGGTTGTTGCAAAGAGGATTTATATTTACTTCTGTTGTATGTCTGGAACCACTCTAATTTCTTGGTTTGAAGCTTTTCTGACCACCTAGGTAGCATGAATTCAGGATGCATGCCATGAGAAAGTTGTTGTAGATATTAGTACCTGGGATTTAAAAAATTTTTTTCCACTTTCATTTGTTCTGCCCTAAGGTAGGGAGATTTTCCCTGCAGTTCTCTTTGGAGGCATGGAGGAAGGGGGTTGGGATTATTTTTATATGATATATTTACACAAGAAGTGTAGTGCTTTATGGTCTCATCTTTATTGGGGGAATCATTTATTATACCTTGAGCAGGACCTGATCTCTTTCTTCTATCTCTCAACTCCTAGGAGGCCATGAAAATCTCAGCTCAAGATTATTTAACTAGGCATATAGAACCATCCTTTGATATCCTTAGGGAATTGGTTTTAGGACCCTCTTGAGGATACAAAAATCAATGAATGTTCAAGCCCCTTATATTATATGGTGTAGTCTTTACTTATAACTTACTCACATTCTCCTTATGCTTTAAATCATCTCTAGATTACTTGTAATACCTAATACAATGTACCTGCTACATGAATAGTTGGAAATACAGTATAAATACTATGTAAATAGTTGTGATATTTGGCAAATTCAAGTTTTGCTTTTTCGAACTCCCTGGGATTTTTTTTCCTGAATATTTTTGATCAGAGTTTGGTTGGATCTGTGGATGTGAGCTTGAAGATAGGAGGGCTGATTGTACTCCCAAAAGAAGAGTAGAGTTTAGTGGGGATTTAGTAGATTTAGTGGGGATCTCTTGATCCCCACGTTTACTTAGTTTTTGATTTCTGAATATTCTTTAATATTTTACAAGGTCATTGATTCCTTTAAAAAGGAGGTTTTAATACTTCACATAGAATTTTAATGTTTATATTAGGAGATTAGTCAGGTCATTATGGTGGGTAATTAGTCCACCATACTTCTGGAAATTAAAGTTCATATTTATTTTGAAGGTAATTAAAGTGAAGGTTCTAGTCATCCTTAATGTTCACAATGATTTAAAATCATTTCTGTACCTAACATAGTTTATTTAGTTACCTGCCCTTTGTTAATTTTGAACCAAAGTATCTATGTGTGATGAGGCTTTCCTGGCAGCTCAGTGGTAAAGAAATCTACCTGCCAATACAGGATATGCAGGTTTGATCCCTGAGTCACAAAGATCTGCTGGAGGAGGAAATGGCAACCCACTCCAGTGTTCTTGCCTGGGAAATCCCATGGACAGGGGAGCCTGGCAGGCTGCAGTCCACGGGGTCACAGAGAGTCAGACACGACTTAGCAACTAAACAGCAGCAGCATCTGTTGTGATATTGACATTGAGTGGGACTGAGACATCCTCTATAGATGAAGTCACAAAAGTAATTATTAAGCCAAATAAGAACATCTGATACAACTCTCCCATTTTTGCTCTTTTTTTTTTTTTTTTTGATGTACTGCATGGCATGCGGGATCTTAGTTCCCTGCTGCTGCTGCTGCTAAGTTGCTTCAGTCGTGTCCGACTCTCTGCAACCCCGTAGATGGCAGCCCACCAGGCTCCCCCGTCCCTGGGATTCTCCAGGCAAGAACACTGGAGTGGGTTGCCATTTCCTTCTCCAATGCATTAAAGTGAAAAGTGAAAGGGAAGTCGCTCAGTCGTGTCCAACTCTCAGCGACCCCGTGGACTGCAGCCCACCAGGCTCCTCCGTCCATGGGATTTTCCAGGCAAGAGTACTGAAGTGGGGTGCCATTGCCTTCTCCATTAGTTCCCTGACCAGGGATCAAACCTGTGCTGCCTGCAGTGGAAGCTTGGAATCTTAACCACTGGACCATCAGGGAAATCCCACACAATTTTTCATCATAAAATATAAGATGTTCTTTGCAAACAGTCCTATCAAGTTGCTGTTTTCTTTGTATTATCAGAGTATTGTTACGACGTGAAGCTGGTAACTACTGACTCATAATAGCTGGATTATATTCCATTGAATTGATATATTATTTTTATTTTAGTTGTTAGGATTAAGATTGGTTTCAGTGTTTTGAGTTTTTGTTTTTGTTGTTATAAATATGATGGTCGTGAACTTTGCTGATACGAGTTTTTTACTTACCCTTTTTTTTTCTTGTAAGAACATTCTTAGAAGTAGGATCTCTGGGTAATATAGAAATCTTTAATTATTAAAAGATGTACAGATGGCCAACAGTCACATAAAAGATACTCAGCATCACTTAATTACTGGAGAAATACAAATCAAAACCACAATAAGGTATCACCTCACACCAGTCAGAATGACCATCATCACAAAGTCTGTAAATAATAAATTCTAGAGAGGGTGAAGAGAAGAGGGGACCCTCCTACACAGGTGGTGGGAATGTAAATGGTGCAGCTGGTGTGAAGAACAGTATGGAGGTGCCTTAAAAAAAACTGAAAATGGAGTTACCGTACAATCCTATAATCCCTCTACTGGGCATATATCTGGAGAAAACTAATTTGAAAACATGTACACACTCCAGTGTTCATAGCAGCACTGTTCACAGTAGTCAAGACGTGGAAGCACCTGAATGTCCGTCAACAGATGAATGCGTAAAGAAGGTATGAAATGTAGTATGCAATGGGCTGTTACTCAGGCATGAAAAAGAGCAAAGTACTGCCATTTGCAGCAACATGGATGGACCTAGAGATTATCATACTAAGTGAAGTAAGTCAAAGTAAGTCTTCACTAAGTGAAGAAAGACAAATATCATACGATATCACTTACATATGGAATCTAAAAAAATGATACAAATGAACTTATTTACAAAACAGAAATAGACTAACAGATACAAAAAAATCAAACTTATGGTTACTAAAGGGGAAAGTGAGAGAGGGATATATTAAGAATTTGGTATTAACAGATACACACTACCATATATAAAATAGATAACCAGCAAGGACCAACTGTATAGCACAGGGAACTATGTTCAGTATCTTTTACCTTCTAATGGAAAAGAATCTGAAAAGAGTACATAACTGGATCTATATATTTATGTGTAACTGAATAATTTTTCTGTACACATTAAACATTGTCAATTAACTACACTTCAATAAAAAATTTTTTAAATGTCGCATATAGATATGTTAACTTGAGATACTGTATTCCTCAAGTTTAGAGTATTCCTTAGAGTATAACCAAAAATTTATAAAGATTGTTATTGTAGTGATAACCTCAGGAACTTTACTAGTAGAGGTCTTGAAACAATTTTTTTTCCAGGACTTCAACTCCCCTTGTGTCTGCCATGGTGTAACAGTATTTTTTCCTTTTAGTTGTCAAGCTGTCTCCTTCATTAGCTGAAGCCCATTGCCTTGAGGAGAAGGGGGCGACAGAGGATGAGATGGTTGGATAGCATCACTGACTCAATGGACATGAGTGTGAGCAAGCTCCAGGAGATGGTGAAGGACAGGGAAGCCTGGCGTGCTGCAGTCCATGGGGTCACAAAGAGTTGGACATGACCAAGCGACTGAACAGCAACAACATAGGCCTTAAATGTGAGACAGGTTTATAGAACTTGATTATAATGCAGCAGTTTGAATGTAGACTCAAAACTCTGTTTGAAATTTCAGAGTGTCAGTTAGCTCTTAGCAGTATATTTAACAGGCATTTTTGGCTTATTTGGACCCAGACAGCATGGCCTCTAAATGTCTAGCCACTCTTGAAAAGTTGTAAGAGTTGAGATTTAAGAGTTTCTTCGCCCGTTTCCTTGAGGCAGCTTGAGGCGACAAGACCAGTTCAAGGTCTTGGTGCTGCTGCTGCTGTACCTGCTGAGACATATCGACAGAATGACCACAGCTAGACTCATTTCATGGACCCCTTCCAGCTGTTACAGGGACATGCACCATCTCTCCTCTCCCCTCCTCCCCTGACCCCCTGCTCCTTCCCTCCCGCCCCTCCCCCCACCTCTTTCTTTTGACTCTAGATGGAGAATGCTGTCAGGAGTGATGAGAGACCATAACCATTTCCCTCTTAGCTGGGCAATTTCCCATTTTTCTCCTCACCAGATTAATGGAGGCTAGGAGACAGTCTTCTCTTGTGTTGTTGGAAGAGGGTGTTTGCTATGAGCAGTGCATTGTCTTGGCAAAACTCTATTAGCCTTTGTTCTGCTTCATTCTATACTTCAAGGCCAAATTTGCCTGTTACTTCAGGTATTTCTTGACTTCCTACTTTTGCATTCCAGTCCTGTATAGTGAAGAGGACATCTTTTTTGGGTGTTAGTTCTACAAGGTCTTGTAGGTCTTCATAGAACTGTTCAGCTTCAGCTTCTTCAGCATTACTGGTCAGGGCATAGACTTGAATTACGGTAATATTCAATGGTTTGCCTTGGAAATGAACAGAGATGATTCTATCATTTTTGAGACTGCATCCAAGTACTGCATTTTGGACTCTTGTTGACTATCATGGCTACTCCATTTCTTCTAAGGTATTCTTGCCCACAGTAGTAGAGATAATGGTCATCTTAGTTAAATTCACCCATTCCAGTCCATTTTAGTTCGCTAATTCCTAAAATGTTGATGTTTACTCTTGCCATCTCCTGTTTGACCACTTCCGACTTGCCTTGATTCATGGACCTAACATTCCAGGTTCCTATGCAGTATTGCTCTTTACAGCATCGGACTTTACTTCCATCACCAGTCACATCCACAACTGGATGCTGTTTTTGCTCTGGCTCTGTCTCTTCATTCTTTCTGGAGTTATTTCTCCGCTTATCTCCAGTAGCATACTGGGCACCTACCGACCTGGGGAGTTCATCTTTTAATGTCCTATCTTTTTGCCTTTTCATATTGTTCATGGGGTTCTCAAGGCAAGAACACTGAAGTGGTTTGCCATTCCCTTCTCCAGGCAATGCCAAAGAATGCTCAAACTACCACACAATTGCACTCATCTCACACGCTATTAAAGTAATGCTCAAAATTCTCCAAGCCAAGCTTCAACAGTCTGTGAACCATGAACTTCCAGATGTTCAAGCTGGTTTTAGAAAAGGCAGAGGAACCAAAGATCAAATTGCCAACATCCATTGGATCATTGAAAAAGCAAGAGATTTCCAGAAAAACAGCTACTTCTGCTTTATTGACTATGCCAAAGTCTTTGACTGTGTGGATCACAACAAACTGTGGAAAATTCTGAAAGAGATGGGAATACCAGACCACCTGACCTGTCTCCTGAGAAATCTGTATGCAGGTCAGGAAGCAACAATTAGAACTGGGCATGGAACAACACACTGGTTCCAAATCAGGAAAGGAGTACGTCAAGGCTGTATACTGTCACCCTGCTTATTTAACTTACATGCAGAGTACATCATCTGAAATGCCAGGCTGAATGAAGCACAAGCTGGCATCAAGATTGCCAGGAGAAATATCAATAACCTCAGATATGCAGATGACACCACCCTTATGGCAGAAAGAGAAGAAGAACTAAAGAGCCTCTTGATGAAAGTGAAATAAGAGAGTGAAAGAGTTGGCTTAAAACTCAACATTCAGAAAATGAAGATCATGGCATCTGGTCCCATCACTTCATGGCAAATAGATGGGAAAACAATAGAACCAGTGACAGATTTTATTTTTGGGGGCTCCAAAATCACTGCAGATGGTGACTGTAGCCATGAAATTAAAAGACGCTTGCTCCTTGGAAGAAAAGCTATGACCAACCTAGATAGCAAATTAAAAAGCAGAGACATTACTTTGCCAACAAAGTTCCGTCTAGTCAAAGCTATGGTTTTTCCAGTGGTCGTGTATGGATGTGAGAGTTCGACTCTAAAGAAAGCTGAGAGCCTAAGAATTGATGTTTTTGAACTGTGGTGTTGGAGAAGACTCTTGAGAGTCCCTTGGACGGCAAGGAGATCCAACCAGTCCATTCTAAAGGAAATCAGTCCTGAACATTCATTGGCAGGACTGATGCTGAAGCTGAAACTATAATACTTTTCCCACCTGATGTGAAGAACTGACTCATTGGAAAAGACCCTGATGCTGGGAAAGATTGAAGGTGGGAGGAGAACGGGATGACAAAGGATGATATGGTTGGATGGCATCACTGACTCAATGAACATGAGTTTAAGTAAACTCAGGGAGTTGGTGATGGACAGGGAGGCCTGGCGTGCTGCAGTCCATGGGGTCACAAAGAGTCAGACATGACTGAGCAACTGAACTGAACTGAAGAGACAGTCTTCCAGGTTGTTCATTTTTTACCTGTCTTTTAGCTTGTGAACTATAGTCTCTGTGAAAAGGCCTAGTTATGTAGAAGAAAAGAACCTACTCTTGTTTTCTTCTTGGGAGGAGAAAATTAATTAGACTCTCATAAATATTCTTTTTGAAGGGTTGTTAGGTACCATTTTAGAGTCTTCTTGGATCTAAATTGGGTTTCTGAGGATGTTCTGAATATTATCATTGTTCTTGTTGCTGCTATTATTATTATATTACTGGTGTATTTTAGAAATTCTTCTGTTTTAGGGATCTGCAAGTATAAATGTCTTCTTTCTTGATGATCATTTCTGTGTCTTCATGTCTTCCCATAGGTGCTTAAAACAATTCCCTGGTACATTTTTAGAATACAGTGATCGACAGTGGTTGCTGTCATAGAAGCTACATTCTAGAGGAGGATGACAGAAAGAAAAAAAGATGTAGATAAGATTGGTTGGTATTCAACAAAGTGTCTATACTGATTATTATAGCTGACATTCATTTTGATTGATCAGTGTCCATACAGGATATTAAAGATTTTGAATAGCTCCTCTGTTAGGTATACCCTAATCCTATTTTTCTTATCAACTCAGCTTCTGTAGAGAGTCAGAGATGAGGCAGAAACTAAAGCCTTAATCTTGGGACTTAAAGTCCAGTGTTCTTTATTTCTCTTTTAAAATATAATTCTGAACTATGTAACTCTTAAGCTTTTTTGACTTTGTTTATAATCCCCTTTTTCTTCCCTTCTCTGACTTCAGAAATGTTATTTTTAGTTCAACTGCTGTATTTTCCATGAAAGATTCTCTGGTATCTCCATGTAAATTTCATAATTTTTTTTCACTTGCTTATGCATCTTTTAGAGTCATTATTTCATTTTGCTTCATTTACATCTCTCTCTTAGTACTTTCTAAGCTCTTTGAGGGCAAGGGAGGTATTTATAGTGTTATCGTTGGTACCTAGTACAACAGGGTGCGCAGATAATAGGCTCTCAATAAATGCTGAAGTGAAAAGACTGGATTAATCATCAGGACACTTGTGAAAGGGCTTGCCCTTTTGAACCTAAGTCCTATATATAATTTTCCTCTTATGCTAGCATAATCTTATATGTGTATATAGTAGATGAGGATATTTGCACTGAGCCAACAAAACAGTATATCATTCTTTAGTATATTCCATGGAATGGGAGACCGATTAGACTAATCACCTTCAACTTTTTCTGGCTCAGATCTTGATGATCCAGGTTCATTGTGATGGTGAAATCCTTGGACAAAAACTTTGACTGTGAACTTATTTATCCTTATGAGGGCAGATGAAACCAAAAACATATTCACTGGCCCATTTCTCAGTAGAACTAAGCCAGTCTTACATGAGCTGAGCATGCAGATCCTAGCATGTGGGCTTCATTTATTCTCATTTTCATAATTTAGATTTCTGATATTGAGGCCTATAGCATAATACTCTAATCCAAAAGCAGAGATTATTTGGTCTTGTCATCTGCCAAATATTCATTAATACTAGTGACTGGTAAAAACTAGACAAATGAATAAAGACACTTTATGTGAGTCTAGGACAAACTGTTGAAGCTAGGCTAACTTTTTTCCTTTTCTTGTCACTTACGGAGTTGAACTTCCTAGTATTTTTGTGACTTGGGTAACCACTGTGAGAACTACTTGACTGGTGGGATGTGGCAAAAGATAAAGTCTTTGTTATTAGCCCTCTGGACTAGTTATCCCTGCCTCTGAGCTGTGCCTCCATAGAGGTGTTTACACATTGCAGACATAACTGACATCAAAGCAAACATAATGCAATAGATTTCCGAGAGAAAAAAGCTTTGTTGTTACCTTAGGGTCTGATATTACTTTTGACATTCTAAATCTCAGTGTTTATGAGAAACATCAATAATAATAACCACCCTTTGCATGAGTATAGCACCTTTCTCCCCACTTCCATGCATGTTTCACACGCATGAGGTGTCCTGTGCAGAAGGGGAAGGTGGAGTGGGAGAATCTGGCCCCCGACAATTAAGAGAGAAAATTCCTCACTACAGTGAACAGGGAACAGAAGCGGGGCAAGTCTTGGTTGGCTCCAACTGAGACCAAAGGAAGTTTAGCAAGACAGGAATGACTGGACTCAAGAGTTTATCCATCTAAAACTAATCATGACTCTCTTAAAATAAAAAGGCAGAAACAGCAAACTCAAACCATGAATAGCTCTGATATTTGCCCTAAATTGTTAAAGTCCCAGATACAGTTTAAGTTTAATTACTGTCTTCAGAGACTCATCTAAAATAACTACAAAATGATTTTGTCTTAATTTGTGGATATTTTATAAATACAATAAAAACATTCCCTTTTGTCTAGGGGAGTAAAGACACTGAGAACCATTACCACCACCACTGTACATCATTTATTGTTTTTAGATTTTGATTCCTGAGGGCAGGACCTGTGCCTTATACTTCTTCCCATCCTTCTTGTTGTTGTTCAGTCACTCAGTTCAGTTCAGTTGCTCAGTTGTGTCCAATTCTTTGTGACCCCATGGACTGTAGCACACCAGGCTTCCTGTGCTTCACCATCTCCCAGAGTTTGCTCAAATTCATGTCCATCGAGTTGGTGATGCCGTCCAACCATCTCATCCTCTATCATCCCCTTCTTTTCCTGCCTTCAATCTTTTCCAGCATCAGGGTCTTTTCTAATGAGCAGGCTGTTTGCATCAGGTGGCCAAAGTATTGGAGCTTCAGCATCAGTCCTGCCAATAAATATTCAGGGTTGATTTCCTTTAGGATTCACTGGTTTGATATCCTAGCAGTCCAAGGGACTCTCAAGAATTTTCTCCAGCACCACAGTTCATAGGTCATAGAAAAAGCAAGAGAATTCCAGAAAACATCTAATTCTGGTTCATTGACTATGCTAAAAAAGCCTTTGACTGTGTGGATCACAATAAACTGTGGAAAATTCTTCAAGAGATGTGAGTACCAGACCACCTTACCTACCTCCTGTGGAACCTGTATGCAGGTCAAGAAGCAACAGTTCGAACTGGTCATGGAACAATGGACTGGTTCCAAATTGGGAAAGGAGTATGTCAAAGCTGTATATGTCACCTTGCTTATTTAACTTATATGCAGAGTATATCAAGTGAAATGCCAGGCTGGATGAAGCACAAGCTGAAATCAAGATTGCTGGGAGAAATATCAATAACCTCAGATATGCAGATGACACCACCCTTATGGCAGAAAGTGAAGAAGAACTAAAGAGCCTCTTGATGAAAGTGAAAGAGGAGAGTGAAAAAGTTGGAATAAATTCATTAATAAAATAAAATATCAAGGAAAGAAGAAGAAGAAAAAAGATAAAGATATTCTTGAATACTACTATTAATGCCATAATTTCAGGATATGGAAATAATTTGGAATCAAAAAAAAATCTCAACATTCAGAAAACTAAGATCATGGCATCTGGTTCCATCACTTCATGGTAAATAGATGGGGAAAGAATGGAAACAGAGGCTTTATTTATGGGGGTCTACAAAATCACTGCAGATGATGACTGCAGCCATGAAATTAAAAGATGCTTGCTCCTTGGAGGAAAAGTTATGACCTAGACAACTTATTAAAAAGCAGAGACATTACTTTGCCGAGAAAGGTCCGTCTAGTCAAAGCTATGGTTTTTCTAGTAGTCATGTATGGATATGAGAGTTGAACTATAAAGAAGGCTGCTGCTGCTGCTAAGTCGCGTCAGTTGTGTCCGACTCTGTGTGACCCCATAGACGGCAGCCCACCAGGCTCCTCTGTCCCTGGGATTCTCCAGGCAAGAATACTGGAGTGGGTTGCCATTTCCTTCTCCAGTGCATAAAAGTGAAAAATGAAAGTGAATTTGCTCAGTCATGCCTGACTCTCTGCGACCCCATGGACTGTAGTCTACCAGGCTCCTCTGTCCATGGGATTTCCCAGGCAAGAGTACTGGAGTGGGTTGCTATTGCGTTCTCCGAAATAAGATTGAGTACCGAAAAATTTATGCTTTGGTATTGCCCTTCTTTGGGATTGGAATGAAAACTGACCTTTTCCAGTCTTGTGGCCATTGCTGAGTTTTCCAAATTTGCTGGCATATTGAGTGCAGCACTTTAACAACATCATCTTTGAGGATTTGAAATAACTCAGCTGAATTCCATCACCTCCACTAGCTTTGTTCATAGTGATGCTTCCTATGGCCCACTTGACTTCGCACTCCAAAATATGTGGCTCTAGGTAAGTGATCACACCATCATATTTGTACGTATTTGTATTTCTCCAGCCAGAAATACAAATGTGGTTATCTGGGTAATTGAAATCTTTTTTGTATAGTTCTTCTGTGTATTCTTGCCACCTCTTCTTAATATCTTCTGCTTTTGTTAGGTCCATACCATTTTTTCCTTTATTGTTCCCATCTTTGCATGAAATGTTTCCTTGGTATCTCTAGTTTTCTTGAAGAGATCTTTAGTCTTTCCCATTCTATTGTTTTCCTCTATTTCTTTTTATTGTTCACTGAGGAAGGCTTTCTTATCTCTCCTTGCTATTGTTTGGAAGTCTGCATTCAGATGGTTATATCTTTCGTTTTCTTCTTTGCCTCTTCTTTTCTCAGCTATTTGTAAGGCCTCCTCCTTAGACAACTCTCCACATCCTTACCTTATGTGTTTAATGTATAATGTATTTGAAATAGGAACCATATGACTAGTAAATTCTAAATAAGAATCTGAATTCACATCCTCTACCTGAGCAGCATATTTTTAAATCTTGGATTGCTTGATGAACTAGATCTAACCTGAAAGACCCACTTCTCCAGCCAGAAATACAAACGTGGTTATATCTTTTCTATTTCTTTAATTACTTGACTCCTCTTATATATTCCTTAGCAATACTAGGCAGAAGTCCAGAATCTTCCTCCTGGGACACCATTAGGCCAGTTGTCTGAAATTACTGGGACTTACTTGGGTCCAGAGTTGGAGCTGCTTCCAGAAATGAAGTGGTGAGCAATGGGGCATTTTGATCCTTTCACTTTAGGTCTCTGATTTAGGGTTCCCTTGCCTCTTTTTCCAGAGATAGATTTGTTCCACCACCCAGGTACTTGGGAATTTTCAAGTTATCTTTTAAAATATTGACATTTAGCTTATCTGCAGTGTGGTCAGAGAACATCTCTGTATGATTTCAGTCATACTCTGTATGATTTCAGTTCTTTGGAATTTGTTGAGATTTGTTTTGCTGCACACATGCTCAATTTTAGAAAATGTTATACATGCATTTGAAAATATGACCAAGAAGGGAATAATATCAGGTATACAGATATAAGCAACTCAGTTGTTATTTTTTGCCTTGACAGGTAGGGAAAATCTAGGTTTGTTGAATTATAATTACAGTTATATGACTCACACTGTGCCATTGATATATATATCTGTAATGTAATTTTACCTATGATATTAAAAGGACCTTTTTAATGGAGTTTTATTGTAATTTTAATAGACTAGAAAAAGTAATAGTAGAGTAACTAGAGTCATAGTTTATGTGTAGTGGGATGAAAAAGCAGGAAGGATAGCTGAAGTAATTATTGAATTGTTAAAAATATATTGAGACTGGGATAAGGGTTGGGGAGGTGGTACCTGAAGTTAATGACCTATGCATAAGACCCTTGTAAGTGAAGTGCAAGTTCAGAATGTAAGTTTGTGAAAAGCAGGAGAAATAGGATTGTTGAATCCAAATGTTGAATACTGTTTTGTAGTAAAGTAGAAATAAATATTTTAGGCAGAATAACTGTAAAAAAGACATTTTTTGAGATAATTAAGGAAATTTAAATATTGGTTGGCTATTAGATGTTATTAAGGAATCATTGTTAATTCTGTAGGTATGACCATATTACAGTTGTGTAAGAAATTGTCCTTATTTTTCTGATATAGACATAGAAGTATTTGGGGTTCAAATGACTTAGACATAATGTCAGGAGTTTACTTTAGAATTTTGTGGTAACAAATAAAAAGAAAAAAAGGAGAGGTAAAGCACATGTACCAAAATGTTAAAAGATATTGTATTTGATCAGTAGGTTTTATGAGAGTAATTGTACTATTTTTTCTAATGTATGTTTGAAAATTATAATAAAATTTTTTAAAGAAAAAATACATTCCTGAAAAACCACTGTATCATCTTAATATTAAAAATACAAATATTTTTTTAAAAAGTTTGTGTTTTCATGATGGATAAAATTTTTATATAAGATTTTAAAAATGACTCTCTCTGTCTCTGTGTTAGTTGCTCAGTCGTGTCTGACTTTTTGCGACCCCATGAACTGTAGCCCACAAGGCTCCTCTGTCCCTGGAATTCTCCAGGCAAGAATACTGGAGAGTGTTGCCACTCCCTTCTCCAGGAGGATCTTCCCGACCCAGGGATCAAAGCTGGATTAAAAATGACTAGTGGCTAGAAAATGAACCAGAGGGTACTAAAAATAGAGCTGGCAATTGTTGTAGTGGAATGAGCACTGGCTTCAAGCTATTACTAGTGAGTCCCACCCTATTTGGCAGGGTACTTTACTGGTCTGGGCCTCAGGATGTATTTGTTTTTAAGATGAGACATTGGCCAAAAATCCTTTTCGATTCATCTGTGGTTCTCAGTGTGCTGCATTTCTACTGGGCTTGTTGGAAGAACTTTTTATTTACTAGAATTGGGAATATATACAAGATACTAGGTTTCAGATTGAGCCCTTAGAATTCTGGTGGTTTTAAGGAACTTCTTCAAGTGAAGGAAGAATGCTAAGTGACCAGAGATCTGGATCTTCCCTAAACCCCAAGTCAGTAGAACACCTCAGCTTGTGTTGTTAAAAATTTGATGCTTCCTTTTTTGTGCAGCTCCCCCAGGAAGAGTTGGTCTTTCTGTGCTCACTATGTGTAGATTATTTTATAGCTCTTACTCTGTTTACTTCCCCCAAGACTGAGATTCTCAAGGTAGGAATTTTCTATTTTGTTTTTGTATCTTGAGTATCTGGGACACAGTGTGGCATGTAAAGGGCCATAATACATATTTGTTGAATGAAGGAATAGATGAATGAATGAAAACGAACTAAAATACTTCAGTGGCATTTAATTTAACTTCATGGGACATAATGAAAAGAATATGAATCCTTCTTTACTATTAAATTTAGAAAGTTTTGGCTCTCCCCAATGGAGTGCATTTCCATTGTTCCACTCATCTCTATGTTACCTCCTTACCCCATCCTCACCAGTAATCCCCAGCAGCATGTTGTCTCTTGAAAAATTCATTTGATCAGAAAACATTATGTTTTCCCTTCATTACCTAAACTCCTATTGTTTTTCAGTTGCTAAGTCTTGTTCGACTGTGACCACATGGACTGCAGCATGCGTGGCTTCCCTGTCCACAATCTCCCAGAGTTTGCTCAAAACTCATGTCCATTGAGTTGGTGATACTATCCAACCATCTTGTCCCCTTCTAAACTCCTACAGCTATAGTTATAAAACAGGCTGAGAGGCCAGTAAGTTGGAAAACCATTGGATTTGTGGTATATCTTCCTGGGGGGTTGATTTTATTCAAATATTTAAGGAATTATAATGTCCTTAAATGTAATGTCCCTTGAACAGCAAAGAAGAGCAAACCAGTCAATCCTAAAGGAAATCAATCCTGAATATTCACTGGAAGGACTGTTGCTAAAGCTGAAGCTCCAATACTTTGGCTACCTGATGTGAAAAGCTGACTCATTGGAAAAGACCCTGATTCTGGGAAAGATCAAAGTCCAAAGGAAAAGAGGGCAGCAAAGGATGAGATAGTTAGATGGTGTCACTGACTCAACGGATTTCAACTTGAGCAAACTCCAGGAGATAGTGGAGGACAGAGGTCCATGGGGTTGCAGAGTCAGACACAACTTAGTGACTGAACAACAACAGTGTAATTCGTAAATAATTTAGAGCACTGTTTTATTTTAAAAATCATGAATGTATTGTGAGGTAGAATGTTCAACTAACACAATTCTAAGATACATCATGAGATTATGGAGAGCCTTTTGGGCTATTAATGCCCTTCCTTCCCCAATTCCTGGGTAAACGTTTTATTCTTTTTGTGGTACTTTGGTAGAAAATGCCTCAATTGCACTATATGAAAATCCTAGAATAGTAATATGGAAAAATGAATTATTTATTTTAAAATGTTCATATTCTCTTTAGAAATAACCTGTTTTGTCCTTGTGTATCAGTACAGGCACCCTGCTGGTTTGAACTGTGAAATATAATTTATAAGAAGTGTAAGGAAACACATTTATGAAAATCGTACCATATATACTTTTTGAAATAGCAAATAATTTGAAAAAGTTGTCAGTTCCTCAGATAATTAGATGCCTTGTTCCTCTTTAACAAAAGGACTGCATAATTCAAATTCTTAGTTCATTCAGGTCTTTTTTTCCCTCTTATTTTCTTAGGTTTCAAATGATTGGACATTTACTGAGCCAGTAGAGTCAATATTTAATGTTCATAATTCTTATTGAACTGTAATTTGGTCTTTATTCTTTATAATCAGTTGTTTTTTCTTTTTTGGTATATATGCAGGTATATTTAAATCTTTTTTTTTTTTTTTACCATTTAGAAGACTGTTGAATCAAGAAAGAGCCCGGTACTCCCGAGGGCTTATGTTGTTTAGTTGCTAAGTTGTGTCTGACTCTTTTGTGACCTCATGGACTATAGCCTGCCAGGCTTCTCTGTCCATGGGATTTCGCAGGCAAGAATACTGGAGTGGCTTGCTATTTTCTCCTCTAGGGGAACTTCCTGACTCAGGGGTCCAACCCACATCTCTGTGTCTCTTGCATTGGCAGACAAGTTCTTTACCACAGAGCCACCTGGGAAGCCTAAAGGGCTTATAGTGAAACTAAATTTAAATATTCCTAATTTAGCGCAGTTTGAAAAAAGTTATTAAGCACTGAATGATGCTAGGCACTATAATAAGCATGGCACTAGTATAACTTTCTGAATATAGTAGGTAATCAATAAAGGCTTACTAAGTAGGAGTATCACAGAAAACTAGCCAATCTGATCACATGGACCACAGCCTTGTCTAACTCAGTGAAACAAAGCCATGCCATGTGGGGCCACCCAAGATGGATGGGTCATGGTGGAGAGGTCTGACAGAATGTGGTCCACTGGAGAAGGGAAAGGTAAACCACTTCAGTATTTTTGCCTGAGAACCCCATGAACAGTATGAAAAGGCAAAATGATAGGATACTGAAAGAGGAACTCCCCTCTAGTCAAGGCTATGGTTTTTCCAGTGGTCATGTATGGATGTGAGAGTTGGACTGTGAAGAAAGCTGAGCGCCGAAAAATTAATGCTTTTGAACTGTGGTGTTGGAGAAGACTCTTGAGAATCCCTTGGACTGCAAGGAGATCCAACCAGTCCATCCTAAGGGAGATCAGCCCAGGGTGTTCTTTGGAAGGACTGATGTTGAAGCTGAAACTCCAGTACTTTGGCCACCTCATATGAAGAGTTGACTCATTGGAAAAGACTCTGATGCTGGGAGGGATTGGGGGCAGGAGGAGAAGGGGACAACAGAGGATGAGATGGCTGGATGGCATCACCAACTTGATGGACGTTTGAGCGAACTCCGGGAGTTGGATGGACAGGGAGGCCTGGTGTGCTGTGATTCATGGGGTCGCAAAGAGTCGGACACGACTGAGTGACTGAACTGAATTGAAGTAGGAATAGTAATAGTAATGAAGAAAGGATTTAAACCTTTGCCTTTACTACATCTGTGAAATTAGTTGTTTCTCCTCATAAAAGTTATAAAGCAGAATAATATGCTTTTCAAGTGCTTGATAAATGTAAAAATTGTGTTTAAAGACAGAAATGTTATTTAGATGATTCTAAAAAATAGAAAATGTTATTCCATTTTATTTTTCAAATGCATGAGTTATTTACCGTTATGTACATTTCTAATTTTCCTTTTCTTAACTGACTACTGCAATTGTTTATATTCTTTCTCACATGAGGGCTCTGAACTGTTACCTTCGTTTCCTCACCACACATCACACCTTCCTTTATAGTCTTTACTGAAATTACACTTTCAAAATATCTAGTGGCTTCCTTCTAGTCAAAATGATTACCCTTTGCTCAGTTCAGTTCAGTCACTCAGTCGTGTCTGACTCTTTGCGACCCCAGGACTGCAGCACACCAGGCTTCCCTGTCATTCACCATCTCCTGGAGCTTGCTCAAACTCATGTCCATTTAGTCAGTAATGCCATGCAACCATCTCATCCTCTGTCATCCCCTTCTCCTCCTGCCTTCAGTCTTTCCCAGCATCAGGGTCTTTTCTAATGAGTCAGCTCTTCACATCAGGTGGCCAAAGTATTGAAGCTTCAGCTTCAGCATCAGTCCTTCCAGGGACTATTCAGGAGTGATTTCCTTTAGGACTGACTGTCTTGATTTCCTTTCAGTCCAAGGGACTCTCAAGAGTCTTCTCCAACACCACAGTTCAAAGCATCAGTTCCTCAGTGCTCAGCCTTCTTTATGGTCCAACTCTGGACCATACATGACTACTGGAAAAGCCATAGCTTTGACTATACGGACCTTTGTTAGCAAAGTAATGTCTTTACTTTTTAATGTGCTGTCTAGGTTGGTCATAGCTTTTCTTCCAAGGAGCAAGCGTCTTTTAATTTCATGGCTGCAGTCACCATCTGCAGTGATTTTTTAGCCCAAGAAAACAGTTTGTCATTGTTTCCTCATCTATTTGCCTGAAGTGATGGGACCAGATGTCATGATCTTAGTTTCTTGTATGTTGAGTTTTAAGCCAGCTTTTTCATTCTCTTCTTTCACCTTCATCAAGAGGCTCTTTAGTTCCTCTTCACTTTCTGCCATTAGGGTGGTGTCATCTGCATATCTGGGGTTATTGGTATTTCGCCCAGCAATCTTGATTCCAGCTTGTGCTTCATCCAGTCCAGGATTTTGCATGATGTACTCTGCATATAAATCAAATAAGTAGGGTAACAATATACAGCCTTGACGTACTCCTTTCCTAATTTGGAACCAGTCCGTTGTTCCATGTCCATTTCTAACTGTTGCTTCTTAACCTGCACACAGGTTTTGCAGGAGACAGGTCAGGTGGTCTGGTATTCCCATCTCTTTAAGAATTTTCCATAGTTTGTTGTGATCCACACTGTCAAAGGCTTTAGTGTAGTCAGTGAAGTAGAAATAGATGTTTTTCTGGAATTCCTTGCTCTCTCTATGTTCCTGCGGATGTTGGCAATTTGATCTCTGGTTCCTCTGCCTTTTCTAAATCCAGCTTGAACATCTAGAAGTTCTCAGATCATGTACTTGAAGCTTAGCTTGGAGAATTTTGAGCATTATTTTGCTAGTGTGTGAAATGAGTGCAACTGTGCATTAATTTGAATATTCTTTGGCATTACATTTCTTTGGGATTGGAATGAAAACTGACCTTTTGCAGCCCTTGGCCACTGCTGAGTTTTCCAAATTTGCTGGCATACTGAGTGCAGTAATTTCACAACATCATCTTTTAGGATTTGATACAGCTCAGCTGGACTTCCATCACCTCCACTAGCTTTGTTCATAGTGGTGCTTCGTAAGGCCCACTTGACTTTGCACTCCAGAATGTCTGGCTCCAGGTGAGTGAACACATATCATGGTTATCTAGGTCATTAAGGTCTTTTTTGTATAGTACTTCTATTCTTGTATTGGCAAGGTGACAAGCTGTATTCCTGCCACCTCTTCTTAATATCTTCTGCTTCTCTTAGATCTGTACCATTTCTGACCTTTATTGAGCCCATTTTTGCATGAAGTGTTCCCTTCAGTTGAGTTCAGTCGCTCAGTTGTGTCGGACTCTTTGCGACCCCATGAATTGCAGCACGCCAGGCCTCCCTGTCCATCACCAACTCCCGGAGTTCACTCAGACTCATGTCCATTGAGTCAGTGATGCCATCCAGCCATCTCATCCTCTGTTGTCCCCTTCTCCTCCTGCCCCCAATCCCTCCCAGCATCAGAGTCTTTTCCAATGAGGCAACTCTTCACATGAGGTGGCCAAAGTACTGGAGTTTCAGCTTTAGCATCATTCTTCCAAAGAACACCCAGGGCTGATCTCCTTTAGAATGGACTGGTTGGATCTCCTTGCAGTCCAAGGGACTCTCAAGAGTCTTCTCCAACACCACAGTTCAAAAGCATCAATTCTTCAGTGCTCAGCTTTCTTCACAATCCAACTGTCAGATCCATACATGACCACTGGAAAAACCATAGCCTTGACTAGACGAACCTTTGTTGGCAAAGTAATGTCTCTGCTTTTCAATATGCTATCTAGGTTGGTCATAACTTTCCTTCCAAGGAGTAAATGTCTTTTAATTTCATGGCTGCAGTCACCATCTGCAGTGACTTTGGAGCCCAAAAAATAAAGTGTGACACTGTTTCCACTGTTTCCCTGTCTATTTCCCATGAAGTAATGGGACCAGATGCCATGATCTTCATTTTCTGAATGTTGAGCTTTAAGCCAACTTTTTAACTCTCCACTTTCACTTTCATCAAGAGGCTTTTTAGTTCCTCTTCACTTTCTGCCATAAGGGTGGTGTCATCTGCATATCTGAGGTTATTGATATTTCTTCCAGCAATCTTGATTCCAGCTTGTGCTTCTTCCAGCCCAGCGTTTCTCATGATGTACTCTGCATAGAAGTTAAATAAGCAGGGTGACAATATACAGCCTTGACGTACTCCTTTTCCTATTTGGAACCAGTCTGTTGTTCCATGTCCAGTTCTAACCGTTGCTTCCTGACCTGCATATAGGTTTCTTAAGAGGCAGGTCAGGTGGTCTTGTATTCCCATCTCTTTCAGAATTTTTCACAGTTTCTTGTGATCCACACAGTCAAAGGCTTTGGCATAGTCAATAAAGCAGAAATCGATGTTTTTCTGGAACTCTTGCTCTGATCCAGCAGATGTTGGCAATTTGATCTCTGGTTCCTCTGCCTTTTCTAAAACCGGCTTGAACATCTGGAAGTTCATGGTTCACATATTGCTGAAACCTGGCTTGGAGAATTTTGAGCATTACTTTACTAGCGTGTGAAATGAGTGCAATTGTGCGGTAGTTTGAGCATTCTTTGACATTGCCTTTCTTTGGGATTGGAATGAAAACTGACCTTTTCCAGTCTTGTGGCCACTGCTTCGTTTCCCAAAGTTGCTGGTATATTGAATGCAGCACTTTCACAGCATCATCTTTCAGGATTTGAAATAGCTCAACTGGAATTCCATCACCTCCACTAGCTTTGTTTGTAGTGATGCTTTCTAAGGCCCACTTGACTTCACATTCCAGGGTGTCTGGCTCTAGGTCAGTGATCACACCATCGTGATTATCTGGGTTGTGAAGATCCTTTTTGTATAGTTCTTCTGTGTATTCCTGCCACCTCTTCTTAATATCTTCTGCTTCTATTAGGTCCATACCATTTCTGTCCTTTATCGAGCCCATCTTTGCATGAAATGTTCCCTTGGTATCTCTAATTTTCTTGAAGAGATCTCTAGTCTTTCCCATTCTGTTGTTTTCCTCTATTTCTTTGCATTGATCGCTGAGGAAGGCTTTCTTATCTCTTCTTGCTGTTCTGCATTCAGATGCTTATATGTTTCCTTTTCTCCTTTGGTTTTTGCTTCTCTTCTTTTAACAGCTATTTGTAAGGCCTCCTCAGGCAACCATTTTGCTTTTTTGCATTTCTTTTCCATGGGGATGGTCTTGATCCCTGTCTCCTGTACAATGTCACGAACCTCAGTCCATAGTTCATCAGGCACTCTATCTATCAGATCTAGTCCCTTAAATCTATTTCTCACTTCCACTGTATAATCATAAGGGATTTGATTTAGGTCATGCCTGAATGGTCTAGTGGTTTTCCCTACTTTCTTCAATTTAATTCTGAATTTGGCAATAAGGAGTTCACGATCTGAGCCACAGTTAGCTCCTGGTCTTGTTTTTGTTGACTGTATAGAGCTTCTCCATCTTTGGCTGCAAAGAATATAATCTATCCGATTGCGGTGTTGACCATCTGGTGATGTTCATGTGTAGAGTCTTCTCTTGTGTTGTTGGAAGAGGGTGTTTGCTATGACCAGTGCATTTTCTTGGCAAAACTCTATTAGTCTTTGCCCTGCTTCATTCTGTATTCCAAGGCCAAATTTTCCTGTTACTCCAGGTGTTTCTTGACTTCCTACTTTTGCATTCCAGTCCCCTATAATGAAACGGACATCTTTTTTGGGTGTTAGTTCTAAAAGGTCTTGTAGGTCTTCATAGAACCATTCAACTTCAGCTTCTTCAGTGTTCCTGGTTGGGGCATAGACTTGGATTATTGTGATATTGAATGGTTTGCCTTGGAAATGAACAGAGATCATTCTGTCGTTTTTGAGATTGCATCCAAGTACTGCATTTCAGACTCTTCTGTTGACCATGATAGCTACTCCATTTCTTCTAAGGGATTCCTGCCCACAGTAGTAGCTACAATGGTCATCTGAGTTAAATTCACCCATTCCAGTCCATTTTAGTTTGCTGATTCCTAGAATGTTGACATTCACTCTTGCCATCTCCTGTTTGACCACTTCCAATTTGCCTTGATTCATGGACCTGACATTCCAGGTTCCTATGCAATATTGCTCTTTACAGCATCGGACCTTGCTTATCTTAGTATCTCTAATTTTCTTGAAGAGATCTCTAGTATTTCTGATTCTATTGTTTTCCTCTATTTGTTTGCACTGATCACTGAGGAAAGGTTTCTTATCTCTCCCTGCTAGTCTTTGGAAGGCTGCATTCATATGGGTATATCTTTCCTTTTCTGCCTTTCCTTTCACGTCTCTTCTTTAATCAGCTATTTGTAAGGCCTCGTCAAATAACCATTTTGCCTTTTTGCATTTCTTTTTCTTTTGGATGGTCTTGATCACTGCCTCCTGTACAGTGTTACAAACCCCAGTTTATAGTTTTTCAGACACCCTATCTATCAGGTCTAATCCCTTGAATCTATTTGTCACTTCCACTGTGTAATCTTAAGGGATTTGATTTAGGTCATACCTGAATAGCCTAGTGACTTTCCCTACTTTCTTCAGTTTAAGTCTGAATTTTGCAATAAGGAGTTCATGATCTGAGCCACAGTCAGCTCCTCAGCTGCTCATCTTGTTTTTGCTGACTGTATAGAGCTTCTCCATCTTTGACTGCAAAGAATATAATCAGTCTGATTTCAATGTTGTCCATCTGGTGATGTCCATGTGTAGAGTCATCTCTTGTGTTGTTGGAAGAGGGTGTTGTTTCAAGTGCATTCTCTTGGCAAAACTCTGTCAGTCTTTGCCCTGCTTCATTTTGTACTCCAAAACCAAACTTGCCTCTTACTCTAGGTGTCTCTTGACTTTTTACTTTTGCATTCCAGTCCCCTATGATGAAAAGGACATCTTTTTTTAGTGTTGGTTTTAGAAGGTCTTTTAGGTCTTCATAGAACAGTTCAACTTAAGATTCTTTGGCCTTACTGGTTGGGGCATAGACTAGGATTACTGTGATATTGAATGGTTTGCCTTGGTAATGAACAGAGATCATTCTGTTGTTTTTGAGATTTTATCCAAGTACTGGATTTTTGGACTCTTTTGTTGACTATCAGGGCTACACCATTTCTTCTAAGAGATCTTGTCCACAGTAGTAGATTTAATGGTCATCTGAATAAATTTACCCATTCTGGTCCATTTTAGTTCACTGATTCCTAAAATGTTGATGTTCACTCTTGCCATCTCCTGTTTGACCACTTTCAATTTACTTTGATTCATGGACCTAACATTCCAGGTTCCTATGCAATATTGTTCTTTATAGCATCAGACATTTACTTTCACTGCCAGATACATCCACACCTGGGTGTTGTTTCCACTTTGGCTCAGCCTCTTCATTCCTTCTGGAGCTGTTTCTTTGCTGTTCTCCAGTAGCATATTAGGCACCTACAGACCCAGGGAGTTCATCTTTCAGTGTCATATCTTTTTGTTTTTTCATGTTGTTTATAGGGTTCTCACAGCAAGAATACTGAAGCAGTTTGCCATTCCCTTCTCCAGCGGACCTGTGGACCTCTGTATGCAGGTCAAGAAGCGACAGTTAGAAATAGACATGGAACAACGCACTGGTTCTAAATTGGGAAAGGAGTATGTCAAGCTGTATATTGTCATCTCACTTATTTAACTTATATGCAGAGTACATCATGTGAAATGCTGGACTGGATGAAGCACAAGCTGGAATCAAGATTGCCGGCAGAAATTTCCATAACCTCAGATATGCAGATGACATCACCCTTATGGCAGAAAGCAAAGAGGAGCTAAAGAGCCTCTTGATGGAATTGAAAGAGGAGAGTGAAAAAGCTGGCTTAAAAACTCAACATTCAAAAAACTAAGATCATGGCATCTGGTCCCATCACTTCAGGCAAATAGATGGGGAAACAATGACAGATTTTATTTTCTTGGGCTCCATGCAGATCATGACTGCAACCATGAAATTAAAAGACACTTGCTCCTTGGAAGAAAAACTATGACAAACCTAGACAGCATATCAAAAAGTAGAGACATAACTTGACTGACAAAGGTCTATCTAGTCAAAGCTATGGTTTTTCCAGTAGTCAGGTATGGATGTGAGAGATGGACCATAAAGAAAGCTGAGTGCCGAAGAATTGGTGCTTTGAATGATGGTGTTGGAGAATTCTTGAGAGTCCCTTGGACCACAAGGAGATCCAACCAGTCTATCCTAAAGGAAATCAGTCCAGAATAGTTATTAGAAGGACTGATGCTGAAGCTCCAATGCTTTGGCCACCTGATGAAAAGAACTGACTCACTGGATAAGAACTTGATACTGGGAAAGATTGAGGGCAAGAAGAGAAGCGGCGACAGAGGATGAGACGGTTGGATGGTATCACCGACTCAATGGACATGAGTTTGTATAAGCTCTGGGTGTTGGTGATGGACAGGGAACCCTGGAGTGCTACAGTCCATGGGGTCGTAAAGAGTCTGACACATCTGAACAACTGAACTGAAGTGAATTTTCCGCTGATGGGTGGCCTGTGTTCCCTCCCTGTATTTTATCCTGAGGCCAAACTATAGTGGGATGATAGCTGTAATAGGGACCACCTTCAAAAGGCCTTATGCCAGCATGCTGCGGCTCCCAGGACGATTTTATTCAGTGCCCCAAGCCTGCAGCAGGCCACTGCCGACCCACACCTCTGCCAGGGACTCCTGGACACTTGTAGGCAGGTCTGGCTCAGTCTCTGGTGGGGTCACTGCTCCTTTCTTCTGGGTCCTGGTGTGCACAAGGTTTTGTTTGTGCCCTCCAAGTGCGTGTTTCCCCTGTCCTACGGAAATTCTGTAATCATATCCCATTGGCCTTCAACGTCAAGTTCCCTGGGGGTTCTCAGTCCCTTTGCTGGATTTCCAGGTTGGAAAATCTGTTGTGTGCCCTAGAACTTTTGTGACAGTGTGAAAACTTGTTTGGTATAACTGTTCTCCAGTTTGTGGGTTTGTCTGTTTAGTGGCTCTATGGTGGGGCTAATGGCCACCTCCTCCAAGAGGACTTATGTCTCATGCCATGCCTCCCAAGTCTGCTGCCCCCAGAGCCCCGTCCCCACAGCAGGCCACTACTGGCTCATGCTTCTGCAGAAGACGCCCGAACACTCAGAGGCAGGTCTGGCTTAGTCTCTTGTGGGGTCCCTGGTTCCTGGTGTGCACAAGGTTTTGTCTGAGCCCTCTGAGCGTTTCTAGTAGGTATGGGGTTTGATTCTAAATGTGATTTCGCCCCTCCTACCATCTTGTCGGGGCTTCTGCTCTGCCCTTGGACGTGGGGTATCTTTTTTTGATGGGATCGAACATTCTCCTGCCAATGATTGTTCAGCAGCTAGTTGCAATTTGGAGTTCTTTCAGGAGAAGATGCGTGTAGGTCCTTCTACTCTGCCATCTTGTAAAATCATTCTGTGTGTACTAGTGTTTAAAACACTTCCTGCTTATTCAGTTGAGTTTCTGGGTTTTGAGCTCAGTTTCATCTGTTCGCATTGCATGTATGATTTTTAGGAAATTCATTTCTGGAGATTTGACTTTTTCATGTAGAAAATTAAGCTAACCATACTTATATCTGACTGTCTCACAGAGAAAGTGTGAAAATTAAGAGGTTAATGTTGGAAGAGCAGTTAAAGATCTTTAGACAAAAGTGCCATTGTCAATTCCATCATAGAATCATTTGGACTCTAGAATAATGCATCTAATGAATTCACAAAGATAGTATTTAAGCATGTTTATTCTTAAATATTTTTTCAAGTTATAACTGTGGTTTCTAGTTTAGCAAATCTAAATTTATTTAATCAAATAGATTTGGAACCCAGTCAGAGAGTGGTCTTACACCAAAAGGGAAAGATAGATAATTATCCTTGTTTTCTTATCTGTTAGTTTTCCAATTATGCAGTTTTTCCCAGGGAGGCTATGCATGAGGCCTCTGAAAGCAACACTGTACTTGATTTGAAGGAAAGCAATTTAGAGACCTAAATTTTTAAAGTCGTTTTTCTTTAGCTTACTAAAAAAACAAAATTTTAATGTACTGGTAATGCATATTGAAGTATATTACACTGAAAGAATGATGTTCTTTAATATTGGCTGTGAATAATCAGAGTCTTAATTAAACTTCTGGAATTTTGAATATAATAGCTTTCTTCTGTGTATCTATGTATGTTAGATGGCAGAAAAGATTTCATGCTTTTTGTTACCATGAAATTTTTAAGTATACTAGTGAAAAAAATTTAAGTGCATGCCTAGAATTGGAAAAACTTTGTCATGGACTTTACATTTAACATAAAAATGCAGATTCACATAAAGGTGAAAATTAAAGATTAAAAAGTCTTTTAAATTACCTAATCTAGATGCAGACTAGACTGTTTCCTTCAGGACAAGGTAAGGATGCTTGGAGCTTTAGTTCTTTGTTCTCTTAGCGAACACGTTTTCTGCTGTGCTTTACTAACTCTACGGTGTGCTTGTGTGAATGAATGGCGTGCCCTGTGTGAAGCAAGTAAGGAGCCCTGCTCTGCGGTTCCACGGTGATCTCATACGGCTTATGGCAGAAACCTGTTGGGGGGTTATACCGACCTGCCAATGCCAAGAGGCACCCAATGTCTCCTTCGGGAACCGACCAGAAATGGGCAAAGCGTGTGTACCGACCTCTCCTTTCTCAGTCAAACTTTTCAGTCTCTTTGACCATTTCATAACTCTTTGGGAATTAGAAGTACTAACCTAACGTATAGGATCATAGACTTTCAAGGGACTTGTGATCTATACTGTTATTGTATACTAAGGCTTAGGTCCCAAACTTGGATTGGTAGTCAAGAAAGCGCCTAGCCTCGCTAGGAATAGAAAGTTTGGAAGCTAGATGGAGCTGTAGCTCCAAGAACATCTCTGAGGTTAAAGGTTACTCAGATTGGGACTGCGATGGGTTTTTTTTCTTTGGTAATGCCAGGTCTTAGTGGATCAGAAGAGGCTGTTATACTGGTGTGGTGATGCTTGGAAAGAACATCTCAGTTTTATGTTCGCGTCGGTCTTATTGTGGTCAGGAAATACTCAGGGTCGTGCACAGGCACTCAGGTGACGAATGTTTCCTACAGCGGTCTTAGCTTGGGAGGCATTCCGGAAGGTTACTCTGATTCACCCCGGGTGACATCAGAGGCAAGCAAGGTTAAGGGTGAAGAGCTGGACGTCAAGTAGGGATGCTATCAAGTCTACCCCTGGTACATCCCCACCCCATCTCGGTGGTAGAACCGGGAGGGACGAGTACGGCGCCTGCGTCGGTAAGGGACAGACTAAGTCCGACCAGGAAGGAAAAGCTTTTGGTGTAACGTCTGTCTACACCCCCATCTAGAGCAGGGAGGGACTCCTCCAGTAGAAAAATGGCCTTGGTTGCTTTTTTTCTCTCTTGCAGATGGGAGCTAACAATTCCAGCCTCACTCCTTTGAACTGTATCCTGAAAAACCGGAATAGATTTGATCCCCCGGGCTTAAAGAAGACACACTTGGTCTTCCTATGTGATACTACATGGCCACAGTATCCATTGGAGGACGGCGAACAGTGGCCAGTTGGAGGGTCTCTTAAGTATAATACTGTTCTACAATTAGACCGGTTCTGTCAGGAACAAGGGAAATGGGTAGAAGTAACATGGCACCCCACTCCAGTACTCTTGCCTGGAAAATCCCAGGGACGGGGGAGCCTGGTGGGCTGCCGTCTATGGGGTCCCACAGAGTCGGACACGACTGAAGCGACTTAGCAGTAGCAGTAGCAGACTGTTTCTATCAATATTGCTTTAGAAAAAATTTTAAAATCTGTTATGTTTTCACAGGAATCTATTTTCAAGTTGAATCTTGAGTAATTACTTCTCAATAAATAAAATTTTGTTTGAATTTCATAGTACATTAAGTTAGAGGTAATTTTTTCTTTTTTATTGAAATATAGTTCGTTTGCAGTGTTTTAGGTGTACAACAAAGTGACTTATATATATATATATATATATAAATATGTATGTGTGTGTTAGTTGCTCAGTCATCTCCAATTCTTTGCAATCCCATGTACTTTAACTTGCCAGGCTCCTCAGTCTGTGGAATTCTCCCAGGCAAGAATACTGGAGTAAGTAGCCATTCCTTTCTCCAGGGGATCTTCCCAACCCAGGGATAGAACTCGAGTCTTCTGCATTGCAGGCAGATTCTTTAATGTCTGAGCCACCAGAGGAAGTCATATATATATATGTATATATATATATTGCTATTGCTAAGTCACTTCAGTCGTTTCTGACTCTGTGTGACCCCATAGACGGCAGCCCACCAGGCTTCCCCATCCCTGGGATTCTCCAGGCAAGAACACTGGAGTGGGTTGCCATTTCCTTCTCCAATGCATGAAAGTGAAAAGTGAAAGTGAAGTCGCTCAGTCATGTTCAACCCTCAGCGACCCCATGGACTGCAGCCTTCCAGGCTCCTCCATCTATGGGATTTTCCAGGCAAGAGTACTGGAGTGGGGTGCCATTGCCTTCTCCAATAAATATATATATATATATTTGTATAAATAATATACATATATATATTTGTATAAATAAATATCCTTTTCCACATTTTTTCCAGTATAGGTTATTCCAATGTATTGAATATAGTTCCTGGTGTTCCTAGCGGATCTTTATCGCTTATTTTATATATAATAGGGTGTACCTGATAATCCCCAATTCCTAATTTATCCCTCCCATTCCTTTCTCCTTTGGTAACCATAAGTTTGTTTTCTATGTCTGTGAGACTGTTTTTGTTTTGTAAGTAAATTCATTTGCGTTTATTTTTTAGATTCCACAGATAAGTGACATGATGTTTGAAGTTAGAGATAGTTTGATACAGCAGTGGGTAGATTAAATTTGGAAAGAACATTGGAATTAAATTGCAACCTAAACCTTCAACTTAATTATTATGTTGATTATTTAGTAAATAAATATATATAAAAATTAATGTCCTTAGAAAGTGATACTGTAGAATTGATGATGATGTTTGTTGTCAAGTATAGTTTGATAAATTTTGTATTACCTACTTTCAGAATAACTTCCAGAAGGTTGTAGTGTTAAAAGCTTATGTATTCAGGCACGTAGAAATGCAGCTTAAACAAGTTTGTCTTTCTGAATGTAAATAACTGGGCAGCACATTTTAATAAAAATTATTTTCAGTTTAGTATTCATGCAGTAATTTACTCTTGAATTACATTAGTCACATGCCCGACATTGCATTTATTGAATACACAAATTCCATTATTTAGTATTAGCTGAAAACATGCTATTCACACTACTCCTAGCATTTTACTAGAGATCTCAAAGGTGTTTTCAGTTTAAGAAAAGTGAGTGGTCTTGCTTTGAAGAGAAACTGAATCTAAGAAAATTAACAGTTTTTCAGCAGTCACATAGAATTAGTGACAGTGCTGATAAAGTTCCTTCTCACTGAGATTATCCATTTGCGATTGCATTTATTCTGTGCATATATATTTATTTAAACATATTATTGGATTTTAGAGATAAAATAGTATCTCTGAAAAATTGACATTTTGTTCTTTTTGGAAGTTTTGGTTTATGAACTATTTTATTTGAAAAATGCTTTCTCTTAAAACATAAATCAAATTCATAACTACTTCAGAATTAAGAGAACCTACTCAAAGTGAAGAAGTGAACAGATTAAGAAAATTATATTTTTCATATCCATGTTTATCATAGGAGTAAAGGGAATTTCTTGTTTGTTTCTGATCTGTGCCATATGAAAACGAATGACTTAGGAAAAACAAGGCTATAATGCCATCTGGGGGCTTTTAGGGACATCACAGTTCACTAAAACTGAGACTCCTGTAGGGTAATGTACAGTTATCCCCATTTGTTCTTCAGAACTATAATTACCATTCATTTTTCCCCGTTCACTGATTTACAGTAATTATACAGGAAGAATACCGGCTCAGATATCTTACCTTATCAAGATGTTTCTTTCCTGTGGCCAGGCAATGTTTTTTTCCCTCTCAAAAGGTAGGATATGTACAACATCAAATGTCTTAAAATTTTACAGTATAATTTGCAATAGGATTGCAAAGTGAAACCAAATAAGAACAAGCTTAACCAAAAGGCATATACTAATATGCGTCTATGGCAGTGAAAATAGGTTGCTTTTTTGGCTTAGTCACACCAACAGAGCCACCTTAGAGTAAGGGTAGCATTTGAGAAGTGGTTGTAGTGCAAGACCCATTTTTGAGAGGTCATTTGCATCGGTCCCTTAGCAGTCCTAACTGAAGGCTAGTTTGCTGAATATTGTTAAGAAAAAGAAAGACCCTCTGTGCTATCAGGAGGTAGCATGAGATAAAAACATATAAGAGCTGGTAGTGTTTTATTTATAGTATTTTTGTTTGTTTATTTTTTTTTTACAATTTCAAGAGTGACTTTTGCTATCTGATGCTTTAACTATATCTTTCCCATTTGTATGATTTTTTTTTCTAATTTTATTTTATTTTTAAACTTTACATAATTGTATTAGTTTTGCCAAATATCAAAGTGAATCCGCCACAGGTATACATGTGTTCCCCATCCCGAACCCTCCTCCCTCCTCCCTCCCCATACCATCCCTCTGGGCCGTCCAGTGCACCAGCCCCAAGCATCCAGCATCGTGCATCGAACCTGGACTGGCAACTCGTTTCCTACATGATATTTTACATGTTTCAATGCCATTCTCCCAAATCTTCCCACCCTCTCCCTCTCCCACAGAGTCCATAAGACTGTTCTATACATCAGTGTAGACTGTTCTATACATCAGTGTCTGTTTTGCTGTCTCGTATACAGAGTTATTGTTACCATCTTTCTAAATTCCATATATATGCGTTAGTATACTGTATTTATGTTTTTCCTTCTGGCTTACTTCACTCTGTATAATAGGCTCCAGTTTCATCCACCTCATTAGAACTGATTCAAATGTATTCTTTTTAATGGCTGAGTAATACTCCATTGTGTATATGTACCACAGCTTTCTTATCCATTCATCTGCTGATGGACATCTAGGTTGCTTCCATGTCCTGGCTATTATAAACAGTGCTGCGATGAACATTGGGGTACACGTGTCTCTTTCCCTTCTGGTTTCCTCAGTGTGTACGCCTAGCAGTGGGATTGCTGGATCATAAGGTTAAATCCGTATTGCTGTAAGCAGTTTAAATCTCATTATTCTATGTCATTTTTTTCGCATCTTTTTTTCTTTTTGCTAATTACCTATTAGCTTGATATATAGTAGATGTTCAATAAATGAGAATAAGTCAATTTTGGAGTTTTCTAATTGTCTCAACATAAAATATATTAATATATCATAAGGGAAAAGAAAAAAGTTGAAATAGACAGTGGCTGGATTTGTGAGATAACATATTTGGTTGTTTGCAGCCTGATTCTGTGACTATTTTATGCACATGTTAAGAGGACTCAAAGAAGTCTAGCTGCTGTAGGGCCCTTTAAAACAAGGAGAACAAACTTGTGATGAAATCTGATCCATTTTTTGGTCAACTGGTCATGATTGCATCTGCCAGAAGCTCTAGTTAGAATTGATGAGATTTGTAATATATAAAAATGACATCTGTAAATTATCTGTTATTTGAACCGTATTACATTTCTGTGGCAGAAGCTAGTTGTAGTTCTTCAGTGTTTATCCTTGTCAACAGAGATGGAATTTAAAAAATTATTTGTATTGAAATATAGTTGAATTACAATATTAGTTATTGCTGTACAACAAAATGACTCAGTTTTACATACATATAATTTTTTTCATATTCTTTTCCATATAGTTTATCAAGGATATTGAATATAGTTCTCTGTGCTGTCCAGTAGGACTTTGTTGTTCATCCATTGTATATATACCCGTCTGTATTTGCTAATCCCAAACTCTCAATCCAACCCTCCCCCCTCCCCCTCCCCCCCATTGGCAACCACTAGTAGAAATAGGATTTTAACTGAGGATTTGACTACCCCAAATAGAGTCTATATTTCTGTGACTTAAGTTCTAGCCTATGGGTTGTAAATAGAAATACCTCGTGGCAACTTCTGGAAAACATTCTGAAGAGCCATTCTTAAGTGGCATAAGCCATTTGCCTCCTCTTCATCCCTTCGTCTGTCGCTGCCTGGAACAAAGATGCTGCTCTCTTGGGCTGTCAGGTTGAGGACACGCTGAGTAGATCTATATGGAACGAGCCAAGGTCTGTGGAGCGCCGTACAGCTCTAGGCCACTTACCTGGGAGGGAAGTCAACTTCTACTCTGATGCAATTATTTTGGGTTTTCTATACCTTGCAGCTAATCACTGACTCAATGGACATGAATTTGAGCAAACTCTGGGAAATAGTGAGGGACAGGGAAGCCTGGCCTTGGGATCACAAAGAGTCAGATACGACTTAGTGACTGAACACACAACAAAAAGTAAAATTGTCATGTAAAATGCAGATTCATTTATTGATTCAAGTAACTAAAGGTATATTCATATTTTCAAATTAGTTTTTAAATAGCATATCTATGTTATTGCACTAGGTTGTCCATCCTTGTGATACCATCTTCATAATATGGTTAGAAAAGGGACTGTTACAATTGAGTAAAGAAATGCAAATAATAAACATAAGAAAAACATTCAGCCTAAAACTACAAGTGTAAATTAAAACAATAAAGTGTCTTGTATCTGTTAATAATGTAACAAAAACATTAAAAAAGGGAACTGCTACACTGATTTATTGCTTGTGGCAACATAAATTGGAAAACATTTTGGAAATATGTGTTAAGTGCCACAAGAGTATCCTGGGAAACAGTTCTAGGGAAATAATTGTAGATATTGAAAATGTTATGCACACAAAGATACTCAGTGAGGCATTATGAATAATGGTGACACTTTGGAAAAATCTAAATGTCCATCAATAGGGATTGGTTAAATAATGTGTGATAGTGTATATCAGACAATTGTCAAATGACCATTGAAAATGAGGATTACTTATTCAACATTTGTTGGCACACAGTGCCATGTCAATAAATATTTGTTGGATGTGGGTGTCTGCTACATTTCAGGAATTCTTGTAGGTTTTATACCTACTGATGGACAAAAGCAGACAGCCATGGTTTTGGTTCTCTTGGAGCTTATAGTCTTGTGGGAAACAGATGACATAATTATACTATGGGGACTTCCCTGGTGGTCCAGTGGTTAAGACTGAGTTTCCACTGCAGGGGACATGGGTTTGAGCCCTGATTGGCAATTAAGGTCCCACATTCTGTATGCTGGGTGTGGCACAACCAAAAAATTAAAAAAAAAAAAAAGAATTGCACTATAGTTAGTGTTATGTAGGAAAGGAACATGGTTCTATGAAAGCAAATAACAAGGCAACCTTACATAGACTGAGATGTCAAGATAGGTATCATTAAAGATGTAACCTTGAATTGAGATCTGCAGAATGAGTGGAAGTTAATCAGGAGAATGGATAGAAACATTATGTAGTAATACCATGGAAATGCATAGATTGTAGTAACTGGAAAACTCAGGACACAGAAATGAATCCACAATGTGATTATTTGCAGTAATGTACAGAAAAAATACTGGAAGGGATACATCAAAATACTAAGAATGATTTAAATAGTGGTAGGGTTATATGCGATTTTTTTCCCCTCATAAATATTCTCAATTTTCTACATTGTGCTATACTTCTATGAAATTTTTAAGAGAGAGATTCTATTTCCCCATTATGTTAACATATAAAACTAATAGTACAACAACTAGGGAAGCTTTGACTCTTACAGTACAAGAAAGAAAACAGTGAAAGTTTTTGTAGGACAAAATAAAGAAAACAAATGTTTGATGAAGCAATCCTTGATGAAAAGAGACTTCTGTGGGTGTGTGCAGAGGGTGTAAAAATTTGACTGCTCTCAATTTAAGAGGAAGAAGAAGGTTTTCTGTTATTCTGAGGGTCTTTCATAATCAAGGGAGCTAGACGAATTAATTGGGCTCATAAACATTTAAAAGCCATATGTAAAATCTGTCAAATAGTATGTGGAAATGATGAACAGTTTTTGGAAGTTGTTCTGTTAAGGTATGTTTAAGTTTTTACAAAGGAAAGAAAATCAGTGGCCCTTTTAAATGCCTGGTTTGGAAAAACTGGGCAACTTCTTTATGATATTACTATAATTGTTTGCAAAATATGTTTTATACCTTCACTGCATGCAAGGAGGAAGGAGGCAGATGGATGAAAGGGGAATAGTAATTTACTTCCCAAGGAAACATTTTGCTAATTGGAAAAAAGGGCAGGATCAGGATCTGTGGCTATAGCAGTGTATCCAGACAGCTATGAATTTTTCTACTGTTGTTTTCTAACCTTGAAAGGAGGAGGAAGTTGTATTACAGATTTTAAGAGCTAATTTAGTTATATGGTGTATGCTGACCATTAGCCACATAAGAAAGGCAATGCCACTGAAGAATTCAGGTTGTCACTGGCAGATGCACAGATCTGTAGAGTGCCAAGCAGGAACAAAACAGTGAATTCTGTCAATTAGACTCAGGAATCTTCATAAGAATTCCCTAAACAGGGGTTAACAGAAAAAATCTAGAAAAGTACATATGCCATGTAGTTCACACGTAGTTACTCACTCCAAGAATATAGATGTGGAACAATTCCGTGTATACTCAAAGTACTCCAAAGACCTAAGTGTTCTAGCCAGCATCTATGGAATAAAATAATTATTTAAATTAGGTCTTTAGGCTGCAGGAAAAAATAAAATAGGAAAAAATCATAAGCTGTTCTATTTGGTTTGAATCAGAAAATTTCCATTGCTACTTGAGATTCCCTGAGGGTTAGAAACGGGTTGGCATCTGGTAGGAATGTATTATATATGTGAGTGTTCAACATAATAATGCATTTATATACTGATTGCTGATTTCTATTTTCAGAGTTTAGAAAATCATTCTGCTACTAGGAATGTTGAGACCTCCACTCCAATTTTATGTCCTATGGATTCCTCCTTGTTACCCTTCTTGTCATAACAGCTTCTAACATGCGTACTCACACAGACAAGCAGAAATACACAGTTACAAGCCTTGGCTTTTCTTAACTTTGGGTTTGTGTTACAGTCATCTGGGAAATGTTTTAAAAATCTGATACCCAATTTGCTCCCTAGGCCAGTTACATCAGATTCTGGGTGGAATGCCAGCGTCAACATATTTGAAAAACTCTTCACGTAATTTTGATGTGCAGCAAAGTTGGGAATCACTGTTCTAGATAAACAAGTCAGCTAGCAAAATTATAAATTCATTTTAGTTTTCCCCCCTTTAGTCTAGCTAAAGGCATAATACTGTTGTTCTTTACCAATAATTACTAGGTGTGTGTGCACAATGGAATATTGTATTCATTTATTGACTAACTCCTTAAACCCCCAAGGATGGTGAAAATGGAATAGGTGGTAAAATAAATATAATACACATTATTTATTACTGATTTATGAAGTGTCTTAAATGTGCTCACCTGCAGTATTAATAATTAGGGTGACTTCTGGGTAAGAAGTCAAACTTAAGTAATGCTTCTCGGTGACCTAAACGGAGATTTAATATCTCAGAAGTGTTATGTACTAGAATTCCAAACAGTTACAGTAATAGTAAAAATAAAGCAATTAAGCTCATCTATTCTTGTAACTTTCTAGCTACTGACAGTGAACTAACCTAAGCTGACTTTTGCTAATAGAACTGCAGATGTAATCAAACTGTGGATGGATATTTGAACAGATTCATATTGTTAAAAGATTGCTCGACGGTTTACACAGAGAGAAGATAAAAATTCTTTGCTTGTGTTGTTCAGGAATTTAATATGATACACTATTGAATGACTGTGGTTGATTAATAAGGCATTAAAAGTCTGAACCTAATGCAGACAGTGGAATATGTTACGGTGGATTTCTGTCATCATCAATGCACTCATTACAAATACTATAATTATGAACGAAAAGCCATTAGAGATAGAGACTGAGAACTCAATTTAAAATTCTGCTGCATTCTACTGAATTCCTTGAAGTATACAACAGACTCTTTAGTGGAAATGCAAAATCTTTAGCTGGACGATTCCTTGTTCGAATGGGAGCACAGGATATATTGGTGCAATCGAGTGTGTTGAAAAGAGGTCAGCTGGAGAAAATGAACTGGTTGTGTTTGTTGGAGGGGAAAGTAGGAGGGAGCTTTAAATAAGAATTGTGATTTAAAGGATCGTTCGATGGGAAGGTCTAAAAGTTATAAGTAATACTTTATCCTAATTAGTAGGGGTGTGGTTTTTAAAATTCTAATTTAAAGTCTTGAGTCACAAAAACCTGGCTTTGAATCTTGGCTCCATCATTTAACAGTGTAAATAACCATGATTAACATCTTTGAGACTCAGTTTTATTATCTGTAAAATGAAGCTATTTCTCCTACCAACTTCGTAAGTGGTTATGAGGAACAATTAGGGTAGTGGAAAGGGATTCAAACCTGAAAATGCTAAAATTAAGTGTGTGGCAAACACTATTGATGTCCTATGCCACAGCCATTCTCTTCTTCACTGTTGTTGGCAGAACCTTAATTTAGGAATTGACCCGCTTCCCATGGGGTAAATCGTGATCCAGTCTGGGGATGCCAGTTCCATATTAGTGTCTGGGTTAGAAAGGGAGAGGAGACCCAATCTTGGGCAACAAGACGTGAAGAGGAAGTTTCTCAAGAGGTTCTAGTAAAGACTCACTTTCATATGTTGGCAGAGGAGCAAAATTCAGTGACAGCTTCAGGTTGCCAATAAATGTCTTAATGACTTGAATTTTAAAATAGTTTTCTTTTATAAATCACATAGAGTTAACCCATTTAAAGTGTACAGTTCAATGTTTTTAATATCTTTACAGATATGTGCAGCTGTTACCACAGTCAGTTGTACAATGTTTTTATCATTTCAAGAATAAACCTTGTATCCTTTAGTTACCATTGCTCTGACCCGTTTCCCCCAGCCCTAAGCAATCACTACCCAAATTTCTGTGTCTATAAATTTCCCTATTCTGGACTTTCATATGAATGAAATCATGTGGTGTGTAGTTTTCTGTGACTAGCTTCTTTCACTTAGCACACTGTTTTCAAGGATCACCCATGTTGCAGCATGTATCAGTACTTAATTTCCTTTTGTGGCTGAATATTTTATTTTCATGTATATATCACATTTTGTTTATCCATTTATCCATTGATGGATATTTAAGTTGTTTCCTCCTTTGGGCTGTTATGAATAAGGCTGCTATAAATGTGCATGTTACAAGTTTCTGTGTGGACATGTTCTCATTTCTCTTGGTATGTATGTGGGAGTAGAACTTTGGGGATCTCTGAAACAAAGGGAGTTCCCAGGTAGATGGCACAGGATACCCCAGCTGTCCTGTGCTGTACAGCTGTGCATCAGGCCTTAGCAATCAGTTCATATTGGAGTAGGAAGTCAGAAGTCTTGAGGAGGAAGGTCTCCAGGAATAAAATGGAATTCCTATCTTATAGGTTTGTTCAATTAGAAAATTATATTGAGAGCAGCAAAGTAAATCATAGGCCAGTTCAAGAGAAAGAACCAAGGGGAGGGTCGGTTAAGAAGAGCCCTTCTGGGACTTCCTTGGTGGTCCAGTGGTTAAGACCCTGTGCTTCTACTGCAGGCGATGCAAGTTTGATCCCTGGTTGGGGAACAAAGATCATGCCTGCCACAAGATGTGGCCTCTCCTCCAAAAAAGAGGAGGAGCCCTTCTGGGAAAAGAACAAAAGAAACTGTGAACACTGGGCTCAAAAAGTATCCATTCCTGAACTTTATTGGATCAGATTTTGGAGCAGTTTCTACCCCAGAGCAACAATTAGCCAACAATTAGTGGAGACTGATAGCTGGGTATAATACCAAAAGTGGGGAAGAAAGATTAAAGATTAGGGAATGAAGCAGAGAGAGTCCTTCTAAAACCAGTCAGTCCATGGTGACTATCCCATCCGGAAGGCTGTATGCTCTGATGAGGAAGAGAAGAGTGTTTATTCTGGTGTGTGTGTGTGTGTGTGTGTATGTGGAACAAGGGTATAATCACTGGTTTGTCAGTTTAGACACTACTCTCTTAAAGTTTAGTAATTTAGTTTAGCCAACCCACTAAACCCATTTAGTTTAGCCAAATCAATACACAACCAAACAATAACAAAAACAAACACCTTCAGAGAGGAAGGGATATAAGTAGCCAATATTGCTACAGTATATTACCTAAAAAGCTCAGTGCTCAACAAAAAAGTTGTGGCACGTGCAAAGAAATAGGAAAGTGTGACCTATACATGGGGAAAAAAGCAAGTATAAGAAGCTACCTGCGAAGGAGTCCAGCTATAGGATCTAACAAAGAGTTCAGAGCAGCCTTTATAAGTATGCTGAAAGAAATAAAGATATAATTCTTAAAGAAGTAAAAGATATTGTGATGACATTGTCTCATTCAAGAATACCAATAAAGAGATATAATTTCTAAAAAAGAATCAAAAGTGTACAAAGGTTCCCTTTTCTCTACACTATCCAGCATTTATTATTTGTAGACTTTTTGATGACAACCATTCTGACTGGTATGCACCTTATTGTAGTTTTAATTTGCATTGGTCTAATTATTTAACTTCTATGCAGAGTACATCATGAGATACGCTGGGCTGGAAGAAGCACAAGCTGGAATCAAGATTGCCAGGAGAAATATCAATAACCTCAGATATGCAGATGACACCACCCTTATGGCAGAAAATGAAGAGGAACTAAAAAGCCTCTTGATGAAAGTGAAAGAGGGGAGTGAAAAAGTTGGCTTAAAGCTCAACATTCAGAAAATGAAGATCATGGCATCTGGTCCCATCACTTCATGGGAAATAGGGAAACAGTGGAAACAGTGTGAGACTTTATTTTTGGGGGCTCCAAAGTCACTGCAGATGGTGACTGCAGCCATGAAATTAAAAGACGTTTACTCCTTGGAAGGAAAGTTATGACCAACCTAGATAGCATATTGAAAAGCAGAGACATTACTTTGCCAACAAAGGTTCGTCTAGTCAAGGCTATGGTTTTTCCAGTGGTCATGTATGGATGTGAGAGTTGGACTGTGAAGAAAGCTGAGCGCCGAAGAATTGATGCTTTTGAACTGTGGTGTTGGAGAAGACTCTGGAGGGTGCCTTAGACTGCAAGGAGACCCAACCAGTCCGTCCTAAAGGAGATCAGTCCTAGGTGTTCATCGGAAGGACTGATGGTGAAGCTGAAACTCCAGTACTCCAGTACTTTGGCCACCTCATGTGAAGAGTTGACTCATTGGAAAAGACTCTGATGCTGGGAGGGATTGGGGGCAGGAGGAGAAGGGGACGACAGAGGATGAGATGGCTGGATGGCATCACCGACTCGATGGACATGAGTTTGAGTGAACTCCAGGAGTTGGTGATGGACAGGGAGGCCTGGCATGCTATGATTCATGGGGTCACAGAGTCAGACATGACTGAGCGACTGAACTGAACTGAATCATTAGTGATGTTGAGCATCTAGAAGGGTAAGCACCGAGGAACTGATGCTTTTGAATTGTGCTGAAGAAGACTCTTGAGAGTTGCTTGGACTGCATGGATATCAAACCAATCAATGCTAAAGGAAATCAACCCTGAATATTCATTGGAAGGAGTGATGTGGAAGCTGAAGCTCCAATACTTTGGCCACCTGATGTGAAGAGCCAACTCACTGGAAAAGGCTGTGATGCTGGGAAAGATTGAGGGCAAAAGGAGAAGGGGGCGGCAGAGGATGAGATGGTTAGGTAGCATCACTGATTCAATGAACATGAGTTTGAGCAAACTCTGGGAGATAGTTTGGGACAGGGAAGCCTGGTGTGCTACAGTCCATGGGGTTGCAGCCAGACTGGACTTCACGACTGAAAATCAACAATAATGCCTTCTTTGGAGATATGTCTACTTGGGTCCTCTGCCTATTTTTTGATTGGGTTATATTTTTATTTCTGATATTGAGTTGTAAGAGCTGTTTATTTATTTTGGATATTTATACCTTGTCAGTTGCATCATTTGCAAATATTTTCTCCCATAGGTTGTCCTTTCAGTTTTGCTCATTTCCTTTGCTGTGAAAAAGCTTATATACCTTTGATTAGATCCCATTTGTTTATTTTTACTTTTAAAAATATTAACTTATTTATTTATTTGGCTGCACCAGGTCTTAGTTGCGGCATGTGGGGTCTAGTTCCCTGAGCAGGAATCAAACTCTGGCCCGCTGAATTGGGAGCATGGAGTCTTGGCTCCATGCTAAGACTCCATGGAGTCTTCCACCAGGGAAGGAAATTTAAATGCAAATCAAGGCATGTGATACCTCAGCTTTGCTCTTTATTTCAGGATTACTTTGGCTATTCAGAGTCTTTTGTGGTTCCATATACATTTTATAATTTTTTATTCTATTTCCATGAAAAAGGTCTTTAGGATTTTATAGGAATTGCATTGAATCTATAGATTGCTTTAGGTAATGTGGACACTTTTTAACAATGTTAATTCTTCCAAACCATGAGCACAGAATGCCCTTCCATTTATTTTTGTCTTCAGTTTCTTTTAATGGTGTCTTACAGTTTTCAGTATATTGGTCTTTCACCTCTGGGTAAATTTTATCACTAGATCTTTTATTCTTTTTGTTATGATTGTAAATAGGATTGTTTCTTAATTTCTCTTTCTACTCACTCATTGTTGAGTATAGAGAAACACAACAGATTTTTGTGTATTGATTTTGTTTCCTACAGCTTGACTGTATTCATTTATCATTTCTAATAATTTTTGGTGGTGTTTTTAGTGTTTTCATGTTGTCTGTGAGTATTGACAGTTTTATTTTTCTTTCCAATTTGGATGTATTTTATTTTTTCCTTACCTAGTTGCTCCAGCTAGGACTTTGTAATACTGTTGAGAGTTTTTATCATAAAAGAATGTTGAATTATGTCAAGTTCTTTTCTGCATCTATTGAGATGATTGTATGGTTTTTATCATTCATTCTATTAATATGGCATATCACATTTATTGATTTATGAATGTTGAACCATTCTTAGAAAAATTCCCACTTGATCATGGTGTTGATCATTGTGCTGTTGAATTTGGTTTGTTAATCTTTTGATGAGAATTTTTACATCTGGTGCTCAGGGATGCAGGACTGTAGTTTTTTTTGCAATGACTGTATCTGGCTTTGGTGTCAGGGTAATTCTGGCCTCATCAAATGAGTTAAGGGTTTTTCTCTTGTCTTTAGTTTTTTGGAAGAGTTTGAAAAGGGTGGTTATCAATTCTTTCCTTTTTTCTTTCTCTCTTTTGACTGTGTTGGATTTGAGCTGTAGCACACAGGATCTTCGTCGTGGTGCTTAACACTTCTCTCTGGTTTTGTCAGACAGACTGAAGGGTGCATGGGCACTCTAGTTGAGGTGCACGGGCTCAGTAGTTACCGGCAGCATGGGGGACCTTAGTGCCCTGACCAGGGTCAAACCTGGATCTCCTGCATTGGAAGGCAGGTTCTTAACCACTAGACCCGCAGGGAAGTTCCACTGTCAGTTCTTCTTTGACCCTGGTAGGATTTGGTTCCAGGCTTTTCTTTGTTGGGAAGTTTTTGATGACTAATTCTCTTTACTCATTGGACTATTCATATTGTTCTGTTTCTTCATGATTCAGTCTTGGTAGGTTGTATGTTTCTAGGACGTTTCCCTTTTATTCCAGATTGTCCAGTTTGTTGTTGTTGTTCATTTGCCAAGTTGTGTTTGACCCTTTGCGGCCCCACGGACTACAGCACGCCAGGCCTCTCTTTCCCTCACCATCTCCCAGAGTTTGCCCAAGTTTATGTTCATTGAGTCGGTGATGCCATCTAGCCATCTCATCCTCTGCCGCCCTCTTCTCCTTCTGCCTTTCCCAGCATCAGAGTCTTTTCCAATGAGTCAGCTGTTCGCATCAGATGGTCAAAAGTATTGGAGCTTCAGCATCAGTCCTTCCAGTGAGTATTCAGGGTTGATTTTCTTTAGGATGGTCTGGTTTGATTTCCTTGCTGTCCAGGGTACTCTCAAGAATCTTTTCTAGAACCACAGTTCAAAGGTGTCAATTCTTCGGCATTCTGCCTCCTTTATGGTCCAACTCTCACATCCGTATATGACCGCTGGAAAGATCATAGCTTTGACTCTACAGACCTTTTGTCAGCAAAGCGATGTCTTTGCTTTTTAATATGTGTCTAGGTTTGTCATAGCTTTCCTTCCAAGAAGCAACCGTCTTCTAATTTCATGACTGTAGTCACCATCCACAGTAATTTTGGAGCCCAAGAAAAGGAAATCTGTTGCTGGTTCCACTTTTTCCCCCTGTATTTGCAGTGAAGTGATGGGACCGGATGCCATGATCTTAGTTTTTAAGCAGGCTTTTTCACTCTCCTCTTTCACCCTCATAAAGAGGCTCTTCAGTTCCTCTTTGTTTTCTGCCATTAGAGTGGTAGCATCTGCATATCTGAGGTTGTTGATATTTCTCCTGGCAGACTTGATTCCAGCTTGTAACTCATCCAGCCCGGCATTTTGCATGATGTGCTCTGCATAAGTTAAATAAACATAGTATACAGCCTTGTACTCCCTTCTCAATTTTGAACCAGTCTGTTGTTCCATGTAAGGTTCTAACTGTTGCTTCTTGATCTACACACAGGTTTCTCAGGAGATAGGTAGGATAGTCTGGTATTCCTATCTCTTTGTTTTCCACATTTTGTTATGATCCACACAGCCAAAGGCTTTACCATAGTCAATTAAACAGAAGTAGATGTTTTTCTGGAATTCCCTTGCTTTTTCTATGATGAAAGAAATGTTGACAATTTGATCTCTGGTTCCTCTGCCTTTTCTAAATCCAGCTTGTTCATCCAGAACTTTTCGGTTCATGTACAGTTGAAGCCTAGCTTGAAGGATTTTGAGCATTACCTTGCTAGCATGTGAAATGAATCCAAATGTGGGGTAGTTTGAACATTCTTTGGCATTGCCCTTCTTTGGGATTGATATTTTAATGATCTTTTAAAGCCCCCAAATTTTGGTTTATTGATTTTATGCATTCAAGTTCACTGACTTTTTTCTCTCTTTTGCTTTTCAGTTCATCCAATGAGTTTTAAATTTTGATTACTGTTTTTTTAATTCTGAAATTTTCATTTGGTTATTCCATTTTATATATTGTATTTCTTTACTGATACTTCTGTTGTTTAGTTGCTAAGTAGTGTCTGACCGTTTCGTGACCCCATGAGGTGTACCCTGTCAGGCTTTGTCCATGAGATTTTCCAGGCAAGAATACTGGAGTGGGTTGCCATTTCCTTCTTCAGGGGATCTTCCCAACCCATGGATCCACTCCTGCATTGTTGGCAGGTGGAGTCTCTACCACTGGGCCAGCTGGGAAGCCCTTGCTGATCCCTTACTTTGCATTTTAACATTTGTTTCAAGAGTGTCACAGTTGCCCTTTGAGCAGTTTTATAATAGCTCTTTGAAGTCATGTCAGATAATCCCAACATTTGTATCATCTTGTCATTGGCATCTTTAATTATATTTTCCCATGTGAGTTTTTTGTATTTCTTCATATGCCAAGTAATTTCAGATTGAATTTCACACCTTTGTATGTATTACACGAAGAACCTGTTTTAAGTCCCCTTGAGAACGTTGGTGTTTTTATTTTAGTAAGCGATTAACCTGGCTAGTTCCAACCTTATGTGACTGTGGTTCCAATCTTGGTTCAATTTTAAAGTGTCAGCAGTGGTATTTGAATTTGTCCTCATTGTACCACCCAGGAATTAGCCTTGGGTCTGAGTGAAATTTTATGTTAGCTAAGTTCTCAGTGTCTTTGGTATGCTAGTTATTCAGGTGCGAGGAGTGACCTCAGGAGTTAATGTAAAATTCCCTGTGGTGTTTCCTTTTCCCACTATGTTTTTAGTGTTTTCTGGTTCTTTGGGGATCTCTCTTTTGGATCTGATTAGAAATCAGATGCTCCAGTTTTCTCTGAACTTTAAAGATTCCTATTCTGACTGTTCTAGCCATAAATAGAGGGCTTTTGCTGCTTTTTCCTCTGTCTATATGACTGTGCTTACTTCTAGATTTGAGGCTGCACTGGATATAGGCTGGGAGAGCAGTTGTTGTTGTTTAATCGCTAAGTTGTGCCTGACTCTTTGCAACCCCATGGACTGTAGCCTGCCAGGCTCCTCTGTCCATGGGTTACTGGAGGAAAAAGAAATGCTGAGTTGGTGTTGTTTTGAATTCTTTTTTCCACCATTGTTTTTTGACTCTCATACAGCTGCACTGTCCAGGTTTTGTAGTGTTTACTTGGAAAGAAAAGGAGTTGTGTATTTAATCTGTCTTACCCCAAGTTGGACCTGTATGATGTTTTGAAAGTTTATATTCTGAATTTACACTCTTTATCAGGTAATTATTGCTGGAAGGGGGACCGCTTCTAGGGCCCAAGAGTTGGCTCTTGTCTGACACTCAGAAATGAATTGTCTGAAGAGACATATGTGCTGACAAAGCAAGAGACTTTCTTGGGAAAGGGGTGCCTTGTGGAGAGCAGGAGGGTAAAGGAACCCAGGAGGACTGTTCTGCCGTGTGGCTCGGGGTCCCTGGTTCTCTGGTGACGGCATTAGTTTCTGGGCTGTCTCTGGCCAATCATTCTGACCTAGAGTCCTTCCTGGTGGCATACTCATTGCTCAACCAAAATGAATGCCAGTGAAGAGGATTCTGGGAGGTAAGTAGGACATGTCTCCTTTTGACCTTTCCCAAATGCTTCTAGTTGGTGGTGGCTTGTTAGTTCCATGTTCCTTACCAGGACTTCTTGTCCTAAAATAACTCATGTGAATAGTTACTATTTCACTTTCATCAAAATGAAAGTGAAAGAGGAGAGTGAAAAAGCTGGCTTGAAACTCAACATTCAAAAAACTAAGATCATGGCATCCGGTCCCATCACTTCATGGCAAACAGATGGGGAAACAATGGAAACAGTGACTTTATTTTATTTTCTTGGGCTCCAGAATCACTGCAGATGGTTACTGCAGCCATGAAATTAAAAGATGCTTGCTCTTTGGATTCGATGGATGCGAGTCTGAGTGAACTCCGGGAGTTCACTCCGGGAGTGGACACGACTGAGTGACTGAACTGAACTGCTCTCTGGAAGAAAAGCTATGACCAACCTGCTGCTGCTGCTGCTGCTGCTAAGTTGCTTCAGTTGTGTCCGATTCTGTGCGACCCCATGGACTGCAGCCTACCAGGCTTCTCTGTCCATGGGATTCTCCAGGCAAGAACACGGGAGTGGGTTGCCATTTCCTTCTCCAGTGCATGAAAGTGGAAAGTGAAAGTGAAGTTGCTCAGTCGTGTCTGACTCTTAGCGACCCCATGGACTGCAGCCTACCAGGCTTCTCCATCCATGGGATTTTCCAGGCAACAGTACTGGAGTGGGGTGCCATTGCCTTCTCCATGACCAACCTAGACAGCATATTAAAAAGCAGAGACATTACTTTGCCGAGAAAGGTCCGTCTAGTCAAAGCTATGGTTTTTCTAGAAGTCATGTATGCGTGTGAGAGTTGGACCATAAAGAAAGCTGAGAGGCAAGGAATTGATGCTTTTGAACTGTGGTATTGGAGAACACTCTTGAGAGTCTATTGAATAGTTCAAACAGTTTCTGACAAGTACATTTGTTGTCTAGATGGACAGAGGAAGGCTTAGTACTTCCCACTCTTTCTGCTTTCCTGAGGTTTCTCTAGTATACTCTTATGAAATTCTTTCTCTGCTGCCCTAAAAGAAAGCAAAGGAGGAATCTGGACCAGTGCTTTCTAGATCAGAAGAGTATTCTTTAAATTCTGGTGTACGCATATGCCACTGGATTAGTCCAGATGAAAGGGTTCAGGGAAGTATACCTTCTCCAGGCAGCTCTTTAGTAAACTGCGGGGAGAGGGAAAGATTTCCTGATCCCCAAGCCAAGTAAAAGATGCACAAGCCATCTAAAAAAGGAGGGTAGTATTTCTTTCTGGCATGAACTTGCTCTGCTGGATCCAGCTGCAGCGCCACGCACGTCCACTAGGGGCCGCTCCAACGACCCAATCTGGGCGCGCAAACCGGGCGACGCCCCGCGCGTGCTCACTGGGTGTAGCGTACGCCTCTGAACCTCCGCGGACACCCTAGCTTTGGGCTGCTGCTCCCCTGGTGGCTACGCTAAAGCAAACCTCTAGCAGCTGGGTACGGCAGCTCTTTGGGGACAAAAGTCTTCCGTCTGGGGTGGGCTCCGCTTCGCGCTCACGGATCTTTCGGGCAGACCTGAGCCGGCAGGTATCAGAGGGTGCGCTGTGCTGCTATCGGGGACCAGGAAGAGGCCGGGCTTGCGCGGAGTTGAGGTTGACCTGGGCCGGGGCCCGCGGGACGCCGTCGCTGCCCGGATGTTGCGATGGCTGATCGGGGGAGGCCGAGAACCACAGGGACTGGCCGAGGTAAATCGCCGGGTGGACCCTGCCTGCCGCCGCAGCGGCCTAGCCTGCCCGAACTCTGGCTGCTGTCTGAGCCCGGCTCGCATCTGGACGTGGGACACCCGGCGGAGGCGGGGCCTGCGGGTTCCGAGGGCGAGGTCGGCGCGGGTGGGGGGCCCTTTCCCTGCTAGGTAGACCCCATTTCCAGGAGGTGTGGAGACGGAAACTGATGGAGTCCAACGACAGAATCAAGGATGCCCAACTAGTCTTCTGCCTACTTAAAGCAGTCTCATTCTAATTTAAAAAGCATCCAATTTAGTAGAGAGTAAGACGGTGTGACTGCAGATTTACACTTTTGGTTTGTTTGATATTTTGTCACTTCCCAACATCAACTGATACGTGCTCAGGGAATATGAAATTAGTTTCATTAATTCTATAAAACCAAAAAAGATGTGATTATTTTAAAAATCAATAATTTGCTTAAAAGTTAAAATTATATTCGAATTATTTTGAGTTCCATAGTCACACTTTCTTCATGGGGCGAATAGCTGAATAGACTTAAATGTTGAGAATAAAGTAATTTTGGAACCTGGAAAGTATTGAGGTCTGGAATTTATTTCAAATGCTATTCAAGAATAGGATTCATGTTGAATTCTCTCTCTTTTTTATAGGGAATATTTTTGATTGTTAAAAACGTGCGTTGTAAGGAGTCTTCTCCTTTTTAACTTCCTCATATCTTTGCAGTTGAGGCCTATTATTCGTTGTCTTAAAAAGTATTTCTTACTTAAAATTAGGTTTATTACAGATAGGCTTAAATTCTAAAGATTGTGGAAGAATTGTGGAAAATTGACTAGTTCCTATGTGATATATGTGACAGTTCCTTATTAACCCAATTCTTTTTTTAATCATAGAATTTGATTAACTAATTCTGCCCTGTTTAGCAAGCTTTCATTTGGAGGAAGTAGTGTACAGTTTTCAAACTTCTTGCATTTGCTTTTTCTCATCAAAACCACTGCTAGAAGGGCGATGGGATAAATGAAAAAATTACTGCTTTGAGTTAACTTTTTTTAAACATTAATGAGTGTTAAATTGTATATTTATTCGTGTAAAAGTACTTGTGTTTTATAACTGCTGTGAATTTGTACATTATCCGAACCAGTGATTCTTCGTTCATTATGCAGGAACTTTGTATCTAGGCTTCTAGTTTAAAGCAGTGTTTGCCTACTGGGATGGTTTTGCCCATTGGATGACATTTGGCAATGTCCAGAGACATTTTTCATTGTCATTATTGAGGGGTTCAGGGAGAGGTTGGATTTCTATTGACATGTAGTGTGTACAAGCCAGGAATGATGTTCAGCATTCTGAAATGCACAGAAAATCCTCAACAAAAGAATTACCTGGTCCAAAATGTCAGTATTGTCATGTTTGAGAAGCTACAATTTAGAGATTAAGGAAACAAGTTTTATCATGAAATAGTACTGGATTTGACTATAGGAATGGAATTGGTAAGATCTACCTTACAGAATTATTCAGTGAGTTATAAGCCATATGTGCCTTTATACACTGTCTGGCATATGGACTGCCACTCACATGTTTTCAAATAGAAATGAAGGTGTGTAGGTCTTAGGACTAAGCATCATACTGTGTAAATTTACCAGTAATCTTTATCACTATTGTCCAAATTTGAATTTATTGAATTCATTGACTATGAATTATTTCATTTTTCCTTTGTTCATTCAGTACGCATGTCAAGTGCCTGTAATGGCGTAGGCACTGTTTTAGTCTATGTTATATTTTACCCCTTTGACTTAAAGTTGTATTTCTGCCAAATTTTGAGAAACACCCATTTAAAAATATTGTGTTGGTTTGGCCCATTAGTTTTTTAGATCAGGTTTATTGAGGTATAATTTCCATAAAACAAAATGCATCCTTTAAAATTTATTTTGACCTGAAATTATTTAAATTTATTATGTGGATTTGTGGTAAGAGAAATGTTTTATGTTAAGTTGGCAGTTACTTAATATTAGGGGAAGTAATATATAGTATTAGGATATCATATATTACAGTTTCTAAAATCTTGTGTTCTTAGATGTATACCATATAGTTTTATTCCAATATTATCTTTTATCATAAATCATTTTATGTTTTTTTCTGTTTCCCCCATTACAAGAAATCTCCTTTACAGACAATAGGTGAAGAACAAACCCAGAACCCCTACACTGAACTGCTTGTACTGAAAGCTCATCATGACATTGTACGGTATCTGGTACAGTTAGATGACTCAAGGTAAGCAGCTCTAGTTACCCAATTGACTACTGTTTGGAAAGAGTTTTTTTGGGGAATTTTACAAAATTCAGAATCTAGCTTTTGTAAAAATTTTGGAACTGATCAGTAATAGCATTTAGTAGAAATTGACTTCAGTGGCTTGATGAAATATGTGTCTGAAGTCTTTTTGCTCAGAAGTTAGGGTATCATTTCTGGTGATTTGATGGTTATTTTTGCTTGTTCAAAGTTTTGGGTTTCTTTTTTGTTATTGTTTTTGAGTACTCAACAAATACTCTTGTTAGTTTAAAGGAAATGTGTGATTTTAAAATGTTGGTGGGGGGAAAAAAAAAATGTTGGTGGGAGTTTTAACTGTATGTTAAGGTGAATCTAAATTTGAGAACCAGCCCAGGTGGCACAGTGGTAAACAGTCCGCCTGCCACTGCAGGAGACACAGGAGATGCGGGTTTGATCTCTGGGTCGGGAGATCCCCGGAGAAGGAAATGGCTACCCACTCCAGTATTCTTGCCTGGAAAATTCCACGGACAGAGGAGCCTGGTGGTCTATAGTCCAGGGGGGTCACAGAGTCAGACATGAGTGAGTGCACGTGTGCGCAGACACACACACACACCCCACATACACACAAAATGTTTAAATATCAGGTACCTCCCAGGAGTGTACTATTTTCAGTAGAAGATTAGAAAAGTATTTAATTTGAATTTTTTGTTATTCAAAATGTACCTTATTCTTTTTTTTTTTTTTTTAACACCAAAAACAGTTTGTATTGGGTTATAGCTAGTTAGCAATGCTGTGACAGTTCCAGGTGAACAGTGAAGGGACTCAGCCATACACATCCATACATATCCACATATCCACTCTCCCCCACACCGCTTCCATCCTGGTTGGCACATAACATTGAGTAGAGTTCCATGTGCTATTCAGTAGGTTTTTGTTGTTATCCATTTTAAATATAGCAGTGTGTACATGACCTTCCCAAAGTCCTTAAGTATCTCTTCCCCCCAGCAACTGTGAGTTCATTTTCTAAGTCTGTGAGTCTCTTTCTGTTTTATAAGTTTATTTGTGTCGTTTCTTCTTAGATTCCACATGTAAGGGATGTCATATGATATATCTCCTCTACTTCACTCGGTGTGACACTCTCTAGGTCCACTGGTGTTGCTGCACGTGGCCTTACTCCATCCTTTTTAACGGCTGAGTAACATTCCCCCCACTTCTCTCTCTCTGTCTCTCTGTATATATATGTATATACACGCATATATATATCTTTCTTTCTTTATCCATTCCTCTGTCAGTGGACATTTATGTTGTTTCCATGTCTTGGCCGTTGTAAACAGTGCTGCAGTGAACATTGGGGTGCATGTATCTTTTCAGGCCGTGTTTTTCTCTGGATATATCCCCAGGAGTGGATGTAGGGTCATTTGGTAGCTCCGTTTTTAGTTCTGTAAGGAACCTCCATACTGTTCTCCACAATGGCCTATACCAATTTACATTCCCACCAACATCGCCGGAGGGTTCCTTTCTCTCCACTCCCTCTCCAGCATTTGTTGTTTGTAGGTTTTTGATGATGGCCAGTCTGACCAGTGTGAGGGGATGTCTCACTGTAGTTTTGATCTGCATTCCTCTAATAACTAGCAGTTTTGAACATCTTTTCACGTGCTAAAGGCCATCTATTTGTCCTCTATAGAGAAATGTCTGTTTAGGTCTTCTGCCCATTTTTTGAGTGGGTTGTTTGTTTTGATGCTATTAGGTGTCATAAGCTGTTTGTAAATTTTCGAGACCAGTCCCTTATCAGTCACATCATTTGCAAATATTTTCCCTCAGTCTGTGGGTTGTCTTTTTGTTTTGTTTATTGTTTCATTGCTGTGAAAAAGCTTTTGGGTTTAAGTAGGTCTCATTTGTTTATTTTTGCTTTTATTTCCATTATTCTGAGAGATGGGTTAAAAATGATTTTGCTGTGATTTATGTCAGAGAGTGTTCTACCTATGTTTTCGTCTAAGTTTTATAATGTCTGATCTTACATTTAGGTCTTTAATCCATTTTGCACTTATTTTTGTGTGTGGGTTTAGAAATGATCTAATTTCGTTCTTTTACATGTGGCTGTCCAGTTTCCCCAGCACCATTTGTTGAAGAGACTCTTTCCAACATTGTGTAGTCTTGCATCCTTTGTCATAGATTAATTGACTAGGTGCATGGGAAAATGAACCTTATTCTATACTTCCTTGCTAACATGTATAATGTTGTGTTTAGTATATTTGCAAATGAAGGTGTATAGGTCTTAGGACTGTAGATTTAGCTTGTTATTGATCTGTAGATCTGTTTTATTAAGCCTCTGTTCAACTATATGCTTATCCTTTGTAGCATCTATCACAAATAATGATTACACAAGTAATTGTGTAACTGTATAAGAGAGTGAGGGACATTTTTTTTTCTTATTCTCCACAGTATCCTTAGTACCTGGCATGGTGCCTTACATGTAGCAGGTAACTAATTGTTAAATGAATGAGTGACTCCCTCAACTATTAAGTGTACATGTTGCATGCCATCCTGAATCCCTAACCCCACTTCTCTTGTCTCTATCAACTACTCCACTATCATCTCTTAACTTTCTCTTTTGTCTTTGATACCACCTTTATTATTTTTCATCCATTTTGAACTCAGTGGGTGACTGCTCCTGTGATTATTTCCAATTCTCAGTATCATTGCTGATGTCCTTTAACCTTGTCTTCTCTGCTTTTCTTATGTCTTTGGTGTTTAGTTGATTGTCCCACATGCAGTGCAATTCTGGCAATACCTGGAGTTGTGTTGAATTTTAAAGGTTAAGAGGACAGTCCTGTTTAACAGTCCCTTCACCACAGTCACAGCTGCAATCTCTGGGGTTCCCAGGCCACCTGCACTTTTGGCCAGTTAGCTACAAATTCTCACTACCCCCTCAGGTTTGATAATTCTCTAGAATGACTAACAGAACTCAGGAAAGCACTATATTTATGATTACAGTTTTTAAAAAATTAATTAAATTGGAGGCTAATTACAGTATTGTAGTTTTTTGCCATACATTGACATGAATCAACCATGGGTGTACATGTGTCCCCCATCCTGAACCCCCCTTCCAACCCCCTTCCCATCCCATCCCTCAGGGTTGTCCCAGTTCACCAGCTCTGAGTGCCCTGTTTGCATCGAATTCATGCATTGAATTTGGGCTGGGGATGTATTTCATATATGTAATATACATGTTTCAGTGCTATTCTCTCAAATCATCCCACCCCCGCCTTCTCCCACAGAGAATATCTGTGTCCCTTTTGCTGACTCACATATAGGGTCATTGTTACCATCCTTCTAAATTCCATATATATGTGTTAATATACTGTATTGGTGTTTTTCCTTCTGACTTACTTCACTCTGTATAATAGGCTCCAGTTTCATCCACCTCATTAGAACTGATTCAAATGTGTTCTTTTTAATAGCTGAGTAATACTCCATTGTGTATATGTACCACAGCTTTCTTATCCATTCTTCTGCTGATGGACATCTAGGTTGCTTCCATGTCCTGGCTATTATAAACAGTGCTGTGATGAACATTGGGGTACACGTGTCTCTTTCAATTCTGGTTTCCTCAGTGTATATGCCCAGCAGTGGGATTGCTGGGTCATAAGGCAGTTCTATTTCCAGTTTTTTAAGGAATCTCCATACTGTTCTCCATAGTGGCTGTACTAGTTTGCATTCTCACCAACAGTGTAAGAGGGTTCCCTTTTCTCCACACCCTCTCCAACATTTATTGTCTGTAGACTTTTTGATAGCAGCCATTCTTACTGGCATGAAATGGTACATCATTGTGGTTTTGCTTTGCATTTCTCTGATAATTAGTGATGTTGAGCATCTTTTCATGTGTTTGTTAGCCATCTGTCTTATTATAAAGGATATGATTGGGGCTATCCAAATGAAGAGATACAGAGTCAGGTCTAGAAGGACACCAAATGCAAAGTTTCTGGGTCCTCAGGACACATCCCCCTTTCAGTGTATCAGTGTGCATCACCAGTGAGGAAGCTCCCTCAAACTTTGGGTGTCCAGAATTTTATTGGGGTTTTTTTACATGGGAATGATTATTTCACTTATTTGCCACATGACTGAACTCAGTTTCCAGTCCTTCTCTACCTGTCGTCCCTTCCCTGAGCCCCCAGGTTGGGAGGTTAAGATGATATCCCATGGCTCAAAGTCCCAAACCTCTAATTACATGGTTCATATTTCCCACATGGCCAGTCCCCATCCTTACATTGTCTAAGGGTCTACCATGAGTCATCTCATTAACATAAACTCAGGTGAGGTCTGAGGGACCCAGCTCTCTTTTAGAAACCAAGGATAAGTCCAGCCAAATTATTGTATGAACACATGCTCCTCAGATTTTTAAGATTTCACATTGATTGCTATCCTTCAACCAGAGAAGGCAATGGTACCCCACTCCAGTACTCTTGCCTGGAAAATCCCATGGACAGAGGAGCCTGGTGCGCTGTAGTCCATGGGGTCGCTAAGAGGGACTTTACTTTCGCTTTCCACTCTCATGCATTGGAGAAGGAATTGGCAACCCACTCTGGTGTTCCTGCCTGGAGAATCCCAGGGATGAGGGAGCCTGGTGGGCTGCTGTCTTTGAGGTCGCACAGAGTTGGACACGACTGAAGCAACTTAGCAGTAGCAGCAGCTATCCTTCATAGTGTCTTCTTGACTATTCTTGTTACATAGTTTGAGGAGTTTGAAGAAAAGGCCATCTCGTAGAATAATGATCATTGTACAGATACTGATATTTGATTGCATTTTCCCAGTGTGGTGCTTGTGTGAAGGCTAAGTCTCTTTAGTTGTGCCTGACTCTGTGACCCTATGGACTGTGGCCTGCCAGGCTCCTCAGTCTATGGGATTCTCCAGGCAAGAATACTGGAGTGCGTTGTCATGCCCTTATCAGGGGATCTTTCTGACCCAGGGATCGAACCCACATCTCTTATGTCTCCTGTGTTGGCAGGCAGGTTCTTTAATACTTGTGTATACTTCAGTTATTCAGTGATGTAGTAAGTGTTTTGTCAATAGTACAAAGCTATAGAAGAGAATATCAGCTATCTATTACCATTGTCAAATATCAGCCCAAGCAGTGACTGCAGCCATAAAATTAAAAGATGTGTGCTCCTTGGAAGAAAAGCTATGCCAAACCTAGACAGTGTCCTAAAAAGCAGAAACATCGTTTTGCCAACAAAGGTCCATATGGTCAAAGCTATGGCTTTTCCTGTAGTCATATACGGATGTGAGAGTTGGACCATAAAGAAGACTGAGTGCCAAAGAATTGATGCTTTTGAACTGTGGTGTTGGAGAAGACTCTTGAGGGTCACTTGGACTGCAAGGAGGTCAAACCAGTCCATCCTAAAGGAAATCGCCCCTGAATACTCATTAGAAGGACTGATGCTGAAGCTCCACCTGATGTGAAGAGCCAACTCATTGGAAAAGACTCAGATGCTGGGAAAGATTGAGGGCAGGAGAAGTGGGTGGCAGAGGTTGAGATGGTTGGATGGCATCACCGACTCAATGAACATGGGTTTGAGCAAACTCTGGGAGATGGTGAAGGACAGGGAAGCCAGGTTTGCTCCAGTCCATGGGGTTGCAAAAATTGGGCATGACTGAGCAACTGAACAACAGCAACAAAAGCAAACAATTTATTGCACTATTTTGTGGGGTGACATTTGGGTAGGCTCAGCTTGATGGTTCTGTTGTCTGTGCCAGGATCAGCTGATCTTGTTTAGGTTCATGTATGCTTATGTGGTTACCTGGTGGATTGGTTGGGGTTGGCAGGTTCACGGTGGTCTCAGCTGGGATGACTGGGGATCTCTCCATGTGGTTGCTCGAGTGCTATTTCAATAGGAATGGAATTTAAATACTGGTAAAAGGGCAAGCCCCAGTGTAAAACTCTTCAAGTCTATTTTCAGTATGTTTGCTGCTGTTTCATTGGTTAAAGCAAGTCAGAAGCTGGCATGAATTCAGTAAGTTGATGAATGAACTCTGTCTCTTGATGGGAGAAGCAACTAAATCCTATTTCAGAAGGTGGTAGATATAGGGAGGGAGATTGTTGGTCACGTTTATTGTATACCACAGTGAATCTAAATGTCTTGAATAGATTTTAAAACAGGCCAACTTTTTTGGCTTTTGCAATCAGGTGAACATATTACCATATGAACCACATTTAATTCTTTGTCTTCAAGTCATGACTATGTCAGAATTTGCATGTAATTAGGTATGAAGTTTTTCACTCAGTTGCAGACCTGAAGAACTTTTGATCTCTTTTGTTTGAAAAAATTTAATTCTGTAGTGTACTTTTAAAAAACCTGAAAGAGTCATTATTGGTAAGAATTACATTAAAAATATGCAAGTGATGTAACTGTTACAAGCAGAAGACCGCAGTGTTTTCATTCTTAATGTAATAGTTTAGATAGTTCAGATATAGCTTTCCCATTACATATGTTCATTATTTATGCATTGTCAAATTACAGAAATACCTTTCCAGTATTTAAGTACTATATCATTATTCCTTTTATGTTTTTATTTAGTTTTTATGGACATCACATTCTGGATTTTTGGTCAACTGTTGTAATCCAGGTTTCACGCTTCAGGTCTTTAGATAATATCATTTTATTGAGAATTTTGCAGAAGGATTTTCTTGTTTTCTCGGTGGCTCAGCTAAAACCAGTGAGTGGAAAATTTTCTCAGATTGGTTTTTGAAGATACCAAATAAATCCTGTATAACCTAACAGACAGCTGCCTTTTCTTTTCTTCTTCAGTATTTTTTGAACATGAAGTGAGGGTCATATTGATTGGGAGATCACTAAAGAAGGCTAAGCCTCAGCAAGAGTCTTCCAAAAAATGGACTGTGCTAAAATTGCATGTAATACTCTAGCATTTGACACATTAAACTAAACTGAGTTCATAACACATTTTAAGAATAGTTTTCTCTGTTGCTCATTTGACCATCCCTTGCTTCTCCAGGAAACAGACAAGGTTATGTAGGATGGTGATCATGACTGGAAAAGAATCAGATGACCCATGAAATGCCAGGCTGGAGGCCAGCGTGTACCCCTAGGATGACTGTGAAGCTGTACATCCACAGGGGTCTAAACAAACAGTACAGTTTGATAATTCACTAACAGTGAACAATATGCTACATCTTTAAGAAAATATTCTAAAGCTAAGAATAACATTTAGAGAATAGATATCAGTAGTCAAGACCATTTAGATCCTCCTAATACCTCAGTTTCCTGGGAAGTAGACAATAAAATGGAGTTAAGCATGAAAAAGTATTGTTAGAAATACAAAAGGAAAGGGAAGAAGCAGGATTGGACTAGGGGAGCCATCTCAAACTGTGATGGAGATTTGACCAAGTCTCTGTAAGCCCAGTATGGACTCTGGAGGAAAGAACGCTCTTTAGATGGTCCTGCTTTAGGGAAATAACTAGGACTGTCTAACCTGCATTGCTTGGACACTGGCTGAGGGTCATCCAGAAATGTGCCCTGGCTTCCACCACCTTGCTTCTGTCCCGGGGACTGGGTGCCAGCTGAGAGAGTTTGCGTGCGTGCTTAGTCGCTTCAGTCGTGTCCGACTCTGAGACCCCATGGACCATCGCCTGCCGGGCTCCTCTGTCCATGGGATTCTCCAGGCAAGAATACTGGCGTGGGTTGCCATTTCCTTCTCCAAAGAGGTAGTTTAACTTCAGCTCAAAAGCTGAAACGGACTCTGAAGTCAACAGCTGGAGGCAGATTCACCGCCTTCCTCATAACTGGGCAGCTAGTCCTGTCTTGAAGGGGTATCTGCAAGTCAAGATCTATACTGCCTTTCTATACAAACTCTATCTTGAGATCAGTAGTGTTTGATGAGAGGACATTTTCTTTATAGAAGGATTCAAGCTAGGAAGAATCATAGAATTGGACTGTTATTTTGCCATCTCTAATAGAATAACAAATTTAGGCAATGCTTATTGATAGCTGTTAACATCACAAACACACACACACACACACACAAGATTGCCAGAAATTGTATTTCCTATTGGGGAATATAAACTCCTTATGAAGAAGTAGTCTTACCAGATAGTCAAATTTAAATATGATTAAGTCTCTAGAGGTCTCAGTTTACTAGAAACACAAGGGACACAGATGCATATCAAATGATAACGCAAGAAGGTAGCTGACAAAATCCAGAGTGTGAGAACTCTGAAGACAAATGCATAATTACAAGGAGGAAAATATATGAAGAGAGAATAAAATAAGAGAGACTTTAGAGATATATCGGTCAGTTGCAGTATATGAACCTTATTCATGGACTGTATCATCCATGAGGTCGCAAGCAGTTGGACATGACTGAGTGTCCAACTTTCACTTTTCACTAGATCTTACTTCTAATATACTTAAAAAACATTGTGAGACAAATTTGATTACATTGTGGTGATGTTAAGGAATTAAATGTTAACTTATTTGTGATGTAAATACGTATTGAAGTATTTATTGTTGAAATACGGGATTTGCATCAAAATAATCTGCAGGGGGCGGGTATTGACTGTGGTACAGATGAAACAATATTGGTCATAAGTTGATAATTATTGAAGACATGTGATGAGTACCTGGAGATTTTTGTTATATTGTTCTCACTTTTATATGTATTTAAATTCTTCATAATGAACAGTTTAAAATGATATACATTTGATATAGAGGGAAAAACCCTCCAGTTTAAAAGCTATTTTTGTTTCAGATATTTTTTCTTGGATATTATTAGAAGTAGGAATCACACACATAGACATGAACCCATCAGCTTAATAGCTAGATTACCAGCTAGCAACCCAGCTAGCAAAAAGCTGGATTAAAGGATGTAGCTTTGATATACAACCACAGTGGGTTTCCTAATTTTCACCCTGAGTTATGTAGACTTATTCACTGAATTGCTGGTACAGCTGGACATTCGCAAGCTTCCCACTCCGATGTAAGTTTACCTCAAAAATAAGACCAAACCAGACTGTTCCCTTGCTGTGCTGTGCTGTGCTTAGTCGCTTAGTCGTGTCTGACTCTGTGACTGCATGGACTGTAGCCCGCCAGGCCCCTTTGTCCATGGGATTCTCCAGGCAAGAATATTGGAGTGGGTTGCCATGCCCTCCTTGTTCCCTCGCTATGAACAGACAAATCTCAGAGAACCCAGAATGGTCTGATCTGAGCATACTCAATGAGTTCTTTAACCTTATTTATTACTCAGTGGGACAGAGAGAGGCCAAGGATATTTCTGTAGTAGAAATTCCTTCCAGAGAAGGCAGTGGAGCCTGGTAGGCTGCAGTCCTTGGGGTTGGGAAGAGTTGGACACGACTGAGCGACTTCACTTTCACTTTTCACTTTCATGCATTGGAGAAGGAACTGGCAACCCACTCCAGTGTTCTTGCCTGGAGAATCCCAGGGACGGGATTGCCTGTTATAGTGGGCTGCCATCTATGGGGTCGCACAGAGTTGGACACGACTGAAGCAACTTAGCAGCAGCAGCAGAAGTTCCTTCACAGGTATTTGAGCTCAGAGAGATGTAGTTTGCCACCAATTTAAGTCACACAGATTTTTTTGTATTCTAATACTTATAAACTTGATGTAGTTTAACTTTGTGATTTGGGGGAGGTGAAAGCTTATCAAAGATTTTACCTTTGCAAATAACTGGGAACTAAAGATTTTTCTGTCTTTATGCTATTTGTGAGACGTTTGTATTAGAATTGTGTTAATTAAATACATGTGCTTGTGCTTAGTTGCTCAATCGTGTCCAACTCTTTGTGTTACTTCAGTTCAGTTCAGTTCAGTCGCTCAGTCATGTCCAACTCTTTGCGACCCCATGAGTTGCAGCATGCCAGGCCTCCCTGTCCATCACCAACTTCCAGAATTCACTCAGACTCACGTGTTACTTAGTCAAGGGAAAAATTTTTTGATGCTAGAGTAGATCATGAAAGAGTCAACAGCATAAATATCTATGGTTCCTGAAAATGCTTTGAAGTTGACTTCAGCTTCTCTTACAAGTTTCTGTCTACAAACTTCTCTAATTTTCAAGTAATTCTAGCATCAAGGTAAGTAAAAGTCTATTTTAAATGAAAATTTTGACATTTTTTATTTTTGTCTGGTTTCTGATATTAGCATTTTTCAACTTTATTATAAAACTATATATTATTTTAGTTGCATTATGATTAGAAAGTACTTGTGGATTTGGTGGAAAGGGACTTCTGCATTGTCATAGTAATACTCTATTTTTATTTTTCCAGGACTTGATGGTTATGTAAATATTGAATACAAGAAAATTTATGTTTAGGTTTATGGCTTATCATTTTTTATGTCCTTTAAGGTTATATTTGAATCTGTAGCACCTTTGATTTAATTAAAATAAATTCTCCTGAATAAGAACTATTAAATAAGCACTTAAGTGAGGGCTATAGGAATTATTGCAGTAATACTTTATTTTATACAAATCTTTTTGAACTTTTGCTGTTCTTTCAGCCCACAGTTGGCAAGAATGAGAATACTTTTGCTGAGCTATCCAGAGGAAGGTGTTTATAGGAACTGATTCCTATAAATTGAAATAAGCATTACAGAATTCTCAGTGGACTGATTATTTGGACCCTGTAGCATTCCATCATACTGCAGGCTGTGAGCCCTTCAAAGACAGGAACTTAGCTCATTGATCTTTACTTTCAGGATCAAGCATATAAATATATAAAATTAATGCTTAATGTATAGGTAAAGCTTACTAAAGATTTCTAGAATAAGTAAATCATTGTTCAGTTCAGTTCTGTCGCTCAGTCGTGTCTGACTCTTTGCGACCCCATGAACCGCAGCATGCCAGGTGTCACTGTCCATCATCAACTCCCAGAGTCTACCCACACCCATGTCCATCGAGTTGGTGATGGCATCCAACCATCTCTTCCTCTGGCGTCCCCTTCTCCTCCTGCCTTCAGTCTTTCCCAGCATCAGGGTCTTTTCAAATGAGTCAGCTCTTTGCATCAGGTGGCCAAAGTATTGAAGTTTCAGCTTCAACATCAGTCCTTCCAATGAACACCCAGGACTGATCTCCTTTAGGATGGACTGGTTGGATCTCCTTGCAGTCCAAGGGACTCTCAAGAGTCTTCTCCAACACCACAGTTCAAAAGCATCAGTTCTTCGGCGCTCAGCTTTCTTCCCAGTCCAACTCTTGGAAAAACCATAGCCTTGACTAGACGGACCTTTGTTGGCAAAGTAATATCTCTGCTTTTCAATATACTATCTAGATTGGTCATAATTTTCCTTCCAAGGAGTAAGCGTCTTTTAATTTCATGGCTGCAGTCACCATCTGCAGTGATTTTGGAGCCCAGAAAAATAAAGTCAGCCACTATTTCCACTGTTTCCCCATCTATTTCCCATGAAGTGATGGGACCAGATGCCATGATCTTAGTTTTCTGAATGTTGAGCTTTAAGCCAACTTTTTCACTCTCCACCTTCACTTTCATCAAGACGCTTTTTAGTTCCTCTTCACTTTCTGCCATAAGGGTGGTGTCATCTGCATATCTGAGGTTATTGATATTTCTCCCGGCAATTTTGATTCCAGCTTGTGCTTCTTCCAGCCCAGAGTTTCTCATGATGTACTCTGCATAGAAGTTAAATAAGCAGGGTGACAATATACAGCCTTGACATACTCCTTTTCCTATTTGGAACCAGTCTGTTGTTCCATGTCCATTTTGAACTGTTGCTTCCTGACCTGCATATAGGTTTCTCAAGAGGCAGGTCAGGTGGTCTGGTATTCCCATTTCTTTCAGAATTTTCCAGTTTATTGTGATCCACACAGTCAAAGGCTTTGGTATAGTCAATAAAGCAGAAATCGATGTTTTTCTGGAACTCTTGCTTCTTTGATGATCCAGCGGATGTTGGCAATTTGATCTCTGGTTCCTCTGCCTTTTCTAAAACCAGCTTGAACATCTGGAAGTTCACGGTTCACATATTGCTGAAGCCTGGCTTGGAGAATTTTGCGTGTGAGATGGGTACAATTGTGCGGTAGTTTGAGCATTCTTTGGCATTGCCTTTCTTTGGGATTGGAATGAAAACTGACCTTTTCCAGTCCTGTAGCCACTGCTGAGTTTTCCAAATTTGCTGGCATATTGAGTGCAGCACTTTCACAGCATCATCTTTCAGGATTTGAAATAGCTCACCTGGAATTTCATCGCCTCCACTAGCTTTGTTCGTAATGATGCTTTCTAAGGCCCACTTGACTTCACATTCCAGGATGTCTGGCTCTAGGTCAGTGATCACACCACTGTGACTATTTTTGCTTATTCACACTGCTTGAGAACAGTGCTTTCTTGATTTTATTATAAATCAGCCACTGTGACTTTTATTATAAGTCAGCCACTGTACAAATTATTTTTTTTTTGCCTTTTAAAAAAATTTTATTTATTTTTTAATTGAAGGATAATTGCTTCACAGAATTTTGTTCTCTGACAAACCTCAGCATGTATCAGCCATAGGTATACATATATCCCCTCCCTCCTGAATCTCCCTCCCAATCCCACCCCCTCTAGGTTGATACAGAACCCCTGTTTGAGTTTCCTGAGCCATACAGCAAGTTCCCGTTGGCTGTCTATTTTACATATGGTAATGTAAGTTTCATGTCACTTTTTCCATACATTTCACCCTCTCCTCCCCTGTCTCCATGTCCACAAGTCTTTCTCTGGGTCTGTTTCTCCATTTCTTCCCTGTAAATAAATTATTCAGTACCATTTTTCTAGATTCCATAAGTGAAAGTGAAGTCACTCAGTCATGTCTGACTCTTTGTGACCCCCATGGACTGTAACCTACCAGGCTCCTCTGTCCATGGAATTTTTCAGGCAGGAGTACTGGGGTCGGTTGCCATTTCCTTCTCCAGGGGATCTTCCCGACCCGGGGATTGAACCTGGGTCTCCCGCATTGCAGGAAGATGCTTTACCATCTGAGCATATATATGGATTAGAATATGATATTTATCTTTCTCTTTCTGGCATACTTCGCTCTGTGTAATCTAACCTCATTAGAACTGACTCAAATGCATTCCTTTTTATGGTTGAGTAATATTCCACTGTGTATATGTACCACAGCTTCTTTATCCATTCATCTGTCGGTGGACATCTAGGTTGCTTCCATGTTCTAGCTATTGTAAACAGTGCTGCAGTGAACAATGGGATACATGTGTCTTTTCAATTTTGGTTTTCTCAACGTATATGCCTAGGAGTGGGATTGCTGGGTCATATGGTGGTTTTATTCCTAGTTTTTTAAGGAATCTCCATACCATCTTCCATAATGGCTGTATCAGTTTACATTCCCACCAACAGTGTAAGAGCGTTCCCTTTTCTCCACACCCTCTTCAGCATTTGTTTGCAGACTTTTTGATGATGGCCATTCTGACTGGTGTGAGGTGATATCTCATTGTAGTTTTGATTTGCATTTCTCTAATAATGAGCAATGTTGAGCATCTTATCAAATTATTTTTCTTGTTAGTATTTGTATCATGGTTGCCTTCTACTCTACAAAATATAGATGATTTTTTTTTTGCCATGTAGTGAATGGATGGTAAAGAGTAGGGAAAAGCTATAATTTAGTTCATTAGTTCAGTTCAGTTCAGTCGCTCAGTCGTGTCCGACTCTTTGTGACCCCATGAATCGCAGCACGCCAGGCCTCCCTGTCCATCACCAACTCCCGGAGTTCACTCAGACTCACGTCCATCAAGTCAGTGATGCCATCCAGCCATCTCATCCTTTGTCGTCCCCTTCTCCTCCTGCCCCCAATCCCTCCCAATATCAGAGTCTTTTCCAATGAGTCAACTCTTCGCATGAGGTGGCCAAGTACTGGAGTTTCAGCTTTAGCATCATTCCCTCCAAAGAAATCCCAGGGCTGATTTCCTTCAGAATGGACTAGTTGGATCTCCTTGCAGTCCAAGGGACTCTCAAGAGTTCTGCAACACCACAGTTCAAAAGCATCAATTCTTCGGCGCTCTGCTTTCTTCACAGTCCAACTCTCACATCCATACGTGACCACTGGAAAAACCATAGCCTTGACTAGATAGACCTTTGTTGGCAAAGTAATGTCTCTGCTTTGAAACATGCTATCTAGGTTGGTCATAACTTTTCTTCCAAGGAGTAAGCGTCTTTTAATTTCATGGCTGCAGTCACCATCTGCAGTGATTTGGGAGCCCCCAAAAATAAAGTCTGACACTGTTTCCACTGTTTCCCCATCTATTTCCCATGAAGTGATGGGACCAGATGCCATGATCTTAGTTTTCTGAATGTTGAGCTTTCAGCCAACTTTTTCACTCTCCTCTTTCACTTTCATCAAGAGGCTTTTTAGTTCCTCTTCACTTTCTGCCGTAAGGGTGGTGTGATCTGCATATCTGAGGTTATTGATATTTCTTCCAGCAATCTTGATTCCAGCTTGTGCTTCTTCCTGCCCAGTGTTTCTCATGATGTACTCTGCATATAAGTTAAATAAGCAAGGTGACAATATACAGCCTTGACATACTCCTTTTCCTATTTGGAACCAGTCTGTTGTTCCATGTCCATTTTGAACTGTTGCTTCCTGACCTGCATATAGGTTTCTCAAGAGGCAGGTCATGTGCTCTGGTATTCCCATCTCTTTCAGAATTTTCCAGCCATTTTTTCATGCCAAGAAACAAGGACTATTTCTTTAGTCCTTTAAACCTGCTAGAGGTAATCAGAAATGTGTTGGACTGGAAAGTGCCATATTGGAAACATAAATAAGTACGATAATTACTAAATTTCATTGATTCTAAAAAGCCTATTTTTGGTACAGTAACATCTCTAAAATTTGGATACATCATATAATTGGTGTCTTTCATTTATAACTAACAGCATTTTTCCTTAATAGTACATAAAATAATAGTATGTCTTACAGTTGATGTCTTATATTTCTTTAGTACATTTTTAAATAATCACTGAATTTTAAGATCTTGAAATAAGAACCACATGTAATTGATTTTGGCATTTCCCTAACACATGATGTGAAATCTTACTATTTTGTGTGTATCAGTAAAGAAGGATTTCTCTTAAAATCTTTAGACTTGAATCTTTGGGTTCTATTAATTTAGAATGCTTAAAAATTTTTTTTGTATATTATTATATGGCAGTATAGCCCCTATTTTTTCTTCCATTGACTATATTAAACATTATTGGCATTTAATTACTTCTTTTATTGTTCCCTACTTCTTTTCATAGTTATAGTGTATCTTACTGTTAGGGATTCTTAGATTGAAGTTTCATTTCTCATTTGGAGATGGCTAGAGTGTGTGCTTCACGGATGAGGATAAACTGATTTAAGATAAGCTGATACAGTGCTGCCAGTTTTCAGTTATCCATGCTAGGAGAATGGATAATTGTCATTTGTGAATGATCTTCCTTCCCTTTATTTGTTATTTTATGGCTGGTACTGGTATGTAGCAAAGTCAAACTGGTTTGCATTTTAAAGCTTCACGTTTCCTCTTTAGAGCAGGTAATAATAAATACTGGAAAGGCAAAAAAAAAAAAAGAAAAGGCAATAGAATATGAGAATTGAAAAGCCTGAATAATACACAAACTGGATAATTGACCTCTGAACGATAAAAAGAAAAAAATGGGCTGTGGATTCATGCATTACTATTGAGCATTGTTTAGATTTAACTTTTGTTCACCACTGATTGAATTAAAGTTTGAGATGAGATGCTCTGTATCTCATTTCTAAACTCTCAACCGTTCAATCATCTCTCATTGTGAAGTCATGAGATTCAGACATGATAAAGCAATAATGAGAAGTTAAAAATCAGGGCTAGAAAAAAGTATATTTTAAACCTGTACTCTTCTAAAAGGGAGAAAAGCAATTATAAGAGTTTCAAGAATCAATAGAAATTGATATTTTATACCAAAGAAATCTTAAGACCTTGAGTTCTGCCCTCCCCTTCATCATGGTACAAGTAAAAAGAAATCAATAGCCCTAGAAACATAAGCTGTTAAAGATTGACATCCAGCAGTATTTTTGATATTTAAGGCATTGCTTCGTATTCTGATTCAGACAGTCTGTGTAATTAAGCATAAGAAATTGTTTTTAAATATAAAATTGTTTTCTTTTTAGTCTCCATATCTTTTATATATTTCATTTTGAAAACAGAATAAATGTTATGTATGGGTTTAAAAATAGTTCTTTGTATGGTTTCTATCTAGTTAACTAAGACATTTTAAATGGTCCTTTCTGTTAAAGATAAGTAGTTCTTTATTAAAAGTTACTAATGGACTCTGTCAGACTCCATTAGGCCAATTTCCCATCTCCTAATCTCTTAGCTCCTGCAGTAGAAGATGTAATCAAAAGATTCTGCAGCAGGTACTGAGTATGGGAATTGTCAGAGCCAGTGGAGGACAGTAGCTATATATGAGGCTTTGAAACTGAGCGTGAGAAATTTGAACTTGATGCTCAGTTTGGACTGTTAAGGGAAGTGTTATATGACTGAAGTAGGGAGATTATATGGATCTCTATAGGGTAAAATTCAATAGAACAGAGACTCTCAGGGCCAAAGTATTAATAGTTTTTGTGTCCTCAAGTATCAGTTCTCTACTTTTCTCCCAATGGCGCACACACAGCTCACAATGTTTACTTTAATGAAGATGTTTAAGGCATGTCCAGATTTTTGTGAAAATATGCTAACAATCTTGCATGGAAGTACACATTTTCTAAACACCATAGCTGCTTGTGGAGTACCACTTATTAATGGTTATTAACCATAACCAGATGCAGTTCATAGCTGGCTCTCAATAATACTACCTCCTTCTCTCCCATTCAGAAAAGCAAACTTTTGAATTCAAGTGAATAAAAAGTGATATTAGAAGAACAGCTTGGAATCGATTTTGATTATTTACACACTTGTGTAGTACATTATTAACAAATCAGTTGACATGGTTAAAATGTGACTGCTGTATACCACTGTGTTGGGACACTGCTTGAGAACAATGCTATATTGATTTTATTATAATTCAGCCATTGTGATTAATAATCCTGTACAGATTATTTTTCTTGATAGTGTTTGTATCATGGTTATCTTCTACTCTATAAAGTATAGATGGTTGGTTTTTGATCTGTAGTGAATGAATGGTAAAGAGTAGAGAAAAGCTATAATTTAGTTCATTACAATTCTTTTTTTATGCCAAGAAGCAAACTTACCTTTACCTTTTTCAAGAATATTCATTAAAAAAAACCAAAACAGAAACCAAACTTTCCAAACCAAAGGACATGAAAGGGAGATGGGATATTTATGTGGAAAGACCACAGAACTGAGAGGAACAAAGGAGAGACACTGGCTTTAAATATAGTAGAGTTAAAATATCTAAATACCTTTACCTAGAATATAAGGAATCTAAGGACAAGATTCCTTTGGTCTACTCCTGGGATATCACTTCCTGTCACTGTAGCTTTTCCTCAGCTTGGTTTCATGTCACTTCAGGGTTTAATCATATAATTTTAAAGGAAGGACTTTAACGATCATTTATAGATCTCCCTTATTCTTAGTCTAGCACTTATAATTCTCTGAATGGTCTTATTCATTTTTGGATTTGCTGTACCTGACACAAAAATTAGAAAGTATTCTATAAAGATTTATTAAGTTGGCTTAAAGAACTTAATGTACATTGATATTAGTAAGTCAGAATGCTATTAATAAAGTCGGGTAATTCTTTTTTAAAACTTTTATTCTTACTTATTTGACTGCGTCAGGCCTTTGTTGTGGCATGTGAACTCTTAGTTCTGGCACGTGGGGTCTAGTTGCCCAACCAGGGATCGAACTCAGGGCTCCTGCACTGGGAGCAAGGAGTCTTATCTACTGGACCACCCGGGAAGTCCCTAATGTCTGATTGGTCTTAGTAATTTTAGCACTTAAATGTCATCAGTAATTTTTTGTTTTTCTTGACCTTTTTTCTCTAACCAGATTTGCATCTGCTGGTGATGATGGAACTGTAGTTGTGTGGAATGCCCAGGTGTGTATTGATTCTATGTGGATTATCTAACACAGACATGACTCTATAGTTGAGTATGCATTCATAAACATTACCTGGAGATGAGACTGCATACCAGTAGACTGAGCCGAATTAATGTTTGAAAAGGGCTGCTTAGGATGAATCCATTTACAGTGAGGACCAATGTTTCATATATAGTTTTTTATTTAAGATTTTTCCTGAGAAACAAATGCTAAATTATGGAAATAAATGTCTTAATTTTAATTAAGCAAAATTTAAGTTAGCAGCTATGTACTGATTCTGAAAATGAATCAGGTGTTGATTTTTGTGAGAGACAGTTTTTTCCAAATTGACAATTTTTTCTGAATTTTTCTAAATTGTGTGACAGCATAATATTCTTCACATGTTTCACTTTAATAGTAATGTAATAAAAGGTTTATTTTAAAAAAAATATTTAAGGCTTTACCAAATTTCTCTAGGTCCTCTCTCCCTAATCCTTGGATTCTCAAAGTATTCTCTTGGGAAGCATTTATCTCCTCACCCTTGTTTGGATTGTTACCTATTCTGACTCCATCAGATCCTCATTTTTCAATGGCTTTGCCTGTGATGGACACAGTTTAACATTACATTCATCACATACATCATGAAATCCTGCAACCTTGGAGAGATTTGAAATTTATGTTACATTTTCTTTGCATTTTTGTATTTACTACTTGGGAAGTCAGAGACTGATGGATGAAGACATTGGATGGATGGGAATAGCTGTTGATGTTAAATAGAAATAGAGTCAATACTGACTTTATGAGTGGTTGATATATTATTGGGTATCTACATCCAATTGTTACTGTTTGTTGACTTTTATTCTGCAGTGTTATAGGATGAGATAATAAATATTTGGATAATGAAGACTCCCTATATTTTCCCTGCCTAGTTACTGATATTTTATACTTAATTTACACAATTATAATCTTAAAACCAAATGGAAAGTGTATTCCTTAAAGTTTCCTATAACAATCTGTTATTTTCTATTAGAAAATAATTAAAATTATTTAAGCCTACTCTTGTAGCATCTGTTTAGATTCTATTGCTTAAATTATAAAATCTAAGTAATTTCAGATGGAATGTATGTATTTTCTACCTGGTGGTTTTGCTTAATGTTGTCATTTAAGATTAAGTTATAAGATATAAAGTACTGTTAACATTTTTATTGATATTTCAGACAGGAGAAAAACTTTTGGAACTCAATGGACACACTCAAAAGATAACAGCTATTATTACATTGCCTTGTTTGGAAACTTGTGAAGAAAAAAATCAACTGATCTTGACAGCCTCTGCTGATAGAACAGTCATTATATCCTTGAATCTAGAACCAAGTGAAATAGCTATGGTGATCCAAGGGACCAGTACACACATTATTAGACTTTATCCTCCTGAGGCCTGTCTGTACATTCATGATTTAGCAAAAATGGTTTTGTTCTAGCCTTCATAAGACGCTTCTTGAAAGTATTAGGTGTCTGAAAAAAGATTGGAAGTAGCAAGTTAAGACTTATTGTTGATGGAAACTCCATAACTAAAGCTGTTCTTCCCAGCTTTATATAAAATTACAAAAGATGAAGGAAATGGAAGAATGTAGGCTTAAAAATATTTATCATCTCAGTTTGCTTTTCAATTTAGAGAAACAAAGATGAGTTGAACTGGAGAATAATTCACATTTTCTTATACGCTTATTGTACAGCAAAAGAAACTTAATGGTCCCAACCCATAAGAACCTTCTGACAATCCAAGTCTGGCAGAAAAGTGAATTAGCATGTGCTCAGTGTTTTATATGGAGAAGGCAATGGCACCCCACTCCAGTACTCTTGCCTGGAGAATCCCATGGACGGAGGAGCCTGGTGGGCTGCAGTCCATGGGGTCGTGAAGAGTTGGACACGACTGAGCGGCTTCACTTTCACTTTTCACTTTCATGCATTGGAGAAGGAAATGGCAACCCACTCCAGTGTTCTTCCCTGGAGAATCCCAGGGACAGAGAAGCCTGGTGGGCTGCCTTCTATGGGGTCACACAGAGTCGGACACGACTGAAGCGACTTAGCAGCAGCAGCAGTGTTTTATATATTTAGTATTTTAAAACAATTAAAAAATGTAAATTACCTTCCCTCCTTATACTTTTAGTTGAAAATTTAAGATGTAACAGCCATAGTAAAGTTTTATAAATTGCATGTATGTGCCAGGCATTGTTCTGTTTTGCATTTATTAACCCATTTAACCCTTATAATAAGTATTTTTATTATTTTCATTTATAAATAAGAAAAGAGAGGCACAGAGAGGTTAAGTAAATGGCCCAAGTTTGTGCAGCCTGTATAGGGCCAAAGGCAGTAGTCTGACTGCAGAGTCAGTGCTCTGAATCACTATGTGATACTGCTTTCATAAAATATTTTTCTTAAACAAAGTTGGCCTTTTTATATTTGTATGAGGAATTTAATCTGTGAAGGCTATAGCTAATCTTTCATTGCTTTTTTTTTTTTTAAGTGTCATAGAATAGCTTTAAAAAGTCTGTGCTTATCTGAGAATTCTATTCACATAACTTCAGGTGTTAGTGAAGTTGAGTTTTGGAGTAAGCCCAAAGATGTAGGTGTTTCTTAGGCTTCTGTAGAACTAAGACATACTTTATGACACACTTTAAATAAGCTTGTCAGCTGAAGTGATTTTTAGACAGATTGCCAATAGGTGGTAGAAATTCACAAAAAGATTTAGGTGGAGATAAAATACACTGTGGTGATGACAGTGTTGCATAATCAGGGGCATAAAATGCACTTTAGTATGTTTAGGTCACAGTAGCTTTACTACCATTGTTCTATTGAGGCACATGTTATTTTATGGACTGAAGCTATTTTTTGTTTGTTTTCCATATCAGTATAATCTCTGCAAAAATAGAATATAAAATTCTTTTTATTAGACTGCTTCTTAAGTACTAGAATACTATTTAGCTGCTAAGTCACTTCAGTCGTGTCTGACTCTGTGCGACCCCATAGATGGCAGCCCACCAGGCTCTGCCGTCCCTGGGATTCTCCAGGCAAGAACACTGGAGTGGGTTGTCATTTCCTTCTCCAGTCCATGAAAGTGAAAAGTAAAAGTGAAGTCGCTCAGTCATGTCTGACTCTTCGCGACCCCATGGACTGAAGCCTACCAGGCTCCTCCGTCCTTGGGATTTTCCAGGCAAGAGTACTGGAGTCGGTTGCCATTGCCTTCTGCTATACTATTTAGAGATAATTGTTAAAATTACTATTACAGGAGAGACATGGGTAACTGGGACAATATCAGTATAAACTTTAACGGTAAATGCTAGTAGAGAGTAATTTCCTTTGCTGAATGACTTTTCTTGTTAAAAATAATTTCAGGTTGCTTTGTTAGTAGTTCCATTTATTCAGATGAATTTTAAATTTATCATGCTTGGGTATTTGCTGTTAGCTAACTTCATTAATTAAATGCTGAGGGTAGATTTTTTTTTTTGTCAAATTATAATCTTAAGAGTCTATATATGTGTGTGTATATACATTTATATGTAAATATGTTCTCATATAAAATGTATATCTTACCATAGGAAATGGTATGAAAAATTTGAAAATCGTTATGTTCCTTAAATCAAACTAATCTTGGACCTTTTATGAGAGGTCTTGAAATTATTTTAAATATGGATATAGGTATTTGGTTACTGTCTTCTTTGAATTAAGATAACTAGTAAAATCATGCCAGGCATGTTGAGGGAGCTTTCAGTTAATGTTAATTAATGGATGTGATAGTTTTTAGTATGAGTATTTTATGTTCAGTGTTTATTAGATTATGGTAGACTGTTTTGGAGAGTAAAATTTAAAATTTTTATAGTTGCAATATTTAATGCTTATAAAGATTTGATATTCAGACCATCCATTCTGTTGGTATTTTCAAATGGTTTTATAGTAAAATTCACATCAAACTTATTTTAGATTATAAGCTTGCTATGCTAAGTTGATTTTTGTAATAGTATAAACACAAGGTACTTTATGCTTTGTATATTTTCTACAAAAATGTGTAATATTTATAATTTAATTATTAGAAAAGTTATCTCATAATTTTTTGAAATTCTGCTTAGAAATTATTTCTTAACATAAATTTAGGAATGGGATTGTGATACTGGTAGACAAGTTCAGAAAGTGTCATGCTTCCAGTCTACTGTAAAGGTAAAATCTTAATCAGATACTTTATGGTAATAATCTTTTTATTTCAGAAAAAGTTATCTAATGATTTAGATGAAATTATCTTTGTAGGTTTTAAAAATTATTTCTTATGCACATACCTACAGCTATTTGATTCTTCTAAGACTAGATTTTGGGGAGTATGTATATTAAATGCTAGAATGTTTGAATTTTAAATTAGAGCAAGAGATGAATCTCTATAGTAAGATAAGGAAAAATGTAGTACCTAGTATGTTTCTAGTCGGAGAAGGCAATGGCACCCCACTCCAGTACTCTTGCCTGGAAAATCCCATGGACGGAGGAGCCTGGTAGCTGCAGTTCACGGGGTCGCTAAGAGTCGGACACGACTGAGTGACTTAGCAGCAGCAAGCAGCAGTGTATTTCTAGTTGGTAATTCTAGGAAGGGATACTACTTTCCAAGTGATATGGCAGTAGCTAGTCTTTTTTTGTTGTTCTTTGTTTTAGCTTTAAACTTGAAACACGGAGCTATTTGTGCCTCACTATGTTTTCTGTAAAATCATAATTTAGTAGTAGTTACTTATTTCCAGAACAAAATCTTTTGTGGCTAATTGGTGGCTGGCTACTCTTAGGTTCATTTTATAAACATACTAATTGGGGCTTATTATTGATAGAAATTCTGCTACAGATTGGAGAAACAAACTTGGATAAGACTTGGTTACTTGCATTCCTATAGAAGAAATTACCTTAGATGGTCTCAGAAAGTGCTACTGTTTTTCAGTAATTTCAGCAGGCTTGGGGAAAGATACTAGTAAAGTGAAATAGTATTTCCTTATTTACTTTGAAGATTACTGATCTCTTGAAGGGAAAGGGTATCAACTTGTGGACATATTTTAAAACCACTGAATGCTTGAATTTCTAAACTGATAAATATTTTGCATGAATTTTACAGTGTTTAGCTGTTCTTCAGAGACTAGATGTTTGGCTCTCTGGTGGGAATGATCTGTGTGTGTGGAACCGAAAATTAGATCTTCTGTGTAAGACGAGCCACCTTTCTGATACAGGTAAAAACAAATCAAGGTACTTGTGAACCATGCTAGACACGAAAATAAAGACACAGTGAATCTTCAAAGAGACTTTGCATGAATACAACAGTAATATAGGAGCTTTTCTTTTTAATTCTGAATATAAGATGTAGTCATATTTTCCAATTCAGGTGAAGGGTTGTGTGAAATATATTTCCATTTCAAATTGAAAGGAAAAGATTTTCCCTCTTTTGGCTTCTTCACCCCTTCTAACAGAATTTCTCAAAAGTGAACAATAAAACCCTTTTCTTACATGTTCCTGGACCACGTCCTAAACTGAGTTTACCTGGAAGCATATCTTTATGACTTTACAAAAGTATTTTCTTCATTTGTGGGGTCATCAGACTTTGCATAGAGTCCTAAGGATGCCCTCATTTTACAGTTGGTTTTACTAAGGAAATTTCATTCATGTGAAAATGTAAAAACAGAATTCTGTTTTCTCAGAAAAAAATCAGTTTTGACTTAACATTGGTATCAAGGAACTTAAAGAATAAAAATTTATTCAGAATAAAAATATTTAAGTATAAATGAGTAAATTTAAATGACAGTAACCTTAAAATGAACTGAACTGAACCTTAAAATCATGTGATCCACTATTAACTATTTTTGTTTCTAAAAGTAATGAAACGAACCCATGGTCATCCTAGAAAGAGTACAGGCATGCCTTGTTTTATCGCACTTTGCTTTATTTGGCTTTGCAGATGATGCATGTTTCACAACTTGTTTGTGGCCACTCTGCATCATGCAAGTCTCTTGGCACCATTTTTCTGGAAGCATTTGTTCACTTTGTGTTTCTGTCAATTGTGGTAATTCTTGAAATATTTCACGCCCTCCAACAGCAAAAAGAATGACTACCTGAAGGCTCAGCTAATTGTTAATAGTTTTTTAGCAATAAAGTGTTTTACAATTAAGGTTCATACATTGTCTTTTAGACATAATACTATTGCACATTTAATAGATGACAGTATAATGTTAACAACTATTATCAGTTCAGTTCAGTCACTCAGTCGTGTCCAACTCTTTGCGACCCCAGGCACTGCAGCATGCTAGGCTTCCCTGTCCATCCCCAGTTTCTGGAGCCTGCTCAAACTCATGTCCATTGAGTCAGTGATGCCATCCAGCCATCTCATCCTCTGTCGTCCCCTTCTCCTCCTGTCCCCAATCCCTCCCAGCATCAGGGTCTTTTCCAATGAGTCAGTTCTTTGCATCAGGTGGCCAAAGTATTGGAGTTTCAGCTTTAGCATCTGTCCTTCCAATGAATATTCAGTACTGATTTCCTTTAGGATGGACTGGTTTGATCTCCTTGTAGTCCAAGGGACTCTCAAGAGTCTTCTCTAACACCATAGTTCAAAAGCATCAATTCTTCGGTGCTCAGCCTTCTTTATAGTCCAACTCTCACATCCATACATGACTACTGGAAAAACCATAGTTTTGACTAGATGAATCTTTGTCAGAAAAGTAATGTCTCTGCTTTTTAATATGCTGTCTAGGTTGGTCACAGCTTTTCTAACAAGGAGCAAGCATCTTTTAATTTCATGGCTGCAGTCACCATCTGCAGAGATTTTAGAGCCCAAGAAAATAAAGTCTGTCACTGTTTCCATTGTTTCCCCATCTATTTGCCACAAAGTGATGGGACCAGATGCCATGATCTTAGTTTTTTGAACGTTGAGTTTTATGCCAGCTTTTTCACTACTGTTATATGCAGTGGGAAATTAAAAAATTTGTGTGACTTGCTTTACTTTGATAATTGCTTTATTTCGGTGGTCAGGAACCAAACCCAAAATATCTCCAAGGTATGCCTGTTATTAAAGCATATTATTGTTAAAGCATATTATTGTTGTCTTAGAGTAGTAGGAGCCCTGTGAGTTGAATTTACACTTCTTTATTGGAACTAGCTTATCTCCACATGGGTATTATAAAATACTAGAAAAATAATATAATGTCTTAATAAAACTAAATCCCTATCTTACTAGGATTTATAGTTTAACTTCTTAGTTCACCACTTGATCACTAGTAATCTTGTTTGTAGTGGTAAAGAACACCCTGCCAATGCAGGAGACATAAGAGTGTGCGGTCAATCCCTGGGTCAGGAGGATCCCCTAGAGGAGGGTGTGGCAACCCACTCCAGTATTCTTGCCTGGAGAATCCCATGGACAGAAGCGCCAGGCAGGCTACAGTCCATAGGGTTGCAAAGAGCCAGACATGAATGAAGTGACTTAGCATGCACGCACACATGTTGTAAAATACTGAAATCAGGGCTAAAAAAGGACCTTTTGCATGTTAATGGAAATAATCACCTGTTATTGGAATTCCCCTTCCTTTGCAAATTAGCTTTGAGTACTGTACTTTAAGTAGTTACAGTATTGCCCTGTTTATCAGCAAGAGATAGCAGTAAACCTTTGAGAAAAGACCTTAAGTTGCCATTGGTGAGCTTTTCGTGATTTGGATTTTCCAAATTACCAGATGCCAAATGGTTAGCAGTACTATTAGATCCTTACTTTATGAAACTCCGTTCACTAAGCCTTGCTTGATTTATGGACTGGCAGGGCTTTTAGGGACAATTATTATGTATTTGTAAATAAGCAAAAATAATCTCAGTATGATAAAATGGAAGGAGCCTTGGACTAGAAAACAGGACATCCATGCCCTTTCCATCACTATGGTCTGTGATTCTGTGCATTAAGTTGCTACTTCTGGATTATTGAGTTTACAGTAATTTTATTTCATAAATAATCAACATTTTTTTGATAAGCTGTTTTCTGCATCTGGAATTCTCTGCTGTTCTCCCTCCCCCTGCTCTCCTCTCTCTCCTACTTCTTTATCCTGTACACTGCTGCTCCCGTTTCTCCTCCTCTACCATCAATGCCCTGTCCTTGACCATGGAAAAATATAAAACATACTGGTAAAACCTATGTGGAAGAAAGATGTTGGCCAGAAATACTCCCCGAGTGGGAAGGTAAAGCAGATGAGAATATTTTCCCAATTAGCATATGTGTTATGAATTACTGTATAAAAATTACATATATTTTTAAGGGAAAAGTTAACTTTAATTAACAAGTTTTGTGCCAACACATATGGTAATTCTAAATCTAACACGTGAATTCTTTAATTTTTGCTGACAAAAGTGATAATTATAACATATCTTACAGAAGTTGTGGTTATCCTAAAATCATTTCATGATTCAGCTATAAAAAATGTACTTAGCACTGTATGCTTAATAAGTGAAATGTAATAGAATGTTGAATCTGATTATTCTAGTAATACAAGGAATTTTGTAAATGTACTGATCGATTATAAACATACTATTTGAAGGCCATTTTCTTAGCTGTTGACTGTTGGCTCATTTATTTGCTGCCAGGGAGTTCACCCAGGCTTCTTAAATTTACATTGAGGAAAAATGCCAATTTTGTATTCCATTTGAGCTAGCCATCTTGTAAATGGCAATGATGATTATCTTAAGGGGTCCCTGGTAAATAAGTTTGCCATAATAGTACAAATATTCAAAGAGAATTTTCTACCCTTAATAAATCAATAAAGCCTTCGAGAGATTTTACTGACTTTTCACAAAGTCGTTTTCACATGCAAGTGTGATGTAGCGAATTGTGTGAGCTTTATTGTTACCATCCCCTTTGAAGAAATGACTAATATAAATCTGAAAATGTTTTTGATCTAATCTATTAAGAAAATAATTTAACTTTTATATGTTTTTGAAGGGATCACTGCTTTGATTGAAATACCTAAGAACTGTGTTGTGGCAGCAGTTGGCAAAGAACTGAGTGAGTATGATTTTCTCCCCCATCATTTCTTCTTTTTTAAAATTTTAAACTAGCCTTGTGTAAACATTTCGGAAAGACTAATTTGACTTTTTATTTAAAGGACATCTTTCCCTGCCCCCAGTCTTGACCTCCTGGAATTATTGAAGTGATATGGAACCTGAGACATTTTCAAGATGTTAGGTCGGCTCTTGTACCACACTTGGTCTAGCATAGGCAAGTGGGCAAGGTAGCCCGCTCCTCTGACGCTGGAGAGGCCTATTTACATCCCACAGTCCTCTCTGTTGACCCACACTCACTCACTCAGCAAAAACTTTAGCTACATAAAAGAACGCCAACATTCTGAAAACTAAAAACGAGCTGGGTTTGGAAGAGGGTTATTATGGGAGTTCAGTAAGACAGGAGCTGTGGAAACCAGAGTGGGACCCGTCTTCTTGGAGGGTGGAGTTTGCACCATTTCCCTCAGAGTAGTGGGATGGCAGGAGGGAGAATGAGAGGATGTGGTAAATGTACTGATTATGAACATGCCATTTGAAGGCTAGTCTCTTACTGTTGACTGTTGGCTCACTTATTTACTGCCAGGAGTCTGCAGTTTAAAAAAAAAACAAACCTATTATGCTCATTACCTTATGGATAAAAATTGTGTGCTGAGAAGTTGCTTTTTAAAATCTGCTTTTTTTCTTGAAGAATTTGTCTAATGAAGCCCAGAGGGCATTTGATATTACTTGTGCTGCTACTTCTAGATGCCAGTCTCGAGATTTACTGTGATCACCAGTTGGCATGTTTGCAAATGCCAGTGAGAAATGAGCTAATGGTTTACCGGTTGTAAGCTGCTATCTGCAGGCTCTGCTGCTTTGCAGTCAGCTTTTTCTTTCTTCCACTGAATTTCCCTGTGTAGTCATGTCTGAGAAGTAATTTTTAGACCCAATGCTTATGCTTGCTTTTCATAAAGCAGCTTCTAAAGATAAAATTTAGTGTTTAAGTTTTTTTTCTTTTGTTCTTCCTTGCAGAAATTCAGTTTTCCCATGTTCTTTATTATGCTGGAAAGATGCCTCGCTTTTCCCTGCTTTTTACCTCTTGTTGCTAATCAATCGCTTGTGTTTTGCTGGTTTTACTCTCAGTGGTTCTCAAAATGTTGTGTGCATGAGGATGACCCGAAGGACTTGTTAAGAACACAAAATACTGGGCCTTACTCCCCGAGTTTCTAGTTCACTACTTCTGGAGTGGGGCCTGAGCGTCTGCATTCTAACATGCACTGCGAGTGCTGAGGTGGTCGGTCTGGGGCCATTCTTTGAGGGCGGCTGCTCTAAATATTTTGGTCCACTTCTTTCCATCTCACTAGTGTCGCTCTGTTCAGGTACTCTTCTCCTCTTTTGCCTGGTTGGACTGTTGCGATAGTCTCCTGACTTATTTTCATTCCTCTACTTTATTTATTTTTTTGAATGTGTACTTAACAATGTGCAAACTATATTTTAGCCATTGCCGTTGTCTGGAGAACACATTGAAAGTATAAATATTTACGAAAGATTATTGTATTCAGATAATGATGAAGTATTAGTAAGATGTCTAAATATATGTAATGTGGAGTGTCCAAAGGGCTTCCCAGGTGGCTCAGTGGTAAAGAATCCGCCTGCCAATGCATGACATACAGGAGGCCCAGGCTGGATCCCTGGGTTAGAAAGATCCCCTATAGAAGAAAATGGCAATCCATTCCAGTATACCTGCCCGGAGAACCGCACAGACAGAGGAGGGTCACAAAAGAGAGTCAGACATGATTGAGCATGCATGCCCAGAGTGTCCAAATATAATCACCCCATGATAGAGTTAGTAGCAAGTAAAATAAAATCTCTTTAAGTATATGCCTGTTCAGCATGCCTGCATGCTTAGTCGTGTCCGACACCTTGCAACCCCCTGGACTGTAGCCCGCCAGGCTCCTCCGTCCATGGTCCATAAGGGCTCTCCAGGCAAGAATACTGGAGCAGGTTGCCACTTCCCTTTTCAGGGGATTTTCCTGACCCAGAGATCGAACCTGTACCTCCTGTGTCTCCTGCATTGCAGGTGGGTTCCCTACCTGCTGAGCCATCAGGGAAGCCCTTACATTGCTAATTTATGTGGCTATTGGCATATATTTAAGATACTTGCAAACTATTGCACAAATATTGTGACTGTTTGAATCCATATCAAAATTTGGATACCAGTGAAATTAATTCACCATGATATAGCTGCTTGGTTGGCTGGATAGGTATGGCCATTCCCTTCTCTGTTTTAGCGGTTCTAAACAATGTTTTCAGTGAAAACATTGAAAACTCCAAACTGGAAACAAAATAAGCTACCATTTACCACCCTCATTTTGTAAAAATAACTTTTTAACAACAAAATATGAAGAACATGACCTCAGGAAAAAAGTATAGGGCTTTAAATTTAATACATTTAGTTTTATTAAGAACAAACAAACTTATGTGGCCTTATTTTTTTTCTCATTTTTGCTCGAGATGAATGAAATCTTTGCCCTAAGGATGAATGTAATCATGCCTACACAATGAAGTCCACGCCTTTCAGCATATCAAGTCCTGCCTTCCAGGATCTCCCTCTGCTTCCCTTGAGTCCTGTCCCACTGCTGGCTAATTTGCATTTCCTGGAGCCCCCAGCCTGAGGCGGTTCTCACCACCGTCCTTTCTCTTGCCACCTGTATTGGACTTGGCCATCTCCCCCTGCTGCCATGGAGTCTTGCGTAACTGCTGGCTACTCCACATTTCCTGGAACCCCCCAGCCCGAGGTGGTTCTCACCTCTGCCTTCCTTTCTCTTGTCAGCCATCTTGGACTTGACCACGTAATTCATTGTCCTCTTTAATCTGGCTCATTACTACTTACTCTTTAAGAGCACAGCTCTAGTATTTCTTTTTCAAGGATGAAGCCTTGCTTACGTTATGCCTCCCCTCCCAGAGGTTTTACCTGTGTATTCTCATAGTCTCATGTCTACCATTTAAGTTACCACTCTAAAAACTTATGTTTGCTTTTTGGTCTCTCTTTGCCCTGCCCCTTCAGAATATTAGTGCCTTGGTGACTGAAACGTTCTTCATTTTTCTCCTAGCAGATAAACAGATTTTTATCGAATGAATTAGTGAATTCATTGAAATAGTAATAAACACTGATGCCTCAACAGAAATTGGAATATCATCTAAAAAAAGGAAGAAATTAAAGTTGGTTTTATTCAAAATAATTTATAAAAAATACAAATATTCTTAAAAATAAGGGTTTCCATTTTACTTAGCCTCAAAATAGGGCTTCCCTGGTGGTTCAGACACTAAGGAATCCTCCTGCAATGTGGAAGACTTGGGTTCTATCCCTGGGTTGGAAAGGTCCCCTGCAAAAGGGAACGCCTACCCACTCCAGTATTCTGGCCTGGAGAATTCCATGGACAGAGGATCCTGACGGGCTACAGTCCATGGGGTTGCAAAGAGCTGGACACCACTGAGTGACTTTCACTTTAACTGTTTCATAAAGTAAATATGTAGTGTCATTTTCCTTATGAAAAATAAGTTTTATTCCTCTAAATGTACTATCTTTTCTATTTCTAAGACAAGCTTGTGCCCCTGTCCTTGGTTTTAACTGTTCCATACCAATTTCTCTTTTTCTAATGTGAATCTTCTCAACAGGAAATAAAATTTCTGTGTGCACTGCCTGTAGTTCCTTTGAGGCTTTTATTAGCTGGGCAGGACTATCATCACTCTTTGAGTACTTATCCTGGTTCAAAAGTTCAAGATTTTTCTGTTAACCCTTTTTTACAATTGACTTGCTTTTCTTTTATCTTCTAATTCATGTTTATTTCCTTGAAGTTATTACATATGTGACCCTTGTGAATACTTGATTGTAGAGACTATATTTATGAACTTAAGTTTCTCATTATCTTTAGTTCTTTGTAGTTTTTTGGTCAGTGTTTCAGTTTGTTCTCCCTGTTAGTTGCATTAAACAGTAGAGTACCTGCTTGTTATTCTGTAATCTTAATCTCAGCGTCATTTGGTAGTATTCCAACTACAGGAGAATTTTCGCTCTATTTTGCTAGGTATCAGAAAGAGTCCTTTTTCTGATAGACAACCACAGTTTCTGAGACCTTCATCTGACAGCCACAGTTTCAATGTGAATGGCTATCAGTAAATGTGCCCAGAGACATAGAAGGAAATGTGGTGTGACCTGTTTTCCAGACAGAAGTATGAGAAAGAAAAGAAACTTAGTAATAAGCCATCACTTGGGAGGAATATGACCTCTGAGATACTAGTTTTTCCAAGCTGTGAGCAGCCACAGCACTTGGTGCTGGGGCCTGTTATAGCACCGACTGCATTGATTCTGAGCTTGTTTATAAGTCTCACTCCCACTCTCAATGACTATTACAGGGCAGTAACTGGAGCCTAGTCATATATAATATCTAAGTTCCTGGAGCATCGTAATAAGCGTTCAGTAAATGTTTATTGAATCTTTCCAGTTGATTTGATTTTGAGTTTTCTATACTGTTTAATGTTAGGATTAACACAATTTTATATAAAACTGTTTGTTAAACTCAGTTGAGTAAAGCAACACTATAGTCCAAAAGAACTGTATAACACACAAAAATTGTAAGGCATATCTTCTCAGAGAATTTGTAATTTAATGGTGTAAGCTTAGATATCAATTTGAAAAGTAAATAAATAAAAACTGCTGAAGTCTTCACCGATTTGAGGTTAGGCACAAATTCATAGCTTATTTTGCAGCAGTATTTACTGGCCTGGCGTGAGGAGAGAAGGCTAATGGTTGGGGGTGATTCAGGGATCCGGACCAGTGCTGACTAAGGAGAGAATGAGGTGGGAGAGCTGGTCATACACTGAAGGCTTAGGGAGGATGGGACTTAATGGTTGGTGGGGGTTTAGAAGAGTTTTAATAAAAGGAACAGAGTTTTGAGGTCACACTTGGGATTTTAGTAGATCATTGCAAACATCTCAAGGATTTGAAAGAAATGAAGTACTATGAACAAGACTGTCTTTGGAGATGGGTTTTTTCAGTATTTTAGGTATTTGTCACTTAGTGAAATATTAGTTTTTTGAGCAGAAATGGAACTTTATCTTCTTTGACTATTTCAGTAAAATTATATTGGTCTTTTCGTTTAGTAATTTTCAGGTTGGTAGCAGCCACAGAGGGATCACTAGGATGGGATATTCTTGAAGTTAAGCGCCTCCTTGATCACCAAGATAATATTCTCTCACTGGTTAATGTCAATGGTAAGCTCATTGTGTCCATGTTTATATTATGTACAATTTTTTACTTGTTAACCTGTTTTGAACTTTAGTCTTATTTTGTCGTAGGATTCTAGAATTAACATCATGAAAATGATGCTATTAATAAGGAGAGAGTGGCAGTCTTATTTTCTGAGGTTTAAACCAGTAGAATTCATCAAGTTTCATAGATTGGTAGGTCTTAGATTTAGGCATGGGGGAAGGATGGAGTTGGGCAGAGAAAAGGAGAAAAGAGAAAAGGAGACAGCATACTTACCTCAGGGGTTACTTGGCAGCTGTGGGATGATTGTCGTAGGCTATCAGTACTAATGCTTGGTAGCATTTTGGCTTTGGGGGCAAATGGTTCTGGCTCTTTTCTCTTTTGAAGGTCACACAGGACAAAATTATATACCACTCTATTTACAGTAGAATGGGCTGGATTCAGTCCATCATTGAAGAACCAGAGAATAACACCAAACTAAAGGTCTGCAGAAACGGATCATACCTGCCCTTCCTCATGGCTGTGTGTTTGGTTTGCCAGACTTTGTATTTGGCTTTATCATGATTTTAATGAGTATCTCTTGTGAGGTGAACCTGATATCAGATGACAGGATAGGATCACAAACCAAAAATCCTGGGATTTAGCTACTCCACTTTCAAATAAACTGATAGCTTATATCATCAGAGCTCTCCTGGGTGGTCTGGGCTCTGAGGTCAAATGTGAGGACTCTTGGGTGGCTCCAGTTTGATAGTCTGGAGGAGACTTGTAAGAGCGTCCTGTAAGGATGCTGTGAATATGTTGTAGGGGAGTGCACTGCACCCCCCGACCTAGGCTGGCTCTTTCTGAGCAATACTTTGTAGAAACATGAGGCAAAGGGAAAGGGCCACAAACAGTACTAAGTGTAGTCTCCATCTGTAGGCTGTTGAGTCACGTTTTCAATTACATCAGTGAGAATGGCCCGCTCAATGCCAGAAACTTCCTCTCTAATAACTATTTACTTGTTCAAACTAGCTGCAAGTCTTTCTGAGGACTAGATTATCTGTATGATAGAAATAACAATGTGAGGGGCACCCCTTTTGTCTTTTTCTGGGGACTCTTTCCTTTAGCCATGGTGGCAGCCCAGAAGGCAGGTTCTTATTTGGAAGTTCCTCTGACACTGAGCCAGCAGCCCCAAGGCTGGAGCTGTTGAGAAGAGCACGGCAGTGTCCTGGCCGTTACAGTGGTCACATGGTCACACCTAGTTGTCCCGTTTTAGCAGTGAAGTATTGGGACCAGGGGCTGGCATATTTCTGTAATGAAGTTGAGGGAGCCTCAGCTTCAGGGCACTTCTCTGTACCTCTCTGTGATGTACACAGATACTCAGAACAGTTGAATTAAGAATGCTCTTGTCAAGTCTTTCTTTGCCATCATCTTAAGAAAGGGAAAAGGGAAAGCTAAGGCAAAAAATAATTTGTTAATGGAAATTACAGAAAACCCCTAGTACTTTTTACTTTATAAATTCCATGACTATAAAATCACACTACAGAATGCTAGCAAGCCAAAAGCATATTTAGGAATCATATGGATGAGTAGTTTGGTAAAATTTGAGAATGATACTGTGACGGTCTGTCATAATAGATGTGTCTACCATGCTGCAGATTTAGCCATCCTGAAGTGAGTATATTGTACAGTTCCCAGTTCCACCCTCAGCCCTTTATCCCCACCAATTACCAGTTAAAATGTGGCCAGTTACTGGGTTTATAACTCACAGGGAAAGTGCACGTTCAGTGAGTTGGTGCTAGGACAACCTTAGCAGAGCGTTTGTTTGTAGCAGAACTCGCACAAATGTGGATAATGAATACTGGGTTTGCCCAAGAGCTCTGAATGCCTCTGCAGAGATTGTCTAAGACCAACGTACAAGGTAACCTTGCTTATCTCTTCTGGCAGAAGGCTCTAGGTGCTGCTGCTTTATTTTATTCCTTTTCTTGTTTTATACTGACAGCATGATATGGTAGTATTAGAACTTCTGAGGGATGGGTAGACAGGCTTCAGGTGAGATTTTCGTACTAAGTGACTTCTGATACTTGCCTAAGGGTCAAAGTCCATCCACGTACAATACATTATTGAGGCTGTTTGGTGTGAAGCATTTTGAATGACTAGTTTGGGATAATGTACACAGCACTAAACTGCACTGACTCAGGTCAGTGTCAGCATTTCGTTTCTAGTGAAAAATTATAACTGGGCTCAAGTACTTTGCTTCTGTTGCCTGGATGAATTACAGACACTTGGAGGAGATCAGAGCAGGCAGCTGTGTGGTCTCAGTAGGTTAGCTCTGGTATGGTGACATATGCAGAGGTGGAGTCAAGAAGAATCTTCACTTGTTAATGTCTCTGGTTCTTTTGTAGTTTGAGTGAGATTGAAAAGAGGAGGGGAAGGGATGGAAAAGAAGGTCATGGAAAGATTTCTCTCCACACATGAGAAATGAACTTAATTCTTCACAGACTGAATTCCAGAGAGTCTGTTAATAAACTATGGAAACTGGACTTGGAACCAAGGAAAAATACTATTTACCTGTATGATTGCTGATAATTCTTTATTTTGAAGAGATTGTTCATCTAGTTATTAGAGATTTCTGTCCTGGTTTATTTGATAAATGAGATAGTTAAATCATAACTACTCGTCCATGTATTCCTAAATTACAAGTAACTGGATGTTTTAATACTATTAATATGAAATAATACCAGGGGCTCAAAATAATACCAGGGACTCAAAAGATAACATTCAATGTCTTTAAAGTGGCTACACATTTATTATTTAATTTTATTTCTACAATCATCTTCATTTAATGCCTAAGAAATGCAAGATAGAAAAAGGTTAAATGACTTTCTAAAGGTCAACCACATGGCTAGTAACAGGCTGAGTCAAAGTTAAAACTTGAGTTTCTAGACTCACAGTGCGCTGCTCTGCTCCACCTTCCTCTATAAAGGAATTAAATCACATTTCTTTATGATAGTTTTCAGTCTTAGCAGTTGTACATTTTCCTTAAATATATAATTTGTGAAGTGTCTTAGCCCACTAATTTCATTTTCATTAAACATTTTAAAAACTTGTTATTGTGCAAGTAATACATAGTCATAATAAAAAAATGAAATAGAAATATAAAAAATGTAAAAATGAAAATGAAAATCATTCATGTAGTATTAAGTAGAGGTTCACGTCCTTCTAGGTGTTTTTCTGGGCATGTATACGTATGGTGTGCTTTTGGTAACAGCTTGTCATGAGTATATTTCTGTATTAACATGACATACTTTTACAACTTAGTTTTTGGTAACAGCATTACTGTTTCATTTCGTGGATGTCTGATTTATTTATTCAGTCCCCAATTGGTTTCCGATATCTTTAGATAGTCATTAGATAGATCATGTGTGTGTGATGAAGTTCCCATAAAAATTCCCACAGTGTGGGGTTCAGAGAGATTCTGGGTTGCTGAACACGAGTGGCCTGCTGGAGGGGGCCGGGTGCTCTGAGACGCCTCCCACGCCCCTTGCCCTGTGCGCCTCCTCCCTCTGGAGGGGCATCTGTCTTTCGGCATACCCTGTATGATAAAGTGGTGAGGTTGTTTTCCTGAGTTTTGTGAGCTGCTCTAGCATAGTAACTGAACCTGAGGAGGGGATGTGGGACTCTTCAGCTTACAGCCAGTTAGAAACACAGGTAACAGCCTGGATTTACAATTAGTATCTGAAGTGAGAGAAGTCCTGCAGGACTGAGACCTTAACCTGTGGGAACTGACGTTATTTCCAGGTAGATATGGCCAAAGCTGAGTTAAATTGTAGGGGCATTCGGCTGGTGTCGCATAATTGCCTGCTGTGGGGAAGACCCCCACACGTCTGGTGTCAGGCGTGTCGTGAGTGTGGGAGTACAGAGGAAACAGAAATGTGACTTTTTCTTAACTGTATATGATCCAAGGTAAAATTCTTTTGTCTTTGTTCCCCAAATACTTAACCAAGTATTCCAGCATGACTTCTTTCTTTCTCCGTTGAATTGAAAAGCAGTTACTGTCATTTACTAAATGTGTGAGTAGACTTGAGTCTATTTCCGGTCTTTCTGTTCTGTTAATCTTCCTGTTTGGCTTGTCAGGTTACCTCCCTGTTGTTAATACTGTGACTTTATAGAGCAGCACTACTCGGCAGTTCATTGGTTTTCACCGTAGCCCAGGTAAATGATCAGTAAAGAGACGTATGAACTCTGCCTAGATGTCAGTTTTGTATCTGGCTCCCATGTTGGGGAACTCATCGTCTGGGACACCCTGGGCTGGACCGTGCAGGCCTGCGAACGCAACTTCTGGGACCCATCTCCGCAGCTGGATGCTCAGCGGGAAATAAAACTCTGTCAAAAGCCAAACGACGTTTCTATTCATCATCTCACATGGGATGAAGAGGTAAAAAAAGTGGAGAAAAATTTCTATAATCTTAACATCTTTTACTAAACTCAGTTTCTAATTGGGAAAATTTAATGTCATGATATAGAAAGGTGTCATTCCTTGCGTCCAAGTTGTGCTTTAAAATGTATTGATGTATTTCGAAGATTACATCATTTGCTTTAAAAAAAGCATTTTAATCTTTTACCACCTCCTTGAGGCAAGGAGGTGATTAAATGGCCACAGATTTTAGAACCCATTGAAGTTTTGAGCTGTATTAAATATTCCCATAGGATCTGAGGATAATGCTTAAAATTGTTTTAAGGAACACTTTGGAAAGAATCCTTTTGAAGATTCCGGTGCATTTCCTGGAGAAATAAAGGGAATTAGAAACTTCAGGAATGCCTTTCTTTTAGTCTTCTAGCATCCTGGGGCAAGGTGATTGTGTGAGAATTACAGATTTCAGTCCTTCAGGCCCGTTGCTCTTGAAGCACGTTACATCTTTTTTTGCAGTAAGAGATTAGTACCAAAGGACTTCTGAATCTTGGCTCTGATCTGAACATCTCCTCTTTTAGCTTTAGGAGCTCAGAAAATATGTTTAAAATGGGGTTATTTTTCTAAATCTAATCACAAGAAATGTTCGCGTTGTAAACTTTGAGGAAAGGGGTTGGAGGAGGCTGTTACCTTTATTTTGTGCCTCCCTATACTGTTTAAATCTTACAATTTTATGTTTTTTTATTTTTATTTTAAAAATGAGTAATAGTGTTCTAGATGGGGAGAGCATGATCCACTTTTTTTTTTTGGCTTTCTTTGAACCTCTTACTTTAAAAACCAAACCAAAATAGAGCAAGAATAGGTAAAGAACATTATTGTACCTAAAGATTAAGTTTCTTTATATTCTAACTTTACTTTGGGGGAAAAAGAGTACTAGGGTGGGTTGCCATTGCCTTCTCCAGGGGATCTTCCCGACTCAGTGATCGAACCCAGATCTCCCACATTGTAGGCAGACCTTTACCCTCTGAGCCACAAGGGAACCCCTGAATATATATGATAAAAACAATAGTCTCAGGAAAGATAGAAACTAGATTTCTAAGAGTTGTAGCCCTAAAAATTATATTTTTAATTTGATACCTTTTTCTCATTGTTGTAAAAATTAGTGCTTTAAGTTTTTTCATTTTGCATTCTCTTTCATCTTAAAATTTTGATTGATGTTTATTAAATGCTTAATAAAGCATTACTCAGTTTTCCCTCATTTTCTTTCTTTTATAAGAGTTTTTTTTTCTTTCTATGGGGGGTCAGTTATTGTTAATGACAAGAGATTGATAGAGTGATTCTGTTGAGTAAATACTGTCCCAAAGCTTATTAATTCTCTAGTTGTATTGATAATTTTGTGGGTTTTGATAAAGCATTTGAACTCTGCACAGATTTCTTGGTCCATATAAACTAGTTTCTGGGGTTTCTTTGCACTGAATGTTTCCCAGGGCTCTAGATTTTAGCAAGCTGGCTAGCTGTTTTTATTTTTGTGTATGGCACTGGTCCTTAGCTAGCATTGCTGTGTGCAGAACATCAGTCCTGAGGGTCAAGGGAGTCATTGCAGATTTAGAGTCTGGTAAGCCTTGGAGGCATGTTTGGTTGAGATGCTATAGGTCTGAGTTGGCATTATAGCCTTTGAGGCTGCATGAGAAGTGTTCTCTAGTGAGAACAGGAAGGGAAAAGGATTTTTGAAAGGTCTGTCTCACTGGCATACCTACTGAGTAAGAATAAATGATTCTTAGACAAGAGCCTCTAGAAGTCTAGTGATTTGCAAAATAAGTTCAAAAGCTATGTGGTATGGTATGAGGCAAGAATAAGGAACTGGAGTAACATGACCTGAATTCCAATACCACCTTTCATGTCTTAATTTTTTGTGTGACTTTAATCTTTTATTTTGACTTGTTATTCTGCAAAATAGCTTTTCCTACATTAATGAGATGTTGTGAAGCTGAAGTAAGATAAATATTGGTGAAAGTACTTTCAAAAGATTAAAGCTGTTTTAGTAGAAAGGAAAAATGGAAATTTAGTAGAACTGGAAAAAATGTCTTTGTGAAACCACTATATATATATCTCTGCCACTCTAGCATATGCTGTTTTGTATACTTCATAGTTCTTGTGATGCTTAAGATGTGGAGCCCAAGTAACTTTGCTCACATTTTTCAGGCAGAAGAAGCTAAGTAGTTTCCCAACGATACGGTATTATGTGAATGAAAACCCAGGGTGGACCCCAGCAGCTCCGCCTCCACTGCACCCGTCTTCCAGCCGCAGCCCCTGCTCTAGCTGTCACGTTTCAGTAAGGAAGGCAGGGATGCTGCGGGGTGTCATACATAGAGTTCGCTCTGTATTAGCAGTTGTGTCCTTCGACCTTCTAAATGCTGAGCTTTCCTTTGTGCTTTGATATTTTTGGACTTTAGAGGGCAGTACAGTAATTTGGGCTGAAGGCTAGGAATAGGGAAGGCAACAATGACTTTGTGATCTCACACCAAGGCTGGAAATCTGTTACTCTGGGTAGCGGTGTTCGTTTTATGTGCATTTCTGAACTTTTATCTTCCGCAGAATGTATTTGTTGCAGTTGGAAGGGGTTTATATGTGTATAACCTTCCAATGAAGCGTGTGATTGCCTGCCAGAAAGCTGCGCATGACTCCAGTGTCCTGCACGTTGCCAAACTCCCAAACAGGTACGAGTCTCCATCCACTCCGTAACAGGTGGGAGAAACGCACAGTTCCCAGGGCCACCAGTGTAACTGCTCAGGGCGCAAAGTCGCCTGGCTCTGTTGCTTGACCAACAGGTTCTTTTGAAAATGGAGACTACCCTATGGCTGTCTCTAACAGAAGAGTTTGTGGCAATATATTACAAAACTTATAAACAGCAGGGTTCAAACAAATTATTCTGAATTTCATTGTAAGAAGAGAGAATTTAAAAGTTGGTATTTATTTTAATAGTTAGAAGACTTTGGGGCACTATGTTCTAATTTTTTAATATTTTCCACAAAGCCACCTTTTTGGTAGTGTTGCTTATGGCCAGAATTAAATGGTGGTCTCCTTGTTGGCTGAGGCTACTAACTGAGGGCTTTCCTCTCAGGGCAGATGTGGCCATTGAGCTTCTAGGGATGAATTCTATGAAGGAAATGGTAGTATTTTTGGGGTTTCCCTGGTGGCTCAGCTGGTAAAGAATCTGCCAGCAATGCAGGAGACCCCGGTTCGATTCCTGGGTCGGGAAGCTCCCCTGGAGAAGGGACAGGCTACCCACTCCAGTGTTCTTGGGCTTCCCTGGTGGCTCAGATGACAAAGAATCTGCCTGCAATGTGGGAGGCCTGGGTTGGATCCCTGGGTTGGGAAGATCCCCTTGAGGAGGGCATGGCAACCCACTCCAGTATTCAGGCCTGGAGAATCCCATGGACAGAAGAACCTGGTGGGCTACAGTCTGTGGGGTTGCAGAGAGTTGGACACAACTGAGCAGCTAAGCACAGCACAGCAGTATTTACTCTGCAGGATACTTTCAGAGTGAGAGGGGAGAGAAAGGAATGGGGCTTCTCAGGATATTGTGAGAGTATAATTCATAACCTGTTTTCCTGCATGCATTTTTTAAAATGGAAGCGATACGTGTTTGAAACATTTGAGCTAGTCTCACACTATAATGCATGCCTTTCCTTTGTATTGTAAAGCCATGTTAAAGTGTGATTTTTTAATCAGCTCCCGCCAGGAGCTGGATGAAAGCAGATAAAGGCTGCGCTGATGGTTTTCCCTGCGCTCCGAGCACTTGCCCTCCATGGTGCTCTCTCTCTCCTGACAGGCAGGTTATCTCATGCTCAGAAGATGGCAGTGTACGCATTTGGGAGCTACGAGAAAAACAGCAGCTTTCAGTGGAGCCGGCGCCAACGGGTGTGTATCTTCTCTCAAAAAGGTGGTCTTGCTTTTTTTCTCGTGTGAAAGACAGACGAAAGGCAGTTATGTGTAATCACAGGAATAATATACAGTGTGCTCCAAATAAGCATGTTTACATGAAGCATTTGGGAATCAGGATGGGGGACTCACATGTTAATATTTACTGCAGGACCGCCTGTTTATTTCAAGTCAGCTAGGATTCTTTGAGGGGAAGCTAACTGATCTGACTGATCAAATGGGCTTCCCTGGTGGCTCAGACTGTAAAGACTCTGCCTGCAATGCAGAAGACCCAGGTTTGATCTCCTGGAGGATACTGAAGTGGCTACCCACTTCAGTATTCTTGCCTGACTGACCAAATGGCCTAATTAGCTATTTATCAATGTATTGTAATTATGTCTGGTATATAAACATAATGTGTACCATCAGGCATCAAAGTTCTTCAGCCTTGAAGCATTAACAGTGAACTCAGTTTATAAACAAACACTTTTGTGTTTATGTCGTTAATCTCTTGAGCTGTTCATTTTCTGGTGCTTGATTTGAAAAACAAAATCCTGGTTAATTAGCAACCTTTGCATAAGAAATCAAATGCCAGTAGCCTCGGAGTTTCTTCTAGTTATTTGAAATCATAGGGTATTGTCACATATGTTGTTTTTTGCTTGTCCTTAAGTTGTGACCTTCCTGCCCCCACACTGCCACTCAGCCCTTTCATTTCTCTCCACTTTGACTTCCATTGCCTTTTTCTCATGTTAACACACCTTCAGCAGTGCGTGAGTAGGGGCAATAAGAAGAGCTGAGCAACAAACGTGGGTAGCTAAGAGGAAATGAAGTAACATATTAAAAAAAAAACCCTAGCATAGTGCCTGGTATCATCTGCTCACTTAGCCCTTGATGAAAATAAGTGAGAAACACCTTTGCATTTAAGTTTTGTTTTTCTGATCTTACATTATTATTGTTAAGGAAAGTGAAAGTCACTCAGCTGTGTCCAACTCTTTGCGACTCCAGGGACTATACGGTCTATGGAATTTTCCAGGCTAGAATATTGGAGTGGGTAGCTGTTCCCTTTTCCAGGGGATCTTCCCAACCCAGGGATCGAACCCAGGTCTCCCGCATTGCAGGTGGATTCTTTACCAGCTGAGCCATAAGGGAAGCCTGTTAAGAAAAGAGCATAATTTTGAGAATGACTAAAATGGTTGTGTTTTTCTAGGTTTTTTTAACATGTGGGGATTTGGAAGAGTAAATAAACAAGCCAGCCATCCTGCTAAAAAGCAACAAGAAAATGCCACTTCCTGTTCACTAGAGCTTATTGGAGATTTAATTGGACACTCATCATCTGTGGAGGTATTGTTTTTAATAAGCATAGAAGTGTCCAGGGGAGCCTTGCTTTTTGCATCTCACTGCTGTTCATTCATTTGGTCTCATAAAGACCTAAAACTTCTCTTATCAGTAAGTTTTTGCTGATTCTAAACATGGAGTGGGATAGGTTTTAGTATGTGTGGTAAAGATCTCCCTGTACAGAGAAATGATTTGAAGGAGGAATGTCTTGCTTCTAAAAACTGGCTTAATTAACTTTATGAATGAGATGTAGGTAGACAGCTGACAATAAGGACAGTGTTGAATATATGAGTAGTAAATACTGTTAAACAGTAGTTAATACAGAGGGTACACGGAGAAGTGTGCTTATATACGTAGAGGTAAAACCTTACAGACTAATTCCAGGGGGCATTACCAAATTCATGAATAGAAGTCTGTTTTACTTCGTTTTGAAGGATAATAGTTAGCTTGGGTAAAACCCAGTGTCTTGATTATCATCGTGGAGTTCAGAATTATAGGGTGCATCCAGTTCTAACTTTTTATAAATTCAAATGCATTAATATTTACTATCAGCACCATTGCCTGTAATGAAGAAGGAAAAAGACCAGTTGAGGTAAAGAGATAATTGCAACTGGTAACCGTATCACCACAGCCCTGAGTAATGAATTTCTTAAATTATGCTTTTGTTTCATAGCCAGGGAGGAACAAATTAATTTTTCATTTGAAAGTGCATTTATTCTTAAGAGCAGCAACACAACAACACCTTATTATTGAGCATTTCCTGTGTTTCAGGCACTATACTGGACATTAGAGTTTACAAAGGGATATAAAATAAAGTCCTTGCTGTTGTGGAGCTTACACTTCAGTAGCCAGGAACAATATAGGGAGACTTGAAAAGCTGTTAATCTAGGTTGCTTATGATGGACCCAGTGAGAAGTGGAATCAGGAGTTAGAAGAAAATGGTTAGTGGAAGATAATGGATGGGCCTTGGGCTGAACCTTGATGCTTCAGAGGAGTAAGACAGTCTTGTGGCCATAAGCTCCCTGAGGGTGGGTGCTCATGTCTTACTAATTTTTGCCTTCCTGTAACAGGCAGCCCAGTTGTTTTCATTCTGTTTTTTAACTTTGGGAGTTGTGCAGATGGAATGTACAGAATCTATTTGGTGGCAAGGAGCAGGTTGCCTAGGCTGGAGGTCTGTGTTCCAGTCAATGAAACAATGAAATATCCAGTAGGAGATAAAGTAGTTTGGGGTCAGATTATTGAATGTATGGCTAAGCAGTTTGGCCTTTTAAACTTTTTTAAAGAGTGGGTTTAAAAAAACTATTGAAGGTTTTTAAATGGTGCGGCATATTTGACATTATATAGAAGTGTCAGGGAGAAGGCAATGGCACCCCACTCCAGTACTCTTGCCTGGAAAATCCCATGGAGCGGAGGAGCCTGGTAGGCTGCAGTCAATGGGGTCACTGAGGGTCGGATACAACTGAGCGACTTCACTTTCACTTTTCAGTTTCATGCATTGGAGAAGGCAATGGCAACCCACTCCAGTGTTCTTGCCTGGAGAATCCCAGGGATAGGGGAGCCTAGTGGGCTGCCATCTATGGGGTCGCACAGAGTTGGACACGACTGAAGTAACTTGGCAGCAGCAGCAGAAGTGTCAGATTCTTAGAAATTTGCCTGAGTAGAGGTGTTGACATTTAATTATTTTTAAAGTATCTCTGGCTTCATTGAGAAAACCTTGGCTATTTCTTAGATTTTCTTTTTTTAAAAAATGTTTGTCCTGACTCTCAGCCTAGTCCTATATACCTGTGTGTACTGAATTCTCACTTATGCATCTCCTGAGGGATTTTGCTGTCATAGTTCTTCCCCTTTCACTACTGCATCATCAGCTCAGACTGTTTCCTGTTACGTTCAGAAATGTATACGTTATTCCTCAGAAAGCTCACATCCTATTTCTTTTATTTCACTCTTTCCCTCGAGGAGCTCATCTTTTTCATGGTTTCGTTTGTCTCCTCTCTTATACCAGCTCTCTCCATAGGATGCATGCTGCCTTCTCATCAACACTCCATTTTCTTGTTCTTAACTTCCAGCCTATCCCTTCACTGGGCATGACCTTTTATTTGGAGAGTTTAATGTTTTGTTAGCTTTCTTGGACAATTTCATTCAGTATTGATATGCCTCCTTTTTCTGCGGCAAATCATAGCCTGAAGTATAACTTAGTACCTAATTACATCATCTTTAACTGATACCCTTACTGTTTCAACTAAGATTCAGTTTTCACAGCTGAATTAGAAGCTTCTTGAAGATAGGGATTATAAACATATAGATAACACTCAGTAAATGCTTAAGGATTGATTATTCTCTGTTTATATAGAGAGCTAAAGCTACTGTTTATCTTGGAGAACTTGGGATTCAGATATTTTATTGTGGCCGTTTTTACATTAATAAGAAGGCCAGCAGAAATGACTAAATGAAGCAGGTTTGTCAGGACTTCTGCTGAAAAAAAATCTTAAAACCTATTCTTGAAGAATTAGATAATGGTAAAATTTAGATGACACTTTGGGAATTAAAAAAAAATAGCTGTTATTTATAGCTCTGTAGTTGAGTAGTGTTTACAAAGTTCTGATTATTAAAATGTTAGATATGGGTCTGGCATTTGTTATTTGTATATGACTATCCCCCACACTTAAATTTCTCATGAAAGATACAGAGTTTCATAGTCAGATCCAAAGACCTCTCCACGGTATGCATTTCGGCAAGGACCTATGTTAGTCTACTTGGTATTGGCCGCTTCTCTTCTCCTTGAATTTCCTATAATCAGTAATTAATTTTTTTCTACAGATGTTTCTGTACTTTGAAGACCATGGACTAGTGACTTGTTCTGCTGATCACCTCATTATTCTCTGGAAAAATGGAGAACGAGAATCTGGATTGCGCAGTTTAAAGTTATTTCAAAAATTAGAGGAGAATGGTGACTTGTATCTGTCTGTCTAGGTTAAGGAATTTAAATACCTGTACATGAACCTTGAACATCAAATATAGGGTAATGCTCTGAAATGCTCTGAAAACCATTACCATATTGATTATTTATTTAACTTTGTTTAATTTTTAGGGGGGTCTGCAAACCAGCAACAGGTTTGCTTCTGAGGTATTAGTACATCCACCAAAGAATATGGCACAAATTTTTCATTTGACTTTCCTCATAAGTTACCTGAAACCATTGTAGGAATGGGTCTGATTTCAGCAGTGACTTTTCAGAAAGTGTTCAGACTTCAGCACAACTGTCTGATGAAGCAGATTTAAATTATACCACAGTATCCTCACAGAGATAAATTTTTTATGCTTTAAATTTTACACTAGAAATTGTATAATCTTATGCTTAATGAAAAGAATAGTACTCAGAACCTCTCTCTGTCTTTAGTGTTACTATATTGCCTCTAACTAAATTCATCACCAGGAATTAGATTTTTAAAGTTTTACATGTAGTTTCTTTCATTTAGCCTTTCTGGATTTTGAAATACCTGTTATCCAAAACTAATATTTTATCTATGTGACCACCTGTCATTCTTTTAAATACTTATTTAAGAAACCTGCTTTAATGGAAATAAATATACATGATAATTACGGAAGATATTTTATGAGAAAAATGAAAACTCCACTGAAGAATAAATAGGATGTAGCATATCTTGAATTTAAACCTTGAGCTATCTAGAAAACTGATGCTTTCCTGGAGGAAATGAAGATTCCATAGTAACTGTCTGTTGTTGAACTGGTGAATGCTGTGTTTTAAGTGTCTTAATTTGAATCTAGACCCTGGAAGGAGGTAGAAATAATAGTATTTTTTTTATTCTTTGGTTTCCTTTAGAACCTGTTTGATTAAGAATTCTTGTGATAAATATCCTTTCTCCTACAAATTCCCCTGGTCTTTAGTAACTACCACGATGCCATGAAACAAACCTGAATCTCACTGTTCTAACATCAGCTTTTAAAAAAAATTTTGGTGCCAACTTTTAGTGACTGAACAATAACCACCGTTTGTTTATATCATTCATTTTTAATTCTAGCTGCTAAAATCCCTATCAACTCAAATCAGTAGGAATCTTATTAGGGTGTATTTCTTCCCTCTAGCCTGAACACCCATTTGGTACAAGACCAGCGGCTGCCCCTCATATATGTTAGAGATGAGAGCTAGATCAGTAGTGTTACCAAAGTGCCTGATTCATCTTACCATTGGCTCAAATATGAAATGCTTGAGACAGGCTTTACTTAACGTAGTTTCTTGCAGTTACCTGAGATTAAATCAGCTTCATCACCCCATCAGCCTTAGAGTACTGTTTCTCCCTTTTGGTACTAAAGGATAAAAATTAAAAAGTGTCCCATACATTAAAAAATGGGTGGTTTTAACTGTGGAGTTAAACTGCTGATGAAAGAATCCTATTGAAGTAACTACAAGGGGGCTGATGTGTTAGGACTGATACTTCTCAGAGAACACTTTCTGTGTTTATTCATCACACACACCCCTAACAGAATCCACAGACCCTAATGGAATCTTTGTAAAAAAATTTTTAGCTAGTTTTACCTTTGACAGTTGCTTCTGTTATTAACTACCTGCAAAGTCTGGATGAGCTATGGTCCTCTATGCCAGATGAGTGCCAAGCCCAGTCAGGTAAGCCCTTCTAGTTAGCTCAATTCCCATTATCAGTGAACAGCTTCAAAAAAAATATGAATGAGAGAGAAGGGCTTATATGATCACCCCTTCAGCAAAACCAAGTAATGTTCACAATCATTGTTTTAATTCACAATGAAAACAGATTTATGGAGAAATACAAAATTTACATAACCTCCATTTTATAATAGAAAAATCAGCACGGCCTTTTAGCCAAGACGTTACGGCATAATTGAGTGTTTACACAGAGGCACCTCTAATCTCACCCTGAAATTGGCACATGGGTAGGATTCCTAACCAAGCCAACGTGCATTTTGGTCTGAGTGCATCAGATTATTGATCAGTCAGTTTTAGGCTTTTAATTTTTCTCCATAGATGGACTTTGCCCTATTACTAATTAGCTTTTTCTTTGGAGGATCTGCATTTTAAGGTCATGAGTTTATAAACTCTTTTTGAATTGTATAAGATATTCAGTGAATTATAAAGGAATTCATAGATTCTTAACTGCTTTTCCTGTTTTGTTCTGGATTAAACAAATCTATTCACAAGGAATGTTAGAAATCCTAGGTAAAAGTTTGGGGAGCAAATAGCATAAGTAAGTAGCACTGTGAGTCCCTCTGTTATTAAAATTTAGAGAAACTTGATGGTTTTGATTTCATGAATGCCCTAAGGTCAGAGATGGGAGAAAACAATGAGATGGGAGAATCTAGCCGGGACTCATACTTGATGGCTGCTCACTAGTTGTATGGAGACTACTGCTAAAAGTTGAACTTTCAGATTAGAAGAATACTATAACTGACATAATATATAGTATATGCATTTTTTTTTCATTTCCCTAGCTTAACTTTCAGTGCTATTATATTTGAAACACCAGATATAATACTGTACACTGGGCCTTGTCATTTTTACTTAAAAATACCCTTATCACTTCATTTTCTGGCTTATTCACCTAAGAGCCTAAACTTCAGAGACACTGTATTTATCTTTGTCAAGTTGAGTGGCTTCGGATTGAATAGATGAGGCATCCTAACTCTGAAGGCAAGCATAATTTTAAAATCTTAAATTGGAAGTAAAAAAATAACCTAATTAAATTATAGTGTTATTTTGGTCCAGGCAACAGTGTTTTATAACTTTTGGTTCAGTAGTAGTAGCAGTAATATGACCTTTCTCTAAATGAGATTTTATTTTCCTAAATTAATAAGGCTCCCCTCAACAGAGAATATTTTAGTAAATAGCTTATTTACTGATTAGTAAATGAGACAATAATTTATATCTATGTGATACATATACCATCTAAAAGACTATTTCTTATAAACTATTTTTAGGAATGCACTATTTAATTACCAACTCAGTGAAAGATTACACCATAGTAAATTACACTGGTAAAGAGCAGAGGTATGCTAAAGCTTTAGTACCTGGCAGGGTTAATATGAAATTAACCTGAATTGAAACTGAGTCAGCTATAATGTTCATATAGAAAAATGTCAGACATCTGATGAATGTCACTTACCAAATGTAACCAAAAGCGAGATGGTCAGGAAAAGATTGTTGTCTCAAGCAAGCTTCTGAAGCTTAGACAAATTATTTAACTCCTTAAAATGGGATTCTGACATCCTGAATTTAATGTGTTCTGAAAACAAAGTGTGTGACTCATGAAATAAAGAACACTTAACCGGAAATTTGAAATTATGAAAAATTTAGGCCAAAGAGTTAAAATAAAAACAGCTGTTAGGAATGAAAAATGGCTGTAGGAATTTAGTTACAAGTACTTCACAAAAACATTTTCATCACATTTACATAATGCAGCATTACAATACAAAGCTAGCTGCTCTCCTGACCAAGCAAGTTCTCTTAGCATCTAACAAAAATAATTTAGGTACATTTCTTTCTTTGCATGGAATTGTCATATATGTTTGCATTTTTTGGTACAAAACATAGAAAAAAGCATTGGCACATTTTGTAGTGATTAAGTCATTTTTCCCCCATGTACGAGTTCCAAGTATGCTGCATTCAGATTTCATTTGAAAAAAAGTAACTACTGGTTCAGTTAATTTAATCTCTGTTTATACCTCTTAGGAATGCAGCATGGAGTACAGAGAATTTAAAAGAAGAACAAAGATTTTGTTTACTAAATCTCTAATATTTATAATACACAGAAGGGTTGGCTGGTAAAAGAGAAAGGAAAATCTCAAGACTGACTTGATGTAGATCACAGAAAGTTGTGAAAAGAGCTGTATAAAAATATGCACTTGTGCTTTAGAAGCTTTTAGCATACAATTAATAGCTTAAAATAGTATTTACTGCTTCCCCATACGCCTGTTTTCTGATATATTTACACATCTTGCAGTCTTTTTTTTTTTTTTACATCATTAAAGCAAAATGGCATGATCGTAAATATAGATAGGTTAAAAACATCTGAACCTTGAAACCTTCTCTCTCTCCTTGGTAACATGGCACAACATACTCCATGGACTTAAACCCAGAAAATTTAGATTGCTCTAATAAAAAATTTTAAACAGCAAATGTATATAAATTTTTTAAAAAAACAAGCTTGTCCAAGGGTAGTCAGATTAATGGCTTGTGTATAACACTCACTGTAGTGCCTTGTGACTGCCTCTGTGAACCAGAAATAAAGCTCTTGGATTACCCCCAAACAAGATGTCACTTCCTTCCCCTTCATGGATGGCTTTCTGTTAGGATGAATCCTTTTTTGGGAGAGAGGGCTATGCAGGCTGCTGATACCAGTCTAAAGAAGGCACTCACTAGGCCAAGGCTGTATTCTAATTTGAGTGTCACACCATTAGTCAGAAGAACCACCTAGCCATGGAGGCTCTGAAACTAACTAGTTTATCAGCAGTTTGGTCCCAGTTGTTTTGCTCATTTTATATAGGTTTTTAAAAATTAGATATTCTTAGGCATCTTTTAGATTGATGCTCTTGAGGAAAATAGTCAAGCCAAACCATGATAGAGACTTTGATGGCAAAGGATGAGCTAAACACTAGCAAAGCCTCATGGTCCATCCTCCACAGATGGTAGGCACGTGGGCACCAAGTCTGCTGCACGTGCCCTGCTAGTTACAGTGAGTCAGCTGCGTGGTTTGATGAGAGCACACAGGTTACAGCAGGGCAATGGGTTTTGCCATGTGTGTGTTCCATCACTCAGTGATTGTTCCAAAGAACATATATTAATATTTTTCTTCACAGAACATAGTTTTCTAAAAATGAAATTTGGGAAGTTGAATGATTCAAGGTCAGATATTAAACATTAGCTCCTTAACCTATACCTGTCATTTGCATTATGAAGGAACGCTTCTTACACTACTGTGATTCACAGTGCCCTTTGCCGATCCAGAGGTCACCTCCTCTGTCCTGGCTTTAACTGTCAGATGGAAGCCTCAGACTTTTGCATTTTAGGTCATCTAATGTCTTCCAGTGTTTGTAGTTATCAGCCAGATGTTGCATCAGCGTTGGCAGGTGTGCAAAGGCTGCAAGGACATAAAAAAATACAAAGAAGCCTGTTAGATTCTAGGAGCATTTATAAGGTTGAGGCTCTCTGGGACAAATTTGGGATCAGAATTGGAGGTGAGGTGCCCTAGGTTAGGCCTAAGGTGAATACACAAGTGTGAGAAGGATAAGTCATTAAACACTGGTTTCTAAAATAGGAACAGGTCCTCTTAACTAAAAATTGCTAACAAAAGACCAGAAAGAGAAATTAAGGAAACAGTCCTATTTATAATCACATCAAAAAGAATAAAATACCTTGGAATAAACCTACCTAAAGAAGCAAAAGATCTATACTCTGAAAACTATAAGACATTGATGAAGAAACTGAATATGACACAGACAGCTGGAAAGGTACCATGTTCCTGGATTGGAAGAATCAATACTGTGAAAATGACTATACTACTCTAAGGCAATCCCTAGCCCTATCAAAATACCAATAACATTCTTCACAGAACTAGAAAAAATATTTTTAAATTTGTATGGAAACACAAAAGACCCCTAATAGCCAAAGCAACCAAGAGAAAGAAAAACAGAGCTGGAGGAATCAGACTCTCTGATTTCAGACTATACTACAAAGCTACAATCATCAAAACAATATGGTCCTGGCACAAAAACAGAAATAGAGATCAGTGCAACAGAACAGAAAGCCCAGAAATAAACCCACACACTTATCATCAATTAATTTACAACAAAGGAAACAAGAATATATGATGGAGAAAAGAGTGTCTACAATAAGTGGTGCTGGGAAAACTGACAACTCAGTGTAAAAGAACTCAATTAGAATGTTCTCTAACACAATACAAACTCAAAATGGATTAAACACCTAAATGTAAAGTCAGATACTATAAAATTCCTAGAGGAAAACATAGGCAGAACACTAGTTGCCACAAGTCACACCAATATCTTCTTGGATCTACCTCCTACCTAGAGTAATGAAAAAAACAGACATAAATGGGACTGAGTTAAACTTAAAAGCTTTTGTGCAGCAAAGGAATCCATAGACAAATCCAAAAGACAACCTGCAGAATGGGAGAAAATATTTGCAAATGAAGTGACTAACAGGGATCAATCTGAAATATACCAACAGCTCATGCAGCTCTAGATCAAACAACCCACTCAAAAAATGGACTGAAATAGATATTTTTTCAAAGAAGACATACAGATGGACAAAAAGCTCAACATCACTAAATGAGAAATGCAAATCAAAGCCACACCCTCACACCAGTCAGAATAGCCATCAAACAGTCTATGAATAATAAATGCTGAAGAGAGTGAAGAGGAAGGAACCTTCCTACACTGTTGGTGGGAATGTAAATTGGTGCAGCCGCTATGGAGAACAATGTGGAGTTTCAGAAAACTTAAAGTAGAATTACCATGCTGCTAAGTCACTTCAGTCGTGTCCGACTCTTAGCACTAAATGAGAAATGCAAATCAAAGCTACTTTAGTCGTGTCCGACCCCATAGACAGCAGCCCACCAGGCTCCCCTGTCCCTAGGATTCTCCAGGCAAGAACACTGGAGTGGGTTGCCATTTCCTTCTCCAATGCATGAAAGTGAAAAGTTAAAGAGAAGTTGCTCAGTCATGTCTGACTCTTAGCAACCCCATGGACTGCAGCCCACCAGGCTCCTCCTTCCATGGGATTTTCCAGGCAAGAGTACTGGAGTGGGGTGCCATTGCCTTCTCCAAGAATTACCATATGACCCAACAATCCCACTACTGGGCATATATCCAGAGAAAGCCAAGATTCAAAAAGATACATGCACTCCAGTGTTCAATGTAGTACACTTTACAATAGCCAAGGCATGAAAGCAACCTAAATGTCCACTGACAGATTAATGAAGCAGATGTAGATACACACAATTGGTGAATTTAACTCAGATGACCATTATATCTACTACTGTGGGCAAGAATCCCTTAAAAGAAATGGAGTAGCAATCATAGTCAACAAAAGAGTCCAAAAAAAATGCAGTACTTGGATGCAATCTCAAAAATGACAGAATGATCTCTGTTCGTTTCCAAGGCAAACCATTCAATATCACAGTAATCCCGGTCTACACCCTGACCAGAAATGCTGCTGCTAAGTCACTTCAGTCGTGTCCGACTTTGTGCGACCCCATAGACAGCAGCCCACCAGGCTCCCCCGTCCCTGGGATTCTCCAGGCAAGAACACTGGAGTGGGTTGCCATTTCCTTGTCCAATGCATGAAAGTGAAAAGTGAAACTGAAGTCGCTCAGTCGTGTCCGACTCTTAGCGACCCCATGGACTGCAGCCTACCAGGCTCCTCCATCCATGGGATTTTCCAGGCAAGAGTACTGGAGTGGGGTGCCATTGCCTTCTCCAAGAAATGCTACAGAAGCAGTTGAATGGTTCTATGAAGACCTAGACCTTTTAGAACTAACACCTAAAAAAAGATGTCCTTTTCATTATAGGGGACTGGAATGCAAAAGTAAGAAGTCAAGAACTACTGAAGTAACAGGCAAATTTGTCCTTGGAGTACAGAATGAAGCAGGGTAAAGGCTAATAGAGTTTTGCCAAGAGAATGCACTGTTCATGGTAAACACCCTCTTCCAACAACACAAGAGAAGACTCTACACATGGACATCACCAGATGGCCGATACTGAAATCAGATTTATTATATTATTTGAAGCCAAAGATGGAGAAGCTCTATACAGTCAGCAAAAACAAGATGGGGAGCTGACTGTGGCTCAGATCATGAACTCCTTATTGCAAAATTCAGACTTAAATTGAAGAAAGTAGGGAAAACAACTAGACTATTCGGGTATGACCTAAATCAAATCCCTTACGAATATACAGTGGAAGTGACAAATAGATTTAAGGGATTAGATCTGATGGATAGAGTGCCTGATGAACTATGGATGGAGGTTAGTGACATTGTACAGGAGGCAGGGATCAAGACCATCCCCAAGAAAAAGAAATGCAAAAAGACAAAATGGTTGTCTGACGAGGCCTTACAAATAGTGAAAAGAAGTGAAAGGCAAAAGAGAAAAGGAAAGATACACCCATCTGAATGGAGAGTTCTGAAGAATAGCAAGGAGAGATAAGAAAGCCTTCCTCAGTGATCAGTGCAAAAAAATAGAGGAAAACAATAGGATGGGAAAGACCAGAGATCTCTTCAAGAAAATTAGAGATACCAAGGGAACATTTCATGCAAAGATGGGCTCATAAAGGACAGAAATGGTATGGATCGAACAGAAGCAGAAGATATTAAGAAGAGGTGGCAAGAATACACAGAACTATACAAAAAAGATCTTCACAACCAAGATAATCATGATGGTGTGATCACTCACCTAGAGCCAGACATCCTGGAATGTGAAGTCAAGTGGGCCTTAGGAAGCATCACTACAAACAAAGCTAGTGGAGGTGATGGAATTCCAGTTGAGTTATTTCAAATCCTCAAAGATGATGCTGTGAAAGTGCTGCACTCAATATGCCAGCAAATCTGGAAAACTCAGCAGTGGCCACAGGACTGGAAAAGGTCAGTTTTCATTCCAATCCCTAAGAAAGGCAATGCCAAAGAATGCTCAGACTACCGCACAATTGCACTCATCTCACACGCTAGTAAAGTAATGCTCAAAATTCTCCAAGCCAGGCTTCAACAGTATGTGAACTGTGAACTCCCAGATGTTCAAGCTGGATTTAGAAAAGGCAGAGGAATCAGAGATCAAATTGCCAACATCTGTTGGATCATTGAAAAAGTAAGAGAGTTCCAGAAAAACATCTATTTCTGCTTTATTGACTATGCCAAAGCCTTTGACTGTGGATCAGAACAAACTGTGGAAAATTCTGAAAGAGATGGGAATACCAGACCACCTGACCTGCCTTTTGAGAAATCTGTATGCAGGTCAGGAAGCAACAGTTAGAACCGGACATGGAACAACAGACTGGTTCCAAATTGGGAAAGGAGTACGTCAAGGCTGTATATAGTCACTGTGCTTATTTAACTTATATGTAGAGTGCATCATGAGAAACGCTGGGCTGGAATCAAGATTGCCGGGAGAAATACCAATAACCTCAGATATGCAGATGACCCCACACTTATGGCAGAAAGCAAAGAACTAAAGAGCCTCTTGATGAAAGTGAAAGAGGAGAGTGAAAAAGTTGGCTTAAAACCCCACATTCAGAAAACTAAGATCATGGCATCTGGTCCCATCTCTTTATGGCAAGTAGATGGGGAAACAGTGGAAACAGTGACAGACTTAATTTTTGGGGGCTCCAAAATCACTGCAGATGGTGACTGCAGCCATGAAATTAAAAGATGCTTGCTCCTTGGAAGAAAAGTTATGACCAACCTAGACAGCTGAGCGCCAAAGAATTGATGCTTTTGAACTGTGGTGTTGGAGAAGACTCTTGAGAGTCCCTTGGACTGCAAGGAGATGCAACCAGTCCATCCTAAAGGAAATCAGTCCTGAATGTTCATTGGAAGGACTGATGCTGAAGCTGAAACTCCAATACTTTGGCTATCTGATGCAAAGAACTGACTCATTGGAAAAGACCCTGATGCTGGGAAAGATTGAAGGTGGTAGGAGAAGAGAATGACAGAGGATGAAATGGTTGGATGGCATCACCGACTCAATGGACATGAGTTTGAGTAGGCTCTGGGAGTTGGTGATGGATGGGGAGGCCTGGCGTGCTGCAGTTCATGGGGTTGCAAAGAGTTGTACAAGACTGAGCGACTGAACTGAACTGAATGTCACTCAGCCATGAAACAATGAAATAATGCCATTTGCAGCAACATGGATAGAGCTAGAGACTATCATACTAAACAAAGTAAGTCAGAGAAAGAAATACCGTATGTGGAATCTAAAAAAAAAAAAAAAAAAAGGACGAAAATGAACTTATTTATAAAACAAATAAGCTCAGAGACTTTAGAAACAAACTTATGGTTACCAGAGGGGAAATGTGGAGGGAGGGATAATTAGGAGTTTGAGATTACCATCTACACACTACTATGTAGAGAATAATCAATAAGAACCCACTGTACAGCACAGGGAACTCTACTCAACAGTAGATAATATTCTGTAATAACCTATATGGGTTAAGGATCTGAAAAAGAATGGATATATGTATATATGTAACTGAATCACCTAGCTGTATACCTGAAAGTAACACATTGTAAATCAACTATAATCCAACATAAAAATCAAAAAAAATTAAATCTCAGTGAAAAGCTGTTTATCAGGTGACATTACTGAAAGAATCTGTGACTCAGAGTATACTTATGTTCTCTAGAATTTCCTCCAATGATATAATAAAACTCCTTTAAGCTTTGGAAATATGTCCTTTGAAGAGTTCAACACTTGTTTATCCAGGTACCGGACATCCATTGAGTCTTCCATACACATGGTCTGTGCTGAGGATGCAGAAAGTGTCCACGTACCCCCACCATATCTGGCTACAAACAGCTGACATTTTTTTAAAAAGTAACATTTAACACCTTTAGTCCTGGCCTCTGTCATTAAAGGTAATCATTATAAAGCATAACAAGATATTCTGTTTGTGGGTAACAAAACATGAACCATCTTACCATCCCAAGCATCAAACATGTCTGTTATGAAGTAGTCAATAAAGGAGATTTGGGACTTGGGGATGCTACAGGTATTCCGGTCAAACACTGGCATCACTACGGGTAGCCCCTGTCTCTTCTCTTCATCCGTCTGTAAGAAATAATACACACAGGGCTGTAGGGCACACGAGGAGCTGTCACAGTAGCATCGAGTTTGTCAGAACCACCCTGTGAAAAAGGGGTCATAATCCAGTTGTATCGATCAAGAAATAGGCTCAGCATTTCCCAGGGCTTACATAACTACCTGATGAGCTGCAGTGACTGGATTCAGGTCTTCTGACTCTTAAATGTGTTGGATACTATCTTACAGCTACCCACCCCCCCACCCCACCAAAGCACTGATTTCAGGATTCATACCCTCTTCTCTAAGATCTGTTTTCATGATTGCAAGGTCGACAACTTTCAAAGTAATACTACTAAATACTAAGTGGAGTTTACACTGAGGGCACAGAAGCAATGGTGGGTTTAAAGCTGCAGATGTCTCAGCACGAATCGAAGCACTGGCACCAAGCTGTATCAACAGACATTGTATTATTCACTGTTACATGCTTGCAGTGTAAAAAGAAAGTTTCACTTAAGAATGTCTAAATTAAAGCAGTAAGAATTATTAACCTTACTAAATTTGACCTTTGAAAATACCTTTTTAAAATATTCTGTGTGACAAAATCCGAAGTACATACAAAGCCCTTGTGCTGCACGTCTACGGGTGTGATGGTTGTCTGGAGGAAAAGTAGGCAGGCAGTTGAGCTGAACTAGATTCTCTTTTTCATGGAATAACTACTTTTTACTGAAAAGAATGACAAACTTGTTTGGCTGTCTGTACTGGTCATGCATGCAATTCTGATGATATGTGTAAATTGAGTATTTTGTACATTGAAGTTTATAATGCATAATAAGGTCATAATTCACAGGACTGAAGTTAAAATCCACATTTACTGGTGGTGTACTGAGCCAGAGACTGGCTGACCAGAAACCTCATTTGTAACTCAATTTTTAGGTCACATTGTCATGTGAACGTTTCCTTTATGGGAAAAGGACACCTACACGGGGAAATTGCATTAAAGAACTTAAAAATGGTTCTTTCCCATTCCCCATTCACATACTTTGAGAATATCTAGGAGTAGGATTTTAAGCCTTCTCTGTGGGTCCTAGAAAGCCCCATTAATGGTCTCCTACCAGTTCCAGCTCAGCTTGCTCATTTCAGGTCAGTCAATCAGGCAGCCTTAAAATATCCACCGGTGTTCAAGGAGTGGTTTGGGTTTTTTTTCCCCTTTTCTGGCAAGCTCAGAGCTGGCTGTCCTAATTCCCATGGACTCTCTTCCCATCCTTGAAAACTACAGCTAACTTACTGCATCCTTAGCTGGTTTTTGCTCTGGCAACCCTTCTAGACACCGTTGGCTCGTCTTTACCCTGCCTCAGTAGTACATTCCAGTGAGATCGGCACTCCCCCTCCCCAAATAATTACTTGTAGCTACTTGGGATATGTTTGTCTTTCTGTCCCACATCATAAACATTAGTCCCTAAAGCCTATTCTTTGGAAGTAGGCCTCTATTTCAAATGGCATCTTGTGGTCTGCTACTTTTTGGGTTATTCTGCAACTCTTCACACTGCCAAAGTTACTATTCTTATATAGAAATTCTATGTTTCCTCTTTACTAATTTTGGTCATAACACTTGGTTCTCTCAGAATGTCCTTTCTCATTTCTAAATTTTGAAATCCTTAAAAAAAAAAACAACAACCCAGTTCTAACACCTTTTCCACCTTTCTAGATAAAAGCCCTTTTTTTTTATTTAGAAAAAAAAAAAAAAACACCTTTCTGAACTCTTAGGACTTAACATATCCCTCCTTTAGAAGTGTTTTCACTTAAAAAAAAAATACATTGTGTGGACCTATTTATGTCTGTGTCCCCTACTGCATTATGAGCTACCCTCGGGCAGAGATGTGTCCTATGTCTGTGTTTCCCACAATACAATGTGGAGATAATAATCTGATGAATGAATGGATTTCCCAGTTTTTGTGGAAGTTCAGGATCTAAAAACTTGAGAATGAAAAGAATCCCAAAGGCTCAGTTTCTCTCCTTCCCCCTAGAGAGACTCTGAGTAGTGACCAGCCATGCCAGTTAGTCTCTTGAGGGACCAGAATTCTATTCCAGGCAGGGGTGAGCCATTTCTTTCTGAGGAAGAGTCATTTACTTGTTCACTCATGGCGCTTCCCCAGAGAGGCAGCCCACCTGCGCAAAGTACTCCTCAGAGATCCTCCCAGCCCATTCAATGCACAGGTCCAGGGGGCGGCAGGGGTTGGCTACATCCGCACACTTAATCATCATGCGCTTGATCAGGGTCTGGTTCTCAGGGAAGTTCTTCCCAGGAGGGCTGCACTCGCAGTCGCTGCCGTCAATCTGGAAAGCAGACGAGGGTTGGTTCAATACAACGGTGAAACCCACAAGAGTCAACCGGCTAGATACTAGACGGCGGTCACCCAGGCCACCTCAGGCGTGAGACGGGATGAAGGAGGTGTTCCCAAGTTACTCAAGCACTACAAACAGAGAGCTTAAAAGTTCAGTGTTCCTATCACCACCCACCTCATGGTTTTGTTTTCAACCAGTCACTCCCAATTTAACTGTCTACAGTCTTCAGATACTGATAGGTACTTAATGAAGATCAACAGGAATATAGTTCTTTAAAGCATCTAATTCTGAGGTCTCCCAAGAGCCCAAAGAACAGAGAACTAGAAGAGTTTGAATCCTCTAAAACGCCACCATTTATTCCAGTCTCTGCTGTCTGCAGGCTCCTCTCATCGTCGTCTTTGGGCCTACTTTCTTTTGTCACCACTGGCTTTATTTCAGGGCTCTTCTTTCAGGGAGTTCAGAGTTGCTATGGACATTGTCAATCTGTTCTTGTCCCCAGGGAAAACAAGTGGCCAACACTTTCAGCCCTTCCTTACCAACTCCAAGTAAGCAACCATCTTGTATTCAAGACGGAGAGAAAATGCTTTGAGGCCAGAGTATAGGGTATAACGGAAACACACTCCGATGTGTATTATGACATGTGAAGTGCTTACCTCCGCTGCCATTGGCTTGTTAATGCTGTTCACAAATTTGTTCACATGTTCAAAGTGTTTTGTCATCTCTGTTGCTAAAACCATGTCGATAATAGCTTGGCGCAGTGTTCGATAATGGTTCCTGAAATGACGAGAAGACAAAGGGCCTTTGTTCAAATCATGCCCTGTGAATTAGAACTCTTCTGCCATTTCCCCACACTTCCCACAATCCAGGAGGAAGCTAGGGCCACTGAAGACTGAGTGAAGACCACAAAAGAGTTTACCCGCTCATCTTCCTACCAAGCCAGGACTTGGTGACACTACCATCTTCCCAAAGATAGCTGACCCTCATGTGATTTGTGAGTATTAAAAGAGGCACCACCTGTCATGTGGGCACTTATTTTACAAGGTGGTGCTCTTCTGTCTGCCCTTGGCAACATCAGAACAGCAAGGCAGAAGGAAATGACAAGTTCCTTCCCTGTGAGGCTGGCACAGCAACCTGACGAGCTGTCCCCTGGTATTCACTGCAGACAGCGATTCTTATTACAGAGAAGTCTTGTCATTTCTTTTGATGACGGCTTTGGAAGAGTTTTCTGATTAACGAGCAATTGTCTACATTGCAGTTACATACAAGTGGTAATGGGAGGAGCAGCAACCCTGCTCAAAGTCACTGCCCAGTTCCTGTCATCTTTTTCTAAGTCCAGGAGTCAGAATGAGGAACTGAATAAAACTGGCTATCGACAACAATTCCTCCTCTGAAAGTTTTAAAAATAGTACCTGATACTGATGAAGCCCTCAGCTGAAGGTGGAATAACTGAATATTTTCATATTATACTAACGAGATTTTCTCAGGTTTCTAGAGACCAAGGTGATTGGTTCGGGTTCATGGTGACAAGTGATCACTGAGGCCCGAGCGAGCTCTGCGCTCTGCTTGCACTGCCCTCTCTCAGGGGGTCTTCTCTCCAGCCTGGCTGGTACTGTGTTGGAAATATTCAGTCTGACTGCAGGGCTGTGTCAGGCGAGAAGAATGTCTCCTATCTGTTCACATGTGGCCAGCTCCCCAGAGGAGGGGGTACAACAATGAGGGAAAGCCCCCCCCCCACCCCACCCCCCGCCCCGTGGACTCCAGGAGCTCTGCTGGGACTGGGGAACAGGGTCTCCTCATGAGTTAGGATTTTAAGTGGCCAAAAACTGAGCTGGGGAAAGATGGGGAAGGATACATTTCCTCGAGTTACACCAAAGACATGATGTCCTTTTGAGAGAGTAGAAATATCTGTTACATTTATTAGTAACAATAATCTGTAGAAATCTTTGCAGCATATTAAGCATTTTCATGAACTCACTGAAGACCAAATGGAGTTTAAAAAGATGAAAACAGTCTAAAAAGTACAGCTAAGATGAGAAGGGCAAGGCTATTATTTTACTGTCTGATACAATGGGAAAACTATTATTATTTCCTCTTCCTCACCAAGAGGAAGCTGAGTACTTGGAGAAGTCAGGGAAAACTGAGTTTCCACCTTACATTTTACAAACCCAATCAACAAGAGCCTGAGCACACAAACCTGTCGATATTCTTGAAAATGTTGCATTTGCTGTCCTTGACCGTGAGCTGGAAGGCCAGGGCTGTGTGGTGACTCTCCAAGACAGCGGTGTCATTATAGAGCACAGCGAGCTCACTGCCCGCGTTGCACAGGAAAGAATTGGTCCTTCCCGGGTGGTCCACGTCGTGGACTGTGGCAGCGATCAGGGCGGCCACCTCGTCCAGCTGATCCAAGCTTCCCTGGGGCCCGGGGGAGGCAAGGTTGAGTGTTACCCACTGGATAATGGAGACCTACACTCATCCCTGTCTCCCAGGAGGGCGTACGCCAGGGGATCCTCCTCTGACTTCCTAGAAGTTAAGAAGCCACCTAGGATACATCACATCACCTTGCTGTACCGTGGATTATCTGGAGGGAAACAGAAATCTGAGTTGCGGTTACAATGGATACCTGAATTCTTCCTCCAGAGTCCATTTACTCTAGTTGTTCTGCAGGAAAGTGACAAACAGGACTGCGTGCAACGTGGCCTGGTGCCATGACTCTCTTCCAGAAGCGGACGGAGAAGAAAGTGGCCTAGGATCACAAGTGTTACCTTACTTGCCTACTTCTGAAAAGGTTCTGAAGGTGTGGCAGTAAACGGCACAGATACAACAACAGATAAAAGTCTCCACAAAGATAAAAGGAGCAGAGCCAAGTAACAGGACCAAGGGGAGGAAGAATTTTCCCAGGAAAACTGACGCTAAGGGGCTCTCACATAAACACGATTCGGCTCTGGGCCAGCAGGCGGCAAAGGCAAAGAGAGGGACCCCTCTTCTTAATGTACGCGTTATATAATTAAAGAGCACAACCCAGAGCGTCAGGAGACACAACGGTTTTCTCAGCTCACAGCTTGAGGAAGAAGTTATCCAATGGCCTGCTGTTGTAGAAGACACGGTACTTTATGAATTCTTTCCTTCAGCCACCATTTATTGGAGGCTTGCTGGGCACCAGCTGTCTTGCAGGCTGCAGGAGTTACGGTGGTGGATTACTCTGGCATAGTGTCTGTGCTAACGCAGCTGGCCACTTACTGGGGAAGGCATAAGTAACTTACTGGAAGGCGGGCTAAGGAGGTTCGTGCAGGTGCTTTGTGAGTGTAGCCATGAGGCCTGATCTCGTTTAGGGCAGTGCTGTCCATTCAGCTTTCTGTGGTGATGGAGAAGTCTGCACGTGGGCTCTGTAATACCATAACCCCTCATCCCTCATGACTCCTGGACACTTGAAATGTGCCAGTGCACCCAGGGAATGGAATGTCTCATTTCATTTTAATTAAATATGACTATTGGCTGCTCTGGATGATGCAGATGCAGAGGGTGGGCAAGAATGGGCTCTCTGAGGGAGCAATTTTTATGCTGGAAACTGAAGGATAAGCAGGAGTCAGCCAGGCAAAAAATGGCAAGGGAGAGAAATCCAGGCAGAAAGGTCAGTCTATATGATGCTTCTGATGCGAAACAAAGGGATTTATTAAGAGGGAACTTAAAGAGCATCATTGTGACTGAAGGGTAGTGAGCCAAAGGAAAAGTAGTTCCCAAGATGAGGCTCAGGGTAGGGGGTGGGGTGGGCATAATTTTTGGTTTTCCTGAGTTGCTTTCCTAGGCTATTGGAGGAAAACCCTGAAAACTGCTTCTTAGATGTGAACAGGTAAGAAACAGTGATTCTGAAGCTCAGCCCTGAAAACTTTTCTGAAAACTGTCCTTTCCAGAAGGAAGACATTTCCATTTTCTGACTGACCTCCTGGAGCTGGGGGACAGTCCTGGCTTAGCCTCGGTCCACACGAACCACCTTCTCAGGCGGGCAGAGCAGTCAAGGCCATTCTTCTTGGTTCTTCCCAGAGACTGATGCTGTGATGCCCAGGGCGAGCCATCATGCCTAGCCCCCTTTTGATGCTGGTTAAGGAGAGGCCATGGTAACCCACAGGGACAGTCAGGGGCCCGGGCTGCCCCTGCTTGGCCTCCATGCTCACTGGTTCTCCCTGTGCAGTGAGGCCCGTGAGGCCCAAACTTTGGGCCTCCAGCCCGTGCTCCTGGAGTGTGTCCTATCTTGGAGTACGGGGCTGGTTTATTTTTACATTCTTCAGTGACACAGACTCAAGCGACTAGAGTAGACAACAAATAGCATTGAGGAGACACGCCCTTCCAGCTTGGCTGATTCGGGCCACGCCCCTTACAGCGCTATCAGGGCCGCGCCCTGAGTTTTGGTGGGCACTGTCTGCTAAGAAATGCAAGGGAGGCAGGGAAAGAAGGCCAGGCTGCTCACTAGCAGATGGGAGGAGCAAGGCTCTTCCCACGGCAGGGACAACTGTCTGTGGAAGAAACTCCTCCCCGCAAACCCACGGGAGGAGGAATGCAGACATTTCTGCAGGGTTGTCTTCCTTCAGCCAGCAGGGTCAGAATGCACTCCATCCTAGACTAGCCTTTGCAACAGCTCCTTTACTAGGATAAACAGTTAACACGCAGACATCACAAAAGAATGCTGGCTATCCTGACCTCTCCACTAAGAGTGGGTCCTGGGAACAGGTAAGAGTGGGGAGGGGGCAGGGTCTGTAAGGCACTGAAGGAAAACGCCGGCTCTGCACACGTTCTGGCTGAGGACGTGGAGCTGTCAGTGACGTTAAGAGCTTCAGCCTTCTAAAGAAGTTAGGGGTGACGGATGACATGGGGATTTGGTAAGAACATTTTTCTGACTCTCTTGAGCAGTGGAAGCAGGTCTGGTGGAAGAGGCCTCAGGAAGCGCTTCCCAGTGGACTAACCAGTGATCTTGGCCTGCTACTAAAGCTTTGAGCTCAGGAGTCCCTTCCAGCCCAACTCTCCAGGGTTCCTTGCCGCTCTAACTTATCTGATTCTTTGGCCTCTTAGAAAATGTCTTTTGGATTACAAGCATATTGTATCTAGTCTTAGACTTATTTGTATTGCTATTTGAGAATTTAATTAGACTCCGAATGCTCTAGCAGAACAAATAATTTAAAGAAAATTTCTTATTTTAAGGGAGGGAGAGTAAAGGAGATAATAAAGTGATTAAGCATTCCCTAATTGACCAGGCATTTCACCTATATTTTTTCTAGAGTGATTCTGTTTAAGAGGACTTCATCTTGAACTCAAGGCTGCAGTGCCTACAGGTCAGTTTGGTCTCAGCATTAATGCCCAAGCTCCTGTCCTCATTTGACCATGTGCAAACTTGCTGTATCATTTCTCACGTGGTGGAAAATGGAGGGATGTGAAACTGGAGAGGAATCTCAAAGTGTTTTAGCTCTTCACAGAGAGAGAAGCCTGCGTGTCGTGACCGCAGAAGCCCGTGAGTGCCGCACTTAGGGAAAGCTTGTGCACCGCAACGAAAAGCCCATGCAGCCAAAAACGGTGCCGTAGAAACAGGCTGTTATCACCTGTGATGCCACCTTTTTTAAAAGAGATAGAAATCATACAAAAGCATCATCCTTGAACCACCCTATTTGCTTTCTTGCTGATGAAAATAAACGCCAGGGTCAGTCTTTGGCAACACTGAGAAGGCAACACCGCCCCCTCCCTGTGTCGGTGCCTTTTCTGCCCCTCTTGCCTGTCCAACTACCACTCTCCTCCTTGAGCACCTAGGGTCTAAGACTAAGTAGGAGAATGACTGCCTGGTAAGCATCTGCAGGTTGATGTCAGCCTGTCTCTATAGCACTTGTCCCAGGGGTATGTACTTTCTAGGCTTCACTTCTAATTGTAGCAGCAAAGAATTACAAGCTGCACTGAAAGTGATGATAGTTGGGAAAGAGGGGAGCTGGGGCTCTCTTGCAGCCACACGTGGGGTATACACAGAGCTGCCCTGCAAACCAGCACCTTAAATGATGGTGCTGACTTCTCAGATTAAGGGACTTGGAACTCTTCCAGAAGTACAGAAATCATTAGCATACAGATGTTCACAATTCACACCTATACAGAACACGTACGTACGTATATAAATCAGAAGGATGCTGAACGGTTCATAGCTATCTGGACTATAACATACCAATGACAAAACTCTGATCTTAAAACTTAATCTCTAGACCTAGTAACCATTTGCTATAATAATTAAGTTCTGTCCTCTAAGCTGGTTTCATGAAGGGCTCCTAGTGAACATGTGGAGAATGGGTTTATGGATCAGCCAGACATGTAAAGGAGTCCTCACAGTGGCATAAATTATTATTTTAGGCATTTGGGGGAAGGGAAGACTAGGAGAAAAGGCCGTGTCTTTACAACACTGAAAGGATCAGTCACTTCGGTAGTTCAAAAATTCTGTCAAATGGGGTCCAAAATCGCTGTTTGCTTAATATATTTATGAAGGACGAGTTCTTAGTGAGTTCTCCAAAAGCTGTGCAGGTAACTAGATTGCACTATCAAAATTCTACCTTCACTCTCTCCTTGCCGAGGAAGAAGGCTGTGGCGTGCAGGACGTCAGCGGCGTGGGTGGAGTTGTGGTAAGCGTTGGAAGAGTGGTAGTTGGCTTCGATCACCTGGAGCCAGGCCCGAAGAGTAGTTTCAGAACAGTGTAGGAATTCACATACTCCAAACCGGGAGAAAACTTTCAAGCCCAGGTAAACCAATGGCCTGAAAAACAGGAACGTACACTCTGATTCATTGTATTAACTGCTCCAGAAACTGCTTTCTTTGAAGATACTGGGCAATTGGTTTACCTCCCTCCGATGCTTACTCCATAAGCACAGGGGCATAAAAATCGTCCTCTCCAAATTAGAAGGTGATAGAGCCTCTCCTCCTCACCCGTCACTTCTTTAAAACTAGGTGCCTCGTGGTGGCTAATCCAAATGACTTCTAGACTGTCTCTAAGTCATCTGCCCTTCAGTAGCTCTATAACCAAGAAAGGCCTCTTACAGTCCCTCTCTCTGCTTCCACATAGGCTCCACACTTCTGTGTTCCCTGAGGAAGTTACTGAGCCTGGGGATAAGAGGTATGGCTTGTGTGGGCTCAGCAGAGTCATGTCAGAGAGTCAGTTACTTATTTACAGGTGAGTGTCATTCATAGCCAACACCCCTGCAAGAAATGAACTTCTGTAATAGGAGAGGACTTTCTGAGTTATCGGGTCTTTCTCCTGCCTATAGGGTGAATCCAAGGAGAAGGCTACAGTGCTCTCAAACCCATGCTGTAAGCTGGAACTTTAACAAGGTCGGGGCTGAGAATGCCTAGAACTCTTGGCTCACTGGCAGAAAGGATAACCTGGCTAGATCTGAAGAAGACACTCAGTATTTCTTCATCCTGGGTCGTCACCGGGCTGATCCCAGATCTTACCCGCTGATACTCCCTGCTCCATAGGGAGCTCACTCCAAGGACCATGCCCTCTCTGCATGATTGAAACTCCTCCAGCATGGCATGAAAAGCAGAGCCTGGGTGGTCACCTGTGGCAAGGACTCACATCTCCCTTACAGTTTCCAGATGTGAAAGTCTAGAGTGTATCCATCGACCCTCCCCTGCCGGCAGCCAGAGAAGCCATGTACCTTTTGTGCGTCACAGCTTCCAGTTCAAAGATGTTGAACTCCCAGCTTTCCTCATTGTCAAGTAGTTGGGCGACGGAAGGGGGCACGTCGGTGATGGTTCCTGGCATTGCAAGGTGACTATGACTCTGGTGTACGTCTGAGCAAACAGATGGGGCAAGAAGGGTGGGTAACTGGGGACTCGTGAGTGCTGCTCAGCACCTGTCATCTTCATGGGTGCTGCTGGAAAGAAAGTCTTGAACTTCCAGGGGCAGGAAGATTTTCACCTCAGGGTTCTCTTATACTTCTGAACTTCAAGATCCCCCAATAGAAAAATAATTCAGCTTAACTGAATTAACTGTTTACACATAGACAGATTTGTGATTCTTACTCTGACAATGCACAGAGAAGTAATTTATATTAGGAGACCTGGTTTCAAATGTAGACCATAGAGATGTTTAAACTCCAATGAGACCAACAGGAAGTATCACGAACACCCTCCCCAAACAATAATCACAACACCAAGGGAGACAGAAGGCCAGGGACAGGTTACCAGTTACAGGTGGAGAGAGGGCAACTTACTCTTAGTGAACACGTACTCGTTTCCTGACAACCTTCTCAAGCCATCCTGGAATAAAGACAGATGCTGTGAGAAGCATGCTTTCTATCCCATTATCATTATTCTCTCAGTTCTTTAATTAGCCAAAGGGATTTGAATCCTGAATAACTCAGTCAATCTGCAACTCCAGGTTGAAGCTCAAAATTGGATCAGAACAACAGCTACAAAACAGGGGTTACTCTCCTTTTCGTGGCTATTAACTGCAGGGGATGGAGAACCGAGAATTAAGTGTCTGTGACTGCATTTAGCTCTCTCACCTGAGCTGTGAGCTGGCTCTGTTCTCATGCCGTCTTTCTTTTGTGACATTTTGAAGCCACATCGATTGAAATCACAGAAGTAATCTTGTTTTGGGTGCATGTTAATTTGAAAGGAGCCCAGTCATCCTCATGAAAGTGAAAGTGAAAGTCGCTCAGTTGTGTCCAACTCTTTGTGACCCCAAGGACTACACAGTCCCTGGAATTCTCCAGGCCAGAATACTGGAGTGGGTAGCCGTTCCCTTCTCCAGGGGATCTTCCCAACCCGCGGATCAAACCCAGGTCTCCCACACTGCAGGCAGATTCTTTACCAGCTGAGCCACAAGGGAAGCCCAAGAATACTGCAGTGCATAGCCTATCCCCTCTCCAGGGGATCCTCCCAACCCAGGAAGCACAGGTGGATTCTTTACCAACTGAGCTATCAGGGAAGCCCTAGGGACTGTTACTTTGTGTTCTTAGACTTACATCCTGGGGAGCCAAATCCATGGGCCACATTTGGGGTATGATTTAATGTAAAGCCTTTAGAGTGCTCAGTCGCTCAGTTGTATCGACTCTTTGTGACCCTGTAGACTGTAGCCTACCAGGCTCCTCTGTCCATGGGATTCTCCAGACAAGAATACTGGAAGAGGTTGTCATACCCTCCTCCAGGGGATCTTCCTGACCCAAGGATCAAACCCACGTCTCCTATACTGCTGAGCGGATTCTTTACTACTGAGCCACTGTGGAAGCCTCAAAGCTTTTAAAGGTTGGGTTAATTTTTGACTAACATCTAAATTAACTTTTTTCCAGTTATAGTTCCTATCTTATAACATGAGCTTTGCTGTTAGCCTTCAAAGGAAGTTTCTGGACTTGAGGTCTTGGGAAGGGCAGCACAGGACGGAATGCCTGTGTCCCACCATTTAACAGGCTCTTGAACTTTAGTCCCCAGATGCTCTTCAGTGTCAGTTCCTATCCACTACCTTCTACCCAAGTACCTAATTATTTACATCTTTGCTTAAAAGTCATTTATAATTGCTTGTCATCCTGCGAAAGTATGTGCTAAGGTTTAACGTGTTAATGAAGGGCTCTCCTGAAGTCACACTTAGAATCTTCAGGCCAAGAGCTTAAACTTTCAGAACCAGATAAACAGATGAGGCGTGACAGCCGTAACTCTCCCGCCTCTAGGGCAGGCATCGCAAGGGGCTCCTCTGTCGTCGTTTTCATGTTTTCCTTCTGCTTCTAACTTGCCTTTGTCTCTTTCCTAACGCTTCATAAGAATAGGCGGAAGCTTGCACTGGTTCCTCACTGCCCGACCTGGAGAGGAAGCCCATGGTCTGGCAGCGGGGAAAGGACAGCAGGTAACTTGTCCTGGGAACCCCAATCTTCCCACAGCAGCTCTGCAGTGGCCAGCCTCCCCACGGCCCTTGCCAGTCTTCCTTTGTTTTTTCAATGGAAGTATTGCTGGTCCTTGATGGTATGACAGCTTCAGGTGTGTGGCAAAGTGGTTACACGTGTGTGTGTGTGTGTGTGTGTGTATTCTTTTTCAGTTTCTTTTATAGATTATTATAAGATTTTTTTTTCTAATTTTATTTTATTTTTAAACTTTACATATTTGTATTAGTTTTGCCAAATATTATTATAAGATTTTGACTATAGCTCTCTGTGCTGTTCAGTAGGTTCTTGTTGCTTATCTGTTTTATATATAGTAGTTTGTATCTGCTAACCCTAATCTCCTAATTTATCTCCTCTACCACCCCTTTCCCCTTTGGTGACCATAAATTTGTTTTCTATATCTGTGAGTCTATTTCATAAATAAGTTCATTTGTATCATTATTTTGAATTTCACATATAAGGGATACCGTATGATATTTGTCTTTCTCCGACTTACTTCACTTAGCTTGATAATCTGTAGGTCCATCCGTGTTGCTGCAAATGGTGTTATTTCATTCTTTTTTACTGGCTGAATAATATTCTGGTGTGGTGCGTGTATCCTTTAGAAATAGAGTCTACACTGCATTGGGATGGGTGATCAAGGCCAACCCAGGGCCTTGAAAGGAACAGGAGGTTACTCAAATCACGGGGGCGTCAGGGACCTTTGGTAAAAACAAGGACAATGGACCAGAAAACCAGTCAACATTCCGCATCTGGTGGCAGGGCTGGACAGAAAACTTGAAAGTAAAGCCCTCTGGTGCCTCAGTCTTTGTTGTCCCAAAGAATTCTTCCAGCTTCGGTCTCCAATAAGAAGCACAAATTAATAATTTGAACTTTCTTATTTTTCTTCACTTGCTGATAGATGATGATTACAGACAGACAGATCACAGCAACACCAACAGGCCAGGACAAGGTCCTTAGGAATCAGCCACTTCTAGTGGGTAGACGGTGCTACTGGAGTGCTGGCAAGGGGCGGCCCCTCCCCTCCTCCCTGTACTGAGCCACAGTGGCTCCACTCTGTTTTTATTGATTATAAAGGGAACGCTATGTAAAGCTTCTATTTAAAGAAAGGATTCTACAGGTAAGATTTTGGAAACTAGTGCTGTCACCTAAGTACCAACCAACCCTTTCATTATATAAAGAGCCTGAGGTCCGAGGAAGCCAAGGTCTCGATGGATAACCATACCGGGTCAAGGGGAAGAAGTCAACAAGGGCCCCATTGTGATAGCTAGCCTTCAATCAACTGTCCATTTACTCCTTACTGTAACACGAATTCTGAAGGACAAATTATTCATTTGTGTTCCTGCCACTGCTTCTAGTTAGCTCACACAGCAGGTATTTCTACACCTGCTGGTAATAGTTTATCTGTTACATGTACTCGGGAGGACATTCGATGTCATCTGCCCTGCACTTCGGTTCCTTCTCATCACTCACAGTCATCAGCCCTCCCACGAGGTCACTGGTGTGGGGATCTTCATCTTTGGTACCCAGCTGAGGGGAGTACAGTTCCGTAGTTCGTAAAATTTCTAAAACTCTGTCCAAGGCTTCTGCCACTGTGACAGGACTGTTTTCTTGGGCTGCATTGATTATATTTATAACCTAAGGAAGGGAAGAGAGAGAAAGAATAAATTTGAGGACATTAGGGTTCTGCTTCCCAAAAGTCACTCATGAGCCCAGAATCTAAAAGAAATTAGACGGTAACACATCTTATTGTTCAAAATGCCCCGTGTCTTCACGGCAGCACCTCGTTGTACTGAGGCAAGCTTCTCTCGCCACCCTCTCTGGTGTTTCTCTTACTTCAGCAGCTATGTCTTCTCAGGCTCTTCTGCTGATCTGTCTCCTCCAGCTCTCTGCCACAGGCTGCAGTCCCTCAGAGATTAATGCTGGGCCTTCCTCTCTCTCTACAATTCTCTCAGAGACGAGCTTTTTCCTTTCCACGACTCCAGACACATACGACCCGCATGCCAAGGACTCTCAAAATTACAGCCCAGCCCTGAACTCCATTTTGACCTTCAGATTTATACATTCAGTTCCCTGCCTGACCTATCTACTGGATTATCTTATTTACATGTCAAAAACTAAAGTCATGACCTTGCTCCCCTCTTCCCAAAGCAAGCAAGTAAACATAAAAAAATAAAATAAAAAGACAAGAGCTGCACTCCTTTGGTTTCTACACTGCTGTGAAAAAAAAAAAAAAAAAACACTTCTATTAATCTTGTGCTCAAACCAAAAGCCTGGGAGGCCCTGGTTGACATTTCACTTTCCCTCAGTTCTCGCCCTACCTGACAGTATAATTCATCATCAAGAGAAACCGAAGTCACTCCCAAATATTTCTTGATCTGCTCATTTCTCTCCACCTCGACTGCTGTAATTCTAGTACAGCTGACACCATCCTTGCTTAGAATTCTGGAACAGGTCCGTAAGTGGCTTCCTCTCTTTCACTCCTGTCATCTCCAGTCCATTCTCTGCATGGCAGCTGGGTGTTCTTTTCAATAAACATACCAGGTCATGTCGCTTCCCTCCTTTAAACTCTTCCGTGGTTTCTGCTGCACACAGACTGAAACATACACTGCCTATGGCTCAGCTGGTCAGCATGCACTGAGCCCCGCACATCGCTGTAAAACATACACTGCCTATGGCTCAGCTGGTCAGCATGCACTGAGCCCCGCACATCGCTGTAAAACATACACTGCCTATGGCTCAGCTGGTCAGCATGCACTGAGCCCCGCACATCGCTGTACCCTGACTCCCCTCTGCTCGCCAAGATCCAGTCACGCTACTTGCTTTCCAGTCCTCAGTGGCTCTGTTCCCTCCTCCTCCCACCTCGGTGCTCATCCCCTGCTGTGCCCGCTAGAATCCTCTTCTCCTAACATTTTTGCATCCTTCAGGTCTTACTGCAAATGTTACTTCCTCTACAGAGACACTCCTTGACCACCCCTTTCACCCAACCAAAACAGGGCCCTAACCTAATTCTCTCTCATAGACACCTGCTGTTTTCCTTTATGACAGCGATTGCCATTTATAACTACATATTTATGATGTGTTTATTTGTGTTTCCTTTACTATAAACTCCATGATATTGGTAGTATGCCATTCATCACTTTATCTCCAGAATACAGCGAGGGCTCAGTGGCCCTGGCGGCAGAGCAGAGGCCGCAGCTGCCACTCACCTTCGTGATGGGAGCCTCAATGGTCATGGAGTGGATCCGCGCCATGGATGGGTAGCGACGGTTCTGCAGACTTGGTGCTGGAGAGAAGTCAAGAAAGCTGAATCTGTTGCTGGTGGCTCAGCTGGGTTTCAGTGCAGCAAAGGAACCCTTCATGGACCCGGGGCCTGATTCTCACAGGACTACTGTCCTCCATTGCACCCCACAAAGCAATGAATTCACCCATCTCTTAATCTTAAACTGCTGAGAGCTCAGCCACTACTTGCCAGGGACTGGAAAGGCTGCTCTGGCCTAGAACTTTGATGACAGGAAGGTGTTATGAGTCTCAGGCCCACAGAGGGATTTCAGAGAGGGTTGATAGGATCCAGAAACCTCATCCCAAGAGCCTGATGATGCCCCAGGACTCACTTTCCCTAAGTCACTAAAGCCCAACTTGGGCAGGTCCATCACTTTCAGCCTTCAGCCACAGACCATGTAGCCAAATAACGGCAGTGTAGGAGGGAAAGTGTGATCCGTGACTAGGGTTGGGGTAGGCAGGAGAATGAGCCCCACCCCCTCCCATTCTGAGTCTTCAGGGTCTTAACACCAAGAACCTTTGGTGGGTCTAGCTCTCATCTATAAAAACTGAGCTAGTCCAGCTGAAATTCCCTCATCCATTATCCTCTCCATAAAATGGATATCCTTTCCATCTGTCTATACCCTCAACCCACTGGGGAAAATGTCAGTCTGTTTTTGTCATTTCATTTTTGGTCCCAATCTCTTGCATGCTGTGTGCTTTAGCCATCTTCCTTTATGAATTATGCATCTTATTTCTTTGGTCCGTGTTAGTTCAGCCGCCTCCCTCACGCTCAGCTTTCCCACTGTGACCTGAAGGATAGCTGCTGAGAGGGACTCAGCTATCGAGGCTGAGCTGCTCCAGCAGTTATGTGTCCTAACACACATTAGGGCATAAAGGAACCAGCCTAGCATCGTTTCATAGGGAAGACAAAGACTATAAAAAGTAAAAAAGAGTAAAAAGGCCTAAAATTTTTCTGCTTACAGAAAAAAAATGCCAGTTTAGTCATAATCCTACTCTTTGGGGTTTAGTTTATACGCTGACGAATTCTTGAATATATTCCTACATCATTTCCTACACTTTAAAGTCAAGGAAATATGAACTTCTTACCATCACTGCCTCGAGATGATATTGATTTCACATCAATGGACTCTTTCCTCCTGTTCTTATATCTGAATGAATGAGACTCTAAGGATTTCAGATTAGTAATGGAGAGTGATTAGTTTACAGCTTATTCACAGCAAAGTCTGTACATATTTTTTTCCCTCATTCTCCAAAGAAAACAAGGTTACTTTTTAAGCACTGTAAAAATATTTTTTAAGAAATAGCGAACCACTACGTCTTTAAATCCTCAGCACACACAGTATTATCAGTAATATTAATTGTAAAAAGATGCCCGTTTCTTGCGGTACCATATGACACTGTAGTGCAGCTTATTATTAAGGGTTATTTAGTTCCATTAATAAATATCTTCTTGAAAATAGACATTAAAACTTGGGGAGAATTTTGAGGAGTTCTTTTTGGCTTGAAGGACAAAGGATGGGAAAGGCTTCTGTGGGGATATCTGAGGAAATAAACTGCTAGTCAAATCGATAGAGAGCTGAATTTATTTGAGAAATCAATTTGGACCAATCTTAGGTCCCTCTGAAAAGTCAGACCTCTAGACGGTTTTCTAAGTTCTCCTGAGAATATACTTTCATCAAATGATGTAGATCCCGGGAAGGAAGAGAGGGAAAAGCAATCTTATAATCCCAACAATTTCCAACAATTTAACTTTCACTTTCATCCCTGTTTTCTGGTGAAAAAAAAATAAAAAATGTGTCTTTGCAGACTTTGAATTTAACACTCAAAATGTGCTGTCACATTCATGTGAAATCTAATTAAACAGTGCTACTGATGATACATACCAATGAGGACCAAAGGGTGAACATGTCAGAGGGGGCTTCAGAAAGATACATTTTCAGGGCATCTGCTGCTTGTATGAGTTACCCATGAACAAGGAGAAAAACTTAGCCATAAAACAGAGTTTTTCCTCACTGCGCAGATTTCAGCAGGGGAAATGCTTTTCCAGACACCAATAAGTGACCATATTTCAAGAGAGAAAAAGAGATGCAGTGATTTTTACAGAATTGTCTAGTGACACTAAAAAGTACAAGAGAACACAGTAATTAACAGAAGCAGTTCCAGAGCGAAACTGCTGAAATTCCAATCTCCACTACGCCATCTAAAAGCTGTGTAACCTTGGGGATGTTCCTTCTGAAATCCCAATCTCCACTGAGCCATCTGAAAGCAGTGTATCCTTGGGGATGTTCCTTCTGTGTCTCGATATCCACAAAATGGGGATGATTACAGCATCTCATTCACAGATTGTTGTGAGATGTAAACGAGTTAATTCATACATAGCACTTGGGACAGCCAGTGCCTGCTACGTACGTGGTAAGTATACAGCTCATGTTGTCCGTTATCGTGAATCACATCTGTTCATCTGCATGTATAACTTCTTTTCAAGCACACATGGGATCATGTTACAGTATTATTTTATTACTTGTTATCACTTTGTAATATGTCTTCGATACATCTCTAGGTCACCTTTTTAACTATTTACTTATGTTCTTGAATATCTGATTCAATTTTAAACAGTTTAAATCAGCAACTATAGATAGCACTTTGAAAAATCTGATTCAAGTTTAAAAGTTTAAATCAGTAGTAACTAAATCTGAATTATATTTATATAGCTTAAAGCGGAAGGTGTGTGTGTGCTAAGTCACTTCAGTTGTGTCGGACTCTGTGATCCTATAGACCGTAGCCCACCAGACTCCTCTGTCCGTGGGATTTTCCAGGCAAGAATACTGGACTGGGTTGCCCTGCCCTCCTCTAGGGGATCTTCCCAACCCAGGGACTGAACCCAGGTCTCTTACATCTCCTGCACTGGCAGGTGGCTTCTTTACCTCTGGGCACTACATGGGATGCCCAGAGTGGAAGGGCGAAGTATTACAAAGTTAATCGGAACAACAAAGCCTTAGGATCTTGCCTTAAATCACCTAACTTGAAATATTTTACTATCCCTTTGTGTATTTTTCTTTCAGATCCTGCCTTAATAATTTGCCTGGCCTTGGATTTAAGCTTCAGTATTTCTTTAAAAGGGATCTAGAGGAGGCGGTACTTCAAGTAGGATCATATTGCATCTTCCAAACCTGAGAAACTGATGGTCATTTGCAAGACACTGGTTGTGAGCCTATTCTGCAGCTTAATAATCATATACACCCCTAACATTTGTTTATCAGATAACAAATTAAATCTGACTTATTAAATATTGAAGATTAAATTCAGGATTAAAGAGCACAAGAGTTCCTCAAAGTGCAGTTTCCAAATAAAGCTAAACTAGAGAGACTATATACAGCCCAGGGTGGCTGGTTGAATTCTAAATCATTCATTAGAATTATTCAAAGATGGGAAATGCTTATTCTTTCAGACTTCATTTCAGCTAAACTTAAGAAAATCTTTAACAACAGAAAAGATCAAGGGTTTGCAGAAATTATTTCTTCAATAAAGGCCATTTAAATCAAAGAATTCATTTATTCCTTCTATCAACAGATGTTGTGGAATTTGAATTTAAAAAGACAAACAAAGGATGAGAGATTCAAACAACCATACTCAATGGCAAAAAAGGATATAGTGTCATCATTTCAAAAATAAAAATATAAACCAGCTACCATATACTGAGTACTTACTATGCATCAGACATTGTGCTTTACTATTTATAACGATAGTAAATATATAATCATTACAACAAAGTACAATCTCCATTTTACTGATGAGGAAATTTAAACTTGGAGAAATTGTGTGGGTAGCTCAAGGTCAAAGAGCTAATACGTGGCAGAACTTCTGCTTCCAAGACGGGATGGTTCCAGTTTATCATCAGTGTTCTGTATCTGTTGAGTGTCTATCATATGTAAGGCAATACTGGGCATCATAAAAGACATGAAAATGCTTGTAACAGTTTTTAGCTGGTAGATTAGTTAAAACAATACTCTCACTAGGTTTAGGAAATAAACTAAACCATCTGTGAAAGAAACAAAGTGTGGAGGGAAGAGGAGAAAGATACCAAACAGTTAATTCATTTGACAAATGAAGAAACTGAAGGTCAGATCAGATGAAATCTTGCTGAGTAGGTGAAAACACGGTCCATTCCACAATGGAGGAAAGGAATGGCAGAAAGTGAAGAGGAACTAAAAAGCCTCTTGATGAAAGTGAAAGTAGAGAGTGAAAAAGTTGGCTTAAAGCTCAACATTCAGAAAACGAAGATCATGGCATCTGGTCCCATCACTTCATGGCAAATAGATGGGGAAACAGTGGAAACAATGTCAGACTTTATTTTTTTGGGCTCCAAAATCACTGCAGATGGTGATTGCAGCCATGAAATTAAAAGACACTTACTCCTTGGAAGGAAAGTTATGACCAACCTAGAGAGCATATTCAAAAGCAGAGACAGTACTCTGCCAACAAAGGTCCGTCTAGTCAAGGCTATGGTTTTTCCTGTGGTCATGTATGGATGTGAGAGTTGGACTGTGAAGAAGGCTGAGCATCGAAGAATTGATGCTTTTGAACTGTGGTGTTGGAGAAGACTCTGGAGAGTCCCTTGGACTGCAAGGAGATCCAACCAGTCCATTCTGAAGGAGATCAGCCCTAGGATTTCTTTGGAAGGAATGATGCTAAAGCTGAAACTGCAGTACTTTGGCCACCTCATGTGAAGAGTTGACTCATTGGAAAAGACTCTGATGCTGGGAGGGATTGGGGCCAGGAGGAGAAGGGGATGACAGAGGATGAGATGGCTGGATGGCATCACCGACTCGATGGACGTGAGTTTGGGTAAACTCTGGGAGTTGGTGATGGACAGGGAGGCCTGGTATACTGCAATTCATGGGGTCACAAAGAGTCAGACATGACTGAGCAACTGAACTGAACTGAACTGAAGTAGGCCAGGGCCTACTACGTACTACGTTAAGTACGCCTAAGTGGCTGGGAAGCCCCCAGCAGTGGGGAGAAGGTGCTGTCTGTACAGGAATGAGAGTTGTACATTGTTGGTGGCAGACTGATTTTTCCCTCTAATGATCAAAGAATTCCAGACCTTTCTGATGTAGAGGTCATTAGTTCAGCCCCCTCTTTTCATGGGAGAGGAAACCAGGAGTCAGTGAGCCTTGCTCAACGGATGACATGTGGGTGTGGGCAGCTGAAATGGTGACTCGCTGCCCCTGATCCCGGGAGGGCCTATTCACGTTTCACTGACAGCTGCAGAGAAGGGGAGCCTGACTGCGGTGTGACGACAATGCACTCTCTGGACCTCCAGGCCAGGCTCTGTTGTGAGTTTATCTGCTCTCCATGGTTTCTAGGCAGCAAAAGAAGCCAGGATGGGGAAGGCGTTCAGGAGAAAAGGTTGCCATGAATGAAGATTCAAAGCCTTTTAAGGGATCCTGCTTTTAACCTGGCTCTCAAACCTTTGATTATCAGCACTGAGGTGTCGGCAATTCAAGTTTCCAGGGTGGTGAAACTGCCAATCCAGGCTTCTTCAGACTCATTCATAGACTTGAGCCCACAAATCCCACCCAACCGTGTAAGAGTGAAATTGTAGTATTCTCACCTGTCTGAGAATTGTCTCCTGAATCACGATGAATCTTGAGAATCTAAAGTTGTTCAGAAGTTTGGTAAAAGCAAGAAAAAGAGATTTAAAATATGGTATTAGTTACATTTCCAACCGATTTAATTAAAAACTCTGACGAGTTCAAGAAAGGAAGACATTGCACAGATGATATGAACAGATGAAAGATGTACACAGGTTATCACTACAAATTCTCTATTACATCCAGACACTTATAAAATGCCTGCATCTGAGAACAGGAAGACAGCCAAGGGATGCTCTTGCTAAGCAAGACATCTAGATCTCCAGTCAGCTGTTCTCATTTTTGACAGTCTACAGAAATGCAGAAAGACAAAAAAAATTTAAAACAAGATTAAACATTTTTATCAGGGTTATCATATGTACCCTGTTTTTATTTCAGACATATTGTACATTTTTCCGGTAATATAAAAGCAGTCCGAATTTAAGCCTAGAATTCAAAAAAACCTTTCAAAAAGCTCTTCAAACACATCAATTATAGACAGAGTCAATTTACTACACATTTCTTCACAAGGTCTTAACTTCAGATTCAGTTTGGCACCTATTTCTTTCTCAGTATCAATTTTTTTGTGCTGCTGCTTGGTAAATATCTGTCAAACGCTGAGTGAAGTCATTAACAGTAGAAATAATAAATATGCTTTCTTTGGGGGGGGTTCTGCATTTCTCATGTTGATAACTCAGACATTGATCCTGGGCACATCTAGCTGTCATGATTATAATCAGGCTGCTCTGCTGCTAAATCCACCTATTTCCGGTTTCTAAAACCGCCATCCTTTTGTAGGCACTGAATGAATGGAGTAAGTTAACCTGAAGAGCAAGACAGATGAGTGTGTAGGACTGTTTATGGAGGAAGACAGTATGGTTTAGCAACGTCAGCTGTAACAGCCAGAAGTCCCATATATTAATATATCAGATACAGGTAAAATGTTCCAGCTTGATTGACCCATTGAAAAATAATCACATAAAACTGAAGTGTTAATTATAGGGGGTTTGGTATGAACTGTTCTGCACAGTTCATTCCATGTAATTACAGAAACAGTTTCATGGCCAGCCTGTGTGAGATCTTGGTCTTACAGGTGACCAAAGGGCTCTGACTCATTTATCCCACAGTTATGGGATCTTTTTATTTCTTCTGTTTTTTTCTGGTTCTTCTTACATTTTATTTGGCTTCACTGGGTTTTAGTCAGAGCACGTGGGATCTAATTCCCCAACCAGGAATAGACCCCCGGGCCCTTTGCATTAGGAGTGCAGAGTCTTAGCCACTGGACCACCAGAGAAGACCCTGTTTTGTTTTTTCTTTACAAATGAAGACCATCTGCTCAAAGCTACTGAGTGCAATATCAATTTTTGATATACCAAATGAGTACAGCTTTTTCTCAGTCAACTTTTTAGCTCAAAAGCAAGTCATCGTTAAATGAAAGTTTTCTCTCTGAATCAAAATCCACCTTTCCTTAAGGACCAAAGTCCCATGGCTCCCCAGATCACACACCCAAAACCCTTTCTTGTCTTTCACTGAGCTCCCCAGGCCCACTGACTGGACTGTGGACTTCCCAAGAGGGCAACACAGGCTTTGTATTCAGTCTAATGGAACTTGAGGAAGCCCAAGGTCCAAGCAAGGCCCAGGCCAGCCCTGCCTTTAGGATGACGGGCTCCACGTTACGGACAGCAGAGACTGGAAACCCTCCTCAACCAGCCGACCATCACTGGCTTCACGAGCAGAGCTTCTGAGTGCCGTGTCAGGCCATGACTCGCTTCACAGTCCTCTGTGGTCAGAACTGTGCCTGGCGGCAGCTGGCCTCCCACACCTCAGCAGGGCTAGGTTCTTACTGAAGCTTCTGACTCACAATCCATGTGCCTCTCCCAGACACCTCCTTTTATAACCAAAGGTTCACTTGAATGAAAAAAATCTTACAGAATTACAATTTTCTTGGAAGGCTAAACCCATCCATCGTTTATAACTTGGTATGAATGCTTCCACTACAATTATTTCCTCATAATTCTCAGTCACTCGCTGAGAAAACGGGCCTCCCTCGTGGCTCAGTGGTAGTGAGTCCACCTGCAATGCAGGAGACGTGGGTTCAATCCCTGGGTCACGAAGATCCCCTGGAGGAGGAAATGACAACCTACTCCAGTAATCTTGTCTGGGAAATCTCATGGACAGAGGAGCCTGGCCGGCTGCAGTCCAGGGGGTTGCAAAGGGTCTGACGTGACTAAAGTGACTGAGCACACAGGAAACGCACAGAAAGTGAGTGGCTGTGTGGCTGGGCATTCACTGGTGGGCAGTCAGATGAGGCTCGTGGGCCTGCGGACTGTGGGCAGTAATAAAGGAGGGGCCACCCCTCCCGTGACTATGGCAGCCTTCTCTTCCGTGTTTGCACAGGGCTAGTAGTTCGACACCGGCAACCTGGTCATTACAATGTCCGTGCAAGGGAGGGAGGGTCGTCATTCCTTCTGACAGATGGAGAAGTCAAGGGACTTCCCTGAACCACGCAGCCAGCACTTGGCAGATCTCAATTCCAAACCCGGCTCTCTCTAGATCTAAAGCCACTTCCTCTTTGTCACATTGCTGTCTAGGGTTAGGCCCCAGAAGGGCAGCCTGGGGCTCAGGCTTGTTAAACTGGGTCTGCAGACACAGTGCTCTGGTTCGGTGAAGGGCATCTGTTTGAATATAATTCCCTTTGTAACTCTGGAGAAGACATGACTCTGCTATGGATAGGCTTTGTCACGCACAAGCTAAAGTGAAGCAAAGAATCCTAATTTAAAGGCCACGTGACAGCCAATCTCTCCAGAGTACGGTGTTTTGTTCCCCCTCTTGCAATGGAAGTGCATCTATAAATGACTAAGAATTCTGATATCCTGTGTCCCACAGGCTTCAGCACGAAGGCGCTGCAATATGAATGCTGCTGGCCTGGCCAGTGCCACGCCTGCCAGAGCTCAGAACTGGAATTTCTTATTAATAGCAAGGCCTTGGAGGCTTACAGCCTATTTTGGGGGGAAAAAATTCATAATTCCAATGTTTTAGTTACCTAACATACAATAGGTTCCCGCAAGTGTTGCTGTCCTTGTGCTAAATGCCCTGTGTACAGACACTGGATTACACTTGGCTCTTAAAACACTGCAGGTTCTAGATGTGTGTGCATGCATGTCAAGGTCATTTGATTGTTTTCCTCTTAAAGAATAACCGTTTAACAGTGATATTCTCGGGACTTCCCTGGTGGTCCAATGGTTAGGAATCACCTTGCAATGCAGGGGATGCAAGTTTGATCCCCGGTCAGGGAACTAAGATTCCAAATGCCGCAGGGCAGCTCAGCCGACTGAAGCCCACATGACTCACCTAGAGAGCCTGCATCCGGCAGTTACTGAGCCTGCACGCTCTGGAGCCTGTGTGCCACAACTCAGACCCAACGCAGCCAAGTAAATAAGTATCTAAATAAATAAAATTGTAAAAAGATATTTTCTCTGCACATCCACCAGAACGCATAAAACTAAAAAGAAATTCTGCCAAGTATGTGCAACAACTGCAACTCTTACACACTAGAGGGTGTATAAAGTTGTACAGTCACTATGAAAATGGTCTGGCATTTCTTATACAATTAAATGTATGCCTACCCTGTGACCCAGCTCCTTGGTGTTCAGTTCCACTCCTGAGTTATCTACCCAAGATAAATGAGAGCATATATTCACAAAAAGACTTGCCTAAGAATGTTCAAAGGAATCCAAATGGAAAGCAGCTCACAAGTCTATCAACAAGAGAAATAAACTGTGGTAGAAATAAAAAGGAAAAAAAATACTGATACATAGAACATGCACGCATGCTGAGTCACGTGTCTGACTCTTTGTGACCCCCTGGACTGTAGCCCGCCAGGCTCCTGTCCATGGAATTTCCCAGACCAGAATACTGGAGCAGGTTGTCATTTCCTTCTCCAGGGGATCTTCCCGACCCAGGGATCGAGCCTGCATATCCTGTGGTCCCTGAATGGCAGGCGGCAGGTGGATTCTTTACCACTGAGCCACCTGGGAAGCCCACATACAACGTAAATGAATCTCAAAACATTGATGATGAATGAAAGAAGCCAACACAGAAGAAGAGACGCTTCAGGAAGCTCTGGAACAAGCAAAACTAATCTATGGTCACAGAAGTCAGAACAGTGTTACCTCCGGGGGTGGGAAGGAAGGGAGTGGAGGCAGGGATAACTGGGAAGCGGGCGTAAGGGAATGTCTGGGGCGGGCAGGTTTGAAATCTTGATGGGGTCTGCGTTACAGAGGCACATGCATTTGTCAAAATACAAGGACTGTTATACTTAGGGTTTGTACATTTCACTGTATGTAACCTTTACTAAGAAATGAAAAAACTCTCAACCACATATTAAATTCAAATTAATAATATGCATGCCAAACTACCAAGGGGTGAAATGTCCTGATGTCTGCAACTTAATTTGAAATCTATCAAAAGAACAAGATGGACTGATGGATGAATCGAGGGAGGGATAGATGGACTGATAGATATATAGATAGATGATTGAGCAAAGTGTTAATTACAGAACCTAGGTGGTAGGTATACGTGTATTTACTTACAATTTTTCTCTTCTGTGTTTGAAAAAATTCATAACAAAATTTTGAGAAATTATATGTTCAACTGAGAATATGGATTGATAGCTAAAAATTGGAAGTCCGAAACAATTTCAAAATCAGTGAAAATAAATAAGACGAAGAAAATTGAGAACAGCCTGAGACTGAGCGGGGTGAATGACATGTCCCCGTCCTGGGGACTCTGCCACGAACCTGGGCGTGAAAAGGATGTCCCACTTCAAACCACAGCTATGGAATTGTAGACAGCAGCTGCCAATCTTAGAAGCATAAGATTTACCTAGGTAACTATTTAATACACTGATTTTAATAATTTTATTGATTGATTTTGTGCATCATGGAGCTATAAATGAACCTAAATCCTGATGTCTCTTCTGGGAGAAAAACTCTGAAATAACTTTTTAAAAAAATGAACAATCACAAGACTTTTTAGCAGTTAAAATGAGTCAAGGCCAGGATGATTACAATAACAAGCTACTAAGCAAAGAAACACTAGATCCCTCCTTCAGTGTGCATTTCGGAATCACCCTGGGAGAGTGTGAACAGACCTTGGGTAGAAATGTCTAATCTGCTTTTGTCGCCATGGCATGACAGAGTGATACAAGGACTGTAGTTAAAACCACCAGATTCCCGGTATGTGAGCTGGGTGTGTGTGTGTGTGTGTGTGTGTGTGTGTGTGTGTGTGTGTGTGTGTGTGTGTGTGTGTGTGTGTGTGTGCCCAGTATGTGAGCTGGGTGTGTGTGTGTGTGTGTGTGTGTGTGTGTGTAGGTGGGGCGGCCATCCTTGATGCTTCCTTTTCTCTCATCCTCACATCTAGTCTATCATCAAATCTTATAAAATCTCATTTCTAAACCCGTCTGGGATTACCCACTTCTCTCCACTGAAAAAGTACAGGCTCCCATCAGTTCTCATCTGAACTCTGACCTCGGCAATAACCTTCCCAACTTAATCCATTTTCAACTTTTCAGTCAGGATCCTACAAAACTGTACATCGAATCCTGCCACTTTCCTGCTTAAAGCTCACACTTCCCACCTTGTCTTGGGGTCAGCCCCATGTGACGACCCGGCTATGAGAGGCTGCAGTGTGGCCTGGCCCTGCAGTTCCCCAGAGGCACCCTTGAGCCCTGCCACTCTGCCCTGGGCTCCCAGTTTGTGGGCTGCACTGCCATCCCCGTCTCTCTGATTTTCCCATGCTCTTTGCTACCACACATATACAAGCCCGGAAGCCTCCCAGTCCGCTCTCTTCCTTTTGCCCATCTGTCCTCCAAATCTGAGCTCAGTGTGGCTCTCAGGGAAGCCTTCCCAGGTATTTCCTGCCCATCCCAGTCCCTCATGAGGTTAGGTTCTAGTTTCACATGTTCTCAATGGGCTTTGCCTTTGTTGCGTTTTATACAGTTCATAACTCTGTACTTATTTCACTGTCTGTTATCCTTCACAACTGCAAGTCCCACTTATAGCAGGAGCTGTGTCTCACTTGATTACCCTTGTATGCTTGACTACCCTAGTGCTGAGTGCTAACACAGTATCTGCATGCGGAAGTACACCAAATATCAGTGCACACAAGAGGGAGATTACTCAGGTTCTTTACCTTATAGCTTGTGGTGAAAACACTATTAATGATTTGCCCATCATACTGGTTTTTGTTGATTATACTTAATACTGACGTCTCTAAAGTGCTTCACGGTACGGTTCAGTTCAGTTGCTCAGTTGTGTCTGACTCTTTGCAACCCCATGGACTGCAGCATGGCGTGGCTTCCCTGTCCATCACCAACTCCCAGAGCTTGCTCAGACTCACGTCTATCAAGTCAGTGATGCCATTCAACCATCTCATCCTCTGTCGTCCCCTTCTCCTCCTGCCCTCAATCTTTCCTAGCATCAGGGTCTTTTCCAATGAGTCAGTTCTTCACATCAGGTGGCCAAAGTATTAGAGCTTCAGCTTCAGCATCAGTCCTTCCAATGAGTATTCAGCTGATTTCCTTTAGGATGGACCTGTTGGATTGCCTTGCAGTCCAAGAGACTCTCAAGAGTCTTCTCCAACACCACCATTCAAAAGCATCAATTCTTCAGCGCTCAACTTTCTTTATGGTCCAACTCTCACATCCATACATGACTACTGGAAAAACCATAGCTTTGACTAGACGGACCTTTGTCAGTAATGTCTCTGCTTTTTAATATGCTGTCTAGATTTGTCATAGCTTTTCTTCCAAGGAGCAAATGTCTTAATTTCACAGCTGCAGTCACTGTCTGCAGTCACTGTCTGCAGTGATTTTGGAGCCCAAGAAAATAAAATCTCTCAATGTTTCCATTGTTTCCCCATCTATTTGCCATGAAGTTATGGGACCAGATGCCATGATTTTCATTTTTTGAATGTTTTAAGCCGGGTTTTCCCACTCTTCTCTTTTACTTTCATCAAGAGGCTCTTTAGTTCCTCTTCACTTTCTACCATAAGGGTGGTGTCATCTGCAAATCTGAGGTTATTGATATTTCTCCCAGCAATCTTGATTCCAGCTTGCGCTTCTTCCAGCCCAGCATTTCTCATGATGTACTCTGCATATAAGTTAAATAAGCACAGTGACTATATACAGCCTTGATGTATCCCTTTCCCAATTTTGAACCAGTCTGTTGTCCCATGTCTGGTTCTAACTGTTGCTTCTTGACCTGCATACAGGTTTCTCAGGAGGCAGGTAAGGTGGTCTGCTATTTCCGTCTCTTTAAGAATTTTCCACAGTTAGTTTTGATCCACAATCAAAGGCTTTGGCATAGTCAATAAAGCAGAAGTAGATATTTTTCTGGAATTCTCTTGCTTTTTCTATGATCCAATGGATGTTGGCAATTTGATCTCTGGTTCCTCTGCCTTGTCTAAATCCAGCTTGAACATCTGGAAGTTCTCAGTTCACGTACTGTTGAAGCCTAGCTTGGAGGATTTTGAGCATTATTTTGCTAGCGTGTGAGATGAGTGCAATTTGTGCAATTGAGCATTCTTTGGCATTGTCCTTCTTTGGGATTAGAATGAAAACTGACCTTTTGCAGTCCTGTGGCCACTGCTGAGTTTTCCAAATTTGCTGGCATATTGAGTGCAGCACTTTCACAGCATCATCTTTGAGGATTTGAAATAGCTCAGCCATCACCTCCACTAGCTTTGTTCACAATGATGCTTCCTAAGATCTGTTTGACCTCGCACTCCAGGATGTCTGGCTCTAGGTGAGTGATCACACCATTGTGATTATCTGGGTCGTGAAGATATTTTTTGTACAGTTCTTTTGTGTATTCTTGCCACCTCTTCTTAATACCTTCTGCTTCTGTTAGGTCCCTACCATTTCTGTCCTTTATTGTACCCATCTTTGCATGAAATATTCCCTTGATAGCTCTAATTGTCTCAAAGAGGCCTCTAGTCTTCCCCATTCTATTGTTTTCCTCTATTTCTTTGCATGGTAGTGTACTGATAAGGAATTTTCCCAGTAAATGTGCTCCAATGGCGCAGAAGAACTGGTGGGACGTTGAGCAGTCACACTCCTGGGTGTACCTCATCCCGGAACTTGCTGCCCCTCTGATTCACTGCTGTGTTTCCTGTCATAATCTATGCAGTTATCAACCTGGCAGCTACTAGACATTCATTTATAAAGGAACGATGAGTGACTTTGAAAGATTTTTTGATCATACAGAAGAGTGTTGGCTTTGATCAGTTTTCAACCTCAGGCTTGGAGAAGGCGATGGCACCCCACTCCAGTACTCTTGCCTGGAGAATCCCATGGATGGAGGAGCCTGGTGGGCTGCCGTCTATGGGGTCGCACAGAGTCGGACATGACTGACGTGACTTAGCAGCAGTAGCAGCAGCACAGCAACCTCAGGCTTTACATTATTTGCTTGTTTTCTGCATCTTCCCCTAACCCAAATATTATGAAAAACTGTACAAACCTGGTTAAGATGAAGAAAAGTACTATTCTCTTAAATACTCAGTGTAAGCAGTCTGGGAGTGAACATTCTCGATCAGTGACTTCATGACAAAACCGAATGCTTTGATGTACTTGACAAGACTGCAGTAATAGTGGAGGTTGAATGCTGGATGAGACATCTGATTATGGGAACTGAGTCATTCAAGACCCTCCCTCATTCACATGCAGCCAAAGTGACAGAGTAAGTGGTATAATACAGAACTGCTTTGATCATCTTTACTAAAAATACTTTGATGAGTTTTCCCTTGGAAGGTATGAATGTCTGATGTAGAGATCAAATATCCTTTCTGTCTGCTCTATTAAAAAAAAAAAAAACCAACCACTTGAAGATACTCTTCTCAAACTTCCCAAACAGCAAAACAAATACCAAACAATGAACCCAAGAACACTGAGGGAAAATTCATGCCACATGCTGGATCCCCGGCCTCAATGGTTACCTTTACATAAGCTCCCAAAGTCAGGGCCGAGTTGGTGCCATTGTTTTCATGCAGAGTCTGGTTTCTCAAGATACTACAGCACCAAGACAGAGAAGTTGCATGGATGCCAACCTTGACGCCTGGTGTCAGATCTCCTCACTTTAGGTAATAACAGACTCAACATGACATTCTCTCTCCTCTTTTATCTTGATGGTAATTGAAAATGCTACTTATATCAAAGCTACATGCATTGGCTTGATATAAATGAAAATACATACAAATATTTGAGATTACAGAAGATTAAAAAGAAAGATCTCAAGCTGCTTTTTTTTTCAGGTCATTTGCTATATTCGAGACAAATGTAGAAATAAACATCTCCAGTTCTGGAAGGTAAAATCTTGGGAAGATTTTAACACCCTTCTGTGCAATGTCTGATCTAGCATGTTCAGATATCACTGGTATCCCTTGGTCAAAATTTCTTGTACTTCAGTCCTAGTATCCCCTGGCCCTACATTCAACATGCACTTGCAGGAACCTTTACACAGAGAAGGACTCTCATTACGTAGCCCAGTGATAATCATTTCTGTATGCTTCTCTCAAGGGGAAACACTTAATGCAAGCCACCGTTCAGGTTTAGATGGCTTGTCTTTTTCCCCTTGTCCAGTTTCTCCTTTAATTGCTATCAAATACCTACAATGTAAGCACCATCTTGCTGCATACCTGGACAACAGTGGGTTTTCTAATATGGAAATAGGATAGTGATTCTCAGACTTCCTCCCAGAACTGGATCTCTTAACAACTTCCCCAGTGAGCCAGGGCTGCAAGCATGGGGGCCGCACAGCAGTTCCTGAGGCCGCCCTTTTCAGCACACTCTGTGCACCAGCAGATGGGAACACCTGGGAGCTTGTGAACTCTGCTGTCAGGCTCACGCTGAACAGAATCTGCATTCTAACGCGTCGTCTCTAAATGAACGGATTATAACTACAGTTTGAGAAACACTGATTCAAGTGGAAAAATGATAGGCTCGCCAACAGATTTTTTAAAAAATCTCCACTCACAGCTGTATAAACTTATGAGCTTCACTGAGTCTCAGTTTCCCTAATGGGTAAACGGGACCAATGCCTACCTTTTAGGATCTAAGGGGATCAAACGAGATAATGTGCACAAAAGGCCTGGCCCACTAGCGCTCAGGCTGGTCTGTTGCGCTGCAATCCCACAGAAGGCTGGGAAACCACACAGCTGTGCCCACCCCCATGATGTCAGTAGGTCGAGGTCAGGGCCCCAGAACTTGCTTGAAATGCAAGTTCTGTGAGGCTGAGGCTGCTGAGTCAGTGGCCCTACTTTGAGAACCACTGGCCTGGCAAATAGTGGATGCCCAGATAAGGCTGGATCCCTCTGCCTGCTCTTGCAGAGAGGTATCCTGTTTCCTGAGAATCTGGCTGCAGTGCCAGCAGCTCACTATGCCAGGGCTGATCTTAGTTTACGGAAATCATTTCCTTTAGGCAGACACATAAGCAGCACACGTGCGTTTTTCACTTTCATGCCGTCATCTCTCTAGCCTCTGTCCCCTCACTGTTAGGGACAAAAAGAAACTTACAGATAAATCACCCCAGAAAAAAATGTCATTGTGCTTAAAGCTCTTGCTCTCAAGGAACTGTCCATGATTGATGGCACTTTTGTTAAATATTCTGTTGTGTGAACTCAGATGACTGCTACATTTTGTCAGGAGAGAGAGGGAACTGCAGCAATCTAACGTTTTCCCCACTCCTGTTACTCCAGCACTCGACAGACTCATTAAACTGCTTAATGACACCCAGGCTTTGCTGGCACTGTGATTAGCAAAAGATAGAAGCCACCAGCAGGCCCCTTGCTTAATAAATCAGGCCCTTTGGAAGCTACCCAGAGGCGGGGACAGCACAAAAGGAAAAATAAGCAATAAGGAGAGGACAGAATGGTGAAACAGCTTTATCACTGTGTCCCGAGGTTCTGAAAATGCTGTTCATCAGAATCTTTGCTTCCATTTTGTGAAAAGTCACCCCTGGGAGGGAAAAAGGGTATCTCTAATGGATACCCCTTCTTCTAACTTCAGCTGAAGAATCATTTATTGGTTCTGTGAGACAAAGATGTTTAGGACCTGCTCTCAAGGGATTTACTAATAGGGGACGAAAAACAAGTTCTGTCACAATGAATTTATTCATCCCGTGTTTGATGAGCGTGTACCATGTGTCAGGCAATGTTCTAGACACTGGGAATGCGACAGAAAACAAAACAGATAGTTTTAGGAAGCTGGTTTGAGTGTCAAGATGGCATTTCACAAATGGTGTGATGCTGAGGGGTTAAAATTCAAGTTTGGGGCATTTCAAAACTTGATGCTAAATAGCCTGGACTCTCCTATTCAATTCATCTGTCCTCTAATACTTTTCCAAGCCTTCTGGGTTTATCAAGGAGAAAGCCTCAGGCGGGTCCCAGTCTCCAAACTTTCAACCGACAGCTGTAGTGTCCAGATTTGCTAACTCCGTGGGGTTTTTCCTGCTCTGATCTGTTTTACTGTTATCTTCCATTATGACCAGTGGTTACGGCATTCCATTTTATGGTAGTGACTACCATGATGATACAAAGTATTACAAGCGACTGCTTCAAGGAAGAGGAAGAACTTTCTCTACATGCAGATGAGATGGTACCATACCTAGAAAATCCTGAGGACTCCAGACAAAAACTACTACAGCTAATAAGTGGATTCAGCAAAATAGCAGGATACAAGATCAGCATGCACAATCAGTTGCATTTCTTTACACTAACAATGAAATAACAGAAAAGAAATGTAGACAAATAATACCTTTTAAAATAGCACCAAAAAAAAAAAAATATATACCCAGGACTAAACTGACCAAGGGGGTGCAAGACGTGTGCTGAGAACTATAAAACATTAATAAAGGAAATTGAAGATGATTCAAAAATGTTAAGATATCCCACGCTCTTGGATTGGAAGATATTGTTAAAGGTATTGTTTAATATTGTTAAAATGGCAATTCTACCCAAAGCGATCTACAAATTTAATGTGATCTCTATCAAAACACCCATGACATTCTTCATAGAACTAGAACAAATAATCCCAAAATAAATAAAAGATCCAGAACTTTCAAAGCCATCCGTAAGGGAAAAAACAAAGCGAGAAGCATAACTCTCCCAGACTTCAGACAATATCACAAAGCTACAGTAATCAAAACAGTGTTAATGATACCAAGACAGACATATGGATCAGTGAAACAGAATAGAGCCCAGAAATAAACCTACACATTTACAGCCAATTGATCTTCAACAACGAAGGTAAGAATATAAAATGGGAAAAAGACAATCTCTTCAGCAAGTGGTGTTGGGAAAGTTGGACAGTGCATGTAAATCAATGCAGTTAGAACCATCCTCACACAATGTACAAAAATAAACTCAAAAGCCTTAAAGATTTGAACATAAGACAAGACACCATAGAACTCCTATAAGAGAGCATAGGCAAACCATTCTCTGACATAAATCATACCAAAGTTTGCTTAGGTCAGTAGCCCAAGATAATAGCCACTCATTTGGAGCTGTTTCTTTGCTTTCTTTCCTCTTTTAAAAATTATTTATGTATTTAGGTTTTCAGTGCTGGGTGGGGGCTTTCCCTAGTCGCACTGAGTGGGCACTACCCTTCCTGCAGTGCGCAAGCTTCTCTTCGTGGCGGCTTCTCTTGTTGCGGAGTGTGGGCTCCGCAGTTGCAGCGCTCAGGCTTAGCTGCCCTGGGGCACGTGGAATCTTCCCGGACCAGGGATGGGCCCTTGCACTGGCAGGCGGATCCTCTACCACAGGACCAGCACAGAAGTCCCTTTGCTTTCCTTTCTATCTCACCCCCACAATACCTCATTTGGCAGAAAGTATGGATAATTCTTTGGTCAAAGCAACTCTTCCATGCATCTTTTCTTTTCCATGCATCTTTAAGATGAAGACTATCCATGCTCCTTTATTTCTCTGTTTTCCTATATCTGAGTATTGTCTATTTGACTTAATAAAACTAGAACAGAGGGCGCCTTTTTTCTTCTGGGTAGCTCATCAAGTCCCTTTCCGGTGATTAACTTGTAAGATATAATGCTGATAACTTAAGTATGAATAAATTCAGATAACCTAATTTAATCTGAGGGTTTCTCTGGTGGCTCAGTGGTAATGAATCTGTCAATGCAGGAGACACAGGTTCAATCCCTGATCTAGGAAGATCTCTTGGAGAAGGAAAGGGAAACCACTCCAGTATTTTTGCCTGGAAAATCCCATGGACAGAGGAGCCTGGTGGGCTATAGTCCCTGCCCCCTCTTCCCCCACCCCTCCTCCCATGCAGAGAGGTGGACACAACATCGAAACTAAACAACCACAACAATTTAATGTGAATGTGTCCACACCCACCTTGCACTGCATAAGGCCCTTCAGGGAAGGGGCTGTCAACATGGAGAAGAAGCTGAAAGCTGTGTGGGGTGACAAGTGGAGGAGAAGAGAGCCTGGACAAGGCCTGTGTGATGCACCAGAAAGTACAGCCACGGCCCTCACAGCCCAGAGGTCACTCTGAAGGGGCCATGCAGCTGGACAACTGGATTCCTGTGTTTGCCTCGTAATACGTAACTGAGACTTTGGAACCAGAGTGAAGGAAGGTGCCCAAAAGCTGAGCTTTCTAGAGTGTAGGCTCCAGGGGGAGAGTGTGTCACAGGAGTGACAGGGGCCACGTTCTGGAACTTATGTCACCTTGGCAGACCTTACAGGCAACAGAGAGCCAGTGGCAAATTTTAAGGTAGAAATGAATGAGCTGAGTGGTGTCCTGGGAAGATGAATTTGGCATCTTCCCAGATTCATCTTCTGGTGCAGGATGGACTGGGAGAGAAGGACTAGCTTCCGCTCAGGAACTGTGGAGAAAGGGAGTGTTCTCCCGGAGGAGGAAGAGAGTTGGATCTGAAAGACCATGCTGAAGTTGCACTTGCTTCTCTAAATTCTGCTACTGAAAATGGGATGCTGAAGGTCGAGTTCTCTTGGGAATCAAATTATCTTCACACTGGAGGAACCCTATCCTCCTGTGGGGGAAGACTGGTCACAAAGGCCAGGCCATCTTCACTGGCTCCTGCCGATGGGTTGGAGGTGACAGTCGCATTCTAGTGGGACAGCCATGGGAGCCAGCGCACAGATGAGAAGACACACAGATGACTCACCTATGTCTGCGACTCAGTGTCATTACAGCCTCAGCAAAGTGCAATCTTCTCCAGGCTACAACTGGTATTTCCAGAATTAAAGGTCAGGGTACTGCCAGCCAGACTAGCTGGAAAGTGTGCTCTGGGCCAGAGATTACATCAGCCACAGCCCTGCTTCACAGCGCCCTCCACGAGGGGTGACGCCCTCTCTCTGTACCCCTGAACCAGGAGGAATGCAGACCTCACCCCGGAGAGGGCATCAGGACTCTGGCTCACCTTCAGCTGCAGAAGGATGAGATTTGTTCTGAACAAACCCAGACCAGTGGTTTTCCTTTCCTTTTTTCCATTCCCTTTTTAGGAAAAATATTGTGTTGTCTCAGGAAACTAAATTTCAACACCCACTCTTCTTTGTGCTTTTGAACTGTGGTGTTGGAGAAGACTCTTGAGAGTCCCTTGGACTGCAAGGAGATCAAACCAGTCCATCCTAAAGGAAATCAATCCTGAATTTTCACTGGAAGGACTGCTGCTGAAGCTGAAACTCCAATACTTTGGCCACCTGATGTGAAGAACTGACTCATTGGAAAAGACCCTGATGCTGGGAAAGATTGAGGGCAGGAGGAGAAGGGGATGACAGAGGATGAGATGGTTGGATGGCATCACTGACTCAATGGACTTGACTTTGAGTGAACTCCAGAGTTGGTGATGGACAGGGAGGCCTGGCGTGCTGCAGTCCATGGGGTCGCAAAGAGTCGGACATGACTGAGCAACTGAACTGAACTGAACTGAAATTCTTTGTGGGCTTTCGTACTGGCTCAGATGCTAAATAATCTGTCTGCAATGCAGGAGACCTGGGTTTGATCCCTGGGTTGGGGAGATCCCCTGGAGGAGGGCCTGGCACCACTCCAGTATTCTTGCCTGAAGAATCCCCATGGACAAAGGAGCTTGGTGGGCTATAGTCCATGGGGATCACAAACAGTCAGATATGACTGAGCAACTAACATGACTCTTTGTAAGTTCACAAATAGCAGTCAATATTGTCTCAAACCCACATTTTGAAAGGTCTTTTTTCCCCTATCAGTTTACTCTCCAGCTGCAAGGGAAGCTGATGAATGGAGAGGCCCCCCCCACGGGCCTGGACGCCCCGGCCCCCGCCCCCCGCCCCAGCCTCTGTCCTGCTCTGCGCCTGACGCCCTCAGTCATGAGCAAATCCTCGAACCCTGAAGCCCCCACGAGTCCTGGTTAGGTTTTGTAAAGATGTTCTATTTTAATGCCCGCCAGAAAACAACTCTGGAACAACCACTCAAACAACTCCCCCTGAGCGCTCACTGATTTATCCAAAGGTAAGACAGGGCCTCGCATACAAGGACCGGCCCAGGTCCGCCCCCGCCCCGCCTCCGGTCAGGCGGGAAGGCGCTGTGTCCGCAGCAGTGCGGCCCCGAACACCGGCGCCGCGGTTCTCAGGCCCAGAGGAAGAGCCGCGACCACGGTGAGGGCTGATCTCCTCTGAAGAAGAAAGTCCCCCCGCCTGCCCCGCCCCCGGAGCCTGGCCAGTGGGCACGGGTCAGCCCTCAGGTCAGCTCCGAGGCTCTGAGCTCCCAGACCGGCCTCGCAGCACGGTCCTGGCTTCCCCCAGGGAAGCACCGTCCTCTCCGCACCACCGCACGATCCACTGTGCGATCCCAGGACAGGAGCCAGGCCGCACCCTTCGACACGGGCGCTTACACACGTTCGTGCTTCTGTGGCTAAAGGGGGCAGCCTCGGCAGGGGGACCACGGTGCCAGGGAAACAAGACCTGGCCTTTCTGCCCTGGAGAGCCATAAGATGGATGATCTATTGAAAACACTTAAAAAGAAGTCACTGTCATGGCCTAAAGGGTACTGGGTGAATTTCTTCCATTTAAATGGAAACAGAAATAGAATCCCATGTACACCATTACTTCCCCAACCAGATCTCCTAGCCACGAAGTGTTCGTGTGGAAAAGAAATGGAAAAGAAGGATACAGCCAGTTAACATATAATAGGGCCTGGGACCCAGACGGCGGAACTAATTTCTGTTGCATGTGTCCCCAAGTCTCCCTGTGATCAGGAGGTCAGGTGCCTTTGGGGCAGCCCCTGAGGATACAGCAGCTCCCGTGCCTGGGACCAATCTGAGGTCGGGGGACAAGTACGGGGAACATCCCCCATCAGTTCTGGGGGTGCTCCGCCCCCGCCCTGCATGCCAGGGGCCCTCTGAGAAGACAGGCAGGGTCTCCACCTCCACAGCCTCTGGAGCCAGCAGAGACAGCGCTTCCTCCACCCGCCTTCTCTAGGGCCAGTGCCTGTCTGAGACGCCCTTCCTGCCCACTTACTGGAACTCAACGTCAGTGCTGTGCCCTGGGCCTCCCGGTCCAGGCGCTGCCTGTAGACGAGTCCCCGCAGAAACCTCAAGAAACTGCCGCCCAAACCCCAAGGCTTCGCTCCTGCAGGCTGCAAACACCCATTCCACGGACATTTTCTGTGTGTCCAGGCCCGGGGGGGACACGCAAAGATGTGGAAGGCTTGGCCTCACCCTTGGCAGTTCCACGGTGGCCTGGCCTCCCCTGTGTGAATTACACACAGGCCATCCTTCTGTTTGCTGACCTTTCCACAGTCCTCTGGTCAAACCACACTGCTGCTGCTGCTGCTAAGTCACTTCAGTCGTGTCCAACTCTGTGTGACCCCATAGACGGCAGCCCACCAGGCTCCCCTGTCCCTGGGATTCTCCAGGCAAGAACACTGGAGTGGGTTGCCATTTCCTTCTCCAATGCATGAAAGTGAAAACTGAAAGTGAAGTTGCTCAGTTGTGTCCAACTCTTCGAGACCCCATGGATTGCAGCCTACCAGGCTCCTCCATCCATGGAATTTTCCAGGCAAGACTACTGGAGTAGGGTGCCATTGCCTTCTCCGCAAACCACACTCCTCTCCCCTTACAAAACGTCCAGCAGAAAAGTTCCCTAGACGAACCTAACCTGTCACACCAGATCCAAGCCACTCTGTAGCCTGGTGGTTCTCGACCTTGACAAGTACATTAGAGTCTGCTGTGGAGCTCTTGGAAACCCCATGCCCAGTCTATACCCCAGCCCCTTCTATCAGAGCCCTGAGGGCTCAGCCATCACTAAATTTTTTTTTTTTTAAATAACTCTCTAGGTAGTTCCAACATGCAGCCAAGACTCAGAACCACTGCATTAACCTAACCTGACCACCTTCCTTACCATTTAGCATGAGTGCTCACAGGGGCAGCTGTTCACTCATGCTAGTGGGTGGCTGTAACACTCCTCCTGTAGGGACATCCGTGGTTCTGTGTTCCATATGGATTATCCCCTGCCTGCCCTCAACCTGCCTTCCTCTCCGTGTGTAACTCCAGAGTCAACGCTGTGTGCCTAGGCCCTTAAATTCACTTTGATAGTTGTAATGCTCTGACACCTGCGGACCAATGTCTCCTAGACTCAAAGGCGCCTGAGAGCAGGCTGCACCTGTGGTTTCTCTGCATTGTCCCGTAGTTCTCATTCATGCTCAGGATACAGCAATTCAACCAGCACCTGTGGAATAAATGGTGCTGGGCTGAGACGGGCCATTCATTTCCTCCCCTCTTGCCCCTGAGTACGTGTCACACCTGTTCAGCTCTCTGCCCACAATCACCTTTCTTGACTAATAAGGAAAAGCATTATTTACCCCACTCCTTACACCGTGATGGGCTTCCCAGGTGGTACAGTGGTCTAAAGAATCTGCCTCCCCAGGCACGGTTCAACCCTGGGTCAGGAGATCCCCTGGAGGAGGAAATGGCAACCCACTGCAGTATTCTTGCCTGGAAAATTCCATGAACAGAGGAGCCTGGTGGCCTACAGTCCATGGGGTTGCAAAAAGTCAGACACGACTGAGCATGTACGCGTGTTAGTTACACTGTGATTCTAAACTAAAGAAGGGGCGGACGTGAAGATGAAGAAGATGCTTTCTTCAGTGCCCTGGAGCCAGGCTCTGAAACCACAACCAGAAACTCAGCCTTCAGCAAACCCGAGTCAGATATCTGCAGTAGTCAGATTTCTCCAAAATGGGGCAGAGCAACTATAATAGAAAACATGCCATTTACCATTATTATGGGAAAAAGCTTCCTCTTTCTTGCTCCTTTTTCTAGCAATGGTACTGGAAGAGAGCATACTTACTGGAATTTTCTTTTTAGAAATTATTTAAAAGACATCATATCTGTGAAGGTCCACAAGCTGGAATAAAATCCTCAGAGACAAAACTCCGCTCTGACTGTAGTTGAAACAAATGATCTTTTAGGCAAAGGACTTGGAGACACTGTGGTTGGGGTATTAAGCTTCGACTGGCTGCATATGTCCAAATATGATGGGAAGATGAATTCTGAAGCACCGCTTAGATCTGACAACACTAAAGGGCATTACTGCACACCTAACGAGTACCAAATTCAGACTTAAATTGAAGAAAGTAGGGAAAACCACTAGACCATTCAGGTATGACCTAAATCAAATCCCTTATGACTATACAGTGGAAGTGAGAAATAGATTTAAGGGACTAGATCTGATAGACAGAGTGCCTGATGAACTATAGACTGAGGTTCGTGACATTGGACAGGAGACAGGGATCAAGACCATCCCCATGGAAAAGAAATGCAAAAAAGCAAAATGGCTGTCTGGGGAGGCCTTACAAATAGCTGTGAGAAGAAGAGAAGCGAAAAGCAAAGGAGAAAAGGAAAGATATAAGCATTTGAATGCAGAGTTCCAAAGAATAGCAAGGAGAGATCAGAAAGCCTTCCTCAGCGATCAATGCAAAGAAATAGAGGAAAACAACAGAATGGGAAAGACTAGAGCTCTCTTCAAGAAAATTAGAGATACCAAGGGAACGTTTCATGCAAACATGGGCTCAATAAAGGACAGAAATGGTATGGACCTAACAGAAGCAGAAGATATTAAGAGATGGCAAGACTACACAGAAGAACTGTACAAAAAAGGTCTTCACGACCAAGATAACCACGATGGTGTGATCACTCACCTAGAGCCAGACATCCTGGAATGTGAAGTCAAGTGGGCCTTAGAAAGCATCACTACAAACAAAGCTAGTGGAGGTGATGGAATTCCAGCTGAGCTATTTCAAATCCTGAAAGATGATGCTGTGAAAGTGCTACACTCAATATGCCAGCAACTTTGGAAAACTCAGCAGTGGCCACAGGACTGGAAAAGGTCAGTTTTCATTCCAATTCCAAAGAAAGGCAATGCCAAAGAATGCTCAAATTAATGCACAATTGCACTCATCTCACACGTAAAGTAATGCTCAAAATTCTCCAAGCCAGGTTTCAGCAATATGTGAACCGTGAACTTCCAGATGTTCAAGCTGGTTTTAGAAAAGGCAGAGGAACCAGAGATCAAATTGCCAACATCCGCTGGATCATGGAAAAAGCAAGAGAGTTCCAGAAAAACATCTATTTCTGCTTTATTGACTATGCCAAAGCCTTTGACTGTGTGGATCACAATAAACTGTGGAAAATTCTGAAAGAGATGGGGACACCAAACCACCTGACCTGCCTCTTGAGAAACCTATATGCAGGTCAGGAAGCAACAGTTAGAACTGGACATGGAACAACAGACTGGTTCCAAATAGGAAAAGGAGTACGTCAAGGCTGTATGTTGTCACCCTGCTTATTTAACTTATATGCAGAGTACATCATGAGAAATGCTGGGCTGGAAGAAGCACAAGCTGGAATCAAGATTTCTGGGAGAAATATCAATAACCTCAGATATGCAGATGACACCACCCTTATGGCAGAAAGTGAAGAGGAACTAAAACGCCTCTTGATGAAAGTGAAAGTGGAGAGTGAAAAAGTTGGCCTAAAGCTCAACATTCAGAAAATGAAGATCATGGCATCTGGTCCCATCACTTCATGGGAAATAGATGGGGAAACAGTGGAAACAGTATCAGACTTTATTTTTTTGGGCTCCAAAATCAGTGCAGATGGTGACTGCAGCCATGAAATTAAAAGACACTCCTTGGAAGAAGAGTTATGACCAACCTAGACAACACATTGAAAAGCAGAGATATTGCTTTGCCAACAAAGGTCTGTCTAGTCAAGGCTATGGTTTTTCCAGTGGTCACGTATGGATGTAAGAGTTGGACTGTGAAGAAAGCTGAGTGCCGAAGAATTGATGCTTTTGAACTGTGGTGTTGGAGAAGACTCTTGAGAGTCCCTTGGACTGCAAGGAGATCCAACCAGTCCATTCTGAAGGAGATCAGTCCTGGGTGTTCTTTGGAAGGACTGATGTTGAAGCTGAAACTCCAGTACTTTGGCCACCTCATGCAAAGAGTTGACTCAGTGGAAAAGACTCTGATGCTGGGAGGGATTGGGGGCAGGAGGAGAAGGGGACGACAGAGAATGAAATGGCTGGATGGCATCACGGACTTGATGGACGTGAGTTTGAGTGAACTCCGGGAGATGGTGATGGACAGGGAGGCCTGGTGTGCTGCGATTCATGGGGTCACAGAGAGTTGGACACGACTGAGCGACTGAACTGAACTGAACTGAACGAGTACCTGGTCCTGGTGCTTCAATAACCTTCACAAGCAGCGGACATACCAGGTTCCAGCTTTTCTCAAGAAGTTCCAGGCTCCTCTGTGGACACTTTGCTACCTTACCTTCTTATTCTACATGGGCCCCCAAAATGCCCTGATGTAGTTTACTTTCATGGCACATCAAATGCACGTATAAACTTGATTTCATTGGTATGTGGTGGTTGGATTAGGGCGTGGAGCACATGACGTGATTTACTTTGATCTAGACACCCACCAGGATGTCCCGAGACCCTGATATGCCTGGGGAAGGGTACAGACTGTCAGAGGAAGGTATAGACAGGCAAAAGAGGCAGGGAGCTGAGAGGCTGAGCCCCAGACTGACTCTCAGCCGCATCTCCTCTGGTCTACACCACACAAGAGGGCAGGGCCAAGCCACACCATTCCTGCTTCTCCTCTGGTTATCTTTCTGCTCCTGGATGGGCTTCTTCTCCCCAAGGATGAATAATATTCCACCTCAGTCAACGCCTCCTCCATGAAGCTGTCCCCCAGCTTAGCCAGTAAGCGTAGCCTTTCTCTTGTATGGTGGTGGTGGTGATTTAGTTGCTAAGTCATGTCCAACTCTTGCAACCCCATGGACTGTAGCCTGCCAGGCTCCTCTGTCCATGGGATTCTCCAGGCAAGAATACTGGAGTGGGTTGCCACTTCTTCCCTAGAGGATCTTCCTGACCCAGGAATCGAACCCAGGTCTCCTGCATTGCAGGCAGATTCTTTTACCAACTGAGCTATGAGGGAAACCCTTCTCTTGTGTAACTGCCTGTAATATACACTTGTATTTATTTTATAACCTTACTGGTAACTACTCTAAGATGTGCATTCTGGTTCTGTCATATAGCATCTACATGCAACCATTCCAGGCCTCAGTTTCCTCATCTGTAAAATGGGGGTCATTATATCTACCCTCATGGAGTTGCAGTGAGGATTATAGGAGTTAAGGTATGAAAAATGCCAGCAGAGTAAGGGATACAAAGTCTTCAATACATGATACATCTTATTGTGACTCTTAAAAACATAAGATCCTTGACAAGCTCCACTGATCAGAAGTTACGACTGAAGGACATCCCTGGAGGTCCAGTGGTTAAGAATTCACCTTGCGACACAGGGAATACAGGTTCCAGCCCTGGTCAGGGACTTGAGTTCCCACACGCTGTGGAGCAACTAAGCCCGGATGCTGCAACTCCTGAAGCCTCGCACCAGAGGCTGTGCGCCACAATGAAAGTGCCTGCATGAGACAACAGAGATCCCACGCGCTGCAACCATGACCTGATGCAGCCAAATTAGTTCATTGGAAATAAAATTATCAACAAAGAATGCATTGCATGAGTTCAGTAGCATCAGCAGGAGATGGGGAGGCAGGATGCTGGGACATGAGCTGCCCTCGATGAGCAGGGTCTAGTGTGAAAAGGGAAGCCAAAATGTTAGTTGCTTAGTTGTGTCCAGCTTTTTGTGACCCCATGGACTGTAGCCTACCAATCTACAGGATAGACTGGCAGAGTGGGTGGCCATTTCCTTCCTCCAGGGGGTTTTCAGAAGAGCTAAATGCACTCAGTAGGAGAGAGGGGGAGAGGGTGGCCAGGCAAACAGCACAGGGGGAAGCCTGACCTGGGTCAGGCAAGCAAGAGTCCCCAGGTGGAAGGAAGAGTAGGTGGGGGGGTGCGTAGGAGCAATGCCCACACACGTGAAAAAGCTGGTGTGTTTAGGGAACTAGTAGAGCCTGGTGTGGCTGGAACAAAGTGCAGTGAAAGTGGTGGGGAGTGTGCAGGTGCACAGAGGACTTTGTTTGCTCCAGAAAGATGCCTGATGATTGCTTTTTAGACCCCGAGGAGCCACTGGGGAACACTTTAGAATGAGGACTATGGACTGGATGGGATGATGATTTATGTGTGTGGGTAAAGACTTGACTGGCTGAAAAATGCATACATAGCCATAGCTCCCTTTATCACACCTTCTACTGATGGAGAGCAGACAAAAGTAAGGCCTGGGGCCAGTCAATCATCTGGTTCTGTAGATACAATATTATAGCAAAGCCTTGACCACTCACTCACACATCACCTATGGCTGCTTTCTTACCACAAGAGCAGAGTTGAGATGGGCAGAGGCAACTGAGACTGTAGGATCTAAAATATTTACCACCTGGTCCTTTAAGGAAAAAAAATGCCAACTTTCTAAAAAGATGTGTAGCACAGTTTCCAAATAATACTAGAATATAAAATACTCTTTACCATAAATTCCCTATAGTCAACTGATTCTCACAAAATACTTCTGTTGACTTTTCTCTGAGCTCTTGTCTGAGTGGCCTAAGTATGGTTGCAACTGATTAATGAGTGGATTTTCAACCCGAATGTGAGCTGATACTTTGATGTACACTGAGCAGTAAGACGGAAGCAAGACACCCGCTGCACAGGAACCCCACTTCCTCAGCAATGATGCGAAAAGCTTCTTCGTTGATTCACGTAATTTTTGAATACTGGAGGGATATCTTTCTTTACATTTTGCACTATTCACAATGAAACTGCTACAGACTTGATGCCTATTTAAATTTAATCTGCATGATTAACATTCTCTCCACCACTTTCTTAAATCTAGAAAATCAACCACAAAATAAATCCTGGAAATTTTAATATTCAAGATGGTGACACAGGAGGATCTTCAACTCATGGACACACCGAATCTACAACTACATAGGGGGACAATTCCCTCTGGAAAAAATCTGGAAATGAGCTGAGCAACCCCTACACAAGTGAATGAGAAAAATCGCACACTGAAGTTGTGGGGAGAGGCTGAGCAACCATCTTATCACAAACCCTACCCCCAGCACGGCAACACAGAATCAAGTGGAAACCCCCAGCTTCTCCTGAGAAGCAGAGAGTTTGGATGCCACAGCTGGCCACTTCCCCCTGAGATATGGGACCCAAATGTCTAGCTTTGAAGCCAACAGTGCTTGGATCCATGAGACCTGCAAGGCTATGGGGAACTCATGGTTCTTAAAGGGCCCATGCAAACTCATCATGGCTAAACCACAGGGCTCGGAGCAGACAGCAAACAGACATTCACTCAGTCTTTTTGTGAAAGAGGTCTCTTTGTTTATCTTGAAGCTTTGATCTAAAGGGCAGGCTTCAAATTTAACACACATCTTGGGACCAACTGCAATATTATCCAGGGACTGGGAGACCAGCAGAGGCCATTTTTGCACTCTCCTTCTGCTTCATGCTGCTGGCATCTCCCTGAAGTTAAAAGATGATTGTTCCTTGGAAGGAAAGCTATGACAAACCTAGACAGCATATTAAAAAGCAGAAACATCACTTTGTTGACAAAGGTCCATCTAGTCAAAGCTATGGATTTTCCAGTAGTCATGTACATATGTGAGAGCTGGACCATAAGAAAGGCTGAGAGCCAAAGAATTGATGCTTTGGAACTAGGGTGTGGGGGAAGACCCTTGAGAGTCCCTCGGACTGCAAGGAGATCAAACCAGTCAATACTAAAGGAAATCAGTCTTGAATATTCATTGGAAGAACTGATATTGAAGCTCCAATACTTTGGCCACCTGAAGTGAAGAGCCAACTCATAGGAAAAGACTCTGATGCTGATAAAGACTGAAGGCAAGAGAAGAGGGCGACAGAGGATGAGATGGTTGGATGGCATCACTGACTCAATGGACTTGAGTTTGAGCAAACTCCAGGAGGTGGTGAAGGACAGGGAAGCCTGGCGTCCTGCAGTCCACGGGGTCTCAAAGAGTTGGACACGACTGAGCAACTGAACACCAACAACAATCTCCTGGAAAGGAGCTTGTGCACATACATGGCACCTTGGTTTTTGTGGCTGCCAGCCAGGAGACATCCCTTGATTGCATGGCTCTGGTAGCCAGCAGGGCTACTTTCAGAGGTTCGACAGGACTGCAACAAATGGAAAAATAGTTCTTAACAGGCTGTCCCCCAAGGGCACAGCACAGAGGCAGCACAGAGAAATGCCCAGTCTCACCTGTAAGAGCGATGGTGATTTAGTCATTCAGTCGTGTCCAGCTCTTTGTGGCCCCATGAGCTGTGGTCTGCCAGGCTCCTCTGTCCAAGGGATTCTCCAGGCAAGAGTACTGGAGTGGCTTGCCATTTCCATCTCCATCTTCAAGAGCTGCTGCCTGAGGGTCCCGTTTCCAATCAGCCTCCATCTGGTTCTGACTAGATCCTCTCCACTGAGACACTGACAGGTCTTGGCACACCTTCAACTCTAGAAACCACTAACTCAAAGCAGGCTGCCCAGACAATCACACAGACATGAGGGCCAACCAAGAGCTCGGGCAGGGTAGCGCATTAAGTTTCATCAAGCTGTTTTTTCTAACACACAGAACCAATACAGAGAATCAAGTAAAGTGAAGACAGAGAGAAACATGTTCCAAATGAAAGAACAAGATAAAAAGCCCCAGAAAAAGGCCTTAAGTAAGTAGAGATAAGTAATTTACCTAACGAAGATTTCAAAATAACAGTCATAAATGTGTTTACTGAGGTCAGGAGAACAATGCCTGAACAAAGCGAGAATTTCAATAGAGAGAGAATATAAATAAGTACCAAGCATAAATCCCAGAGCTGAATGATATAACTGCAGTGAAAACTCCAAAAGAGGAGGGCCAACAGCAGACTAGATGAAGCAGAAGAAAGGATCAGTGAGCGCAAAAGACAGGGTAGTGGGCTCACTCCGAGCAGCAAAAAGAAAAAAGGAATGAAAAAGACTGAAGCGCACAACCAATATTTGCATTACAGGAATTCCAGGAAGAGAAGAGAGAAAGGGATAGAAAGCTTAGTTAAGAAATAATGGCTGAAAACCTCACTAACCTAGGGAAGGAAACCGATATCCAGATCCACGAAGCTGCAAAAGTTTCAAATAGATGAATCGAAACAGACCCACACCAACATACATTATAATTAAATCCTCAAAAGTCAAAGACAAGGGCTCATCTTAAAAGCAGCAAGAAAAAAACAATCTGTTATGCACAAGGTAACTTCCATATGACCCTGAGCATATTTTTCAGCAGAAACTTTGCAGGCCAAAAAGGAATGGCGTGATATATTCAAAGTGCTGAAAAAAACAAAACAAAACAAAAACTGTCAACCAGAATTCTTCAGAATTGAAGGCGATAAAGAGTTTTACACATAAGGAAACATTGAAGGAGCTCGTAACAACTAGACTGGCCCTGGGCTTCCCTGGTAGCTCAGCTGGTAAAGAATCTGTCTGCAGTGCAGGAGACCCTGCTTTGATTCCTGGGTTGGGAAGATCCCCTGGAGAAGGGATAGGCTACCCATCCAGTATTCTTAGGCTTCCCAGATGACTCAGATGGTAAAGAATCCACCTGCAATGTGGGAGACCTGGGTTCGATCCTGGATTGGGAAGATTCGCTGGAGGAGGGCATGGCAACCCATTCAGTATTCTTGCCTGGAGAATCCTCATAGACAGAGGTGCCTGGTGGGCTACAGTCCTTGGGGTTGCAAAGAGTCACACACAACTGAATGACTAAGCACAGCACAGCACAAACCGGCCCTAGAAGAAATGTTAAAGACACTTCTTTAAGGTGAAATAAAAGAGAACTAACTAGTAGGAACACAAAGTATAAATCTCACTGTTGAGAGTAATATACAAAAAACAATCTAATGTTGTAAAGGTGGTAGATTGTCACTTATAAAAGACAAAAGTAATAAAAATAACTATAACTAAAATAACTTGCTAATAAATATGTAAGATAAAAGGATGCTGAACAACAACATTCGAAAGAATAAAAACTGACCAGTATTTTACGTTCCACAAAAAATCAACTTGGAATGGACTGAGGACTTGAATTTAAGTCCTGAAGCCACGAAACTCCTAGAAGAAAACATAGGAAGTAAGCTCCTTAACACTGGCCTTGGTGATGATTTGTAAAAAATCCGATACCAAAGCAAAAGCAACAGAAGCATAAATAGACAAGATGGACTGCATCACACTAAAAGCTTCTGCACAGCAAAGGAAACCATCAACCAAATGAAAAGGCAACCTACAGTATGGGAGAAAACACCGCATATCTGATAAAGGGCTAATATACAAAAGAAAGAACGCATATAACTTAATAGCAAAAAAAAATCATCCAATTAAAAAATGGGCAGAGGATCTCTCTAGATATTTTTGTAAAAAAGATATACAGATGGCCAACAGGTATACAAACAGGTGCTCAGTAACACTAATCATCAGGTAAATGCAAATCAAAGCCACAACAAGATATCAACTCATATCTGTTCAAATGGCTATTATCAAAAAGATAAGAAATATCAGGTGTTGGCGAGGATATGGAGGAAAGGGAACCCTTGTGCGTGGTTGGTGAGAATGCAAATTGGTACAATCACTTTGGAAAGCAGTATGAAGAGTCCTCAAGATACTAAAAATGAGACTATCATATGATGCAGAATCCCACTTCAGGGCATTTATTCTGAGGAAATGAAGTCACTGTCTTGCAAAGATAGCTGCACCTTCATGATCACTGCGGCATTATTTACAACAGGCAAGACGTGGAAACAGCCTCTGTGTCCCCTAGTGAATGAACAAATAAAGAAAATCTGGGAATGAGTACAGACAATCCAGAGGAGCCCAGGAATACTAGAGTGGGTAGTCTATCCCTTCTCCAGGGGATCTTCCCAGTCCAGGAATCAAACGGGGATCTCCTGCATTTATATATACAATGGAATATTACTCAGCTATACTAAAGAAGGAAATTCTGCCATTTGCAATAACTGGACCTTGAAGCATTATGATAGGTGAAATAATTCAGAGAAGGAAAAATACTATGACATCTCTTGTATGTGGGATCTAAAAACAAAAAGCCTGATCTCACAGTTGCAGAGGGCAGACTGGCGGTTGCCAGAGGTGGGGGGTTGCGAGGTGGGTCAAATGAGTGAAGGCGATTCGGAGATACCAGCTTCTAATTATGAGGTAACCAGTTCTGAGGATACACGTACGCATTAGTAATACTGTATTGTGATACCAGCTTCTAATTATGAGGTAACAAGTTCTGAGGCTACACGTACGCATTAGTAATACTGTATTGTGATAGCAGCTTCTAATTATGAGGTAACAAGTTCTGAGGATACACGTACGCATTAGTAATACTGTATTGTGTATCTGAAATTTGCTAAGAGAGTAGATCTTATATTTTTTCATCAAAAGAAAAAAATTTCTAACTGGGTGGTGATGATGTTAACTTACTATGTTGATAATTTTGCAATGTATGTCTATCAAATCATTATATGTTCACTTAAAACTAATACAGTGTTATTTGTCAGTAATGTCTCAGTTTTAAAAATCTGAGCCAATGCAGATAAAACTGTGATCTAGACTAAGTCACATACATAAAGTTTTTTTATTTTTAATCCATATGAACCATGTCTTTCCTGAGCATTTTTCCTGCAATGAATTTCTCTGTTCAGAATTTTCCAAGGGTGTATGATGCTGTAGAAAGATTTTTAAGATGTGAGTAGTTAACAGATACTTAAATACAAATTAAAACATTCTTTGGAGGGAGGGGGAGTTCTCTGTTTTCACCACAATAATATTAAGAAGAGCACTTAATAAACTGTGCTTTTTTTTTTTTAAGTCCTGATTTATAGCATTTACTGATTTCCTCAGTCTAAAAATATCCCCACCATTGCTGTTTGAAGCTACCAACATGATATCACTGAACATGGGCTGGGGAGATGTGAGATACTTTCTATGCACTTCCCCCATGCAGGTAAAAGAAATGTAAGTAACCTCAAGAGCACAGATAATAGTAAAATGTGGTAACACCCAATAAGTTGTAGATTTTTGAGTACTTATTACCTGTTTTAAAAATTTATTTAACAGCATGATTTAATTTTAATAATGACTCACAGAACTCCAGAAATTGAACGGTCACCTCTCATGAGCCTGTATGAGGCGGTCCCTGCACACCGCTAAGTGGAGACAGAGAGAGCAGCCAGGGCGCTCCTGCAAGACAGCCAGAGGCCACCATGGGGTGGGATGAGTGGGGCCCCAGGGCAGAAAGGGGCGTGAAACCGAGAGCTGCAAGGAAGACACAGCCTTCAGAACTAGTGGCTTCACGAATGCAGGGAGATGAGGAAAGTAGAGGTGCTCTGAGTTGATTCCCAGGTTGGGGGTGGTGGGCCTGAGTGGAAGGGGTGGTCCCGTGAGCTAAGCCAAGGATTTCAGCAGATATGGGGTAGAACATGGTGACTGCATTCTCAGCCATCCTGTCTCTTCTACAGGCCACAGTGCTGGAAGGCCGTTGCTGCTTACTGACTAGAGGAATGAATGCGCAGCTTAGGTGAGCACATGTCCCAAACTGAAAAGTTCTCAGTGTAAAGTGAAGTAATTCCTTCAGAGGAGGCAACCACCAACTGTTGCTCTGGAAAAAGAACAATTTCCTATCAATTGCTAATACTCATAAATTGCATAAAAACAGGTTAAGTAAAACTTTAACCTAAATCAGGTCTCAGTTCACTTCAGTCCCTCAGTCGTGTCCTAGAGTGAAGTCAGGTCTAAGGTAAGGCAAAAACCTCTCGTGCTGAATTATTTTAAGTCTCCACAGTGAGCAAATATTGCTCACTTAGATAATACATATCTATCATTAGTGTGAATGACACCAATCATCCGAAAATGCAGTCTTGGGAATTTTAGCTAAACTTTGAGAGGAAAGCCCTTCTTCTCAAAGACCAACAGAGAATTTCCTCTTTCAATCCTAGTTGTCTTAAATGTGTCAGAGATCAAGAGGCAACATTAACATTTAAGAAATAGCTCAGCTATGTCTGTTTACCATTCATCAGCAAGACGAATTTGTCTTCCTCTTTAGGCCTCGGTACTGAGGCCCCACAGAATGGGGCGGGCTGTACAGGTGAGCGGGCGTGGGGTCTCACACAGAGGGAAACTGGATTCCCGGCTTGGCCTTAGGAACTCCTCCCCCTCTGTTCTTCCCATCCTCTGCCTCCTGGCTGTCCCCACCACAGGCTAGCTCGCTCGTGCTAAGTCAGTCAGTCACGTCTGACTCTGTGCGACCCCATGGACTGCAGCCCGCCAGGCTCCTCTGTCCATGGGACTCTCCGAACAGGAGTACTGGAGTGGGCTGCTGTGCCCTCCTCCAGGGGATCTTCCCCACCCAGGGATCAAACTCAAGCCTCTTGTCTCTCCTGCACTGGCAAGTGGGTTTTTGGACCACAGGCGCCACCTGGGAAGACCCATAAATACCTCCTGCTGTGGAAGAGAGAACTGGATAAGGAGCAGCCAGGGCAAAGGTGTCCCATTCCAGTGGCGGGCAGACAGCCTCAGGCCTACTGCCCTGCTGCCCACAAGGGACGGAGTGCCTGCGTCTGCCTGAAATGAGGCAGCCTCCTTTCCCACAGTGCTCAGCGCAGGTACACGTGCCCAGAATATTCTCGGTCACTCCTCCCCCTTGTCAGCCAGGTGACTCTCTCAGCTTCAGCCTCTGGGGTCTCATGAAGCTTGCTGTGCCCAGCGCCAGGCCTAAGGGCCCCCTCTCTCTCTTGCGAGCCAAGGCTTTCCCACACACATGACCCACGGCTGCATCCTCAGCATCCTGTCCTGTTCCCTGTTGGGAGCTCCGGGTTGTCTTACCCTCAGACACCCCACAGATATGCACCCTCCTCTGCTCAGGGTTTTGGTCACTCCAACGTGGTTTCTCAGGAAAAGCTGTGGTTTTGCAACACCAGAGGCCTTTCTTTAAATAGCTCCACGTAAATATGTACTAAAGCTAAATGGAAAAATTTTGTTTACTTAGTGGCTTTACTAAATCTATCGACAAATATTTGGGGCACCTACTGTGAGTCAAGTGCATCTGTACAGACGCGGTGCCGTGGTGATGCACTGATGGCATAAAGGCCATCTCTAAACATGAGCAGCCATGTTCAGGGATAAAGTGTTTTCAGCGGCAGTGTCCTTCTTCTCCCACTTCCTTTTAAGAAGTCTTGGATATGTGCCATGGGAAAACACAGCAGATATTCTTCACAGCAGCATGTGATATGTGTACAGATCAAAACTCTACATGTAATAATAACTTGGGACTAGACAAGGCTGTCCCTTTGATTTCCTATGCCTTCTGAATGTCACTGTACTAAGGAGTAAAAGTTAGCTTTCAAAATACTTCCCTGATATCTACTGGGCACACACAGTGGCCCAAGGTGAGAACTGACCCAAAGCATATGGATGATACAGAAACACAGAGTCACCACCACCCTCACCGTGGGGACAGAGGAGACAGGCAGGTTCAGGAAGATTCTTGGAAGGGAAAGAACCTGGATTGAAGGAAGCTGCAAAGGGTCTGCATCATTCAAAAATGGGTGACACAGACAATCCAGACAATGCTCACTTAAAGAGGACATATATTACATATCTGGGGGACAGAAACGGGCTAGACGAACTTCCCAACAACTCTGTGATTCTGTGTTCTTATGGTCAGGAGAAGTGCATCTCAGATATATTTGCCACCAAAGGCAACAGTATAGAAAGTGAGGATAAAATCAACACTCTAATAAAATCCAAGTAGAATTAGTTGGATACTGAGGTCCTCAACAGAGCAGAAACTTGAAGAGTGTATTTTTAGGATGCAGAAGTATAATGGTGTTATTAAAAAAATTCTCCCCACCTTGTTTCCATGGATACATTTTCTATGTTAGCACAGGAAATAGAAAACAAAAAACCCCCATGCGATACATCTCAAGTAGTGGGGATTGAGGATGCACTGAAAATGTGTTTTATCACCGGAGATCAGCAGCGACTAGAAAGGAGCAAGTGACTCTCCCCACCTTTCCCTCCTGGGTCCCAGCGCCCTCCATACTCTTCCCGTCTTACAGAGAAGGCGGTGGGTGAGGCTGTCTGAGCATTAAGCCCCTGTTTCGTGCACACTGAGGGTAAGCACCTGAATCATGCAGATGTCTCTCAGCCGGGCCACCTGCCTGGAGGGGCAGGATTGGGGGAGACTAGAGGTCAGGGCAGCAAGAGGCGAGGCACACCCAGAGAAGCCAGCCTGAGGGTGGGAACTCCAGGGCCGTGGGGGCGGTGGGTTGGGGGGAGGGGGGCCCCTTGCTCCCCACTGTCTACCCTACAGCTTTGGAAAGTGACAGCTAGATTTCTGCGGCAGTTTGAGAACCAACGAAAGGTGACCCTTACATCATCCCAAACAAAAGTGTTTCTGGAAGTCTGCTTCAGCACCTGTCACGTCACGGGAAAGCATTCCTGGGAGGCTCGGTGAGTCTGCGCTGACTCTGGCAGGGGCTGGACTGTGTGCACAGCCACGTGGGCCCCTCTATCGCCTGTGAGAGGGCGCGGGGAGCTGGCTCTGGGGTACGATTCAGCAGGGGAGGGAAGGGCCAGACCTCCAACAGAAATATTGTGAGAGCCACACATGCAGGTCACATATACAGTTTTACGTTTTCTAGTAGCTGCATTAAAAAATAAACAGGTGAAATTAGTTTAATATTTTAAGCACAGTATGTGCAAGATGTTATCGTTTCAACATGGAATCAACATGTGACTGAGATATCTTTAATGAGCTAATCTATGTTCTTTTTTCATACTAAGTTCCTAGAATCTCATAATGGTTCACACGTGGAGGACGTTACCATTGGATGAGCTGCAGTTCAGTCTGGGATGGGCAGGTCTAGGGCATAAGCTGGGCAAACACAGAGCATGCTGGGGGTCGTCTGGACACAGGATTCTGAGCCGCCTGGGTCAGGGGCCTCAAGCTCAGGAGGGGAAAGCTGGAGGGCCAGAAGTGAAAACCAGCTCCTGACTCTATCAAATCCAGAACAGCCTCTGCTCATCAACCTGTGATTGGAATTCACATAACAGAATCTTGAAACCATTCCTCTTAGCCAGTAGCGCTTAAACTTCCGAGTGAGTCAGAAGCACCTGGAAGGTTTATTAGAACAGGCTGGCAGGGGCTTCCCTGGTGATCCAGTGGTTAAGAATCTGCCTGCCAGGACAGGGAACACGGCCTCCGATCTCTGGATCAGGAAGATCCCACGTGCTGCAGGAGAATGAAGCCTGCACGCCTAGAACCCGTGCTCCTCAACAAGAGAAGACACCGCAGTAAAGTTCACACACTTCAGCTAGAGAGAGTAGCCCTCACTCACCGCAACTAGGGAAAGCCCACACGCAGTAATGAAGAGCCAGCAGAGCCATAAACAAACAAACAAACAAACAGGTTGCCCAGGCCCACCCACTGAACTTCTGATTCTGTAGTTGAGCTCTGTAAGTCTGACAAATTCCTGGGGCCACTACTGCTCCTGGGAACCACATTTAGAGAACCACTGCTCTAGTCTAACCTCCGGCCAATGTGTGACCTTCCTAGACAGCTTTTCCCACTGAAGGCTCAGTGTACTTCTATTTGATTACCTCCATGGTACTGAACTCACTACCCACAGAGGCCACCGATTCCACTTCAATTCTAATAATTCTTTCACATATTAAGCCTAATATGATACCTTAAAACTTTCCACTGCTCCTGCCTTCAGGGCTCCATTTCTCCTTCCTCACTCAGTCTTCACAAAACTAAAGATCTGTTCCATTCCTTTTTCTCACTCCCTGGCACCTACATCCTTTGTATCTTGTTTTAGGCAATTATGACAGGCTTAGTATTATGCATTATTATTACAGCAAAGTTCTATTCTCCCCTAATATTTACAACAACTTCAAGATTAAATAGTTTACTATAAAACAAAATACAGTCATCCCTTGGCATCCATGGGACCCAGCCCCCAGTCTCCACCCCCATGGATATCAAAATCCACAGACATTCAAATCTCTTGTATAAAATGGCATGGTAGTATGAACCCTGAAAAGCTTATCTCAAAACAAGGTTTCATAACTGCAAACTTGGCCAATTCAGTCCCTATTTCTGCCTCTACTATCCCCAAAATAAGTCACGTGTGTGAAAGTGCTTTTAAAGCAGGCACTTCCACATGCCTGTCCCCATACTGATATTAGTCTGTGATGATGACTGCACACATTTTCACTGACAGAAACAAAGATTCCACTAAGCCAAATGGATTCACATTAAATAGCTCTCCTGCATTCAGAGATTATGTCCTTCCTATTTTCCAGGGCTGAAACAACCTTCCTGTCATGAGGGTGAGGAGGTGCTCAGTGAAATTCCGAAGGCAGGAATTTCTCTTGTGTAGCTCTGGAAAGCCCTGTGCAAAGTCCAGGTCAAATTGGTCTCAGTCTGCTCTCAAGCAGCCTCTGTCCTGTAATGTTAGTCAGAAAGCAGACCGCCTCCTCCAAGGCCGGCCATGATTTTCTCCTGCTACTACCCCGGGGAACAAGGGAGTCTTTCCGGGAGCTGCTCATTGGGTGGGCTGTGCTTTCTGACTTCACAACAAAACCACTTCCTCTTATTGGACATGAGACACGTGCGTCTCCCAGAGGCTTTGCTACGGCTGTGTGTCTCCCTCCTCCTGAGAACAGGGACGGGTGACGCAGTCTGACGGACCTCACCAGCTGCAGCCCCACACTTGCCCCAGGGCTCCAAGCCTGCCACGGACGCCTGGTGTTTGAGAGCACTATGCTTCCCAGCAAGAATACACAGAAGAACTACACAAAAAAGATCTTCACAACCCAGATAATCATGATGGTGTGATCACTCACCTAGAGCCAGACATCCTGGAATGTGAAGTCAAGTGGGCCTTAGGAAGCATCACTACGAACAAAGCTAGTGGAGGTGATGGAATTCCAGTTGAGCTATTTCAAATCCTAAAATAGGCCAGCAAATTTGGAAAACTCAGCAGTGGCCACAGGACTGGAAAAGGTCAGTTTTCATTCCATTCCCAAAGAAAGGCAAATGCTTTGGGATTTGCTTAAAGTTTAAGAATGCTTAAACTACCGTATAATTGCACTCATCTCACATGCTAGTAAAGTAATGCTCAAAATTCACCAAGCCAGGCTTTAGCAATACGTGAACTGTAAACTTCCAGATGTTCAAGCTGTATTTAGAAAAGAGGAACCAGAGATCAAATTGCCAACATCCATTGTATCATCAAAAAAGCAAAAGAGTTCCAGAAAAACATCTACTTCTGCCTCATTAACTATGCCAAAGCCTTTGACTGTGTGGATCACAACAAACTGTGGAAAATTCTGAAAGAGATGGGAATATCAGACCACCTGACCTGCCTCCTGAGAAATCTGTATGCAGGTCAAGAAGTAACAGTTAGAACTGGACATGGAACAACAGACTGGCTCCTAATTAGGAAAGGAGTATGTCAAGGCTGTATATTGTCACCCTGCTTATTTAACTTATATGCAGAGTACATCATGAGAAATGCTGGACAAGATGAAGCACAAGCTGGTATCAAAATTGCTGGTAGAAATATCAATAACCTAAGATATGCAGATGATACCACCCTAATGGCAGAAAGGAAGAACTACAGAGCCTCTTGATGAAAGTGAAAGAGGAGAGTGAAAAAGTTGGCTTAAAACTCAACATTCAGAAAACTAAGATCATGGCATCTGGTCCCATCACTTCATGGCAAATAGATGGAGAAACAGTGGAAACAGTGACAGACTTAATTTTTTGGGCTCCAAAATCAGTGCAGATGGTGACTGCAGCCATGAAATTAAAAGATACCTGCTCCTTGGAAGAACAGTTATGACCAACCTAGACAGCTTATTAAAAAGCAGAGACATTACTTTGCCAACAAAGGTCTGTCTAGTCAAAGCTATGGTTTTCCCATTAGTCATGTATGGATGTGAGAGTTGGACTCTAAGGAAAGCTGAGCACCAAAGAATTGATGCTTTTGAACTGTGGTGTTGGAGAAGACTCTTGAGAGTCCCTTGGAGACTCAAGGAGATCCAACCAGTCCATCCTAAAGGAGATCAGTCCTGGTTATTCATTGGAAGGACTGATGCTGAAGCTGAAACTCCAGTACTTTGGCCACCTCATGCAAAGAGTTGACTCATTGGAAAAGACCCTGATGCTGGGAGGGATTGGGGGCAGGAGGAGAAGGGGACGACAGAGGATGAGATGGCTGGATGGCATCACCAACTCGATGGACGTGAGTTTGGGTAAAATCCGGGAGCTGGTGATGGACAGGGAGGCCTGGCGTGCTGCAGTCCATGGGGTCGCAAAGAGTCAGACATGACTGAGCAACTGAACTGACTGACACTCCCCGTATTCTAATGGCCAAGGCTTGCAGGAATGAGAATGTGGGCTGCACTGAAACTGGGCTGGGGGGTAGGCGCTATGGGGGAGGCAATGTTGACACCCCCTCTGCTTTGACCAGGCCAGCTTAGGAAGAGCTGGTGTAAAGCTGGGATCCCGGAAGCCTCCTTCCGCTATACATGTCTGACCCCTGGACTGTGTTTTCCAGACCCCTGAAATCCCACAGGCATGGAGGGGGCCCTTCCAGAGGACTGGCAGATGGTCCCTGACCTCAGAAAGTAGGAGATCCAAGAAAGAAAATCACCTTTAGAAATGAGGCAGGCAAATTTTTTCTGTAAAGGGCCAGAGAGCACTTTTTTAGGGTTTGCTGGGCACACGGTCTCCACTGTACCCGCTCGACTGCTGTTGAATAAAAGCAGCCACAGGTGCTATGTAACCAAGAGTGAGGCTGTGAGCCAATAAAACTTTATTTACAAAGCAGGCTACGTTTGGCCCGTAGCTTGTAGCCCTCTGTCCTAGAGGACACCGAAAAAATCGCAGCCAGCCTCAGTCGGTCCTGTGTTTTGTGCTTCTCGAGCACCCAGTTCACACCTCCCCACGCTGTGCTCTAGAAACGTGTCCTATTTATCTGTCTGTGGACCCCATGGCTTCTGGAGCAGAGGCTGTGTCCCTGGAACCAGACGGAACAGCTCGTTAATATTAATACTTTATCTGGGGAGAAAGTGTGAGAGTGCTGCAGGGGGAGCTGATGTTGATAGCAGACAAACCTCCTGGGGCATTTCCAGCCTTTTGGCAAAAATTTACAGGAACAAGGGAATCTTTTCAGGAGATGCTGATTAGGTGGGCTGTGCTAGGAAAGATCCAGGAAGAAAAGATCTTTGCTGATGTCAAGCACCAGCAGGAGATAGCCGCCTGGCTTCCAATTTCATCCTTTGTTAAAATGCAGACCCATGGGTGGATTCTGACATCAGGGCTAAACCCCAGAAAGCAGTGCTACTGGAGCTGCCTGTAGACGGGCTGCTCCCACCCCCAGGGAGCCTTCCTGTCACAGACCCATCAACTTATTCACTGCAGCCTCCTTTGATGAGGAGGAAAAACACCATGGCTGGCCAGAGATATAAAAATCCTTTGTTATCGGAAAGTCTAAAGTGTCTCTCCAGGCCAGTGTAGCACCGGTAGGTGACGTCAATGGCTCAGGACATCTGAGCCCCGCATTTTCACCCTTCTCAGAACAGCAGCTAATTTATGGCAGTAAAGACATTTCTATTTCGAGCCTCAGAAAAGAGGAGGTGGCCCCTCTTCTTCTGCATCCCTAAGTCCTGTGCGAAGGGCTTGCCTCCACCCCGGGAGGCAGGAAGAGCTTACAGGTGGCAAGAAGGCAGGACCAGAACATTCACGTCCATCCCAGCTCACCGATGGCTTGGGAACCCACTAGGTGCCAGGCAGCACAGGCACGCAAGCACAGCCCAAGGACCCTGCTGGAGAGAAGAGGGCAGGGAGGCACACGGGTAGCATCATAAGGGTGGGCACAACACAGCAACGAAGGCACTTCAGGGGCTTGAGGACGGAGCTGGAACTTGATGTTTCTGGGGCTGGACCATGGCTGGCTGGCGGAATTTGGGGACATGGAGCTGCAGGGAGAATGATAACAGGAGACAGGGTCGGGTTCACTAAAAGAGAAAGTGGCAAAGGAGAAGGAGCTGCAGGGAGAATGATAACAGGAGACAGGGTCGGGTTCACTAAAAGAGAAAGTGGCAAAGGAGAAGGAGCTGCAGGGAGAATGATAACAGGAGACAGGGTCGGATTCACTAAAAGAGAAAGTGGCAAAGGAGAAGGAGCTGCAGGGAGAATGATAACAGGAGACAGGGTCGGGTTCACTAAGAAAGAAAGTGGCAAAGGAGAAGGAGCAAGGCCTGGCCAGCGGCGGAGGTTGTGCTTGGCTTTGGATGTGGGTTGACTTGACTCATTTCTGAAAAGGCGTGAACGCGCCCAGTGGGCCTGTGTCCTGCACTGTGGTGTCACAGCCCCTACGCTGGCTTGCCCTGCCTGGGTTCACTAGTGTGTCTCTAAAAAGCCCCCAGGATATCCTATGGTTCTCCCTGCACCCATTTCACCTCTCACGCAGACCTCATCCTTCCGCCTGCAATGTCTAAGCTTGGCGGCTGAATTTTTTTTTTTTACCTATGAAAGTCAGTTCCCCTCCTTCCTCAGAGGTCTCCAAGGACTTGCTTCTCTGCATGGACTTAAGTATTAACACATAACTGACTGGAGACATAGTAACACCACAGGTATCAGTTTCTACAAAAATCCCCCTAGTGAAAACTGCTTGATTCCAGATGAAACCATGCTGATGGAGGCATTTTTATGTTGAACTAAACCTTTCAAAAAAGTACATGGTTGCTTTTGTTATTCTGGAATGCTTTTCTAATATTCTTAAGAAAGAAGAACAGAGCTGGAGGTATCACACTTTGTTATTCCAAACTATGCTACAAAGTCATAGTAGTCAAGACAGGATGGTACATAAAAACAACACACAGATCAACGTACCTATTGATGTAGATCACCAGAGAGTCCAGATATAACCCACATATATATATGTATGGTCAATTAGTTTATGACAAAGAAGCCATGAATATACAAAGAGGAAAGAATAGTCCGTTTAGTAAATGATGTTGGAAATTAAATACCTACACGGGAAAGAATGAAACTGAACCACTGTCTTACACCATACACAAAAATCTACTCAAAATTGATTACAGTTTTGAACATAAGACCTGAAATCATGAAACTCCTAGAGGAAACCATAGGAGATAAGCTCCTTGACACTGGTCTTGGCAGTGATTGTTTTGACAGCAAAAGCAAGGGCAGAAAAAGACCCCAAAAATAAATAATTGGGACTACACAAAGTCATCAAGAAATGAAAAGATATCATACCAAACGGGAGAAAATACTTGTAAATCACATAGCTGATAAGGGAGTTAGCATCTAAAAAATATAAAGAAATCATACAAAAAAAAAAAAAAGAAATCATACAACTCAATAGCAATAGTAAACAAACAATCCAATTTAAAAATGCATGGAGGATTTAAACAGACATTTTTCTAGAGAAGACTTCCAGGTACGCAAATAGGTTTTCAACATCACTAATTATCAGGGAAATACAAATCAAAGCCATAATGAGATATAAACTCACACTCATTAAAATGGCTATCACCAAAAAGTAAAATAAAATAAAATAAAATGGCTATTACCAAAAAGTAAATAAAAAACAGAACAGGAGTGGTCCAGGATGTCGAGAAAAGGGAATCCTTGTGCACGGCTGGTGGGAATGTAAACTGGTGCAGACAGTATGGGAAAGAGAAGAGGAGTTCTTAAAAAAATTAAAAATGGGACTACCATATGATCCAGAAATTCCACTCCTGGGTATTTATCCAAAGGAAATAAAATCACTAGCTCGAAAAGATATACACCCCATGCTTACTGCAGCGTTATTTACAATAGCTAAGATGTGGAAACAACCCAAGTGTCCGTGGATGGCTGAATGGATAAAGAAAAAGTGGTTTCTATACACACAATGAAATATTATTTAGCCACAAGAAAGAAGGAAATCTTGCCAATTAAAACAACATGGATAGAGCTTGAGGGCACCATGTAAGTGAAGTAAGTCAGGTGGAGAAAGATACAATATGTAATCATTTATATGTGGAGTCTAAAACAAAAACTCACTCATACAGACAATAGTTTGGTAGTTGCCAGAGGTAGGGGTGGGGTGGGTGAAAGGGATGCAGGAAGTCAAAAAGTACAAGCTTCCAGTTATAACAAGTAAGCGCTGAGGATGTGGTGTATAACCTGGGCTATGGTTAGTAATGCCACGTTGCATATTTGAAATTTGCTAAGAGTTGGTATTCAACATTCTCATTAAAAGAAAAAACTTGTAACCATGTATGGTGATAGATGTTAACTACACTTACTGTGGTGATCACTTCACAATATATACAAATACCGAATCATTAGTTTCTAAAGAAGCATGGACATGGATACCTTCCAAGGGTTTACATACCAGCTGGAAGCTCACTGCACTCAGCCTGTGTCCTCGGAAGCCACCTTCTCACCAGGAAGAGCCCAGGAATCTTCAGTCTGCAGTTCCCTAGTTTACCTGCTTGCCTGGCCAGGCTTCCTCCTGACCCCAGCCACCTCCCACGTCTCCGACACGTTACCCAAAAGGGATTACACCCTGAAGCCCTTCATATCCTTGATAGACACTGTCCCTTCGGTTAAAATCTTCATCTAAGTCAAAGGCCATGTTTGAAAGGTTTTAAAAAATAGATCACACACACACAAACACACACAATGGAATACTATTCAGCCATAAAAAGAATGAAATCTTGCCATTTGCAACAATATGGATGGATTTGGAGGGTATTACGTGAAGCGAAATAAGGCAGAGAAAGACTGTATGATATCACTTATATGTGGAATATAAAAAATAAAATGAACAAACAAGAAAGACAGACTCAGGTATAGAGAACTAGTGGTTACCAGTGGGAAAAAGGAAGGGAGGAGAGGAAAACTGGGCAGGGAATTAAGAGGCATAAACTACTAGGCATCAGATAAATACGCTACATGGATATATGGTACCACACGGGGATTACAGGCAATATTTTATAATAACTATAAATGGACTATAACCTTTAAAAAATTGTGAATCACTATGTTGTACTGAAATTTACATAATATTGCACATCGAGTATATCTAAATAAATAAATTTTTATTAAAAAATAGACCATTGGTAATTATGTTTGTTGAATAGCTTTTAATCAACAAACTTTAAAGCATAAAGTGACAATACACACAATCCAGTACTAGAGTATAAATCAATAAGAAAAAATGACACACCATTGCTGTTCTCTATGATAAAACTACCTAAATAAAGTTCCTAAATACAGGAACATTAAAATTCTTTTACTTCAGAAAACACTCAAATACATTGTTCTGCATGCTGCTGCTGCTGCCAAGTCGCTTCAGTCGTGTCCGACTCTGTACGACCCCATAGATGGCAGCCCACCAGGCTCCCCCGTCCCTGGGATTCTCCAGGCAAGAACACTGGAGTGGGTTGCCATTTCCTTCTCCAATGCAGGAAAGTGAAAAGTGAAAGGGAAGTCGCTCAGTTGTGTCCGACTCTTCGCAACCCCATGGACTGTAGCCCACCAGGCTCCTCCGTCCATGGGATTTTCCAGGCAAGAGTACTGGAGTGGGGTGCCATTGCCTTCTCTGATTGTTCTGCATGACATAATGGTTAAAGAAAATCACAGTACTAATTGCAAATGATTTCTGTTTTTGACACGAATTTATAGGGGTGAAATGCTCAAATAAATATATACCTTTCATGTAAGAAATTAAGGTAGAAAATTAGAATAGCTTTTATTTGGAAGAAAAAACATTTTATGATCTCATTAAATATATTGGTCCTGCGCCGTTCAGTCACAAGCTAAATCATAACCTATGGAGCATTACTAATAAAGTGCATAGGCTTGCTGGAGAATCTTTTCTTTTACTCTTTGTCTAAGGGCCTCATTTTGCCCTAAAGCCTCTAAATTGGCAACTACCATAGATACAGAGAAAGACAGACAGAGAGCAGTGGTGAGGGGGTAAGGGATGCATGGTCACGCCGACAAAGCACATGAAGCAAACTGAAGGCCTTACCTGTTTGTTTTTGTCAGTGCTACAACACAGTTTCTTGAGGGAGACGAAATGCCTGATCTTCCTAATAACATGAATAATCCATGATTAGTGAGTCAGACATGAGACAATTCAACAAGTCAGCAAACGAAAACATCAACAGAATCTTCTTCAAGTAAAAAACTCCAGGGTCCATTCTGGGGCAGGTTTTAAATTCCAATAAAACACAATCTATAAAAGATGCATTTTTTTTTTTTTTAAACACACAATCTACACTTGCCTTCAAAAACTGGGCTCTCCTTTTAATCACGACTGGCTCCGAAACACTCTCCTAATGGATACTACATTTCTAACTGACTCCTGAGGGCTGGCTCCTAGACAGCCTTGGTGACAGGATGAAATGCTACTCCAAACGAAATGGGTTTTAATTCTGCAGACACGAACACTTTTATGGCTTATATAGAAGGCACTCATTTGGTGAGTACTCAGGTACTGACCAAAGTCCATGGTTGCTATTTTTATATTTAATATTCCACACTCTTTCACAGCCTGGTCATCATGCACAATGGCACTTTTCAGGGCAGAGAGAAGTCCTCTTATTTTCAGTTCATGGACAGAACCCCGAGACAGCCTGTGGTCTTGGCCGTCACCACAGGGAGACGGAAAAGACAACAGGTGTCTTAGTGCTACACAAAGGTCAGCTCCAGGCAGACTTTTCTCGAGCGCAGCTAGAATTTCACAGGGCCACGTTAGGTTCCACAGTAAGGAACCTCTTTTCTGTGTTTCTGTTTCTGTCTCTTTGGTTCTGTTTTCTCTGGAGGACTCTGAAGAGAGAATCAAATATGCTGGTTATTCTGTATTGAGCTTCACTAAATAGGAAGAGGTAAAATGTCCCCACCCTTAATAAGACTTTCTTCTGATAGTTCACTGGGGGAAATACGGGTGGGGTGTGGGAAATAACACTGCCTCTGGACAACAGAACTTCTTGCTCTTACCTGTAAAATCAGAAAGATCAGAAAAACTCAACCTGACAGAAATCACCAAACAGTAACATGGTCTCCTCTGCTTTGTAAGCTAATAATTCTGGTCATACACAACACACAAGTCCATCTTAGGAAGAAAACACAGTCCCCGGATGCAGTCGGAAACAATGACGTGACGGCCGGCGTGGCCCTGAGTTCTGACTGCTGCTGGGAACGGCCCCTCGGAGGCCTGCGTGCTCAGGGGAGGCAGGGGGGCCCTCAGGGGCCTTTCTCTGCAAACTCGTGACCTCTGCTCAGGGCATGCCAGTGCCCCCGCCACCTGGAGTGAAGCAGAGCGGCAGGAAACATGGGACAGTGGTCTCTGAACTGAGCAGGAACAGTTTCAAAACTAACCAGTAAGTGAAATCAGAGGGAAAGCACCCTACAGACACTTTGCTGGCTACAGATTGCCTTCCAACCTTCCCCAGTGGCTCAGACAGTAAAGAATCTGCCCGCAATGCTGGAACCTGGGTTCCATCCCTGGGTCAGGAGGATCCCCTGCAGGAGGAAATGGCAACCCACTCCAGTATTCTGGTCTAGAGAGTTCCTCGGACAGAGGAGCCTGGTGGGCTACAGTCCATGTAGTCACAGAGTCGGACATGACTGAGTGACTAACACACACACAGTAAGTCACAGACGGGGCTCTCCTGCCTGGTTGTTCACACCGTAACTGCTCTTTTTCCAAAATGTCACCCAGTGGCGTGTGTACCCTGTACACCTATACTAAGAGGCTGGTTGGTTGACTCCAGGCTCCTTTACAAAGGCTCCTCGGTGGGGCACTGTTAGGGGTCCTGTTTGGCTCCATAAACCTTCTCACAAAACAACTGGGAGAAGGAAAAGGAATTGCATATTTTCTTTGTTTCCCTGCAAATGAATAGGCTCCTCTGGTAAGCTGAGGCTACATGGAATCAGCTGCCTCAGCTTCTGGTCAGACACCTTTCTCTCCTAAGCATGACCCTCGTGCTCTGTCCTCTCGTGAACAAGCCCTGAGGCCTGGAGAGAATCATCACAGAGCCAGTACCCCAAAGAAAGGAGCTCGGCTCCCAGGCGGGGCTGAGGCAGGGAGCCCCGAAGTTCTGTAGTTGCAGTGATGACAAGGGAAGGTCTAGAAATTGGCCCCTTGGGGTGTGGGGACAACCACAGACAACCAGGCGGAGGTGGACAGTTGGGCTGAGGCTTCAGAAGGCCCACAGGCAGGAAAAGAGGGGTGATTTGTTCAGGGGCCGCATGGAGGCGGCCTCGGCACGCATTATGTACACACCCAGTCCTGTTGTACTGGTGGGTTTAACCCACTTGCATTTCCCACGTACAAACCCGATGCCCACAGGGGCCCCTCAAACAGCAGAGGTTAAGAGTGGGCGCTCACCCTCCTTGGCCGATCACTGGTGTGATCTTCACGTGCTGCTGGATGCTGTCACCGGATTTCCGTCTGGCGTAGTAGACGCCCTGCCACTCCTACAGGGACAAAGAGAGCTCTCAAGATCCTTCCGTCCAGGTACTCAGTGGCTCCTACAGAGGGTCTCATCACGTTCAGCAGTGAAATTCCCAGGCGCTTTTCCTACACCCCACAGAACACCGCTCTCTAGCTGCGCCCACCGTGGTGCTGACTACACAAGGCTCAGACCCACAGGGCCCAAGGCCCACAGGGATCAAGCCCAGCCACCACCAGGCTGCCCCTTCCAGGCTCTGGGCTCTCAGCCCCGTGGGTGTAGCGGCACCAGGTCAAGGAATTCTTTAAGGTCTCTCTTGAGGTCTTTATGACAACCTGCGAGCCTGGTATTCATCACCCTTCATTTGCAGATCTGTCCACTGAGGCTCAGAGATGCAAACTAATCTGCCCACACGAGGAAGTAGAAAACGTGGTTATAAATCTATCTCCACTCCCCTTCTACTATCCTCTGGGGCCTCCAGTCAAGCCTTCTCTGGGCTTAGCCTGGCTCCTGGTAGGTTCCATGGATGAGGCAAAGGGGAGTGTGAAGTTCCTCCCGCATCCAGACCCTGTGGAACTGGGCAGGACGAAGAGCCTGGCGGCCTCCAGGGGGAGCCTGTGGCACCTCCACTGCTTCTGGGAGGAAGTGGCTGAATCAGGATGCGAGATGCTCTGCTGCCTCTTCTCACCCAAACACTCACACGGGAAGGCCAACTGGTACTCAGGCTGGGGCCACCAGGGGTGTGGCAGCAGTCTTCCAGTAAAGTTTTCCTGCTTCCTTTTTGGTCTCAGTCCCCTAATATTCTTCTATTAATTCTGGCCATCATATATAATCCAAACTTACTGTATTCCCATAAAATGGTCCCCCAGTGAATAAATGCAAAGCTATCGAACTCTTTCACATCAGAGAAAGCATCTGAATGCTTCCAAGAAAATGCCCAGGAAGTTCCAGCTCCAAGGGCAGTGGTCTGGAAGGAAGGGCTTGTGGGAGATGCCCACCGCATCCACACCACTGCCTTCATCTGCTGGGATGCAGAGGAGGCTGCCGGACAGACTGCCGAGGCAGGGACAAGGGAGTTGTATGTCTCTTCTCAACTGTGATGAGTAAAGAGAATAGAAAAAAAAAAAAACTGTTTGAAAAGTGGGCCTATGAAACATGTGAATACTGATACTAAATCCTAGTCCTTCAAACTCTGAATAAACTAAATCCTGGGAGGAAATCTGCTTGGAGATAGGCATGAATTTCCAGCCATCACAGGTGAGACATAATCACACGAAGGAAGAAATTTCCTTGTACAAAATCTTCAGATTCTATATCATTGTGATAAGCACCAGGTTTGCCTGCTATCCAAAATTAATTCAGATTTGAACTCATCTTACAAACGTAAGAGATTTTTCACCTAATTGTAACATTAAAGAAGCCCATGTGAAAGAGATGACACCTTAGTTGGGCGGGGGCTGTGGATGGGTCCGGTTTCGCCCACCTTGCCCTTCTTGATGCAGGTGTTGATGGTGTCGAGAAGATCTGCCCGGTTCTTGTCGCTTTTGGGCAGCTCGGCGAGTTCTTTCCCCAGCAGTTCGCCTTTGTGGTAGCCCATCATCCTCTCGAAGGCTGGATTGACATACTGCGAATGGGAAGTGGATATGGGTCAGGACAGGTTGCTGTGTGCCCGCAGAACACTTGTAGGGCACAGAAAACGTGCCCCGGGCCAGCGTTCTCTGATACAGTCCGACGAGTCCCCCAGCCCCAGGGGGTGGGCTCCCTCCTGACCAGCAATGCGCTCATTCAACTGCCATCCCAGCACCCTAGGCCCTCTGGAAACTGGAAGACATTCTTCAGCAGTAAAAATAGCAAGAAACCTTTATTTACCAGTGCCAGCTTGCAATGGGCCTTATTCACCACCCACTGCCCATGAAATAAGAAAAAACTCAGAAAAAAAAGAACACAGAAAAATTAACTAGAGCGATGTCCCTGTTGACCCAGTGGTTAAGACTTTACCTTCCAATGCAGGGGATGCGGGTTTGATCCCACATGCCTTGCAGCCAAAAACCAAAACATAAAACAGAAGCAATATCGTGACAAATCTAATAAAGACTTGAAAATGGTCCACATCAGAAAAAAAGTCTTAAAAAAAATTAACTAGAACTCCACTCAACAGGTCATGGCTTCTATTAGTCACATTTCTACAAGGAAGCAATTTGATCTCTTGTGTCTAGATAATATTAATAGATAATTGCCACTGTCTATTAACCAGTGCTATGCCTTGAGGCCACTTCTGGTCTAACTGAAGCATAAATTCAGTTAAAAACCTTGGGCAGGAGGGAGTCCTTTCGCAGCTGGGCACAGCGCAGGCCTGAGGCATCGTCCCCACTGAGCACATGTTGGGATGGGCAGACTCAGAAGCTTCCTTCCAAAATTCTGTCCAGGGCCCTGGAATTTAGAGCTATCACCTTGGCTGCCTCCCAGCTCCTGTCCACAGCCTCCCATTTCTTCTCAAAGAACAGAATCAGCAGATGAGCAGGTGAGTGGAGGGGACAAGCAACAGGATCGTGGGGAGAATGTGAGTGCACTGCATCTAGGTCACGGATTTCTTTGGGCATAACTGACATCCACGTGCTGCTTTAGAAACGGTCTTGCCCATGGAATCACTTTTGCCCTCCACGGGGATGACAGCAGTGGGGAACACAGTGATGCAGGGACACGTGGGGAGCTGCGCCCTGGGGAAGCCGGCTTCTACTAGCACCGTCCACCCTGGGAGGAGGAGGGGCTGGGAGGTGGCTCTTGGGCCTTCCAGGGGTCACTGAAGAGGAAGGGGTGGTGACACTGTCTTCACTGACCTTCTAGCACTTTCCCGTGGTGGTCGCCGCCCTCCCTGGGCAGGCAGCAGGACCCCTGCTCATCAGGTCGGGCTCACAGTCCCCGGGCCCGCCCTGCCTGCAGCTAGGTGGCCTGGGCTTGTCTCCCAACCTGTGGGACTGTGCTCTCTGCCTAGAGGCCCTTCCCCACCTCCTGGTCATGTCAGCTGTGATTTCCACCCCGCTCCAGCAAGCTGTCCTTAAGTCCCTACCCAGTTGGAGCCTGTGCCTCTCCGACGACTCCCACCCCATCCTATGCAGGCTTCTGATGCCCTATTACACTGGACCTAAATTCTTTTCTTTCTCTCTCCCCGACTAGACATGAAAATCCTCAAGGGCAAAGGTTACTTCAGATTTGTCTTTGGATATTCAGGACTGTTCAGTAAATAGCTGAGGAATGAATAATACTTGAGCATGTATTGTTCTCCTTATTTGTTGGCCAAATGCTCATATCTTATGTGTTTACTCTGCTTTTGCTACTTGGCTGTAAATACAGGTAGAAGTCATAGGCCTTCATTCATGCCAGGCGACCTCACAACGCAACAGGTACTCCAGGACATGGACTGCGAAGCCAAGGCACTCAAGTTCACACCCTGGCTCTGTCCATCACTAGCACCACGGGCAGTTTACTGATCTTCTCTGGACCTCAGTTTCCTCATTTGTAAAACGGCTCGGACAGTAGTACCTGGTTCATAGAATTCTTTTAAGAAATAAACGAGCATGTGCAAAATGCTAAGTACCGTGTCTGGCACATGGTAAACACCACTTAAGTGTTTTGAAGCAAACAGTTTCAGTGGATGGAAAGGGAGAGAGAGAATATTTATGAATGTCAAGTGCTTCTGCCACCTGCACTAGAGACACATGCCCTGAGAAGCAGAGCTGCCCCGAGAAGGACTCTGGTACTGAATACATATATGATGCAACTCACTCAGGATGACACCTTTTAAAATCTATGGCACAAAGGCCTTTTAAATTTGCCCCTTGTATGTAACATCCTCTTTTCGACTTCCTCCTTGTGCTTGAGTTTTATGTTTAGGATGCTGGCAGGCTTGTAAAGGGGCCTGAGAGGGTGCCCCAAGGGAAACCCTGCAATCAGTACAGTTTCCCTTTTAATACGAGGATTCCCCTAACCAGGCACCCACCGTCCCCAGCCTCTGCTCCTTCCTATTTGAGGTATAGGCTGGTGGTGATTCATAGCTTGTGACACCACTGGCCTACCGCCTCTCCCAGAGATGCAGGTTTCCTGACCATCAGGAGCTAACTGGAGAAGGAAGGACTCATCTATCTGTGAAAGGACTGCCTGCAAGATTACAGCTGGTAGAGAGCAGACAGCCCCTTCCCCTCATCACTAAAACCACCCCCGGCTTCCCTGTAAAAGCTGGAGGTGTGAGTTCACGCCTTTTCCCTAGATATCTCCTTGGTATGCAAGTATATATGAAGAAACTTCTGCTTTTCTCTCGTAAAGAAAGAAAAAAAGAGGGAGGTGCCAAACAAATGTTTCATGAACAGAACTGACGTTCGAGTCCAGGTGGAAGTGGACCTGCGCCCGGTCTATAACAGAAACATGTCTGATTTCTCTGTAGTTCAGGGCGGATCCGTGGGCAAGTGGGCCGGTGACAGGCGGCATCATGAGGAAGCCTTTAGAACCATGTCATGGAAATCAAAGTCCAAAAACACAGCCAAACAGGGAACCAGGTGGGAAGGCTCCGGAGTCAGCAAGACATGGCTGGATGTTTTGGTTCCAGTATTTATTACCGGGGTTTTCCTTGGAGGAATTCCTCGGCCCTCCTGGGCCTCGGTTTCCCCATCTGTATACTGTATGTCTCTTTCATGGGGTTCCTGAAGGGAAACGAGGGAACTCCACGAGCGTGTGGGTGACCAGGCCCACACACAGTGGGTAACTGCTGTCACCAACCCCAGGTGGGAGCGGGATGTCTGTGTGGGCAGCGGGCTGTTTCCCAGGAAAGCGTGTGAGACACTGTCGTGGGCGCTGTGCTGGACACAGTCTTTATCTCTACCAAGGGCAGCGAGCCTCTCACACTCAGCGCCATGGTGCAGACCAAGGGCGGGCAGGCCAGTGCCCGTCAGTGCAGAGTCTACATTTCAGAATATTTTCTAAGTGTAAATGTCTTATAGTGTTAGTTGCTCTATTGTGTCTGACTCTTTGTGATCGCATGGATTTATTATAGCTTGCCAGACTCCTCTGTCCATGGGATTTCCTACCTTCCAAAAATAATAAGACAACTTTATTTCCACAAACGTTTGTCTGCCAAACACATTTCCTTAGGAAGACGACTTTAATATTATCTAAGCGTACATGCCAAGTCACTTCAGTCATGTCTGACTCTTTGGGACCACATGGACTGTAGCCCACCAGGCTCCTCTGTCCATGGAATGCTCCGGGTGAGAATACTGGAGTGGGTGGCCATGCCCTCCGCCAGGGGATCTTCCCAGCCCAGGGATCCAACCCCAGTAGCCTGCATTGCAGGCAGATTCTTTACCACTAGTGCCACCTGGGAAGCCCCTATATTATATAAGACTACTTTATAACTGGAATACCAACTGTAGGCAAATCAGTGAGGACCACTGATAATATTCTGTTCCCAAGGTATTTATAAATATTTACAGTTCTGACATACTTTGGTATAAACAATGTCTTTCCGCAAAGTCTAAAGAATTTACCCCGTCTCTGTCAGAGAAATCGCAGGTTCTGATCTGAACTAATTTTTATTCCTACTGAGTATCTAATTCTCAGCCGAAGAGTATTAGTTTTCTTTGCATACTTTGATGTTCCTTTCTCCAAAGAAAGTGTGCTGAAATGTGAGAATTAGAGCAAAGTGCTCAGAAAAGGGTGGCTCAGACTTGAAAGGCTCTCTTTTGATGTCTAAAGATAAAACGTGCCCCCCATACCTGGATCACGTGGTCATCGCTTGTGATTTCTATGGCTTCGTGACAGTGGTCTAATGCTGTAAACACTGAATTACAGGCCCTGAAAGTTGCAAAAGATTCATGTTAGTTCTGCGAGAAAACCATGAGCGTTTCATCTGTTAACTTACCAAAGTAGACAGTTCCTCAGATTCATTAAAAACAAGTACCTTTTGATATTCTGTTTTGGAGGGAAAAAAAAGGAAACCTAGCCTTTCAAATGAAATAAACAATAGCAGATACTTCTACGTATATCACACAAGGAGAAGAACGTTGTCCAGCCGAGTGTCATGGGTCATGGAATGACCTCTGCGTGTGCTGGATGGAACCTTCGTACCGACACAAGGAAAGAGACACGGAGAAGCCGGTCTCAGAGGCGCCTGTGTTCTACGTCAATGACATTCTGCTGTTCCAGTCACAGCACTGTCATGGAGAACTCCCGTCCCCATCAGCTTGGAAAACCTAATTAAGCCCATATTGGATCTGAGGTATTCTGGCCTTTTGCAACAGACATAGAAACATTTTGTTTTTTCTTTCCTTACTTTGATGACCTTAGTTAAGAAGACTTTATGGTACTTTGCTTTCAACTATACCCACCGTCTGATGAAAGGCAAAGAGGGCAGAATTCCTCTTGCCTGGTTCATTTTACAGGTCTCCAGGTGGGCACTATTCTTGATGACCTTCCTTGTACATCTAGAATATTTAAAATCATTTCAATTTCTCACGTAACATTCTAGCTACCTTACAACCTAGAGCAACTCCAGATACAGTAAGCTACTTACCATCTAACTCAGGAAGTATGTGCCTAGTTTCCAGAGCTTTCTTATTCATGCTGGCTATTTAAACAAGTCCAGTGAAGGCTTTCTCACACATTCAGTTCAGTTCAGTCGCTCAGTCGTGTCCGACTCTTTTCGACCCCATGAATCGCAGCACGCCAGGCCTCCCTGTCCATCACCAACTCCTGGAGTTCACTCAGACTCATGTCCATCGAGTCAGTGATGCCATCCAGCCATCTCATTCTCTGTCATCCCCTTCTCCTCCTGCCCTCAATCCCTCCCAGCATCAGAGTCTTTTCCAATGAGTCAACTCTTCACATGAGGTGGCCAAAGTACTGGAGTTTCAGCTTTAGCATCATTCCTTCCAAAGAAATTCTAGGGCTGATCTCCTTCAGAATGGACTGGTTGGATCTCCTTGCACTGCAAGGGACTCTCAAGAGTCTTCTCCAACACCACAGTTCAAAAGCATCAATTCTTCGGTGCTCAGCCTTCTTCACAGTCCAACTCTCACATCCATACATGACCACAGGAAAAACCATAGCCTTGACTAGACAGACCTTTATTGGCAAAGTAATGTCTCTGCTTTTGAATATGCTGTCTAGATTGGTCATAACTTTCCTTCCAAGGAGTAAACGTCTTTTAATTTCATGGCTGCAGTCCCCCCACAAATAATGTTAATTTACTAGACAGATGTTTCTTCTCATAACTCTTAAAACATTATTCATTTTTTCTCTCATAAAGCATCTAACTTTGCCATTTTACTTTGAACTGTTTACAAGGCAGAGAGTAGAAAAAAATTGGGTGAAACTTGGTTCAGTATTTTGCCAGTGATGGGACCCTGGGCAATGTTTTCTCTTTGCTGGGTCCCAGTTTCCTCATCTATAAAATGAAGTGAAGTGTTAGTTGACCAGTCATGTCTGATTCTTTGTGACCCCAGGGACTGTAGCCCGCTGGGCTCCTCTGTTCATGGAATTCTCCAGGCAAGAATACTGGAGTGGGTTGCCATGCCCTCCTCCAGGGGATCTTCCCAACACAGGGATCGAATTTGGGTCTCCTACATTGCTGGCAGATTCTCTAAATTTCGTTGTAAGACTCAACATAGATAGTTTATGTGAGCTATGTCTCAAAGTACTTGGGACAACTTAAGATTTCAAGACATGGTACTTAATATTATTTGCAAGATCTCAGAATAATTCTTTGTTAAAGCTTTCAAAGGCTGTTGGTGAGAAGAAAAGTTAATCATAACCTATACTTTCTCATGAGTGTATCTGAAACATCAAACCCAGAACTGCTTTCAATAGTAGCAAGGCAACCTGCATGGAAAATGAAGGATTTTAGTCCATTGACGGGTGGTGTTCCTGTCACTGCAGAGATGAAGACGCCAGTGTGGGAGGGTATGTACAGTAAGTAATCGTGATGGAGGTGAGGAGAGGAGAACATAAACCCCATGCAACCAAGATGCCCAATAGGGTAAGGCATTTTCCTATTCAAATTGCTCCAAACTATGTTTCTCAAAAAACTGCAAACAGAACTACCATATGACACAGAACTATCATCAGATCAGATCAGATCAAATCAGCTGCTCAGTCGTATCCGACTCTTTGCGACCCCATGAATTGCAGCACGCCAGGCCTCCCTGTCCATCACCAACTCCCGGAGTTCACCCAGACTCATGTCCATCGAATCAGTGATGCCATCCAGTCATCACATCCTCTGTCGTCCCCTTCTCCTCCTGCCCCCAATCCCTCCCAGCATCAGAGTCTTTTCCAATGAGTCAACTCTTCGCATGAGGTGGCCAAAGTACTGGAGTTTCAGCTTTAGCATCATTCCTTCGAAAGAAATCCCAGGGCTGATCTCCTTCAGAATGGACTGGTTGGATCTCCTTGCAGTCCAAGGGACTCTCAAGAGTCTTCTCCAACACCATCAATTCTTTGGCGCTCAGCCTTCTTTGCAGTCCAACTCTCACATCCATACATGACCACAGGAAAAACCATAGCCTTGACTAGACAGACCTTTGTTGGCAAAGTAATGTCTCTGCTTTTGAATATGCTGTCTAGGTTGGTCATAATTTTCCTTCCAAGGAGTAAGCATCTTTTAATTTCATGGCTGCAGTCACCATCTGTAGTGATTTTGGAGCCCAGAAAAATAAAGTCTGACACTCCAGCAATTCCACTCCTGGGTATACATCCATAAAAAACAAACACACTAATTCAAAAACATACATATGCCCCAATATTCGTAACAGCATTATTCACAATAACCAAGACATGGAAGCAGTGTAAGTACCCATTGACAGATGAATGGATAAAGATGTGGTGTAGATATACAATGGAATATTACTCAGCCACAAAAAGAACAAAAGTTTGCCATTTGCAGCAACATGGATGGACTTGGCGGGCGTTATGCCAAGTGAGATAAGTCAGAAAAAGACAAATACTATATGATATCACTTATACATGGAATCTAAAAAAATCAACAAACCAGTGAATATAACAAAAAGCAAATTCACAGATATAGAGTACAAACTAGTGGTTACCACTGGGGAGAGGGGAGAAAGAGATACAAACTATTAGGTATAAAATAAGCTATAGGGATATATAGTATAATATTTTATTATAACTATAAATGGAGCACAACCTTTCAAACTTATGAATTACTATATTGTAACATAGGGGCTTCCCTGGTAGCTCGGTTGGTAAAGAATCCACCTGAAATGCTGCTAAGTCACTTCAGTCGTGTCCAACTCTGTGCAACCCCATAGATGGCAGCCCACCAGGCTCTTCTGTCCCTGGGATTCTCCACGAAAGAACACTGGAGTGGGTTGCCATTTCCTTCTCCAATGCATGAAAGTGAAAAGTAAAAGTGAAGTCGCTCAGTTGTGTCTGACTCTTCGAGACCCCATGGACTGAAGCCTACCAGGCTCCTCTGTCCATGGGATCTTCCAGGCGAGAGTACTGGAGTGGGGTGCCATTGCCTTCTCCAGCCTGCAATGCAGGAGACCCCAGTTCGATTCCTGGGTCAGGAAGATCTCCTGGAGAAAGGAGAGGCTACCCACTCCAAGTATTCTTGGGCTTCCCTGGTGGCTCAGATGGTAAAGAATCTGCCTGCAATGTGGGAGACCTGAGTTCAACCCCTGGGTTGGGAGGATCCCCTGGAGGAGGACATGGCCTGGAGAATCCCATGGACAGAGGAGCCCAGTGGGCTACAGTCCATGGGGTCACAAAGAGTTGGACATGACTGAGCAACTAAGCACAGCACATATTGTAACATATGGTACAGCAGCTATACTTCAATTAGAACAAAAAATAAAGTAAGTTGCTACAGCCTACCTAATATGAGCTGTGTACTGTCCTGTTAGCAATGCTATATTTGTAAACATGATCATTTAAAATGTGAAAAAGAATCAAGGAGGACTTTAAAATTGTTACCAAAGTCATTACTGCACCACGTCTTATGAAGAAGCAAGAAAGAGCTCGTCTCATCGCAGTGTGCTCAGGCCTTTGGGTCCAGCACCCAGCCCAGCACCACAGCAAAGCGAGCACTGTCTCCAGAAGTCCCACAAGGAAAAGCAAGTCTGTGTGGGCTAGTTCCTTAGCTTTGGGAGCTGGATAATGAAGTGCTAACACGTCTGATCAGATGAAACATTCCCCTCGCACCCAAGTATTTTCTTGAAGGACCTGTGTGGCTCAATTAAGTATGTAAACAGCTACCTCCAAGTATGACGGTTTCTGTCAATTCAAGAGGTTGCTTTCGTACAAGATCTTAGCTCCAGCTGCCAAAATGGATCTATCGGATGTTCACTACAAAGCATACACTCTCTGGTGAACATCACGCCCCACGGAACAAAGCAGATCTTTATCAATAGTTAAAGTGAAAGTATACTGGCAGGACCAGCAGATTACTGTCTCTGGCGACGAATGGTATGGGACTGCCATGTGTAAATCTAGGCTTTAAATCAACTTGGTTGATGGTTCTGTTTAAATAAACCTGTAGCAAAATGAAGTAATTACTTTGAATCATATTCCTAGAGTTTGAGAATTAAATTTCCTGCATTAATTATTAATATTCTTCACATAGAAGAAATTTAGCTTAATTTTTCTGTTCTTATGAGCCATATAACACAGCAATGTGAATGTATTTTTGTAGTCTTCAGGTTGAGAAGTTGAAAAATTAGAAAAAGCTCCAGAGAAACAGAATATTGTTGTGAAAAGCCAAGAAGTACTAGTAATGTAACCATTTCCCCTTCATCTTCTTAGTTGTCCATGAAGATTCACATGAAGCAGGTAAATATCACAAAGCTATGATAAATCTAGACAGTGTATTAAAAAGCAGAGACATTACTTTGCCTGCAAAGACCCTTTTATCAAAGCTTTGATTTTTCCAGTAGTCGTGTATGGATGTGAGACCATGGATGGAACATAAAGAAGGCTGAGAGCTAAAGAACTGATGCTTTCAAACTGTGATATTGGAGGAGACTCTTGAGAGTCCCTTGGACTGCAAGGAGATCAAACAAGTCAGTCCTAAAGGAAATCAACCCTGAATATTCATTGGAAGGACTGATGCTGAAGCTCCAAGACTTTGGCCACCTGAGGCAAAGAGCCAACGCATGGGAAAAGACCCTGATGCTGGGAAAGAGTGAGGGCAGGAGGAGAAGGGGACAACAGAGGACGAGATGGTTGGGTGGCATCACCGAGTCAATGGACATGAGTTTGAGCAAACTCTGGGAGATGGTGAAGGACACGGAAGCCTGGCGTGCTGATCACAAAGATTCTGACATGACTGAGCGACTGAACAACAACAGGCAGAACATCTACAGGGAACACAGTGCTATGACGGTGTGCAGAGTGTGTCTGACTTAACACAGGGTGCCTAGATTCTGCTCCAGCACTGGCACCTACGTATCAGGTCCTCGTGACCGTGCCAAGAGTCTCTCTGGCTCTCAGTGTTTCCTCTGTCAGTTGTGCTGCGGTGGCTGGGTTACATGATCTCTTGTGTTCCTAACAAAGGGACTCTAGAATCTACTCCAACAAAACATGCACAGCCCTCTGAGACATACACACCGAGGCTGTAGAACCAGGGTAGGATGCATTGTGCAAGGTGGTGGCGTGAAGGGCGACGGTTCTGGACACAAACTCACATCCCAGCAGGAGTGTGCAAGTGGCAGGGAGGGAGTCGTGGACGTGCCACCAGCCAGAAGCGCTCCTGGGCAGTGATGCAGCGCAGGCTGCTTACTTTAAGCCATCACAGCTCGGTTTCCACTCCTGTAACACGACGACTGTCACGCAGAGCCCACGTGAGGATAAAGTGCTCTATAAACATCGGTTGGTAACGAGAGGTGTAGTGTTCCACAGAATACCAAGGTTTGCGCATCAGGAATTGATTCTTTCTAAAATGGAGGACTGCTACTGTCTTAAGACTTGGAGTAAAATAAACTGATCCAGGTGTAAGCCTCAGATAATGGGTATCAGATTGCCTAATGATGAAACAATAGCTCATCCTTCATTAGTGTAAACTCACAGCCCATAGGGGTGGACATGACTGAAGCGATTTGGCATGCACATCAGCTTAAACTCCCAGTAAATACCCAAATCCTACTGATATTTTGGTTAACATAGTTCTTTTCACGATAAAGAAGCACAAGAACATAAGTGATAAACGGTCATCAGTTCCCCCTTGTCTCCCTAGCCATTCCCCCTCTCATGAATTCTTCCGTTCAATAAAGCGATCCACCACATGTACACAGAAGTATGATTCTGTTCCATCTTTAAAAGTTATTCTCATATAACGGAATTTCTAGATTAGGTATCTTATGTTTGATTACATGATCTTTTTTCTTGGTTAAGTAAATGTGGTCACCATCCACGAAGACCGGACAGAAGTGTCTGCCTCCAACATCCAGTATTATCCACGCAGCACAGCGTGTCCTTGCTGAATGCTAGTAATGTCACATATTTAGCTGCAGCTGGGGGTGGAATTGCAGGGAAAAGTATTATATAATTAGTCTATAATTATTCTGGCATTGTATAACACAGAGCCTCATTTCCCCTATCAACAGCAAGTCACAGAGTTGCCTGTCAGCCCCTGGGGTGCAGGTAGATGGTTTAGATGTCCTGAAGCACCCTAAGGAGCTGGAGAGACCATGGAGGGTCACTGTCTCTCCCATCCACTAGGCCTAGGGAGAATCAAACCACACACCCCACCGCTACTTCTCCAAAACACAAGAAGGGCGCTGAAGATAGTTGAGGTACAACCAGCCAAACAGCATCAGAAGGACCTGACCACTTAGTCCTTCCTCCTCTGTCTTCTCTTGCAGAGAACTTGCCTCCCTTCCCTGCTGCAGGGGCTGCTCCCAAATGCTTGTGACTGGGAAGGGAGGCTTCCTATCAGCCAAGCTGAAGCTGGTGCAGAAGATGAGGGGGTCAGGGTTCTGAGTAAACCCACCTTCTTGGGACCGCAGCTGCTGGGCCAGGTCCGTTCACCAGCATGATGCAGATTTGGACTAAGAACCCAAGGCATTTCACTACAACTTTACAATGAGCCCAACTCTGCAAACCAGCTCCAGCCACTGTCGGGTGAGAAGTTGTGGGACGTGCACACTGTTAGGTGCTTAGAACCTTGCCGAGTTCTGAATCTGTGAGTCCTTGAGAAGTTCTCAGTCCCCTGGCTCTGAGCAGATTTCATCAGCACGATAACCTAAAGCCCTTTCCTTTTTATCTCCAGTGCTGCCTGCGGATGTTTATTTCAAATTGCCAGATCTGCCTTCGCTCCACTCCCCCTTGACGAGGTACCTTCTGCCCTCTGACCTGTGCCATCAAACTTCATGCTGCCTAGGAAAACTCAGTAATGAGGGAATTACCGATCAAAGCAGTAAGGCGTCTGCAGTTCACTTTTGTGGTAGATTAAACACTGTTGAAGAATTAAACCAAAATGAAATCTCTCTTTTCCTAATCCTATTTATTGTGAAAACATCTAAAATAAAAGTACAAAGTCTTTTTCACTCTCCATAAAAACAGAAGAGACCCCCAGGAATAAAAACAATTAAAGTACAATTAAAACTCATAAATTGCTGTAGTAAAGGCAATGTGGTTTCCCTAAGAAATTCTATGAAGTTCCCTGAAGCTAATAAATATATGGATACAAAGAAACCAAGGGATTTATTTTCCTTACCAAAGAACTCCCAACTGGTTTGAGATTCTCAATTGTTTAAGACTGCAAAAGGGAGCGTTTACTCCACACTTCTTAGGGCTGTCTAGCCACCAAACAGTTGACTTCCCTGAGCAGGGGGAATCACAGAAGAGCCTGTCTCTGTGGGTTCATGCCCATCCATTTTTCTTTCAAGGAACAGAGGATGGCCCAGAAAAGTTAAGTTTAGAAAGGGTTTTGTTCTCTTTGAAAGCAAATTCAGTAATGAAGTTAAGAAATAGAGCCATTTCAAAGATATGCTGTCTTATTTATTTTTCGCTGAGTCTGAAAGCCTGGCAGGCTACAGTCCATATGGTTGCACAGAGTTGGACGTGACTGAAGCAACTTAGCACACACGCACACACTGAAAGCCAGGTTGACCCCTCAGTCTGCTGGAGAGAGGAGCCAGGGCCCTTCTAGCATCCTGTAGCCTGCAGCCCCTTGAGACTGGCCTCCCAGGGGCTACAAGCTGCCCTGAGCCTCTTCTTTCCCCTGCTCTCTCTGCTCATAGGGACAGGTTGAAGAAATCAAGGTCCTGAGAGTGTGCCAGAGCAGAGCCTGAGCAAAAGCAGGCATGGGCTAGAACTCAGCTGTTTCAAGAAGCCCCAGAAGCAGAGTATCCTACCACCCAGACACCGAGAGAATCCATTTATCTCAGAAGTGAGCACCACAGAGAAGCTAAGAGCACCAGACATGCACACAGAGACTTCAAAACGCTCTCGAAGATACCTCATGCATCCTGAGGCCACAAGTAGGTCTCAGGCAACTGCTATCACAAATAGGTAACAATTACCATAGTTAGCATAATAAAGATACCCCTGGGTCTGCCCCCATCTATACCAATCCAAGTAGGAATTTATAAATGTTGCAGGTACTAAGTACTAATGCTCAAAGGCTATTCTTAATCTCCATATAATTGTACAGAAGTTAAACAGTACTTTTCCTAGGGTATAATTTTAAAACTGCTGTAAATAGTAGAAAATACTGTCAAAAGAAGAAATGCTTCCAATTTATTTCATTATACCAAAGGGCTCCCAGTTTAGACTCTGTCTTTTAGCAGCTACCATCACTTGCTCAATAGCTGCAGAATCGCTGGGGTTCTGCTGTGACCCTCAGCCTGAGGACAGACAAGCTTGGCTACAGAACGGTTAACCTCGTGTTCATCCTATTTCACTACATACCTTAATTTGAACTGTGAGAGAACTTCCCCATGTTCTATTTGAATCAGTTCATTGTAGCAAGCGATTATGCTGCTGTTCTCCATAAATCTCTGGGGGGAAAAAAAGCAAAGATAATACATAAGACAAATACAATTACTTCTTAAACGGTTAAAAAAGGCTTGTTTCTCCAACCTCAGGTAACTTTGTTATATAAGACAACTAGTAAGTAAGATGAGATGAAATAAAACAGCTGTCAGGGTATTTGAAATGCCTGTTAAAATGTATACGAAACAAGAAAGCAGATAATATTGTACAGTTAACTATAACAAAGATGGGGAAAAGTTCATTATGAACATTCATAGGAAAATAAACACGCAAGGGTTGGAACACCTCCCCAGCCTTGCTAATTACTGAAGCATCTGGGCTGCTGCTGCGCGGAGGGAAGTCTTCTGAAACCTGAGCCTGGACTCCTTCACCGTGTGTGCACCATGAGTGATGTCTCCTGGACGGAAGGGAAGGTCTTTGCTTCTTTCCTCATTGGAGTGCCTCACACTGCTCCCTCTCCCGTGTCTGTCTCCTTCACACGCATGTGCGCACATGCACACACACACACACACTTCCACATATGTAGCGTGGACGGCACCTCCCTGGGGATCACAGGCAAAGGCCCCCCGACTCTCCCTGTGCCTCTGGTGCCACTATCCCAGGAAGAAGCTGGGAAGGGCTAAGAACAGAAGGGGAACCATGAAGACACAGGGAGGGAAATACTTTCTATTTGCAAAACAAAGTCAAACATGGTGAAGTTTTGGTTGAGCTTCTGGGCAGCTGGAGATTACGTGTCAGTCTGTATCCGAGCTCTGAGAAGTGTGAGATGATGCTTCATAAAGCACAAAAAATGATCATAATAAAATAAGTTCTTGAAAAGGATGAGATAAACAGTTATATTTCTTTTTAATAACATTAAAGTGTATAAAGTGTAGAAAAATCTCCAAATCACTGATAATATCATAAGGCTAGAGATATCATTAATTTTGGTTTATTTACCTTAGACTTTTATTATATCTCTGTATATATGAATATATTTTATATGTATAAGCATACATATTATATGTATATGCTTATACATATAAAATATAAAATGATGTTATATTTTCACTTTCATAGCCAAGTAGTAATTTTTTATGATTCTTATTTTCCTTTAGGTCTCCTAAGAACTTTCAGTGTGGTAAAGGTCAGCCTTCCAGTGGGTGACAGTTTCTAAACACTGGAGTGCTTTGTTTGCACGAAAGTGACACTCAGTGAGTGTTTTATAGACTAAAGGCAGTAGGAAAATCTTTGGGGAATTTTAAGACTATAGTTCAGTCAGTCAGTCAGTTCAGTCGCTCAGTCATGTCCGACTCTTTGCGACCCCATGAATCGCAGCACGCCAGGCCTCCCTGTCCATCACCAACTCCCGGAGTTCACCCAGACTCACGTCCATTGAGTCAGTGATGCCACCAGCCATCTCATCCTCTGTCGTCCCCTTCTCCTCTTGCCCCCAATCCCTCCCAGCATCAGAGTTTTTTCCAATGAGTCAGCTCTTCGCATGAGGTGGCCAAAGTACTGCAGTTTCAGCTTTAGCATCATTCCTTCGAAAGAAATCCCAGGGCTGATCTCCTTCAGAATGGACTGGTTGGATCTCCTTGCAGTCTAAGGGACTCTCAAGAGTCTTCTCCAACACCACAGTTCAAAAGCATCAATTCTTCGGCACTCAGCCTTCTTCACAGTCCAACTCTCATAGTTAATGCAAAAATCTGAAATAAACTGAGTGAACCAAGAACAGTGCTCCTCAAACTTCAACATGCTAAGAATAACATGGATGTTTGGTTAAAATGCAGATTCCCGGGCCCTGCTCCCAGAAATGTAGGCATGTGTCTTTAGCACAGTATTTCTCCACACGCTCAGGTGACACCAACAGGCACTGTACGTTCCCAGGACAGGAGGAGGAGAAGCAGAGTCTTCACTGATTTTTCACACTCACTTGACCACAGCAGCCTTTTGTCATGGACGCCTCGTAAGAGCTTTGGCCACTAAAATTCCTTGAAACAGTTTGGGAAATATGACTTTGGCGGACCAGGCAAGGAGTTGGCAGTTAAACACCGTAGATTTGCATCTTGACTTGTTTTGAGTATCAGCTCTGCAAGCTAGTCATTTTGAGTCTGTTTCCTCTTCCACAAAAATAGAGAAAATACCAAACCTCTCGTCTGTAGATGAGGATCAGGTCAATCACCTAGAATGGGGTCTGACAAATAGTAAGTCTTAGTTCCCCAATTCTTCCTCCATAAGACACCTCTGCAGGGAGGAACTGTCTGATCACTGCATCCTTGACACACAAGCACAGTGCCTCACACAGAGCCCGTGCTCCCTGAACACCTGCTGAATGAACTCGTAATGATATCCCTTGGAACGATTCCACTGCAATGATGTCATGTCAACGTCATTCCAAGTAGAAAAAGTGGTACACACAGGTTGATGCAAAACCCAGCTGCAATGGCCCTCTGCTGAGATGCTCTTTCTAAAAGGCTCGGAGTAGCCCAAGCGCCATGCAGCCGGCCGCTCGCTCACACAGAGCTACCGAGGCTTCGAGCAGAGCTGCTGCGGGGTACTTGATGGCACGGCGTGTTCCCGGGTCCCCATTCAAGACCCATCGACTGAAGCACTGGCCAATTAGCTAGTGACACAGAGCTGAGTTTCAGCAGATGATTTAGCATAAGCAAAATAACTCAGAGGTGGGAAATAACTTCACAGAAGGCAAGAAGAATAGCTGGCATATTTGGAAGGGTGCTTGGGTAGAAAGTTGCCAGAGACAGGATTTTGCCCAAAAAAGGAGACCAGCCACCTGGGGAGCAGCCTCAGCCGATTCTGTGCCGTGGTAACTCGGGATGGAAAACCTGGCAGGTGTGGTGTGCTTCTCTGGGAAAGAGCCCCAACTACTTGGGGGCACCCTGACCTGGCTGGCAAATGGCCTTGATCAGGCCCAGGACTAAAGAATACAGGGTGGCCCCTGACGGCTACTGTTTTTCATGCTTTCACAAAGGGCTTCATTCCCCAAGGCTGTCCGCAGAAAGTAGTACTGTATCTAGATGGAGAAGTGAAACCTTCCAGAGCAGCACAGACAGGTTACAAAAAGAATAAAAAGGAACAACTGTATCATCCCTCCTAAATTTACTCAGTAGCATTTGCACCCAAAGTGGACAGGTGTTTCTCCTGAGATTTTCTCTGAGTAGACAGGCAATCTCAGCCCTCCAGACAAGACGCACCACTCCAAACACCATCAGTCTCCACACTGATGGTGGGGAACATCACAGTTGGTTGGAAGCAGGATCAGTGAACCTAAAGCTGAATTCCAAAGGGACACTCAACAGCACACACGGCAATAGGGGCTCATCGCTGTCCCCACGGTGTGTTGTGCCTTCCCCAACCTGCTCCCGGGGAATGGAGAGGACCTCCACGCTCATATTCTGAGAGGCCCTGCCTCAGACGTGAAGGGCAGAGATGGGCTGGGGTGCAGAGGTGGTCAACGTTCCACAGCAGATTTACGAACACCAGTCATTTCTCAGAAAATGAGTCAGTAAAGACGTTCCCACAACATGACTTCTTAGATGATTTTCCTCGTGCAACTAACTCTCCATTCGGAAGCTCAGAAGCACCGTCTCATTAAGACGGAGCGGCACACGAGAAGAGCGTCCAGAAGCGAGTGCCAGCCTCTGAAGGTGTGATGACGGACAGGAGGCAGGTGTCAGGGGTGAGTGAGGGGGCTGCCCAGAACCGCGCGACCCTGTCACGTGTGAACCGTGGCACCCCCTTCGATGTTTTACATACCACTGTTACTCCCCCACGGAAGCACACTGAAGCCCAAAAGAATGGCATCCCACGGGCAATTTCTGCTTCTCTGGGACTGACAACAAAAGAGGGATTCTCTTTCTGAACCTAGGAGAGTGAAATACCCATTGCTTAAAGCACCCAAAGGACTTCTCGTAATTCACAAGGCTCTGGCGGTCTCCTATTTTTGCAGGAAAAGGATGCATCGTTCAGATTACCCCAATCACGGGATTCCGAGACACCAGGTAAACCCAGTTATCTAGTTTGGTGGTAAGTCTCCTTAATCAATCTTAATCTTCTAGTTGAGCTTCAGTGTTATTCATGTAGTTGTCACAGAATTTTTCTTTGCTGTTGTTTTTGGTTTAAAGCAGCAGCCCTCAAGCTGCCTAAGTCAGCTGTGGATCTCTGTTTTTTTTCCAAAGGGTAATTTTTTTATTTTCTAATAGAAGAAATAGATGCTTGTTATTAAAAAAAAAATCAAGTTGTGTAGAAAGTGAGGTCCTCCACGATTTCTCTGTAAGGGTCTGTAATACCTTAATCTTGTGAAATATATTCCCTTTAAGCAGCCATATTTTGATGCTCTTTCTCCACCCCTTTTTCTTCTCTCTCAAACTGATTCCATCATGGGGCTTTCCATTTGTATGCACAAGGCCTCACCTCCAATCAAACCTTCAGACTGCCCCTCCCCTGAGCTACTGGTAAGCCTCTGGAGCTTGTTAAGTTTCCTTGAGTAAGCAGTCTTCATCTTAATATTGAATATCAGGGTTACTCATAGAGCCATCACTCAGAATTCTTCTTTGCTGACAAGTATGGTTTCAACTAGGAGTTTCTCAGATGCTGTTGGAATCAGGGGCCTGTGTCTGGGGTGTTAGCTCTGGCTGGGCCCTGAAGACCATGGAACCCTGTGCGCCGATCTAGGGACTACTGATAATCACATACACATATGCTAACTGGTTTAAGAGGGATTACTTTGGGACTATGGAATTTTGACCTGATATAGTAAGACGGATTTTTAGCTATTACATATCTGTTGCTATGATAAATGAAGTTATGAGAGAACAAGGGAAAAAGCCTGGCCAGCAGACGCTTGTCACCCCGCCACGAGAACAGCTTTCCCTCCCAGTCCTGGGGCTGAATGTCTGTGACAAGACACACAGCTGCACCTGTGGGAGGTGCCAGGTCGTCCTTTACGTACCCTGTTGAAGCCCGCGTGCAGAAGAGGGAGCACAGAGGCCTCTTCATAGTTGCCGGATCTGCCACAGAGCAGAAAACGTGATCACTCAACAGATACAACCAGGGCTCTTCACACTGAAATGTTGAGACAGCGAGGAGGAAGCAGGGAGCTGGCTCCAAGAGTAGCTTACTGGCCAGCACACACCTGCAGCGGGCACCTGTCTTACAGGAAGCCAGACTCACACATCCGCCTCTGGATGCAAAAAGAGCAGAGACAGTAGAGGGAACTCCAGCAGTGTGGGTGAGAATGGTGGCACAGGTATGCACGAGAGGCTCCCTCAGAGTTGGAGCAAGTGTACAGGAGCAGCGCATTGAGGGACGATGTATGTGCAACGCTCACCCTGCAGAGCACTGTGCCCTTTGACACCCCCAGACATTCTGGAAGCACAACGCCCACCCCTAGACCTAGCTGGGTCCAACTCTCAGGAGGACAACTGGCATCAGGGGCCGCAGCACCCCAGAGCCAACAGGAGAGGAGAACCATCAGGAGAGCCAAGTTAGAGGGAAGGAGACAAAACTCACTGGCTCTCATTTCACGGGGTGGCTTCCTGCACTGAGCCTGCCTCCAGGTCTCAGAGCTGCAGTTTAAGTACAAGGTGGGGATGGGGTCAGCTGATCGTGAAGTTGTGCTGAAGCTCTGCTGTCATCTTTATAAGAGATGGTGTCCCCAAGACAGCCCGCAAGAGACATGCAGCACGTGCCGTAAAAAAAGGGATGAAAAATAGGACACTAGGGATTGGCCGGAGAAGCAGACAGCTCTGCCTGCCCAGAAATCCCAGGGCATATCTGCCTCATCACCTGTGGCTGAATCCCACATGACAGGGAAAAGCTCTTCTCCCTCCCTCTTCAGGAACTCAAGGTTCTACCCTCTCTGGTCAATAAATAAGTAGGGGCACAAAATAGGCTCCAGAGGTATGAATCATGTCCTACTTCATAAGCCGGATGGTACAAGCAGCATTAATTTTATTACTGTGCGTGCCGAGTCACCTCAGTCGTGTATGACTCTCTGTGACCCCATGGACTATAACCTGCCAGGCTCCTCTGTCCATGGGCTATCCCAGCCAAGAATACTGTAGTCGGTTGCCATTTCCTCCTCCAGGGGAATCTTCCTGACCCAGGGATTGAACCCGCATTTCTTATGTCTCCTGCATTGGCAGGCGAGTTCTTTACCACTACCCGCCACCTGGGAAGCATTATGAACTTCCTCTGTAAATGAAATATTTTCAAAAAATAGGGAAAAAAGTGAAAACTCATAACGAGACACAACAAACCACCACTTGTCAAGGACAAGCACACATTTTTGCTATATGAGCAGGAAAAAAACGAATATTTTGTTTTTGGGCCCATGGAATCAGCCATGCTTGGGCAGATGCTGTGTGGTCTGGTACCCATGTCAAGGCTCTAAGACCCTGTTAAGAGTTCTCAGTCCCCAGAAGATAAAATATAAGCAAAGAGGCTGAAGAAGGCTAGTCCCCTCGCTCTTTCCCTCGAGATCCTGTCATCACAAGATGCTGAGGCCAGTGGGACAGTTTCTTTACGTTCCTTGCCTCAGACCCTGTGGTAGGTGTCAAAGTGAAGAGACACAGCTCCTAACAAGACACTCAAGGAGTCGCAGGTCAGGAGGAGTCTTTGGATAGGGCAAGACTTGGAAGCCAGGATTTCTTACTGTCCCAATATGGCCTCGGAGTGGATATTTTAAATCTCCCCCTGGGTAGGGCCCATCTGAGGGAGACCGACACTCTGAGCTGCTGGTCTGTTAGCTCCTCCGGGGCAGAATCTGTGTCAACTCTCAGAACGGGGCCAAGTCCAGTCAGTCCTGGGCTCAAATTAAGGTCTTAAGCTCTCCAAAGCTAGTGATGGCCATTAAGTGGCTACGACACATTTTGGGATGGGCAAAGGGTCTCATCATGCCGGCTGTACACGCAGCTTTTCTCCTTCCTGGCCTCTCATTCTAAGTGCGGGCCATGTTCTACACGCAGCACAGGGGTTTCTCATCCCACAGTCTCCGACCTACAGCTCAAGCCCTCTTTTTCCCTTCCAGCACTGGCATCTATCCTTTTGTCCTGCTTCTAGCCACATAACGGTCCTAACAGAGATTGCACATTCCTTTTCTGGCAGTGGCTTTGGTGCCAGTTCTCATGGTATAATTTATTTTTTCTTAAGTGAAAAAACAAGCATTTCCCTATCTCTTTTCTTCAAAGAAAAAAGGTAAGCTGGAACAACGTTCTGTTCAGACCTCCTCCTCCTGAGATTTTCCACTCATTTCTGGCATACAGTGAGTAACCATTCTTTTCCTGAGGTGCTAACAGAAATTAGAGAGGATAAAGAGAAAGGCCTACATATTTCTAGAAACTTGCAAAACAAGGAAAATCCCAAGTGAGATCGAAGGTTGCTGGTGTCAGGCCAAAGACCTCCCCCGTGGCTTTGCTAGCTCTGAGAATGTGTTACGTCAGAGAAGGTTTCAGGAGGAACAGCGGGGCTCCCAGCGCGGGGCTGGGGGTGAGCTTACGCTTGTGAGACCACGGCGAGGATCACTGCGTGCTCCGAGGGGTTCGTAGCCCGGATTGACCTGAAACAAGAAAGCGCCATGTCAGACCAGGCGATGTGGCCTCGTTCTGATGACTGACTGACTGTGGGACTTCTTCAAAGGGAAAACGGAAGGAAATCAAACGTCCCTGTAAAGAAGGAGTCTGAAAACATGTGGAAGACAACAAAGGAAGATGCTCTTATGGATCAGGACAATCTTTGTTTTACTAAAAAAAAAAAACAAACCCAAAAAACCAAACAAAACACACACACACACACCCCCCCCAACACATCTAAAAGAAATTCCCGGGCAATTCTCCAGTAGGTCAGATCTGCCAATGTTCCACTTCAAAAACTGGCAAATTCCACTTAAATTCCATGTTTTCTGATTGAAATTCCACTCTGCAAGAAAACTGGCAGTCCGACAATTCTCTAGTTATCACTTTGTACTTGAGGAGCTAATTAAGTTGGACCTGTTTTTCTTTTAAAATAATAGATATGTTCAGAAAGTTGATCTTAAAAGAAGGCAGCTGGATACACAGGTGCAGGCGAAGGTCTTTTAAAAACTGTACAAAGGACCACTCCAGTTTTTTGGTTATACTGTTATTTTTGTTCAAATACTTTAAACAGCTGAGTCATCAACTAGGGCTGAGAAACGATCAATGCAGTAACTGTTACTATAATGATGTCTGTCGTACCATGACCACCTGTCTGTCATTTAACGGAGAAGGCAATGGCACCCCACTCCCGTACTCTTGCCTGGAAAATCCCATGGGCAGAGGAGCCTGGTAGGCTGCAGTCCATGCGGTCGCTAAGAGTCGGACACGACTGAGCGACTTCCCTTTCACTTTTCACTTTCATGCATTGGAGAAGGAAATGGCAACCCACTCCAGTGTTCTTGCCTAGAGAATCCCAGGGACGGGGGAGCCTGGTGGGCTTCTGTCTATGGGGTCGCACAGAGTCAGACATGACTGAAGTGACTTAGTAGTAGTAGTAATAGTAGTAGGAATTTAACAGGGTTAAAATACAGAAGAATTCTGAAGTCCAAGAATCTTCCTGGAAACTGTGCTATGCTACAGTTTAGATTCTGGTTTAGACCCCTGGTCAGGGGTCATGAGTCAATGAATTCTTAAGAAAGGGCCACATATTGGAACCTTCATACAAATAAGCATGTCTGTTTCGATCCATCTCCATGGTCTGGCCTCTCCGTATTTCGAGATCCCTCACAAGGGAACCATCCGCTCTGAGAAGTGAAAGCTCAAGGCTGCTCCTGAGGAATCTGTGAAGCAGCTTATATTCGTTTCTTTCCAGCTCCGGGCATTTCTGCTCCTCTCCATTTTAATGTGTGTGCACCAGTGCTCCCCCAGGGACAGCCAGCTCATACTGCTTCACCCTCGTGACTAAATGTCCTCACCTTCCTCTAAAAATGTACCTTCCCATGGTCTGTTCCTTGAGACCTCACTCCATGTGAGGAGAAGGCTCAAGACGATGGCCAGCTGCTGTCTTTCTGGGAAGTACAGGTCTCCTTGTGGATAAATGGTATTTGAATAAGCTCCTTTGAAGAGAGGCCTGAACTCACTGTGGACAGCAGATTACTTCCTATGGCTCCTCTGTCCATGGAATTCTTCTGGCAAGAATACTGGAGTGGGTTGCCATGCCCTCCTCCAGGGGATCTTCTTGACCCAGGCATCAATACCACATCTCTTCCGTCTCCTGCACTGGCAGGCAGGTTCTTTACCACGCGCGCCACCTGGGAAGCTCCTGTCCCTACCACGGACTGGTCACATTAAACTACACTATCTCCTACTTAGGAGCCTTCTACTGAATTCTCAGCAGAAATACCAGGAGCACCTAATGAAAACAATGGACAGCATCTCAGAGGTGTGCGCTCATCTCCAGGGAGCTGCTGCGCATGCCTCACTTTCCTTCAGCCTCTTCCACCCCCTCAAGGTGTCTGGGTGTCTGTTGGGCTGCATTCTAAGGGGTGGGGCTTAGGCAAGAGGAAACATGTTATAACTAGCTGGAGCTCACTCAGCTTCTTTTGAGACTGGTGTCTGTGTTTTGGGTCCCTTCCTGCCACTGATCTCTTCTCTCTCATTCCTCCAAAGAAGGAACAGGTGTGGCCAAAGGGACTTGGACCTCTTTCTGCTTGAGAGGACTAAGGGGGGTCCGGGGACTGGTGAGGCTGAGGTCCAAAGAAGCACACTAAGGTCCAGCCCAGCTCAAAAGCCAGGGGTCCTGGACCGCCGACGACAATGAATAACGTACTTCTGCTGGGAATGCGTCTCCTCTCATTTTAGGGCGGACGTGCTCACAATCCAGCATTCAGGAATCTCTCCATCAAGTTGACCAGTAACTGGAAACGCACCAGCAGAGACGTAACCTGGCTTTCGAACTGCACAGATGCTTCAGTGTTTTTCTGAGCAGCTAAGACAAAAAATTCCCTCAACAGGAAACAAAACCACCTTCCTGTATATTCAAGGAAGATTATAAAGTTTATCTACTAAATTGTGCCTTTGCCTGAATTAAAAGAATTCTTCCTATTCATTTCTTCTTTTTATAGCTGAAGCCTGTCTTATATCATTCTATATATGTATAAAGGATTGTGCTATTTCTACTAAAAAAATCATGTAACTGTAAGTGGAGATCAAGAAAATACAGATATATTTAGCTATAAGAGACTCAATTCTAGCCTGACAATCATTTTATACACACAACATACATATATATCCACATATGTACATATCTATTTCTTATTACTTCCCTGGTGGCTTTCCTGGTAACTCAGACAGTAGAGAGAGTCTGCCTGCAATGCAGGAAACCCGAGTTTGATCCCTGAATCAGGAAGATTCCCTGCAGAAGAGAATGGCAACCCACTCCAGTATTCTTGCCTGGAGAATTCCATGGACTGAGGAGCCTGCCAAGCTAAAGTCCATGGGGTCACAAAGAGTTGGACATGGCTGAACAACTCTTTCTTCCCTTAATACTAAAAATACGAAATATTTTGTGATATACTTTATTATATAGTTAAACAGGCAAATGTTTCTATGCAGGAAGATAGGATTATTTGAGACCTATAAGACATTTTAAAATAGGTTCCTTAAGAAAGTTTCTTCTTTGGGAAACTGAAAACGGTCAAAGAATAGCAAGGTGATGCCTATGAGGAGAAGCTTCTCTTAAATGCACTCATTTCTTGTCAGGGTACCAACAGAAGCCATTTCCCTGCCTTTCATTTCGCTTGCTAATAGTCAAGACAATTCCCATTCTGTTTGTAACTGGAGTCTGTCCTGGTCCCACATTTAATTAGTGACCTCTTCCCATTGAGCTTCAAAGCATTCCACTTGTGCCAAATGGATGGGTTCATCCAGAGCTAACTCTGATGACTGCATTTATTTATGAACAGACAAGCGTTTCCTCCCCAGAGTGCAAGCATTTCTGTAAACAAGCAGGGGCTTTGGATCCTTGGGAGATTCTTCTGCTGCTGAAAAGTGGCTGCCTTTCCTCCCCAACTGCTGTAAAATCTACCCATCTGTTGCCAGGCAGGCAGAAATGGTCTATTTCACACATTTCTGATGTTCATTTTGGGACAGAATAATTAGGATTAAAATATCTGGTTTAAATCCAAACCATATCTGTGTAATAAGAACTGTGTGAATCTCATTTTTTTTTTTAAGTGCAACATGAACAATACTCAAGGGGAAAAAATGCCCTAAAGTTTTCAGAGGAGCCCAGCTCACACCTCTAAATTCTTTGGAAGGCAAGTGTGGAAAAATAGAAAAGGCCATAGGAGGAGCTATAGCTTTCATCGTAGAAATCTATATATACTGCTTAGAAACATCAACACATATTTTAGAGACATTTGGGCTGGAACTAAAGACATGTATACGTGAATTTCATTTTAAGCTGTTAGGTGGACATTTGCTAATATATTAACATAACTACGGTACCTGCACACTGCTTCTGCATCGAAGTTTCGAGTCTGTCTGTGATCGATTACAATAATCTCATGATGTTTATCTAGAAAGCATTCCAGGGCTGACTCTGGAGTCCGAGCAATATTGCAGCTGTAACCGGCTCTGTCACAGGCCCACCAGAATCCATCACTCTGACTATCTTCCTTTGCAAAGATGAGCAAAACCTGAAACACACAGAAAAGAGGATCTTGACAGAAGTCATCATCCTTAGAGACGATTGGAAGCAGACCTACATGATACTGGTGGAGGATGCAGCCTCTGGAGAGAAGCCCCCTGGGTTCAAATCCCAGCTGGTCCCCTGCTTCCCGGGTGTCTCTGAACAAGGCAGGGCATCTTCAGCCTACAGCTTCTCCAATATCAGATGTGCTAAAAACAGTGCGAAGTAAGTGAGCTGGGAGGTCTGAGTGAGCACAGAAGACAAGCTCCACCACTGTTGGAGGTTGCTACCCATTTATAATTTCCTAAGTGGCTCTGTCTTCAAATGGACTGATCAGTAAAATGGTAACAGGCTCATCAACATAGGTTAGCCTGTGGTTCACATGCTCATGTATTTGGGGTCAGGGCAGTTGGGGTTTGCCTGAGGTACCTAGAGGCTGCCTCTCCCAACTTAGCACTGAAATCTTTATCCAGACGCAAAAAGGATGGAACTCAAAACATCCTCAAAAACTAACTGCAACACCCAGCACTTGCTGAATCTGGAAAGAACAATCATGAAATGTGAAGCTACTGGAGCTAAGGTGAGGAAGCAGGCCTCTTTTTCTTCACAGGAAAGTACAGCCCCACTCCCTGGAAAGACGACGGCAGTGCTTACCACCACCCACGTGCCCTCATCATTCCCTGGGCTCTGGAACCCAGATCCCCTGGGGGCCACAATGCCAGAGATGGCCACACCAGCACCTGAGCTTGTTCATTTGTTTGTTTATGGTCTCTCTTCCCCACTAGAATGGAGTTCGGGGCAGGGAAGACCTGCCTGACTTGCTCCTGCTGTGACCCTGCCGGGCAGCACTTGGTACCTGAGTGACTGGATGACTGAGCACAGGGTTTCTCTAAAATAAAAGAGGGCTTTTACTGTCAACTGGAGTAAGACTACATCATGCAACAGACTGAATAAGAAGTACATATATTAATAATCTCAGGATAATGATAAGCATTTAACATTCTTCACCATTCAGTTCTCATTTAAACAATTACGAACAGAAGGGAAGTTTCTGGTCCTTTAAGCCCATAGTCAATACCAATCTTCATGATGAAAGGGTGAATGTGTTTCACTTAAAATCAGAAAGAAGAGAAATTGGTCAATAATTACCACTACATTTAAAAAAATCCTTCACTAACTGAAAACTGAAAATAAACAGAATAACGAAAATAACAGTATAATGACTCTCATGGACGCATCACCCAGTTTCAGCAGTAAGCCACTCCTGGCCAATGTGACCTCAATGCTTTCCCTACCCACTTTCCAACTCTTGTATTACTTTACAGCAAATCCCACATATTTCACCTGTATGTATCTATTAAAGAAAAAAAACTCTTTTCTAAAAAGAGAAAACCACAATACCATTTTATACCTAAGCCTCTCCAATAATCCTTTATCATTTAACATCTGAATGCATCATAAATGTCAGTTGTTCTACACTGCTTGAATCATTTCCTGTTTTCTCAAATACCGTGATTCCAGAAGAGAAATCATATTTTTAAGCATGATTTTGATATTTTCTTTTAGCACATGGCTTGAAATCACATGCCAGTAACACATGAGGCAGCCACCCTTCTTCATGGCTCACTGTGGGCAAGGGTCCGTCAGTCCTCAGGCCAGGCTATCCCCCAGAACCTTCGCTACAGACCTACTCCTGGAAAGAAGTGGGAGGCAGCTCTTCCAAGAGAAGTGAGGGACGCAGCCTTCTGGATCTTGATAGTGAAAAGAAAGCCTTCAAATGGAACTGTTAACAATGGAGCTACAGTGAAAAAAATCAGGTAGAATAAATTGGTTTGTACAAAAAGTCACTGGCCTTTGACTTGATGTAGCTGTGGTATTAGCATGAGAAACTCAATATGCAAAGGCTAAACGTCAGGGAAGGTGACAGAACCTCTTGTCCCATCTGTCTGGCTGAATAATGATTGCTAAGCAAGAATCTCAACACTTTATATTTCCTTTCTACATTTATGCCTCAATATTTGACTAATGCTTCCCTCCCTGGTGGCTCAGTGGTAAAGAGTCCACCTGCAATGCAGGAGACATGAGTTTGACCCCTGGGTCAGGAAGATCCCCCAGAGAAGGAAATGGCTACCCACTCCAATATTCTTGCCTGGGAAATCTCATGGACAGAGGAGACTGACAGTCTATAGTCTACGGGGTTGCAAGAGAGTCGAACATGACTTAGCAACTAAACAACAACATTTGACTTATGCAATAAGAGCCTAACTGTATTCCCATATTGGCCACTGATACAGGTACTAATCTCTGATGTCTTATGTGTCCTTAAAAGACTGGAGTGCTCCACTTTTGGAAAAATAATGTCATTATTCAAATATTATTGAGCACCTACTATGTGTAGACATGATTTTTTTAATTGCTTAGAGTATGCTAACAAAATAAATATGACCTCTTGACCTCAAACAACAGGCATAATAAATAAACAAATGATATGGAATGCTGAAAGTGGTAAGTGTTAGGTGAAACAGTAGAGGCTGCTGGGAGCAGTATTAAGTAGGGTGCTTAGGGTAAGCCCCACCAAGGAAGTGACATATGAGCAGATGCCCAAAGAAAATGGAAAAGTCAAAATGATCACTAAAGATAAATCATCCCACAAAGAGGGAACAGATCCACTGGTCCCTTCAGTGGGATGCATGGCTGATGCGTTCAAGAACTGCAAGGAAGCCAGTGTGACAGCGGGGAGGCCAAAAGACAGGGACAGGAAGTGGAGGTCACAGCAGAGGGCTCCCTTGTGTAATGCCTTGTAGCCACTTTGGGAAGTTATGCTGGATTTCACATGGAAACTTACCAACCAACTGAACATGTAGGGACTTGTATTAATCATGCCTTAAAATTTTTTTTATTCTACTTGGCTGTGTTGGGTCTTAGTTGCGGCACTCAGGATCTTAGGTGGCAGCATGTGAACTCTTAGTTGTGGCATGCAGGATCTAGTTCCCTGACCAGGGATCAAACCTGAGCCCCCTGCATTGGGAGTGCATAGTCTTAGCCAGGTTAACTTCTGCATTTCTAATGCTTTGATGTCTGGAGCCTTGCTGACCCTGGAGAGATGCCTAGAGAAAGCCAAGGACTTGCCTAGGAATGCATTTTCCATATGCAAACCAATCCGGAGTCGGCTCCTACCACCTCTTCCACTCGCTAACCCTCTGGACTACTATCCGCCTGTCCTAAATCACTCCAGGGCCGGGTACCAGGCAACTAGGGACGGTCCTTCTGCCCAACACGTCTCCTGAGTGATTCAGCCAGTCACACCTGTCTACCCTGCCAGCCCTGCCTCACCGCTTCGCACAGAGAGCATAACCACAGCTCCTGCCCACACTTTGGCCCTCACACTCCCTGCCTCCAACCGGCCTCTGTGCTTCCCTCTGTGGTCCTGCGTGGCCTGCCCTTCCTCTCAGAACTGTGAGGAATAAACTATCTTTCAATGACAGTCTCTCCTACTCTGTTGGCTTCACTCTACCTGATTAAAAATTAAAGTCTACATACCAAAACAAGAATTTTTATAAAAGTACTCACTAGAAAACTCTCTCTAGGTACTATTCAAAATTCTTTTCATTTATAAAAGATTAATTCAGAAAGATTACTTTTCAATGATTCAATTCCTAAGCAAAATGAAAATCTATGGCAATTAAAATATATATACATATATTTTAAAGTACTATAGCCGTGACATTGTTGTTAAGGTCTGCCTATCTGGAAAATTCTATTTTCTCTAGGAAGACGGCGTAGCCAAAGTTATACTCTCTGCCCCTATCTCCTAGGCCACAGCTGGGCTAATAATGTTGTTTTGGGGAATCTGAAATTTGAACAGAGAGACACAGAGGCTGAGAATTAGGACCCATGGGCCATTAATATAGAGAGATTGAAGGAAAAACCACAAGTTCCTTCTGTCAAAATACTCAGAAATGGCTCACTGCCACCCTTTCTAAACCATGGCTTTCAACTCTTCCTTGGATTCTGGGGGAAAAAATACACTAATACATTTCTTATTCATTTACTATTTTGTGAAAGGCAACTGTTACTCCAAACCAAAGAATGCAACCCCTAAAAAACCTTATGTGATATAGTCCCTCTTCAAACTTATCATTTTATGTATCAGTATTTAGTTTCTTGTTAAACATGTCAATGTGGAAATGTTTACCGACCATTCATTGAGGCAAATCCCTTAAAGTGATTTTTAAAGGGATGATTATTAAACGATTTTTATGATTAAAATGATTTTTACAAAATAATTAACGAAAGCATATAGCCGAACTTGGGACTTCCATGGCGATCCTCCACCTTCCAATGCAGAGGGCTCCCTGACCAGGGAGCTAAGATCCCACATGCTGCAAAGTGTGGCCAAAAAATGAAAATAAAAAAAAGCATATTGCTTTTTATTTATAGAGTAAAAGTAAACTCACTCTCACCTACTCTAAATAGTATGTGGAACGTTCCTTTGAAGAATACTTTTGTTGATCTATCGCCTAAGATATAAGAACTGGGAGTCAGAAGCTGACAGAGACAACTAGAGTCCAGTGTCTGCCCCCAGGACCAAGCCGGGGACACGTTCAGGTAAGCAGATAAGCACGAGGGACGCAGTACTAGCCGGTGGCCAAAGACAGAGCATGGGCACGGCGTCCAGGGAAGGAATCCCCGCGCAGCAGAACGGGAAGAAGGAAGCAGTTTTGTTACACCAACCTCACTGTGCTGTTGCAAACACAGCAAAAGAGAAGAAGACTGAAAGCAGCCCTGTGGTGAAGCCTGGGACAAGGAGGAAACGTCTTCCTCTGGAGCAGGTCTTGGCCAACTTGGGTTTGTCCAGGATCGGAACACATACACAGGCAGCGCCCACTCTGCACGGTAGTGCCAGATCATACAAATGGCCATGCGAAGCAAACTGAATGAAGAACGGTCACAACTACTTTCTATGACATTTAGAAACTTTGTCAAAACTTACAAAACCTTTATTATTGGTTATAAATGTACAGGGAAATGAAAAATGTAAAATTAACACTTATTCAGTGCACTTTCTTTGAAACATTAGAAACTGAGACTCTGAAGTTTTTTTTCAGCTTACTGAGTAGTTTGAACAGTGCTTGCTTTCCTCCAGCTGTATAAATTATATGAGCCTCTTTATGCCTTGGTGAATTATAAACTCCTAAGTTTGGATAAACTTCCAACATTTTATCCTCTGTACTTTCAATGTCATGAAATGTCCCCAGAGTTCCTTTAATTAATGTGCAGTTTTCTGTTGGCATCACTTCATCTGTGATATTTCATCCTTTTCGTCACAACCACTTTCTTCACTTAGCTCAATGAACTTGCGTTGAGACTAACTTCCCCTGGCTACACCCTGGAATATCTCACTGGCAGGAGTGAGCTTTCTCCTGCCAGCCAGCTTTCTCCTCTAACTCCATTTACACTGCCATTCACGTGTAGCATTATCACCTTCCACTTCTTTACTATGCTTTCATTTTGGGCGGCTAACTTCCTCTTTCAATCATCAGCTTTTGTGTAATGTCAGGTAGGTTATCACAGAGAAATAAAGGGGCACACTTTGCTTTAACAGAGACTGTGAAACAAGCCTCAAGATTGGCACCGTCCAGGCTGCACATCTGTCTCTGATCACGCTGCATGTTTGTAATTTCTGTAATGACTTGTGGACTGAAGAACTATCAGAAAAGTTTGTAGCAACTTCATGCAATTATCACAGTTCAAACACCAACGTGACTGCAATCTTTGTGACCAGGCATACACAACCTAGTCTGTGTATACTAAAACTGTGCAAAGTGAAGGCTACTTGTGTGTGCTGTGTGCTCAGTCGTGTCTGACTCTTTGTGACCTCATGGACTGTACCCCGCCAGGCTCCTCTATCCATGGGGATTCTCCAGGCAAGAACACTGAAGTGGGTTGCCATGCCTTCCTCCAAGGGATCTTCCTGACCCTGGGACTGAACCCATGTCTCTTGTGTCTCCTGCATTGCAGGCCGATTTTTCATCTGCTGTGCCATTGGGGTATGGCTTTTCAAATGTAACAATGAAAACCTCAGACTGTCAGGCTGGGCCTCCCTGTATTTTTACCTACATTTTTTGGAATTGCAAAGTTTAAATCATCTTTCAACCCAAGCCAGATTGATGAAGTAATGGATAACCCAGGGCAGGGTCCAGAGAATAAGTGCGGGGGGTCTGGTGTAAGAGATTGCAGAGGGGTAGCAGCCAGACTGCAGGTGACCTGGGGGGTGTCCTAGAGGCAATGACAGGGGGACTATGACTCTCAAAAGTTTTCAGGGCAGGAAGGGACTCTGGGGGTGACCCACCATCACCCATTCAACAGATGAGGGCAGCAACTCCCCTGATCAAAGCAGTTGCAGAGCTAGACCCGTAATCCCCAGCTCCTCCTTCAGTAATCCTTCTGATGTCCCTGGGCTGTGTTGGAAGTATTATAACCATTCCTTTGACATGTTTTATCAAGAAGGTCTGAAAAACTATCTTTCTAAGGATAGCAATAAGCTGTCTTTCACAGTTAAATGAGAATGAAACTATATAATTACAAAAAAGATGAAAAAAAAAAAAACTCTAACTTTTCTTTAACTTGCAGACAGTGTACATTTTCATCATTATTAGTGTTTTTTCTAGAAAGGATATGCCTCAATTCAGTTCAGTTCAGTCGCTCAGTCGTGTCCGACTCTTTGCAACCCCATGAATCACAGCACGCCAGGCCTCCCTGTCCATCACCAACTCCCGGAGTTCACTCAGACTCACATCCATCAAGTCAGTGATGCCATCCAGCCATCTCATCCTCTGTCGTCCCCTTCTCCTCCTGCCCCCAATCCCTCCCAGCATCAGAGTCTTTTCCAATGAGTCAACTCTTCGCATGAGGTAGCCAAAGTACTGCAGTTAATCCCAGGGCTGATCTCCTTCAGAATGGACTGGTTGGATCTCCTTGCAGTCCAAGGGACTCTCAAGAGTCTTCTCCAACACCACAGTTCAAAACCATCAATTCTTTAGCTCTCAGCCTTCACAGTCCAACTCTCACATCCATACATGACCACAGGAAAAACCATAGCCTTGACTAGACAGACGTTTGTTGGCAAAGTAATGTCTCTGCTTTTGAATATGCTATCTAGGTTGGTCATAACTTTCCTTCCAAGGAGTAAGCATCTTTTAATTTCATGGCTGCAGTCACCATCTGCAGTGATTTTGGAGCCCAAGAAAATAAAGTCTGACACTGTTTCCACTGTTTCCCCATCTATTTCCCATGAAGTGATGGGACCGGATGCCATGATCTTCATTTTCTGAATGTTGAGCTTTAAGCCAACTTTTTCACTCTCCACTTTCACTTTCATCAAGAGGCTTTTTAGTTCCTCTTCACTTTCTGCCATAAGGGTGGTGTCATCTGCATATCTGAGGTTATTGATATTTCTCCCGGCAATCTTGATTCCAGCTTGTGTTCCTTCCAGCCCAGAGCTTCTCATGATGTACTCTGCATATAAGTTAAATAAGCAGGGTGACAATATACAGCCTTGATGAACTCCTTTTCCTATTTGGAACCAGTCTGTTGTTCCATGTCCAGTTCTGTTGCTTCCTACATGTCTCCAAATGGATTGTCAATGTCCACAATTAAACATCTAATTTTCAGAATACTTGGTTTGGCTTTAAGCAAAAGCCAGGGAACAAGGAGCTCCTAAGAGTAGACCACGTGGATAAGTGGTCACTGAACAACTGGCCAATGTGATCATAGGTGGGGTCGATTCATTTGGAGACAACAGTTTGGGAGCTTTCCTTAAATGTCCCTAGGAACGTGATGCTCATACACTTTGTTTAATACATCTTTTTGGTTATCTGATGTTGACTAAACTCCGAAATTTGTGTATACTGGAACTATGCAAAGTGAGGGATTTTTCAAGTAGCTATAGTTTGATGAGAATTTAAGGGCCAGCCATGATATTGAAAGGACTTTAAATATACTATCTCATTTAGTAACCCTTTCACAAATCTTTCTTTGGAGGTGGGCATCATCCCCACTTACAGATGTGGGAACTGAGGTATGGAATGGTTAAGACACACACCCAAGTCAGCAGCTAACAAGATCTGAAGTGTGGTTGACCTGACCCTCAAGCTTATAATAATCATAAGTAACATGCTCTGTTTTTACCCCTAAAATACTGGACCCTAACAACTAAAGTCACTAACAACTCTGTGGTTCCATGAAACTGGCTGGGTAGAGGACACGACTTGGTGCCAGCAATCAGGACAGACAGGAGAGAAGACGCTAACCACAGGGAGTTACTGAATCTGAACATTTCCATCACTCCATCACTTAATGTATCAAGATCAGCTTCCCACAAGGCCAGAGGATTGCCAGATAAAGTCTCCAATATATAATGGTTCCAGGGGGAAAAAATAAAATCCATGTCCACACAATATGGAAGTATAAGTTTTAAAGGAAACTGCTGTCTTGCTGGGAGAATGCTCAGGTCACAGCAGTCAGGATCTGCTTCCAAGGCCAGCTGGAAGGCTCAGTCTGAGGGGTGGGGGCGGCAACAGCCTAAGCAGAAATAATTCCACACACTGGAAAGTGAATACGCTCCAGGCATTGATGAAGGAAGGGCCTCTTGGTTTCCAGATGGCACCAGTTGATAAAAATCTATTGCCTCATAATATTACTTTTCTTTTTTGCTAAGACTGGAAAACATGCCCTGCCGTGAGTCACAGGCATTCACCCAGGAGAGCTGTCCTCTACAACTCTGCAAGGCACATCCACCCACTCCACCCCAGTAGCGCTCCACCAGCCCACATCACACTGCCTGGCCACCACATGGGAGCAAATCCCCTCCAGTGACCTCAGAAAAGCACCCTCCAAAGCAACCACATCCTGGAATATGCTTGTCAAGTAAGTTCCTCCCAAGTCCTACGGGCTCCAGCTGACACAGTTAACATTTTCAGCAAGGCAGTGAAATTACAGAGCAGGTATTTTTTTTCTCCAAGAAATAAAATGTAAAAACTAAGGTTCTAGGCCCTTTCTAAGACGGTTGCAATGACAGTATCAGAAGCACAAGAACACTTGATTGGATATCCCTGCCCTTCCAGTGAGAATGTAAAAGACAATAAAAAAAACCAGCCAGACTCCCTGGGCGGTCAGGGGTCATCCTGTGGCTCCCTTCTTCCCGACAACACCTGCTGTGGAGTCTTGAGCATATGGACTTGAACTGGATGGATCAGTGCCTAAAATTATGCTTGAATGAGACCCAGGAGTAAAGGCATTCTTGGTTCTAAGTTGAGCTTATTTTTTAAAAAAGAGTTTTCTTCATTATTCCGCCCCTCATTCAGAGAGGGACTCTTGACTACTTTTAGCTGCTGTCACAGGGCCCAAACTCATGGGACAGGAACCAGGCAGGTACATGGTACCACTGGGAACATCCCACCTCTTATGCTGGCTGATGGATTCACAGCATTGATTTTATTAGTTACTATATTTCATAGCTTATGAGCACAAATTTAAAATGTTTTATTATGCTTTAACATACCAAATGTCAGTCAAAACTTACAGACAACTGAGGCTATTATAGAATATTTAAATACTGCAAAGGACTACATCATACTTCAGAGGACAGAAATATAGTATACCTGAGACTTTGTTACAAAATTTGACTGCTAAGCAAACATATTAAAAATAATTTAAGGAAAACCACTAAAGTAGGAGCCTAACTTAAACCTTCTAAAACCGAGACAGTAAAAGGTAATCCTGAAAACCATTTTAACAAATAGTAGAAACAAGGGGAAAAGGGTAATAAAATAGAAAATACAAAAGAAGACTAATTATATCAGTAAGCACACTCAATGTAACCAGATTAAACTTACTTATTAAAGTTAGTTTATCAGAATAGGTTTTAGAAAAATAAAACTATGTGTTCCGTATAAGAGGGATATTTAACATAAAGTTATAAATAAAAATGACAGTGAAAAGATAGAAAAAGATATATCAGGAAAATATTAACTAAAGAAAGCTGGTCCAACCATATTACCAACAAATAAAATATAAATTAAGGTAGAAGTTTAAAGAGGGACAATATATAAAAGCAAGAGTTACCAAGAACATACATAAATCTAGAACTTGGATACAGATTAACGTGGCAGATTCAGAACATCAGAAAATATTTTAAAAAATATTGAGGCTACTGACATAGCCATTACAACAGAAACTGACGGAACACAAAAAGTTAAGATAGAAGTGGTTTGAATAGCATCATTAATAAAGGTGAATTAATTTCACAGATACAGAAGCCTGTCTTCCAGAAACAGGAATATATCTTTTTAAAAGTTTTATGTGGAAAACTTAATAACTGGCTATATTACTTACTGGCTGCCAAACAAGTTGCAACAAGTATCAAAGAATCAGTAACAAAGGTATCAGGTGATAATTCAGTGGAGCAAGGAATAGTCATTTCAACAAATAGAGCAAGAATAATGGGGCTTCCCAGGTGGCTCAGTCAGTAAAGAATTTGTCTGCAATGCAGGACACCCAGGTTTGATTCCTGGGTTGGGAAGATTCCCTGGAGGAGGAAATGGCTACCCACTCCAGTATTCTTGCCTGGAGAATCCCCTGGACAGAGGAGCCTGGAGGGCTACAGTCCATTAGGTCCCAAGAGTTGGACATGACTTAGCAACTAAACCACCACCACCATCTGGTCAATATGGAGAGGGAAAGAGCCTTAACCTCTTTATTACACCATACATAAAAGTGAACTTGAGTTATAAATCTAAATTAAAATTTAACAATAAAGTTTCCAGAAGAAAACAAGTAATCTTCAACCTGGTATTAAAAATTCTTAGAACACAGAACCAAAAAAGGAATGAGAAATTAGACTACATCAAAACTAATATTTTTGTTCAAAATCTAAATTTATGAAAATGAAAAGAAGAGCCACGGTTTAGAAGAAAATATTCTCAAAATCTGACAGAGGACTTGGATAAGAATACGTAAAGAATTCCCACAATGCAGTAATTTAAAAAAAGTCAACCCAAATAAAAAGGAGCCGAAGTTAACTAAACATTCATAGAAGATTTTTCAAATGGTCAAGCAGCAAATTAAAAATTGGCCCAACATTATTAGTCATGGAGAAATGCAAATTAAGTTACCGTAAGTCAGTACTACTCACCTAGTAGATGAGCTAAAATTAGAAGACTGAAACATATATTACCAAGGATTTGGAGTAATCAGAACTCACATTGCTTATAGGAGTGTAAAATGGTACAGCTTTAAGAAAAGATCTGGATATATCTTATAAAACTAAACACAGATCTGTATATCTTATAAAACTAAATATACTTGTTATGAAGGTTCAAGAGGACATTAGGCAAACAGTAAAAGGCATTCAGATTGGGAAGAAAGTAGTAATGATGTGATTTTGTATATAGACAATCTTAAAAAATTCACAAAAATGTAAAAGCTAATAAGTTCAGCAAGATTTCAAGGTACAAGATCAATATACAAAAATAAATTTTGTTTCTACACATTAGCAATGAACAACCCAAAATGAAAGTAAGGAAACAATTCCATTTGCCATAGTACCAAGTAAATAAAATATTTCAGGAATAAATGTAACAAGAATAGGAAACACATTCACTAAACACTACAAGACAGTGATGAAAAAATTAAAGAAAATCTAAATAAATGGAAAAACATATTAATGGATTAGAAGAGAAAATGGTTAATATAGCAATAGTCCCCAAACTGATCTACAGATTTATTGCAATCACTATCAAAATCCCAGCTGGTCCTCCCCTCCCCAAATTCACAAGCTGGTCTTGAAAATGGTATGAGGATACAAGGAACTCAGCAAAAACAATCTTAAAAAATAAGAAAGGGGATTCACACTTCAAAGCTACAGAAATCAAGGCAGTGTGTACAGACATATACCAATGAAACAGACTTGAGAATCCAGAAATAAACCCTCACAATTAAAACCACAAGATTTTAGGAAAAGGAACCAAGACAACGCCATGGCAGAGGGAATATTCTTTTTAACAAATGCTGCTGCACAACCAGACATCCATATGCAAAAGAATGAAGCCCTACCTCACACCATATACAAAAATTAAGTCAAAATGGATCACAGAGCTAACTATAAGAGGTAAAACTATAAAACTCTTGGAAGAAAACAAAGGAGTAAATCTTTGCTACCTTAGATTAGGCGATAGATTCTTAGGTATCACACTAAATGATGAAGAAAAATTTCAAAATGATGACTACTGCCTGATGCTTTTCAAATAAAATTTAAGGTATTCAAAACAAAGTGTTAATGGATACATAGATATGCAGAAAAAATACACAAATACCTATCATAATCAATCTCCAAATAGTGGTTACTTTTAAGGAAGAGAGAGGAGGGCAAAGGGAAAAAATAGAGTTTATAAAGTATCTGTAATCTCTTGTTTCTAAAATGAGCTCAAACAAATAGGACATCCTTGATAAAATAAATTTATCATACGTGATAAAATTTGCATATTTGATAAAATTGGTTATGGGGATACACATGTACTTTTATGAATATTTGAAACACTTTACATTTTAACAAACATAACAAAATAACAGTATTTTAAAAGAATGAGATGTCCTTATCATGAGCATTCATTGCCAGTACAGCACAGGGTAAAAAATGAAGGTAAATTACATTAACTGATCTGAAACCACACAAATTCCAAGAAAGAGTCTGGATATTACTTTGGGAATAAATACTGATATCAGAACCTTTGTCACTGCCTTTATTCAAAATGGACTACAAAGTCCCATGCCCTTAGGATGAATACTGGAATTTTCCACTTGTTTGTATTCTATATAAATAGTTGGGGCTTATGTTTATTTTAATAAATTCTCACTCCCTCTCTCTCTGCTCCTAAATTTGTTTCATCCAATTTTCCCAAGCTTAAATCTCTTGTTTCACTCCCCCTGCCCCAGATTTGCATTTCCTTTTCCAAGAAACACTAAATTATTTTCTTTTCCAATCGCTCATAAATCAAACAACACATTTCTCTGGTTGGTTTTTCACTTTCGTCTACATGTTAATTGGTTTGTTTACATGTTTCCTGCATCTTTACTTGTCCGAAGTGCAGAACAAACTGGTGTTAAAAAGCGACAGTTTCACAAGGAGAAAGGTGGCCCACATAGGCCTTACCAGGAAGATGCAGACACAGATGAGGACTTAACACGCCCCTCTCAGACCTGTTTCCCACAGGGCGCCCGTGATGCCGGAGGGGCTGTGGGGAGGACACAGTCGCTGTCACAGTTAGAGGGAAGTTAGTGCGCAGGTGCTGGCCCTTCTCTCCCCGTAGATGGTAGCCTTGGTATCTAAGAGCCCAGTAGGCTGCCTGGCCCAAGACACACAGGACAACAGATATCACCCCTGAGCACCTTCCGCTGCCAGGCAGGTGTCCCAAGCACTTGATGGTTATTTCACTGAACTTAGGAAGCTCATCATTTCCTAAGAGGGAGGCATCACCATCTCCACTTTACAGACTTCTTTACTGGGTAGAGAAGTGAAGCAATACATCCAAGGTCACACAGCTGGAAAGGGCAGAACCAGGGTTCCCATCCAGCTGCGGCTCATGGCAAAGCCTGCCCTTTACCGCTCATGGCTTCTTCTCTTTCCAGCTGCAGGAGCGGCATGTAGAATAGACACGGTTTTTTTGGTGAAGCATTTTTGTTCCTTAAAACACACCATGCAATCAATTTACCTATTATATTATACTCCAAATGGGGCAGTATTTTCTTCAAGAAAACAATCTGATATGTCAAGTATGACATTAATAAAAACCAGCGTTTGCACACAGACACACAGACACACAGACACACACACACACACACACACACACACACCATGTATGGATGCCTGGGTGTGCATCTCACAGCAAGGGTGGCATCTGCTGTAGATGAGGTGAGCCCCTGAGATGGGGCTTCTATAACTACTTGCTCTGCAAACCCAGCCCCTAAGAGGAACAGAGGTGTACCTGGATAGGATCCTGTGTCAATCTCATGGGCCCGATGCGTACCTCCGCAGAAGAAACCTGCTAAAAAAATAAAAGAAAAAAGCACGTGAGATGTGTCGAGTCACAAGCTACAAGAATTGACACATTCTTCCTGACACTGGATATTATATCATGCTCCTTTGCCGCTAAATAAAAGGATCCAATTTAATGACATGAAGACAGTTGCTAAAACATTCTGTACAATATAGCTGATTTTGTAAAAGTACATATACATTTATATGCCTTGAAATGTCTGAGAGGATATATCCCCAAATGCTAAGTGGTGGGATTTCAGGTTATTTTTCTTTTAAGTGTATGGCTTTTTACAATAAGCACTTATTATTCTTTATTCTATGAGAGAAAAAACTCTGATTATTTACTGAGCACCTGCTATGCTGCATATGATGCCAGGTTGTTACTCCTCTGAAATTTCTAAAGAATAAAAATTTCTCTCATATGTGGAAGCTAAAGCATTTCAATGGTTTTAACAGCTTTTCCCATATTTAGATCTTATTTTTTATCTTCATGTTTTAATATAAGGAATAAACAGCTCACTCTTATCTGTGTTGATCATGACTAAATTATTTATTTCAGTTGCACTTCCTCAAATAAACTGAGTAACCCCACACCATGACCACAAGAAGCTGAACTCTGCCCCACGACTCTAGGAACGAGCTTAGGTGTTCACCGGCCCACACCATCTAATTGCCTTTGGCTGCAAGCAGAGACCAGATACGTATCTTCATTTTAAACTACTGGATTGAAGGTTCTGCCTCACCTCCATGGATCCAGATTTGTTTTTCTCTAAGAGGCTGCAGTCATTCTGCCTCTGCTTAGCTGCGTTTCCTGCAATCAACACACTAGGTTGGCTCCCGTGAGTTGGATGGGACACCTTCAGAGTTCATAGGACCAGAGACACCACAGGGACCCAATGGTCAGGGGAGGCTTTATCAAGTAAATGATAAGGCAGAACTTTCTTTAAATTAGACTTTGAAGACTAAATACTTCCCTTTCAGGCCCTTTAACTTTCGGTGAGCATGGTGTGAATCTTCTCCAACACCTGACCATGAAATGCCAACATTCTGCAGTCCACGGGGTCACAAAGAGTCGAACATGGTTGAGTGACTGAACTGAACTGAAGCAAAGCTACATCCTGCAAGGCATCTATACTGATACCCATGCCCAGCATACGTGTGCAGCCCCAGAATTCCACTGGGAGAGGAGCGTCACCAGGGTTCCTGCATCAATGGGACTCTGGCCCCCCATGCAGCTTCACCCTAAGAGCAGTGTTGCTTGTTTTTGGTCTGAAACAGACATGCCTCTTCAAAAATAGTGCAACTGCCAGAATCCTAAAAAGTTAATGACTAAGAAGTGAAACCAACTTGGTACAGACAGATGGATCTGATTGATAACCTAAGCTACCTCTGCACTCTCTGTGATGTCTGCTGCGTAGACTGCCTCTACCACACACAGGCGCCCCCACCCCTAACCCCCCCAACAAGGCCTCCTGTGGTTGCTCCAGCAAAACTGGCCCTGAAGAGGGGCGCCCAGGACGGAAGATAGATAAAGTGAGAAATCAACAAGAGTTTTAAAGGAATAAAATAAAAAGTGACTCACTTTGGAAGGCTAAGGGATTGAGGGAAGAGCAGAGACTGCCCCCTAAACGGACACACGCCTACATACTCTGAAGGAACCAAGATGTGCGTGAGGTCATTAAATGGGCCATCTTCAACTCTGCCAGGAAAGCACGTGAAGACTGTGGGAGCCCCATGGACCCCAGCCCTGAGCTGAGCCCTTACATGTGAGCAACCTTGGCAGGAGGCAGGCCGCAGCCACTGAGCAACTGCACGGAGATTCAGGAGCAACCCTCAACCTAGAAGATCTTTTTCCTGCTGTCATATAGGAAAGGCTCTCCAGCTTTCTCCGGAGCCACAAGAGTTCCCTGCCTGCATCCAGCATGATAACCTCGACCTGACCCAGGTCGGCTGGAGGCTGGCACCTGAGGCCGAGCCTGGCAGCGTTGCCGAGCCCCCTCCAAGGCTTCTCTCTCCCATCTCCACCCAGCCCCACCCCCAGCCCCACGTCCCTGGGCCGCCTCCCTGGGAACACAGGTCGCCCTCGGCACCAGCCTGGGGGCCTCCGCTTCTGTAGCTGACGTCTGTGTAGCCGAGCCAAGATTCTCTACTTTGGAGATTGAACTGTGAGTTGACTGCAGAAACACAGATCCTCAATTAGCATATTAGCTCTGATTCCAGGAAGTCACCACATTTGCCAAGGACACAGAAGCAAGAAGGAGGTTGGGGTCATGGGTATTACAATTCCAGCTCTGGAGAGCAGAGGAGGAAGAGAGGAGAGACACACTTCCTAGCCACCTTGACCACGAGCTCTCCCCTCAGCCTCACGAGGAAGCCCTGCTGGCCAATGGTGTGCTCCTAAGGGTCCAATATTAACAGTGTGTCAAATACGCGTATGCACACATGTGAGTGCACAGTCACTTACACACATACATGTAGACATGTAGCAGGGTCACCAGTTCACACTCAGATGAGTTGGCTCTTCAGGAAAAAAGAAAAGTCCTATTTTGTAGCATTTGCTGATTCTATGGAAATGGCAATCCACTCCAGTATTCTTGCCTGGAAAATCCCATGGACAGAGGAACCTGGTGGGCTACAGTCCATGGGGTCGCAAGAGTCGGACATGACTTAGGGACTAAACCAACCACCATGGTGTAAATACTTTCACCTTGGCTGTAATCAAACCAGTAACCTAGGTCCCTGAATATGCAACTGGGAGTATACCTTTTCATTCCGAGAGGGTCTGTGAGAGACACTCTTTCAGACTTGGCTGATGTGCCCATTTCTATCATTGGCTTTTGTTGGAAAGTTCAGTAAGATACAAAATTCTGATTGGTAGACATTTCGCCTTAGGCTTTGAGGTTGAGAGAAACGAGATCATCTTTCTGGCTTTGAAGGTGGGGAGACCAAAGACTCTGATGCTGGGAAAGATTGAGGGCAGGAGAAGGGGATGACAGAAGATGAGATGGTTGGATGGCATCACTGACTTGATGGAGATGAGCTTGAGCAAGCTCCAGGAGTTGGTGAGGGACAGGGGAGCCTGGTGTGCTGCAGTCCATGGGGTTGCAAAGACTCGGACATGATTGAGCAACTTAATGACAACAACAAAGATCGAAGAAGGCTTCATGAAAACAAGTGGGTCATGGATGAGAAGAAGAGACCAGGATTGGGAGAGGAAATTCCAGACATAGGGAACAACGAAAGCAGGCACAGAAGCAAGAATGCAAAGATGCTTGTGGGGAAGACAACACGGGTCTAGAGAAACTGGATTACAGAGCACGACAGGGAAGACTATGTTGGGGTCAGATCTTTAAAAGGATTTTGGAAAGGAAATCCCTTTTGATTCTGTAGGCACCAACCACGCGGCTGGCTTTTGAGTGGAGAATTACCAGGATCAGATTTATGAATTGGGAGGAAAAAAAGAAAAGTTTGGTTTTCCCACTTTCTGGATAGTCAAGCACAGAGATTTCGCAAACACAAAGACACTGCTATGAGTAGGAATTACAGCAGTGAAAACAAGTGGGGAAAATGCACCACAATGATTAAGAAAAAAATAATTACCCCCAGTCCCTGCACGGCTTGGACTCATTTCAAAGGAGAGGGAACGCCCAAGAAGAAAACCAGCTGGTGCAGGGCAAACAGATGAGAGATTGAGTCTGGGAAAAAATCAAGGCCGTTCACATGGCCCGACCGTCACCATAGCACACTCTCTGCCGCGGGCATCCACAGTTCTCGGTAGCCTCAGGAATTGCGTTAAAGAACTTGGATTCTGGTTTTAGAGCTCCCCTCCAACAAGGAGGAGGAGAGAATTCAGGCCGAGTGGTTGACCTGGAAAGGCCTTCTTCTCACATCTGCTCAGCTGACGCCTGCTCAGGGGCTGCTCACGTGCCCCCCACTCCCCGGAGGCCGTCGAGGCCCAGCTGCACCCCCGAAGGACTCAACACTCTGCTCAGCTCCTCCCGTGCTTCAGGGCACTAACCTTACTACTCACTTAAATATCTTTCTCCTGGGAAAGGTTGTGAGTGTCTTGAGGGACACCGACGTTGCTTTTTTCCCACAGTTTTGTCCCCAGCATCTAGAAAGTGCTCAGTCAAGGCTGGTGCTCAATAAATAAGTGGAAATGAACTAAACTGCCTAAGACCACATAGATTTGGAGTAACAGAGTCAGGACTGAGACTTCATTTTTCCTGACTCCCAGTGTGCTGCTCTTTGATTGCGCTCCAAATTGTAAAGCCTCAGTTCTGACTGCACTCCCCATATTTCTCTTATGGGTTTCTGGACTCTGTTCCAGTCTTGCAGATGGATCCAGCACCTGGTGATTCCCTGCTCACACCCTAGGAGCCTACGCTGCTGCTAACAGGGCTGCCACCAGGATGAAGAAGCGAAAGCAGTGAGTTGTGTGTCCATCTGGGGCGGGGATGAATCTTCCCATCGCTTCTGTCTTCCAAAACAAGCTCAGAGCCTGAATCCTCCCCACTTTCAACAACTCCTTGGGAATCCCATCCTCCCTGCCACCTGCAGAACTGAGTGTTCATGCACAGGTATATACACACACACAGCTCAGGGCCAAACCAACTTCATTTCACAAAGAGGGGACTTCATTGTAAAGATCCTTTTTATTTTTCAATGCCCTTAATCAATTCTGCCTGCTGCCCTGTTGGCTTTAATTTTAAAATAGTATTTACATCTCTAAAGGGGTCCCCTTTATTTTGGGGGGCTCCAAAATCACTGCAGATGGTGACTACAGATAGGAAATTAAAAGACGCTTACTCTTTGGAAGAAAAGTTATGACCAACCTAGACAGCATATTAAAAAGCAGAGACATTACTTTGCCAACAAAAGTCCATCTAGTCAAAGCTATGGTTTTTCCAGTGGTCATGTATGAATGTGAGAGTTGAATTATAAAGAAAGCTGAGTGCCAAAGAATTGAGGCTTTTGAACTGTGGTGTTGGAGAAGACTCTTGAGAGTCCCTTGGACTGCAAGGAGATCCAACTAGTCCATCCTAAAGGAAGTCAACCCTGAATATTCATTGGAAGGACTGATGTTGAAGCTGAAGCTCTAATACTTTGGCCACCTGATATGAAGAACTGACTCACTGGAAAAGATTCTGATGCTGGGAAAGACTGAAGGCAGGAGGAGAAGGGGACAACAGAGAATGAGATGATTGGAAGGCATTACCGACTCAATGGACATGAGTTTGAGTAAACTCAGGGAGTTGGCGATGGACAGGGAGGCCTGGCGTGCTGCAGTCCATGGGGTCGCAAAGAGTCTGATACAACTGAGCGACTGAACTGAACTGAACTGAAAGGGAACCCCTGTCTTCACTCCATTCCCAGGCCAAACGTCTTTCTTTACTCCTCTGGCCTACGGGAAGCCAAAGGTTGTATTTGACTCGTGCCTTTTAAATGAACCGAGGCCTGCCCTCTGGCTTTTGGTCAGAAAGGCACCAGCACTGGAGGGTCCAAGGCCCAGCCCTGCCCCAGACTGCGAACCCCTGGCTGTCCTACCTCCCTTCCCTGGCCCTCTGTCCTCCAAATATCCAGAATGCTTCTTTGCTCCTTCTGTCTCTTTTCAGCCACAGGCCCCGATGATCAGCCTGACCTCACACCGACCTCCAGCCTTCACTGTGCTTTGATTTGAGCCACGTTCTACTGCCTCGTGGACCTTTCTGAGCCCAGTAGGTGGTCTCAGTCCTCCCCTGCCCTTTCTGCCTCCAGTTCTCTGACCTGAAGCTCTCAACCTGGACTTCCTATTAGAAGTATCTGAAGAACGTTTAAAATATATTTGTGCCTGGGTCCTACTTCAAACCAAGAGACTTAGCATCTCTAAGGATGAGGCCTGTGCATTAATCTCAATGGCAACCAGATTTGAGAACCACTAGTCTATTCTTCCAAGCAGACACATCTATTGTTAACTTCAGATGCTCTTACATATTCATTATGCAACAGATATCAATAGAGTACTTAGCTGGCGGAAGGCACCAAAGCCTACCCGGACTCAGTCATCATGCTTGAACCCAGACACCCATAGGGTTTTTTCCAGATACAAGATGACCACTTAGGTAAGAGGAAGATACAGTCCTTCACATTTGATGATTCTGCCACCCTAATAGTATCCCTGGACATCCCTGGTGGCTCAGTGGTAAAGAATCCGCCTGTCAAGCAGCAGATGTGGGTTCGATCTCTGGGTCAGGAAGATCCCCTGGAGAAGGAAATGGCAGCCCACTCCAGTATTCTTGCCTGGGAAATCCCACGGACAGGGGATCCTGGTGGGCTACAGTCCACAGGGCTGTAAATGGTCAGACACGACTTAGTGACTAAACACCAACAGTATCCCTAAATTAGAATCAAAATAAAAAAATGTCATAGTCTTTTTTTGTTACACACACACACACGTTATATATATGGAAGATTACTCATAGTCATGAGATGTTCACAGTCGGTGACAGCTCCACCAACTTTGTATTTTATGCTCTGCTGTTTGGAATATTAATTTGGCAGTATAAGGTTTTATCACAAAAATACAGACATATAAATGTCTACTATCAAAATATACAGCCATAAAAGAAAAGATCCATCTGGCTTTAAATTTAAACCTCCTATTCACCAAAAGTAAAAGCAAAAAATACTTGAATAAAACAGAAAAAAAGATAGGTGCTGGCTTAAGGAATGACATCTACAATATAGGAAACCAACAAATATTAGTAACTGGAACATAACAAAATCCTTAAAAACAATAAAAACACAAACAGAAAGAAAGTTGGGCAAAAGATTTGAAACAGAAAGGCGCAAAACAGGAAATACAAGTATGAAGAGACGCTCAACATTTAGTAATCAGGAAAAGAAAAATTTCAAATTACAATGAGATAAACCCTGATGCTGGGAGGGATCGGGGGCAGGAGGAGAAGGGGACGACAGAGGATGAGATGGCTGGATGGCATCACTGACTCGATGGACGTGAGTCTGGGTGGACTCCGGGAGTTGGTGATGGACAGGGAGGCCTGGCGTGCTGCAGTCCATGGGGTCGCAAAGAGACACGACTGAGCAACTGAACTGAATTGAACTGAACCATGTCACAATCAGCTGTTGTTTTGATCAACAGAACAGTAGAATTAAGAAGTCAAACACCGTCAAGCAGGGGCAAGGAGACCCACAGGAGCTCATACATTGTTGCTGGGAGAGTAAAACGGTTCAGCCACTCTGAAAAACATTCTGCAGATTTCTAGTAAAGGTGAGGCGAACATGTGACCTATCACCCACCTGCTACATGAATGGATCTCTAGGCTCGATGAAGGACACTTGTAAGAACGTTTGGAGCAGATTTAGAACCGATTTTTGGAAACAGCCTAATCCACATCCATTAACATCCATCACCAAAAAACTTCTGTTGAGAAATATTCATATATTGGAAATTATGTGACAGTGAAAATGAAACAACTAAAGCCACCCATTCAAAACGAAGGAATCTCACAACTATCAAGTAAAAAAACGTCGTAAAAGAATACAGACCATAGAATCCTGCTTAAGGTTTTAAAATATTTAAAACAATACCGAGTATAAGCGTAAGAGTGTAACAGGACAAAGAAATGCTTCTAAATTCCCAGTTGAAAAGTGGCCCTGCTAGTGAAGAAGGGGTATATTCAGGGACTTCAGGTATTATTCATCATTGATTTTTTTTTTAAAGCAGTGAATACTGAGGACATAGGTGTTTACTGAATTATACTTTCTGGTTTGTTGCTATCTTAAATACCAAAAAATAAATTTTAAATACATTTAATTTTATGGGAAAAGTCTGTTTTGGGGTTAACTGAGCAAGTAGTCACTATGCAAATAAGAACACATATACTTTTTCCCCCTAGTAAAGTCTTTATTTGGGAAAATAAGATGCTGTATTTAAAATTCCTCAGAATAGGGATAGAGTTTTCCTGAAACTTGGTAAAATGCAATGCTAGGAAATGGGTCTGGAACTCGGGGGACCTTGCTCAAGGTAAATAACTGCTCTGTGCCCCAGTAAGACAAGAGGGAATTGAGGGCCCACTCGCAATGTATATCATCCCCTGTAACAGGCACAGCAATCTCATTTCCTTAAAGCTAGAGAAATGCAAACTCCAGCCAGGTTACTCAGCTCACTTGAGGGCTGGATTTGAGATTAATGCCTATACCCGCCTTTTGTGGAAGGAAGGTTATGGTCTTATTTACATGTTCACTTATATCTAGATGCAGTGATGGGCTCCCCAGCCCTGGGTCTTACGACTCCGCCACCCCCATCCCTGCCCTGTCCATTCTCCACTGTCCCTGTTCCGGACAAGGCTTCTCTTAAGAAGAATTGCTACTACACTCAGTGAGCCTTCCTGGCAAGGGGAGAGAGGAGGACATATCCCACCATGCCTGGAAAACACCGCAGTGACAAAGGACAGAACCACCCTCTGGCTAGCACTGGAACGGTGCTTCAGAGACAGTTAAAAATATAGGCAGAAGGCATCCCAAAAGCCAAGAGATACAACCCATGGAAAATGTGGCCAGCATAGTCTGATGGAGAAACCATTGCACTCCCCAGAAATACCAGATGAAAGAGAGAAATTAGTTACACAATGGAGTCATTTCATTTACAGCCATCAGAACTCAGTTTGAAACAGACTACGTGTTAAAAGCTGGGTGGGGCGTGTAGAGAAAGGTCTACAATACAATTCATGAAATGGTGAGGACAGGAAGGTGGCTAGCATAGCACAATGAAGCCTTAGAGAGAATTGGGCTTAGAAGGAAAAAATCCTAATTACATTTCAATATCATATTTACATCAAAAGGCTTTGCATCATACATGCCGTGCAAGAATCAAGGCACCAGACTTCTTATTAAGCTAGCAATTCAGCTGCAGCGTCACAGGCCAGCCTGTGTGTCAACAGAACACCATTCCCAGATTCCAAAGGTCAGATTCAGGGCCTGACTTGGAGAACAGAGGAATTTTAAGGCAACCACAAAACGTGACATCCCTCAAGCAACTTCCTTCCTTTTATTAGAGATATTCCTGATAATATAAACAGCCAGACGACTTCAAGCATTTAAAATCACACGTGTAAAACAGTGGACGAGCAGAAATCATGGATCTCTGATTGTTCAGAAGGCAATTACTTGGCCTGTGGAAAAATCCAAGCCTTTCTGAGGCCCTTCCATCCCGCTATATGCCTTCTCCTTAACATTAAATGAAGGTGGGGGAAACTGGGGAGGGACGGAATTCAAATCAGTCAGTTCTGCTACGTGGTCAGCGGTTCTGGTAAATAGATTTGATGGCAAGAAAACAGAAACCATCTGCTAAATATGAGTTTCAGAGATATCCTGTGGATTTCAATTATGCAGGCTGCCTCTGTCCTCAGTTTCATCACTGAAAACCTAGAACCACCTTAAAGAACCAGGAGCCTCCCTGCTTGGCTCCAGGAAAATCTCACACTAGGCCCCCGGGGGCCCATGAAACTAAACTGGATTTTCAGCCACCACTGGCACCCCACCAGAACCAAATCATGCCCATTCTCCTGATTCTGGTATGTCGGGGCCCCTATGCTTGATGAACCGTCACAGTCAGACCCTCAGTCCATGGGCTGCATGGTTGTTGGGGGTGATGGATCCTCGTGGAGTGCTGCTGCTGCTGCTGCTGCTGCTAAGTCACTTCACTGTGTCCAACCCCATAGGCTCCACCATCCCTGGGATTCTCCAGGCAAGAACACTGGAGTGGGTTGCCATTTCCTTCTCCAATGCATGAAAGTCAAAAGTCAAAGTGAAGTTGCTCAGTTGTGTACGACTCTTTGCGACCCCATGGACCGCAGCCTACCAGGCTCCTCTGTCCATGGGATTTTCCAGGCAAGAGTACTGGAGTGGGGTGCCATTGCCTTCTCCATGTGGAGTGCTGACTCCCATTTAAAAGCTTATCCCACTTCAACAAATCCCACTTAAAGGTAACAAACTCATGAGAAGCCACCCACAAAATGTCCACTTTTGTTCGGAAAGGAATTTTACTTCGTTGGCAAAAAACAATGATTTCCAAATAGTTATTCATCATATGTACAGTTCACATCGTAGGTAAAGCACTATACGATGAGAAACTCAACATTTTGAGGAGCTCAGCATATGGACAGTTGACCCCGAGTCCAGCAGAACAAATCTTGAAAGTGCCCCCAGCCTTCACCCCCAGCCCTTTGCTCCTCCCCTTATCTAATGAAGGTGCACACGTCTAGGGCAGGGGCAGGTCCCTGTGGGTCCACACTGGCTTCCATCAGAAGTCAAGATGCCAACACCCACAACCTTACTTCTTTTTAAAAAGCAGTACTTTTTAAGATTTAAAGAGGATGACACGGGAACATTGTGAGGGTGGGGGTGACCCCTTCATGGGCATGTGGCTGAGCTGAGGAAGGGCGTCCAGGGCAGCACTCTCCTCCTTCTCCCAGAAACCCAGAGAGTCAGAAACGGGCAGAAAATGAATGTGTTCTCTGGGGGAGGAAAAACCAGAAAACTCCCAAGCACAGCAAAAGATAAGTCTCCAAAGACCATTTTCTACTCAAAGTACATTTCTTTAAAAACGTGGTTCAAACTCACAGCCTATCTTGGATTCCCACACATCTTCCTCTTCTTTTGGCTGGAGACCAAGGCTGAAGAACACACTCCTGTCCAACAGAGGAAAGGAAGCACAAGGCCCCCCTCTTGTTCTTGCTCTGAAGTTCTGCCCACTTGCGCCTTCTGCCCTGGGGCTCTCACCTCTCGGTACTCAAGGCATTAGGTACCTTCATCTGAGAGCACAGCACTAGGCAAACAATTCAATAATGGTGATAAGAAATAAGCCAGAGGTACCTGCGGGGTGCTATGGGAACTCAGGAAAGATGCATTAAGCTCCTGCTGGGAATTCAGGCAGAATTCCAGGAAATCACAGGAGAGCTCAGTGAAAAAGGTGGCATGAGGATGAGACGGGTGAAAACCTTGGAAGGGCATTTCAGGCCTATGGAGGACCTAAAGGAATGGCAAAGAACGGACTTCCCACGGGCAACCACAGGCTTTGTGGGTCTGTGGGTGGGGATGGTGAGTCTGACCAGGGAGGAAGGAGTCAGCTCACAGCCTTGCCTGGTGAGCAACTTGGACTTACTAACCCTCTGGGTAGCACTGTTGCATTAGTATTTAGCTGCTTCCCTGGTAGCTCAGGTGGTAAAGAATCTGCCTGTAATGCCAGCAACCCAGGTTCGATCCCTGGGTTGGGGAGATCCCCTGGAGAAGGGAATGGCTACCCAGTCCAGTACTTTTGCCTGGAGAATTCCATGGACAGAGAAGCCTGGTGGGCTACAGTCCATGGGATCACCTGGTGGACATGACTGAGCAATTAACATTAGTTTTCTTCTGGCTGAAGTGTGGATAGAGTAAGGGCATCAAGGCCAGAGGACCGGAAACCAGAAAGCAGCTGCTGCAACGATCCAGCCCTGTGGTTCTCAAAGTGTGGTTCCTGAACCACCAGCAGCAGCCTCACCTGGACTTAACTAGAAATGGACCCCCTCAGGCCATTCCAGACCTGCTGAGTCAGAAACTCTGGGGGTGGGCCCAGCAATGTGTGAACTGACCGGCTCTCCAGGTGACTGTGATGCTCACTAAAGTCTGAGAATGACTCGTGCAGACAAGAGGGGATGGGTGCCTGCATTAGGGACAGTGTGGGGGACAGAAGGGGATGGATGCAAGGCTAAGACAGATTGTAAAATCAACTGAGACATGTGTGTGTAAGGGAGGGTCAAGAGAGGAAGTTCAAGGACTTTGGTGTGAGTGACTGATTGGAGCTCAAGAATACATGACGCCGAGCAGGCTTTGAGGGCTGATGAGTTATGTGCTGGACGTGGGGAGCTGGAGCTGTCTCTGGGCCATGCAGCTGGTCAGGCTGTGGCATACACGAGTAGGAAGCTCAGAGGAGAGCTTCCATGTGACCACTCAGAGCAGGAAACCAGAGACAGAACTCTGAAGACACCAGTATCAGAGGGCCGAGGAGAGACAGAGAAGCCCACAGCAGTGCCAAAGACGGAAAAAGAGAAGCGAAAGGAAAACAAGCGGGTTCTCCCAGAACCTCTGGTCCTTCCACAGGGCATAGCTAAGCAGGTTTTGTTCTAACCTAACACTGTGCTGTGCTAAGTCGCTTCAGTCATGTCTGACTCTTTGCGATCCTACGGACTGTAGCCCACCAGGCTCCTCTGTCCACGGGATTCTCTAGGCAAGAATACTGGAGTGGGTTGCCATGCCCTCCCCTCCAGGGGATCTTTCCAACCCAGAGATGGAACTCGTACCTCTTGCATCTCCTGCCCTGGCGGGCAGGGTCTTTACCACCAGTGTCACCTGGGAAGCACCCTGAATATTAGGGTATCTTTTATGTAACCCACCATCACCAATAAGGTAAAATCAATACATGGTCATCTCAAGAGATGCCTAGATGCCACCATCACCAATAAGGTAAAATCAATACATGGTCATCTCAAGAGATGCCTAGATGGCATTTTGATCAAGTCCAGCATCCCTTTTTAAAGTTTCTTTTGACAGCTTCTCCAACATCCACTTCCACCTCCTCCTTCTTTCTTCCCAGGGGCCACTGACTCCTGTTTGGGGAGCTAAGTAGTTCTAAAAAAAAAATGTGAATTTATATGAATATGGCTAAGCATTTGGCTTCCTTGGCTATGGTGACTGGTTAGAGGCAGTCAAGTGACTTAGCCTGGTCCAGTCAGAGTTCTATCATGGGATTTTGCTAGGAAGGCTGAGAAAAGGCAGTTCTCTCTCTCTCTTCCCACTGCCTCACTCTGTGCCCCTCTCTCATGTTTAATTCTCCCTGGCTGTCAAAAGAAACATTTATTCAACAACTGCTGACCACCCAAGATATGACAGTCACTGGGAAAAACAATTGCTCATTACCATGCAAGTTAATACAGGGCTCAATTTGAACTTGAACTCCTTGACTTCACAACCTGTGCTCTCACATATCAGACTACCTGAGCGTCATCAACGAAGACTGAAATAAATGGAATGATATATGCCTTCCTGGATGGGAAGACACTGTTACAAAAGTGTCATCTCCTCCCAGCCAATCAATATATTAATTACTATAAATATTCTGGTGGTGGTTGAGTTGCTCAGTCATGTCCACCTCTTGAGACCACAAGCACTGTAGCCCCCAGGCTCCTCTGTCCCGGGGATTTTCCGGGCAAGAACACTGGAGTGGGTTGTCGTGCCCTCCTCTAAGGGATCTTCCCAACCCAGGGATTGAACCCCTGTCTCTTATGTCTCCTGCATTAGCAAGTGGGTTCTTTACCACTAGCGCCTTCCCGGGTGTGGGTATCTTAAATGATTAGAACCTTGGAATGTATTTAAGACTCTTTAAATTGCTGTTCCCTTTCTTCTGCTTATATATCTACCACATTACAGGCATACCTCATTTTATTGCACTTCACTTTACTGTGCTTCTCAGATACTGATTTGCTTCATTTTTTTTTTTTTTTTACAAATTGAAGGTTTGTGCCAACCCTGTACATTGTCAGATAATGATTAGTACTTGTTTTTTTTAGCAATAAAGTATTTTTGAATAAGTTATATACTTTGTTTTTAAAGTCATAATGCTATTGCACACTTAACAGACTATAGTAATCATAACATTAATAGGCACTGGGAAAGAAACAAATTCGAGTGACTCCCATTATTGTGGTATTTGCTTTATTGCAGTGATCTGGACAGGAATCCAAAATATCTCAGAGGTATGCCTGTATTTATCATGTAATAATTTTGTCACCATTACCACAAACTGTTGGGGGCAAGAGGACCCAGGAGACAAATGGCAACTCCATCCAACCAGTCAGAGAAACAGTAAATAATCGGCTGTAACAGGATGCATCCAGCACCCAACACCCAACCCATCTGCACAACCAAGACTCACAGATATTTGGTGAGTGGGTGTTTCATTTAATACATCATTAAAAAGCCGAAAAAGCCCTTGGTACATGGAAGATTACTCTGCTCCTTGGCACAAAATGCAGGCTGCTGGAGAGCAAAAGCTGCCAATGTTGATTCGGTTTTGAATGTAAAACCAAATCTGGAATTCCTTTTCCCCATGTGTAACTAAGAGGTAATAAGACATGCCGCTTGGGGAGGGCTGCTGCTGGCGGTGCATTATTCACGGATGTACCTCCAGGGCTTGGCACATCAGGCAGTTGATAAATGATACATATTATTATGCTGATCTCTCATTCATTCTTTTGGAAAAGTCCTTACTAATCCCCACAGTAAACCAGAAACCAAACATTTGTAATCTAACTTAATAAGCTGGATCATCATAACATAAGCTCTTTCTTTAGTTTGCATCAAAATGCGGTCCTAAATTATCTGACATATTTACATGAAAACACAAATGTCAGCTTCTGTATCAGGTAACTTTACCACCTTTCTCCCCCCAGTATCACAGAAGACCAAGAACTGCTTTACATTTTTACTGTCATTATTACAACAAAGTCTTCAAGGCATTGACCTCATGGTGAAGGATGATTTCCAACAATTTGGGAACTGGAATGCTTCCAAGGGGTCATCTTCTTTAACCCTTTCATTTACAGATCACCAAGTAAGGCCTAAGAGGGTACTGCTATATTCAAGGTTGTACACATAAGATGTCACAGTGGAATAAAATCAAAGTCTTCAAGTTGCCAGGCTAATGATACTTCCACCCTGCCCCCAGTGTTTCATGGTAACCACCAAAATGCTCTCCCGTCAAAAATAGAAGCATAGAACACCACATTTGCAAGCCTTTTAAAGAGAAGATGTTGGAATACATTAACTTGTGGTTAATTTTATCTCCTATTCCCTACCTCACAATTCTGCTTATAATTTAACATAAGGACCTATAAATATATACCACGTGCTTGAGAGAATGGCAGCTAAACCACAAAAGTTAAAAGCCTTTGTTAGGAATTCTGAGATTGTGAGTTATTTTTAAATAAAGAGGCCAATCAAGAGTTTACAAATTCCTCAAAGGCCTCCTTGTATTATTTTCCTCTATATCTTATTCTCCAAAGCCTCCTTCAGAATCTAACATAATATATTTAGCGATGAAAGGAGACCAAACTAATTAAGCAGTCTCTGTAGCCATTCTATGAGAAGAAGTGTCTTTCAGTGTGGACTTACCTGTTGGTCAAAGACAAGATAAAAGTGGCAATGTGAGAGACTAAAGCAGTGAGGGAGAGTAGGAGGAAGGGGTAAGAGATCACTCTTGTATGTTGCTAACTAATGTCCAACTTTTTGGCAACCCCATGGACTGTAGCCTACCAAGCCCCTCTGTCCATGGGATTTTCCAGGCAGGAATACTGGAGTGAGTTGCCATTTCCTTCTCTAGACTCTTGTATATGGTTAGGTAAATCAAGGACAACTTCCATAAATGAGAAGGATCTTCCTGGGCCACTATGATGATTTACTAAAGCAGAGACAGAGGTCTGGGTCCTTGAGTAATAATAAAAAATAATAGAAGGCATCAAGGTGCAGTAGGAAAAAACTGACTGAAGATCAAAGATCTATATTCTGTCCCAACTTATACATCAACAAGCTGGGCGATCATGGACAAACACACTATTATTCTGGGTAACCAGTTTTGTAACATGGCAGGTAAACGCATAGCTTCCAATACTTATCCACAGACATACCCTATTGACGATGGTTGGAGATGCAGGCTGCTTGAAACCCCAGATTTCTTTGGTCTTGTGTATCCTATTTAAAAATATTTCAAGGACAGTCCCACTTCCAGGGCCTGTATGTCCCTGAGCAACTTATTTTATCCTCTGTGAACCACAGTTTTTTTGAATCAACCCTTTTAGAAGAATAACTAGAAAATTTGGGAAGAATATTTTTTAAAAAACATCCATTAGAAAGTATTAATGTGATCACAAGGCAGTGAGACGTTGTCAGGTCAAGATATGGGAGAGAAAGAAAGGCGAGAAGCAAGAACATGGCTTTCGGTGCCCACAGCCTCTCCAGGCCGTTGACAATTCAAAAGCAGAAGATGACAAGCTGAGCAGAGCTTCTGTACATCTCACAGAAGTGGAAGGACAAAACTGGGGCCCACTAGGGAGGAAGGATCTTGGTAAACACCTTAGGTCTCCAGTTGAGCAGCAACCTATGACGTTTCAGTGAGCTACAACCTACAAAAATAGGACTGACCTGGAAACAGAATAGTCTTCACATGGGATGAAATCTTTCTTTGAATCGTCTCTATCACTGACTCAAGTATTATCATCCCTCCCTCGTCCAGCTGCAAACTAAAAGCAAAAGAATGTTCTATCTGAAGGAATATGCCATCATCTAGAGTCTCAATTTATCTCTAAAACTGCTCAAATATAATGTCCCACATACAATAAAAAATAACTGGGTTACAATGAAAATAAGATTGACTAAAGGGAGACAATAATTAAGTATACACATAGAAAATCCAGATAATGGAGTTATCATACACAGACTTTAAGATAACTGTGGTTAATATTCACAAAGAATAAAAAGACAAGATGTAAAATTTTGGTAAAGAATTAAAAATTATAAAAAAAAGAAATGGAAAACTTCATTTTTCATTAATGTACTAAAAAATTTAATAATTAAAAATAGTCACAAATGAGTGGGTTTATAAGAATATGAGACACAATGGAGAAAGAACTAAAATAAATGTCAGAAGAAAAGATCCAGGTCAAGGTACAGAGAGACAAAAGGATGGAAAAATGTATGGAGTATATGAGCCATTTCTGAAACACAGAGAAAAGGAGTCACATATATGTAATTTCAATCCCAGTAGGGCTGGAAAGAGAATGGGGCAGAAATGATATTTGAAGAGGAAATGGCTGAGAATTTTTCAATAGTGAAGAAGTGAATCAAATCACAAATTCAAGAAGCACTATAACCCTAAGAAGAAAAAATACAAAGAAAATCACATGTACTCACACTATAAAAGAATTGTTGAAAGCAAAATGCAAAGTGAAAATGTTTTAAAATAGCCAAAGAAAAAGACACATTGCTTTAGCAGAGCAATAGTCAAGACTGACAGCAAACTTCTCAATGGAAATAATGTGAGGTGGAATACAATGAAATGATATCTTCAAAGTGCTGAAATAAAATACATGACAACCTATAATTCTACAAAAATAATAATAAAATAGATGTTTCAGACAAACAAAAACGGAGAGAATTTTTCAGTAGAGGAAATACTAATAAGAGACCTTTAGTCATTCAAAGACAAATGATCTCAGATGGAAGCTCATAGATTGGAAAAAAGATACATGTGTGAGTAAGTCCAAATCAATTTTGTGTTTAGATAACAATGACAATGTCTTCTTGAATTTAAAAATATAGAGTGTTAAAATACATGACAACAGGAGAATCAAATTAGTAGGGAAATAACAAGAGGATAAAACTCTGACAAAGAGCTGACCACCAATCTTGTCTAAGGAACCAGAAGATGGAGCTTGAGGCAATGAGTGTTGCTAGGCAGCGAAAGGAGAATTTCAGCAAGAGGGAACCAGAAAAGGGGGATTCTAAACTCTTCCCAAAGCTCTGGCTGACTCTTGAACCACAAAAGAACAGGGAAAACTCCAAGGAGTCCAGCTAAAGATAAAACAGCTTAATTGAGATTTGAGCTTCTAAACACCCTAGAGGACAGAGTGTTTACACTTTGAGTCTAATCAAATTAAACTGCCTGCAAAAATAAACCAAAAAGTCAACATTCTTCGGACTAAAACAGAATTCATAGTCTCCTCAACATATCATTCTCAATGTCCATGATATAAACAATGGCAACCCAGAGATAACCCAGATATTGAAATTATCAGACAAGACTTTAAAGCTGCTCTTACAACTATACTTAATGAGGTAAAGAAAAATATGCACACAATGAAAAGAGAAGAAATCTCAGCCCAAAATAAAAAAGGTAAAAAAGAACAAGTAAAAATATTAGAACTGAAAAATAGAATATCAGAAGTATTCACTAGATGGGATTAATATCAGAAGAGAGGTTTCAGAAGAAAGTTCATGAACATGAAAGTACATCAATAGAAGTTATCCAACCTGAATAAAAGAGAAAAAGGTTGAAAAAAATAAACTGAGACCTAGGGATCTGTGGGCAATATCAGAAAGGTCTAACATATTGATAATTAAAGTTCCAGGTAGAGAAAAGAAATAAAGAAAGGGAGATGAAAATATTTGGAAAAAATACAATAAAACTGTCCAAATTTTCTGAAAGCCATATGTTTACAAGTTTAAGAAGTCAAAATCACAAATGAGACAGAGATGAAGAAAGTTACTCTGTATGAATAATCTGCTGAAACCCTAAGAAGAAAGTTAGCCAGAGAAAAACAACAGGTTACACACAGTGGGACAATGACTCAAAAATCTACTGCATTTTTGAGGACTGTGGACAGAGGAGCAACAACCTTAAAGTTAAGACATTTCTGAACAAAGGAAAATTAAGACAATTCATTGCCCACAGACCTGCAGTCTAAGAAATGCTAACATAATTATTTTAGGATTAAAGAAATGATAACAGAAGGAACAGAGTGAATAGAGAGTATCAGATATAGTAAATGTGAAAGGTTACTTCATTTGGGTTAACATAAAGAACAAATATAAAAGATAAAATGGTAAGGGTTTTAAAAGATAATGTAGGAGACTATCTTCATGACCTTGGGGGTAGGGAAAGATGTCTTAGACTACATTAAACTTCTACTCATCCAAAGACATATTTTCTATTGCCCAAACTGGGATGATTCTTAGAAGGAAAGAGAACATAATTAGTTATTACTCTGGAAGACTTGGAGAAGGGAACAGCTACCTACTTCAGGATTCTGGCCTGGAGAATTCCATGGACGGTATAGTCCATGAGGTCGCAAAGAGTTGGACATGACTGAGCGACTTTCACTGGAAGACTAGGCATATACTGGGATAGTTAGGCACAAATTGGAAATATGGTGACATTACTTATCTATTCACAGGTAAATGCCCAACAGGAATGTGCCCATATGTGAATCAAAAGAAATGTATAAGAAAGTTCATAGTCACATTATTTATAATAGTCGTAAATGGTAACATCCTAAATGTTCATTACCAATAGATTGAACAGTGGTATAACCGTGCAATGGAATACTATGCAGCAATGAAAATGTATTAAACACAGCAAAATACAACATGAATTCATCCCTGAAATATAATATTAAGCAAAAGAAAACAGACATAAAATAACATATGCTTTACGATTTCATTTACAAAGGTTCAAAAATGAGCAACACTACTGCATGATTTTATAAGTCAAAATAGTAAAAGAGAGTAATGATTAAGAAGGGTTTCTGGGGGTACTGGTTCTATTTCTTCACCTGTGTGATAGTTACAAAAATGTCTACTTTGTGATAATTCATCACATGGTATAGTTATGATTTTCAAACTCTGCTTGGATATTGTTCTTCAATTTAAAAGTTTATAAAAACAAAACCTAGACCTGAATGTAAAATGCAAAACTACAGAACTCCTAGAAGATAAAATAGGTTAGATGACTTTTTAGATGGAACACCAAAGTCACAACCGATGAAAGGAGTAATTGATATGCTGGGCTTCAATGAGATGAAAAACATCTACTCTGCAAAAGACTATATCAAGAGAATGAGAAGAGAAGCCTGGGAGAAAATATCTGCAAAAGACACATGTGATAAAGAACTGTTAATCAAAACATAAAAACAATTCTTAAAACTCAACAATATAAAAAACAATCTGATTAAAAATGGGTGAAAGATTTTAGCAGACATCTCACCAAAGTAGATATATAGATGGCAATAAGTCTGTGAAAGTATGCTTCACATCATATGCCGTTAGGAAGTTGCTAATTAAAACAGTGACATACATGCATCCATTAGAATGCTGAAGACATAAAATATGATCAGTGCAAAATGCTGATCAGGCTGTGGAGTTACATGAACTGCCACTGCTGGTGAGAATGCAAATGATATAGGCTCCGTGAAAGACGGTTGGTGGTTTCTTACAAAGCAATTGACACTTTTATAGCAATCATGGTTTTCACACTGACCTAAAGGAGTTGAAGGGAGAAGGCAATGGCACCCCACTCCAGTACTCTTGCCTGGAAAATCCCATGGACAGAGGAGCCTGGTAGGCTGCAGTCCATGAGGTCTCTAAGAGTCAGACACGACTGAGCGACTTCACTTTCACTTTTCACCTTCATGCATTGGAGAAGGAAATGGCAACCCACTCCAGTGTTCTTGCCTGGAGAATCCCAGGGACGGGGAGCCTGGTGGGCTGCCGTCTATGGGGTCGCACAGAGTCAGACACGACTGAAGTGACTCAGCAGCAGCAGCAGCAGCAGCAGCAGCAGCAGCAAAGGAGTTGAAAGGGGTTTCCCTGGCGGTTCAGTGGTAAAGAACCCCCGCCCCTGCCAGTGCAGGTTTGGTGCCTGGGTCAGGAAGATCCCCTGAAGAAGGAAATAGCAGCCCGCTCCAGTATTCTCGCCTGGGAAATTCCATGGACAGAGGAGCCTGGTGGGTTACAGTCCATGGGGTCACAAAGAGTCAGACACGACTTAGCGACTAAATAACAACACAGGAGTTGTACATTTACAGAAAAGTATGCACCTGAACCTTTAGAACAGCTTTGCTCATAACTGCCAAAACTTGAAGGCAACCGAGGTGTCCTTCAGTAGGTAAAGGCGTGAATAAACTGTGGTACATCTAAACAATGAAACATTATTCAGTGGTTTTAAAAAAAAAAGACATGAACTCTCAAGCCATGAACATACAAGGAAGAACCTTAAATGCATATCAGTATGTGCTGCTGCTGCTGCTGCTAAGTTGCTTCAGTCGTGTCCGACTCTGTGCGACCCCATAGACGGCAGCCCACCAGGCTCCCCCGTCCCTGGGAGTCTCCAGGCAAGAACACTGGAGCGGGTTGCCATTTCCTTCTCCAATGCATGAAAGTGAAAAGTCAAAGTGAAGTTGCTCAGTCGTGTCCGACTCTTAGTGACCCCATGGACTGCAGCCTACCAGGCTCCTCCGTCCATGGGATTTTCCAGGCAAGAGTACTGGAGTGGGGTGCCATTGCCTTCTCCCATATCAATATGTGAAGGAAGCCAATCTGAAAAGACTCCATACTATATATTCCCAACTATAGGACTATGGAAAAGATAAAACAATGGAGACAGTAAGAAGATCAGTGGTTATCAGGGGTTAGTGAAGGAGAATGAGTAGGGAGAGAGGAGGATTTTTAGGGCAACACGTGATATTATAATGGTGAATATATGGCACGATAGCTTGTCTAAATCCATCGAATGTACTCCACCAAGATTGAACCTTCATGTCAACTGTGGACTTTGGGTGACAATGATGTATCAGTACAGGTTCCTCAATGTTCAACAAAAACACCACTCTGGCAGAGGAGGCTGATGGAGGGTGGCTGTGCATGTGTGGGGATGTGGGGGGGGTGGGGTGGTATATGGAAACCCTCTGTACTTTCTATTTAGTTTTGCTATGAATCTAAACTGCTCTAAAAATAAACTCTACTTAAAAATAAACTATTTCCGGACTTCCCTGGCGGTCCAGTGGTTGGGAGTCCACCTGCCAATGCAGTGGACAGGGGTTCGACCCCTGTTGCAGGAAGAGTTCACATGCTGAAGGGCAGCTAAGCCTGCACACCTAGAGCCTGTGCTCCACGAGAGGAGCCCTCGCAGTGAGCAGCCGGCACACCCCAGCTAGAGAGCAGCCCCTGCTTGCGGCAGCTAGAGAACGCCTGCGGGAAGCAAGCGGCAACAGAGACCCAGGGCAGCCAAAAATGAATGAAGAAGTCAGCAAAATTAATTCGTGTTGAGGTTTGACAGAAAACAACAAAAATCTGCAAAGCAATTATCCTTCGATTCAAAAAATAAATTAAAAAATAATAAGCCACTTCAGTTCTTACTTACATAACGTAGAAGATACACAAATAACTTGTATTCTCATCAATAGTCTATCCACACTGATATGACAGCACTTAGATTCCATGGGATTTCATAAACTCCTAGTCTGGGAGAAGGCAGGATTCACCTGTGGATTCCTGATGCTGCAGGCCCAGTGTGGACAGCCCCGGGGCGTGCACCTCTCACAAAAGAGCCCTCACTGAGCACTTTCTAAGGTCGGCCTGCAGTTTACGCCCTAATTCTCGTGACACATCCCTTTGCGTGCATTTTATGGTTCCACTGACTGGGGATTCAGGACAGGCTGACCTGGGAAGCCATCAGAGGGAGCTTGGCTCTCTGCCACATCTGGCTTCTGCCTCTGGCTACCAGGCAGGGTTCTCGATTTCTAAGTTTTCCTAAGTCGGCTGTACACTGCACCACCAGAACTCAGAATGTGCTGTCAGGGAGGATGACTCACAGCCTAACAGCCTTTCCCAAAACCCCAGTTGCTGCGGTACCAGCGAGTGTTGCCAGCACCGCCTCCTAAATGGAAGCAGAAGGCCCCAGAGGGTCCCAGGGCTGCCAGAAGCCAAGGCAGGTTCCCAGGAGCACAGGATGGGAGAACGCCCTCCGGTGCCCTCTCCTGTCTGACTTCTAGCCAGGAATGCTTAACGACACATCATGACAGGACCAGCACTGGCCGATAGCCAACTTATTCCTGTCCAAAGGCTGCCTGGAAGAGTAGGGGCTCTTCTCACAGTCACTCACTTTGGTTCAGGAGCTCTTCTGGGAGAGGGTGGAAGTGTTCTTCCTGGCTTCTGGGGGAGGTGCATCCCACAGGCCAGATGGGAAAGGAAGGGAGCTGAACCAGCCTGGGGCACTAGCTCTGGCCTGTGACTGGTGCTTGGGGGTAGGAGACGTGCTTGAAGTTCACCTCTCAGGGGCTGCCTCTGTCCAAGGGCAGCCTGGCATGGAGGTGAGACTACAGCATGGGGCCGGACTGCCTGGGACTGCATGCGGCTGGACACCTACCTGCCAGGGGGCCCTGGGCAACTGTCTAATCTCCTGAACGTGCCGTTTCTTCATCTCCAAGTTGGAAGCCACAGTACCCCTTGGGTGACTTTGAGGATTAAATGGCTAATCTACAAAGTCTTTAGCAGAATGTCTAAAATGCAAATTACTCAATAACTATTAGCTGCCAGACCAGTGCCCCCAGCCTCTGACAACCTCAGACCCAACAAATGATTCCACCTGGCAGACGGTCGTGTGTGTGTGTGTGTGTGTGTGTGTGTGTGTGTGTGTGTGTGAAGAGTGCACACGGCAGAAGCAACACCTATAGTGGGTCAGATGATAATGACCAGAATTCCCAAATCTGGAGATGGTAGGCGGAATACTGTCCTCCAAAGAGGTCCAGCTCCTCTTCCCCAAAACTTGGGCAAAAGGGTCTTTGCAATTGTGACTGAGTTAAGGATCTAGAGACGGGGAGATTATTTTGGATACCAGAAGGGGCTATAATTGTAAATACAAATGTTTTCGTAACAGGCAGATGTGACCATGGAAAAAGGCCATGTGATGTGAAAGCAGAGATTAATGTGGCCACAAGCTAAAGAATGCTGGTAGTCAACAGAAGCTGGGAAAGGCAAGACTGAACTCTCCCCTACAGCTTCATGAAGAAACCAGCTTTGTCAAGGCCTAGATTTTACTCCATAAGACTCATTTCAGACTTCTGGCTTCTAGAACACTGAAAGAATAAAAGTGAAAGTAAAAGTGAAGGTGTTAGTCACTCAGATGTGTCTGACTTGGCGACCCCACACACTATAGCCTGCCAGGCTCCTCTGTCCATGGGATTCTCCAGGCAAGATTGCTGGAGTGGGTTACCATTCCCCTCTACAGGGAATCTTCCCAACCCAGGTCTCCTGCATTGCAGACGGATTCTTTACCATTTGAGCCACCAGGGAAGCCCAAGAATATTGGAGTGGGTTGCCATTTCCTTCTCCAGGGGATCTTCCCTACTCAGGGATTGAACCCAGGTCTTCTACATTGCAGGGAGATTCTTTAGCATCTGAGCCACCAGGGGAGAGAAAAAAGTTCTGTTGTTAAAACTACTCAATGAGTAGTCATTAGTTACAGCAGCAGTAAGAAACTGATACATTTTCTCGGAATCCTGCCAACGACCATGCGTCCAGACAGAAGAATGGAAGTCTGGAGGGAGAAGGCTGGCAGGGCCCTCTCTGTGTCACAGCACATCAGTCAGGATTCCGGGCTGAGTTCTGGGACCCAGGGAAACCGGCACAGAACTGAGGCAGAGACCGAGCTTCAAGGGCAGAGCGCTGATGGACAACAGCAAGGGACTGGCACTGCTCCATGCCCAAGCATTCCACACGCAAGCCGATGGCAGTGGGCGCCCCTCCAGGCCTTGGCAGGAGGACCTGCACCCACACACGTGCTGCCAGCCTCCGTCAGGGTGAGCGCTGGGCCAGCTTTTCAGTGTCCTCTGTAGGCTGGTACTAGCCTGGAAACTCTTCTCCAGCAGCAATGAGATAAGGATGAACATTGAGAATACTGCTTAGAAACTTAGAGCAATTTGGATTGCCTTGATCTTTTTGGAAATGTAATTTTACTGCTGCTGAATCTTCTGATAAAATATTTCAGCTTTTATGTTTTATATGTCTTTTATAAAAAGTAATTTTTCTAGTAATCCATTTTGATTGTATTTTATGAATACTTGTTTGTAATAAATTGGAAATTACACACATATACACTTACAACATTGGTCCTCTACCACCAATAGGGCTCCTGAGAACCATACTGCAGGTGGAAGGGAGGAGGCTTCCAGACAACCAGGTGTGATCAGCCGTGGTTCCAGCAGAGGGCTGGCATACAAGTGCCTGGAAGATGAAGGCCAGGTGCCCAGAAGACAATACAATGCCCAGGCTCCGTGACAGGCTCTTTGGTACACAGCTTAACACCCAACCACCTGCCCTGCGTGGCCTTAGGGATGGTCCCATCTCTCAGATGATAAATGGCGTTAAGGGTAAGGCTCTCAAGGGCATACCTCTCCTTATCACCACCTTCCTGCATAATTAGGCACTTCCAAATTACCTGCACTTCCTCGGTGCACACGACCAGAGCTGGGGAGCATGCTGGGTGGCAGGTGAAGTGCACCCACCGGGAGATATTGCTACCCATAACCAAGAAAGGGGCAGCTCACTCCCATGCCGTTCAAGTAGCGCCATGCCACTCACGCACAGGACACCGGATAACCCTGACAGACTAATACTGTCACTCTTGCGTTAAAGAAAACCCAAAGTTGGCTCAGAGAAGCATGTACAGGGCAGTTAGTCAAGTGCAGGCTTTGGAAGTAAGACCTGTATTCAACTCTCATCACTAACCAGCAGGGTAACCTTGCAGTTATCTAACAGTTCTGGACTTGAGTTTGCATATTTATAAAACATGGATACTAATACCTTCATCACAGAGTTCTTATAATTAAGTAGTTAAAGCAATGTCTGGCAAACACTTAACATATAGCACCTGGCCCGAAGTTTCCAATAAATACTGACCTTAAAAAAGGGGGGAGGGGGAGATGGGAGCCACACTAAGGTGTGAAAAAGCTCCAAGGACAGAGATTAAAAGAATACAACAATGAGAACATCAAGATGGAAAAATACAGAATAAAATAAAAGTAACTGACATGAGAATAGCAACTGCAGCTCAAGTCATGCACCACATTTTGTAAATACAATTTAAAAAATTATCCTGTTTACAATCAAATCATCAAAGAATTGGAAATTCAGAATTAAGCAAGTTTATTTTTTTGACCCTCCTGAATCTAAAGTCTCTCTTCTTATTATATATACACACTCATCAGAGCTCCACATAATCAAGAGTATTTAGCAAAATGTGACATTAAAATATAATTATGGATGGAACAAAAACACTTTAAGAAAGCAATTAAAATGATTTTGCAAGCTGGGATACATCTGTTTGATTTCAGATGTTTACAGCAATTAAAGTGTGACACTGACCACTGCCACAGTCAGGAGAGACAGGAGCCACACATGTCCTATCCTCATATCATGCACTTCATATCCTGTATGAATGGGAATTGTTTGAAGCACCAATTTATATTAAGCAGGTATTTGCTGGGAAGAGAGAAACTAAAATGAAGATTGATTCTATACTATGTTTTCAGTATTAGCGTTCATATGCCAACCTGTCCACTCAAATATTTGAAAAGCTTTTCTCTCTTTAAAATAAGATGGCATCTTGTTATGATCTCAAGTAGAAGTCTTCAAAGACACTTGGCCCCATGATATTCATCTCAGAGGAACACAGGAGATGAAAAAACTGGGTTAAGAGATGTGTTATGACAACTTAGCATGACAGCACCTTCTCTTCTTAGGCTGAGGTCAGGAAGTTGGGTTCCTACCTACCAGGACCTCAGAAGGGCAAGACAATAGCCCAAGTTCTGAACAGAGGGTCACACGAGGGACTTTTTCTATAGAAAAGTGACAGTCAACTTGGGCCTTAACTCAGCCAACTACGTATACAAGCAGGGAAAAATCCGAAGCCACACAGACCCAGTGGTCATCCCAGAAAATGAGCCAGAGCAGTAACCTGAGATGCAGAGAAACGTGAGAACATTCGGTGCCCAGGCGAACAGCTCCGGTGGCCCCAGCAACCTCCGAACTATGGCTGTGCAGCCGCGCTCAGCAACAGAGCTCACCAGGCCAGCCTTGACCCAATATGGACAGGTATGTGTTCTGCATGGTCCAAGTAATAGATAAGCTCTTCAGAAGAACTCTACAAACAAATGAAGTGGAGGTTTGAGATAACGACTTAAGCAATTTAGGCCATTCATCATACAGTTACTACACTCATATTTTGAACTTCACTCTTACATAATTAATTCAGCACAAAGGGTAACAAGCATATGTACTTGCTTCAGTTCAAAAGATGATAGTTTCCACAGCTACTGGTCTGCAGCTGTTCTTAAAGGTAGCAGCTGTGGCATTCCACTGTGGGAAAGAAACTGTCACACAACTCAACACCTCTTTCTCAGCACAACAGAAAGTGGGCATGTGTGTGACAAACACAAGGTGTAAAAAAAAAAAAAAAAGATGATAGTATAGGTATTTATACTACAGTTTATATCATTTTTAAGTACCTTCTGGTGTGTGCACAGGATAATGATTACTTTTAAGATGTCTAGTCTTGTGTGGTTAGATTCTTTTTTTCTTTGTTGAGATACTTAAATTCAACATTTTATAAATTATCTTGGAAGCACTTTGTATTTGGGACACAAAGACTTATAATCCTCAAAACAATTCTCTCAATGTGTCAGATCTGACTTTCCCCGTGGGTGGGTTCTTACAAGTTCACAGAGTAACTAAGGAGAATTGTGCAGCGCTGAAAGCAATTAAAAGCAGATGCACAACTTTTTCTGTAGAGTCATGGTAGTATGTCACTCAAGATACTTTTCTTTTACTCCCAGGCTTCACATACTGAAGAATGTTGCCCTCAAACTGACCGGAAGACCACCTTCCCAGCCTTTCCTACAATTTGCTGAGAATTCAATGGTGTTTGCACCCTCGTGGGAGGACCTTCTAGATGTTCTCTTAGAAGTCAAAGATAAGATCATTAATGGGCCTGAAGTTACCTTAAATTTAAAAAGGGAAAATGGCAGAAAAGCAAAAAGGAATGGTCCTGTTTTTGTAAAAAGACAAAATGGGGATTGTATGTGGAAATTAATATGGATCTTCACTATGGATAAGGAGGAAGTACAAGGTATTAATTGGGAAGGACAGATTTCAAACTGCTGATAGCGATTACCTCCAGGGTGGGGGTGGAGTAGGTCTTCAGGGAGAACAACTTCATAGACATGTATGTATGGGACACACAGGAACAAGTATGTACGTGCATTTACATGTTATACATACATACATATGCTTTTAAACTGGTGATAGTATAGGTGAGTTTTACTTTACTTTTTGCATTTCTCAGTTTTTTCAAAAGATTTTGTTTAAAAGTAGGCCAGCAGATGAAATTTCTGAACACATAGTTTCATTTGGTTCTCAACAAAACCTGGCTCTCTCTAACCTCACCTTTTTCCCTCGCCACACCCCTACTGTTTAAAATGCTGAATGGGCTTTTATTGGTATCATACTCTGGCTTAGGTGAGGTATGCTCGGACACTCAGGGATATCAACTGCTAAAATCCTAAACTCCTGGGACTTCCCTGGGGGTTCTGTGGCACCAGTTCAATCCCTGGTCGAGGAAACAGATTTCCCATGCTGCAACTAAGGCCCAGTGCAGCCAAATAAACTTAAAAAGAGAAAAAAATCCTAAAATACTGAAATTTCCACGTTTTAAGTTGTAAATCTTCCAACATCGAAATATTCTTATTTTTCCATCTATTATTTCTCATTGAGCACTGTGGCTTTCTAATTATTGGATGAGGGGAGAATAAGATACTTGATAAAATCAAATTAATCCTCTGAATTTATGCTGAAGTGGAAATCTTCATGTCCCCAGAATGTCAGGGTGCTACTTGTTTCCCACACATTGAGCAAGGGACCTGCCACAGCATTCCAGGTGCCTATATAATACTGTTCCTTACAGCATCAGACTTTACTTTCACCATCAGACACATCCACAGCTAAGCATCATTTCTGCTTTGGCCCAGATGATCCATTCTTTCTGGAGCTATTAGTCAGCTGCCCTTCGCTCTTCCAGTGGCATATTGGACACCTTCTGACCTGGGAGCTCATCTTCTGGTGTCATATCTTTTTGCCTTTTCATATTATTCACAGAGTTCTCGAGGCAAGAATACTGGAGTGGGTTGCCATTTCCTCCTCCAGTGCACCACGTTTTGTCAGAACTCTTCACTATGACCTCTCCATCTTGGGTGGACAGGCACAGCATGGCTCACAGCTTCATTGAGTTATGCAAGACCTTTGCCATAACAAGGCTGTGGTCCATGAAGGGGAACGTAAAGAAAAATATGCACAGGAACCTGGAATGTTAGGCCCATAAATCAAGGTATATTAGAAGTGGTCAAACAGGAGATGGCAAGAGTCAACATCGACATATTAGGAATCTGTAAATTATTTGCTCATTATCCTAATTATTCACAATTAGAGAATAATTAGGATATGAGCAAATAGTCAGACAGTATGTATTTCAGATTTCAGAAACATGCACACAGCCCATGAGGAAGTTGAAATGCCAAGGGCTAAACTCCAAAGAACTTGGAGCGTTGGACAGCATGAGAGATGAAATTGGTAGACAAGCTATTCCTAAAGAAAGCAGTGTAGACCATGGCTGTGCTGAAAAGAGAGGGTGTTCTCCAGGCCAAATTATGCCACGGAATACACATTTAAAATGTGTTAGTTGCTCCTATACCTTTGCTTTCTTCCCCTCTTGTTTTTATTCCTCCTTTCCCTCCACCCTGCCCTATGCCACATGCTTTTTTAATTCCATTGTTTTCTTTCATACTTTTTATCTTAATTGTTCTCATTTTTTTATCATCTGTCATTTCCCCAATCTTATCCTTTCAATCTGATTCATCTCATTTTTAGAATTGTTTTAAAATAAAGAATTTCTTTGTATTCCAAAAAAAAAGGAATCTGTAAATTAAAATGGACAGGAATGGGTGAACTGAATTTAGATGACCATTATATCTACTACTAAAAGAAATCTAGTAGCCCTCATAGTCAACAAAACAGTCTGAAATGTAGTACTTGGGTGCACTCTCATAAACAACAGAATGATCTTGGTTCATTTCCAAGGCAAACGATTCAATACCACAATAATCCAAGTCTATGCCCCATCCAATGATGCCAAAGCTGAAGTTGACCAGTTCTATGAAGACCTACAACACCTTCTAGAACTAATATCAAGAAAAGATGTTCTTTTCATCATAGGGAATGCAAAAGTAGAACGCTAGAATAACAGGGAAGTATGGTCCTGGAGTCTGGTCCCATCACTTCATGGGAAATAGATGTGGAAACAGTGGAAACAGTGTCAGACTTTATTTTTCTAGGCTCCAAAATCACTGCAGATGGTGATTGCAGCCATGAAATTAAAAGATGCTTACTCCTTGGAAGGAAAATTATGACCATCCTAGACAACATATTAAAAAGCAGAGACATTACTTTGCCAAAAAAGGTCCGTCGAGTCAAGGCTATGGTTTTTCCTGTGGTCACGTATGGATGTGAGGGTTGGACTGTGAAGAAAGCTGAGTGCCGAAGAATTGATGCTTTTGAACTGTGGTGCTGGAGAAGACTCTTGAGAGTCCCTTGAACTGCAAGATCCAACCAGTCCATCCTAAAGGAGATCAGTCCTGGGTGTTCATTGGAAGGACTGATGCTGAAGCTGAAATTCCAGTACTTTGGCCACCTCATGCAAAGAGTTGATTCATTGGAAAAGACCCTGATGCTGGGAGGGATTGGGGACAGGAGGAGAAGGGGATGACAGAGGATGAGATAGCTGGATGGCATCACCGACTTGATGCACATGAGTTTGGCTGAACTCTGGGAGTTGGTTGACGGACAGGGAGGCCTGGTGTGTTGCGATTCATGGGGTCGCAAAGAGTTGGACACGACTGAGTGACTGAATTGAACTGAACTGATGGTCCTGGAGTACAAAATGAAGCAGGGTAAATGCTTAACAGTTTTGTCAAGAGAATACACTGGTTGTAGCAAACACCTTTTTCCCACAACCCAAGAGACAACTCTACACATGGATATAACCAGATGGTTAATACCAAAATCAGATTGATTATATTCTTTGCAGCTGAAGGTGGAGAAGCTCTATACAGTCAGCAAAAACAAGACCAAGAGCTGACTGCGGCTCAGATCATGAGCTCCTTATTACAAAATTCAGACTCAAATTGAAGAAAGTAGGGAAAACCACTAGACCATTCAGGTATGATCTAAATCAAATCCTTAATGATTATACAGGGAAAGTGACAAATAGATTCAAGGATTAGATCTGATAGACAGAGTGCCTAAAGAACTATGTAGGGAGGTTCATAGCACTGTTGAGGAGGCAGTGACCAAAACCATCCCAAAGAAAAAGAAATGAAAAGGGCAAAGTGATAGTCTGAGGAGGCCTTACAAATAGCTGAAAAAAGAAGAGAAGAGAAAGGAAAGGGAGGAAAGGGAAAGATATACCCAACTGAATGCAGAGTTCCAGAGAAGAGCAAGGGGAGACAGGAAGGCCTTCTTAAATAATGCAAAGAAGTAATGGAAAACAACAGAATGGGAGACTACAGATCTCTTTAAGAAAACTGGGTATCAAGGGAAGATTTCAAGTGAGGATGGGCACAATAAAGGACAGAATCAGCAAGAACCTAACAGAAACAGAAGAGATCAAGAAGAGATGACAAGAATACACAGCACCATACAAAAGAGGCCTTAATGACCCGAATAACAATGATGATGTGGTCACTTACCTAGAGTCAGACACCCTGGAGTATGCAGTCAAATGGGCTTTAGGAACCACTGTTATTAATATGAGCAAAGTTAGCGGACGTGATGGAATTCCAACTGAGATATTTAAAATCCTAAAAGATGATGCTGTGAAAGTGCTGCACTCAATATGTCAGCAAATTTGGAAAATGCAGCAGTGGCCACAGGACTGGAAAAGATCAGTTTTCATCCCAAAGAAGGGCAATGCCAAAGAATGTTTAAGTTACTATACAGTTAGGCTCATTTCACATGCTAGAAAGGTCATGCTCAAAAATCCTTCACGCTAGGCTTCAAAAGTATGTAAACCGAGAACTTCCAGATGTACAAGCTAGGTTTATAAAAGGCAGAGGAACCAGAGATCAAATTGCCAACATTTGCTGGATCATGAAGAAAGAGAATTCCTGAAAAACAGCTACTTCTGCTTCACTGACTACACTAAAGCCTCTGACTATGTTCCAATTTGACTGTGTGGATCACAACAAACTGTGGAAAATTCTTAAAGACATGGGAATACCAGACCACCTTACCTGCCTCCTGAGAAACTTGTATGCAGGTCAAGAAGCAACAGTTAGAACCGGACATGGTTCAAAATTGGGGAAGGAGTACATCAAGGCTGTCATCCTTCCCTACTTCATCAGGTTTTCATGAGGACTGAGATAAAACACATGTACCTGAATACTAGCAAGCATTCAAGAAATAGTAGTTCCTCCTTTTTGTAGATACTTAACCATTATCCAGGCTTTCCTGGTGGCTCAGTGGTGAAGAATCTGCCCTAATGCAGGAGACATGGGTTCAATCCCCAGTTTGGGAAGATCCCTTGGAGAAGGAAATGTCAACCCACTCCAGTATTCTTGCCTGGGAAATCCCATGGACCGAGGAGCCTAGTGGGCTACAGTCCATGGAGTCGCAAGAGTAGACACAACTTAGTGACTAAACAACAAAAACTGTTATCTAGAGATGGAACCATCTGGCATGACAATGTGCTTATGGAAATCCAAACAACTCATTTGAGAATATTTTGTCCACCTAGAATGCCTTTTGCCTTATTTCTGCCTATCAAACAGAACCTCAAGGTCAAACTGAACCATTGCCTTTGTCTGAAAGCTTTTAGCCTCTACTCCCATTCCAGCCAAAAGTGAGTTGTTCACCCTCGGTGAGCACAGTATCTCCCCTCTCTTACAATATGACTTACATTGGTGAGTTTACAATTATTTCTAACTGTGATGTTGCCCTTCCTAGGCTATTCCCTGACAGCTCAGTTGGTAAAGAATCTGCCTGCAATGCAGGAGACCTTGGTTTGATTCCTGGGTCAGGAAGATCCTCTGGAAAAGGGATAGGCTTCCCACTCCAGTATTCTTGGGCTTCCCTTGTGGCTCAGCTGGTAAAGAATCCGCCTGCAATGCAGGAGGTCTGGGTTCAATCCCTGGGTTAGGAAGATTCCCCTGGAGAAGGGGAAGGCTACTACCCACTCCAGTATTCTGGCCTGGAGAATTCCTGGACTGGATAGTCCATGGGGTTGCAAAGAGTCAGACATGACTGAGCCACTTTCAGGCTATCAACTCCCTGAAGAACAAATAATTTCTAGCTCATGAGTGCATCCCTCAAAATGCAATGTTTGTAGAGTTTTCCAGGTAATAGATGTTTAGGAAATTTTTAAAAAACTAAATTATTAAGAAACTTGACCCTATTTTCCCACAGGAAGAATGATGCGGTAGGTGATTACATACCTGGTCAAGAAACTGACTTGAAATAAATTACAGATAGAATTAAGGATAGAAGCAAAGATTCAATAACTCTGAAAATAACTACACATTAATAAAAATAAAATATCAAAAAATAACTATACAAACAGTAAAAATGGACTTTAGGTTCTATAAAATGTACATTAAAATGGGAGCTGGTATATACAGTACATTGATCACAAAGGCCTCAGCATAGCACAGACATATCCATAACCTAAAAATAAAACTGCCCTTTCATATACTTTTTCTAACTTGTAAAACCAGCGATAACAAATACAAAACTTTCTTACAACTAGAATGATTTGGATGAGCAAGTTTCCTCAAAATGATGGCTTCCTTCCCCCCTACCTTATAACTACCCTCATAGCCGCAGAGCCATTCAAGACCATTCCTCCGCCTCCATCTTGCCCTCTGGCCCTTCCCTTCCCAGCACAGAAAATTCTCAGTCACCACTTCAATATGGTGCTGGCTGGGATCATTGGCTATGTTTGCCCGCTTTATATTGAGTGACTCTCTCTCCACCACAGGTTCTGCTCTCAACCATGACACCTACCCATAAGGCTAATCTCAGACACTAGTGCTTACTGACCACTTACTATGTGCCAGGCACCATGGTGAGTCCTTCAGAGACACGAACCAGCCCCAGCCTTGCAGATGGCGACTGGGAGCATACAAAGGGTGGTGGGCCAAGGACATGGGGGCCGGGGTAGGCAAGGGAGTCTTTGCAGAAGGAGGTTTCAAGGACAAGTCAGACAAAGAAGAGAGTGAAGGAACCACGTGTTCCTGGGGCATCGGGCTGTGGAAAAACAGGCCATGTGTGAGGCATTGCAATTCCTTTTTTTTTTTTTTAATTTTTATTGGAGTATAGTTGATTTATACAATTGTATTAGTTTCAGGTGTAAGTAAAGTGAGTCGGTTCTACATATATATATATCTCCTCCCTGTTTTTAAGATTCTTTCCGCATATAGGCCATTATAGAGTACTGAGTAGAGCTCCCTGTGCTACAAGTAGGTTCTTCTTGTTTTCTATTTTATATATAGTATTCCCAGCAAGTCTTCTGATAATAAATCAGCCAGCTCTGCCATGACACTCCTGGGAGACTGGGCAGCTAAGAATATTAGAACAACCAGAGTCAATCAAGGTCACTTGGGCATTCTCTCCAGAAAGCACAATTACATCGACTTATCTGAAGCCGTTACCCAGTCTAGCCTTAACCTGTGAATTCTCAGGCATCCTAACATTTTAGCAGTATTCTCTTAATACAACCTATCATATTCCGATGACTGCTGTTCCACCCTTCCCCCCAGCCCTCCCCCCTCCCCCAGCTCTGCAGGGAGCCAAGCTAGCATTCCATTCTCAGGGACAGCAGGGGGCCAAGCTTCAGACTAGGGTTCTCAAATTTTCACTTGTAGACGCACAACATGGGGATGGTGTCCAAATGCAGGTCAGGTTCAGCCCAAAGCTATGGCCATCCCTAGACTACATTTCTAACAGGGTTTCACACGCTGCTGTTCTGAGGACCACACTTTGAGTAGCAAGACTCCTGCTGAGCGGAGTCGGCAAGTCACACTGACTGACACCCGTCTCCCCCACACATCAGCTGAGTAACCCACTCTGAGCTCCAGGTTTCTCATCTTAAAACACGAAGTAACTAGAAAGTATAGGTTAGAAGGTGCCAGGCACCTGGCACCTGGTCAGCCTTCGAGAAAGGGTGGCTCTCACAGGTAGACCGAGTACCTTTTGGGATGTCCGCCACTGCCTCAGTGACTTTTCCTTCCACTTCCTTCTACCCATTCTTGATTCTACTCTTTCTGGCCTACTCCTTGGCCACGTCCTATTATTCCCTCTTTCACTAATATTTCTACCTGCTTTCAAAAATGTCATTTTTCACGTCTTCACAAATGAATTGCCCCTGTGACCCTCAGCCACCACCTTCTTTGTTCCGGGTGCGACTAGAAATTTGCAAGATGCTCTACCTGCCTTTGCCTCGTCCACATCCCACCCCACCACAGTCTCCACTTCCACCACTGATCTCCAAATAGAAATCCCATGGCCTGTGACATCCTTTATTTCTTGATGTTGTTGAACTGTTACATCCTTTACTTCCTGATATTGGTGACCCATCACTGCAGTGACTTAGGGAGAGGCAAGTAAAAGGCGGGATCTGACCACTGAAATGCAGTTACAGCACATCCCTTTACAGTTTGGAGTCTCTTCTGCTGGGAGTTTGGCCAGTGTTCCCACAATGTCATCATGTCAGGGATTTTATGAACAGTTTTAACCCCAAGGACTGGCTGAATTCCTGAACAAATGGCAAGGGATGAGCCTGCACTCTACACTTGGAAGGGCACTGTTTTCCGGAGATTTTTGACGTCCTGTGGGACTCCAAAACACCCCTCCTCTAACACCCGAACCCATGTAGCAGGTGAAGCATGCCCGGGCGACTGGAGTCACTCTAAGGAAAAGTCTCGATCCCGCCCGCCCTGCCGCACCTCTCAGAGAGAAGGTTGGTTCTTCTTTCTGTTCAAGGAGTTCTCCACATGGTCTGGTGGAGGAAGACTTCCCAGTCCCACCCTGAATGGGGGAGGGCAAGATGTAACAGCAAAACCATCAACAGTCACTACACCACCCTCTGTGCGCGTGCACCCCCCTACAGGCCTCATCAAGCAAGGTGGCTAGTCGAGCCTGGGATTTAGGAGCTCCAGGATCCCTCACCCAAATACATCATCAAGTCAGTCCGTTGCTTAACAGGTGCTAAGAGCACAGAGTAGGGGTGGGAGTGAAGGGTTAAGAGGGAGCGTGGGAGAAAACGAGATGCTGAAAGTACAAAAGCAAATGAAGCTGCTCAGTGGTCAACAGGGGTCACTATCCTTTAGCTGAATAACCTCTCCCATTCCTAAGGCCCAGCCTGTCACCTTTGTCCACCAGGTTTTTTTTTTCCCTTAGTGAAAATTAAGGACCATCAACTAAACTAATTTGGTGGGTGATACACATTGTCCTGTAAGGAGATCTCTTCAAGGAATCTGCTCATTGTTTATGTGTTCCAGGAAACATCTCCTTCTAATCTCCAATTAAATAAACAATTTCCAGGCTCACTTGTAGACAATTCATTTGCTCACTAAGGACTCTGCCATCACCTGAACTCTCTTCTGATTGCTCTCATAAGCCATCTCTTTGTAATCATTTCACAGCATACAAGAAGTCTTAAGAAAGCTGCCCACTGTCTGGGGACTGGGTCACCATGATGACTGAAGAGGCTGGTGAGAAACCTTGATTAAGATCTTGGTCTGAAGAACAGGGAGCAATGTGAGAGTCAGTAAGGGATGAGACAGGGCAGGGGCTTCAAAGTCAGGCGGGCACAGTGAGGGCTGCTAGGTGTGCTTCAGACTCCAGAAGAGAGATCTGTCTCACTAACCCCTGCGAGATCTGCCAGGGCAGATGGGTGCTCAGTGCAGCCCCTCTGAAGCTCAGAAAGGGAAGCACGACTCAAAAATGAGGCAACTCACTCGAACCTGCTGTGCGATGTTTTCTTGATATTTTTAACATTGATGCTAAACCTCCAGGAAGTAGGAAGAGGTGAATGAGTCACTCAGCTGATCAATGAGCAAATCTGAGGCAGGAGAGTGTATAAGGTGGGCTTAAGGGATAGAGAATGAATCAGATTCCATAATTAACTTTCAAAAATTCATGTTGTTTTTGAAAAACACTGTTTTATTTTTTACCAATGTTTTGCAATCATTATTACTTAATGCCTACCAAACTTTCTTATTCAGGAAAACTCTCCAGAGAAAAAAGATTAAGAAAATAAGGATTAAGGCTATAAATGGGTCTACAGAAATCTGTAATTTTTTTAGCTCATTCAAAGGCTTCTGCATTGGAGGCTATGACATGATTTGTTGCATGAAATCAGTTCACTAAATATGATCCTCATCTTTTAACATTTTATTGCTAATGATTTTCTCTAAATTTATAATATTGTATAATTCCATGCCCAATAAACCATTCTTTAAGTTCTGTGGAGATATGCAGTTTTCCACATTATGAATTCCTAGTAAATTAAACACACACACACACACACACACACACACACATTCTTACATTTACTATATCCTGTGAAAATACTAAGGAGAGAAGCCTGAGGAAAGGCCGAGCTCTCCATCTGGTTAAACACTGGTTCAATGTGTGGAACAAAAATCCTTGTAGATGACTTCAACTAGGTTTTCAAAAACTCAATTCAGCATTACATAATATTTGTGATTTGTCAAGTAGAATTCTCCAGAGGAAACAAAGCCAAGAAATAATAAGAAAAAAAGAGGAAAAAAAGAAAAAAATGTAATAGAAAATAAGAAAAAATAATAAATAAGCCCCATGTTTCATCCGGGAGGGCTTGAAGGCAGAGTCCTCCAGACTTAAATTAGGAGGGCAGGAACAGAGACAGCTGATTCTCACCATCCACGGTAGTTACAGTCTATAAAGTCACTGCGAACACTGAATTAATAAATACTGAACCGCTGCTCCTAGGGGGAAGCTAGGGTTAGGTTCCTGCAAGCCTCTAGTCACAACATTTTTGTCAACCAACCTATATTATAACCTTGTTTTACCCATGTTTCTGCTGAAAGATATCTTGTTTAATACGTTGATTGATTGATTAATATTGAACACATGGCCAAGAGCACTGGAACCCATGACTGAAGGAAGCTTATCTAACACATGTATGTTCTTCCTGACGCAGCACAGCTTCTGTGCACTTAGGAATACCAGATAGCACTTCCACACGGTGCTTAGGGGCTCCTTAAACAGTGCAATCACCAACGAGAAGCACCAAAATGTGGAAATATCACACTATACAAACTGTGAGACGAGGACACTTGTTTAGAGACTAGAGCAGAAACAAGAAGGCAGAGAGCTCCCTTGTTCAGCCTCTCCACCGGGGACGTGCATATTGGATGATCCAAACTGTTCACTGCTCTGCCCATGTCCCAGAATGACCATAAAAGCACTGCAAGTATTGATTTTGGGGTTATAAATTAATTTTAGGGCATAGGCAAATACAGAATGCACAAGGAGTGAGGGATGATATTGCTATGTGGCAAGCTACTCAAAGGCACAAGACCCCTCTGAGGCCCCCTGCCACCCCACCATGCTAGGGTGCTGTACCCAAATTCCCTGAGCAGCCCAGTCAAGGCAGAGTTCACACTGAACTCTCTGAAAGGCCCTGAGAGAGGAGCAGTTCTAACACCAGTTTTAGAGGAGGTACTCCTACCTGTCCCCCAGAAAAGAAGGGGAAGTAGAGAGACTTCCATGTCTACACACTTCAATCAAGGATGATGTGAATGATCTCAGAAGGGCTTGCAGTTTAAACTTCAGCCCATTTCCCCTGCGGGATATTTAATCTTGAGATAAGTGCCTCTTTATCAAGCATTCTGCCTTTTCAAATTAAATTCTGGAAGAACACCCAAAGAGCTATTCTCCTCATACTTTCCGAGCATGAACAAACAAGGGATGACCAGATGGAAGGGATCCCCAAAAGAGAAGGCACCACTTAGAAAGGCCACTTAAATCAAATCATCAGATTTTCAAGACGCCTATGATTCTGAAGAGAAAGGACAATGATATTTTCCAAGGGGGAGTTTTTAAAAGTTCAAAGGTGACTGACAATTTAAAAAAAAAAACCCATAAGATTTAGGATAAATAAAAATATGGTTAAAAAGACACTGGATGAAGCTCAGAAATTGTCGTATTAAAGACATTAATGAATTAGTTACTATGGTTGAACAAAATAATTCAGCTCTGAGCTTTCTGGCAATACATAAGAAAGAAAATATTTTGATACACAAATTTTCATCAGTAGATAAAAGCAAACACAACAGACCATCTCAAATAGAAGAATATGTTTTGTCAAATAGAAGAATATGTTTTGTCGGTATTGGAGGCCAGTGGGCACTTATTGCCCCATAAAATCACCGTTATTTATCATGTCTTGCTTTCCGGGTCAGCTGATGTTCTATATGGCATCACCCTACTCAGTCCACAAGAGTACCACGAGTTATTGCTATTTGGGTGAGTCAATTGCCACAGGTGGAGGGCCAGAGACACCCTCATGAGACATCTCCTGAAAACACTATCAGCTGGTCACTAACAATACAAAAAAAGCACCAGTGGACAAAAATCTGTGAAACTTGAAGATCTAATGACCCGCGCAAGCAAACGAGAGAGGCCTCTTTCAAATGCCAAAGATGCATTTCAATGTCAAAAGAATGTCCCTGGTAACAAACCACAGTAAAGTGAAGGTCTGATGCGATTTCCTATTACATAGTCGCTCCTGGGAGCCGATTTTGGACAAAATGGCTTATGGTTCACCTGGGTGAGTTGTTTTTACCTACTGAACAAAAATGATCTATTGTTGTATAATACTATCAACAGTGATAACATAATCATACCCTGAAATGATGATTTTAAGGGCCTTGACTCTTTTTCCAAATAATTGTGGGTTTGATATCTTTAAACAGTAATAACTACCCACAGGACATCATGATAAACCTGGTCATGTTCTCCCAGGTTTGACTATATCTAATTTCCTGGCACTTGGCACCCTACTTCCCAGAATGTCCCCCAAGTCCCCTCTTATGATACATTTAGCAGACCCCCACCTATCCCCCATTCCCCAGCGTGCTACGGTAAATCAGGCTTCGTGGTCAAGGTAGTCACACCTGATTCAGACCAGATGTGACTGGTAAGTGCTCATTTCCACTCTAAAAACTGTCCCCACTATAAAACAGACAAACAAGTGTTAATGACAATGTAGACACATTGGAACCCTCATACACTGCTGATGACAATGAACTGTGTACAGCTGCTTTGCAGAACACTATGGTAGCTCCTCAAAAAGTTAAATATAGAATGACGACATGGCCCGGCAATTCCACTTCCAGGGACGTACTCAAGGGAAACTAAAACACATGTCATTATATAAGTTTGCATGTGAATGTTAATATCATCATTACTCATAGCAGCCAAAAACTGCAAGCATCCTAATGTCCATAAATAATACATGTTACATCCATACAATGAAACACTTGTCAGCAATAAAAAGAAATGAAGTTCTTAAAGTACATAAAAGGTTTAAGAGTCACATCTATGACCTTGACTCCAAGACCAGCCAATAAAGGACAAAAGTCTTCCCGTGTTTAGTCAAGATTCATTTCAGTAGAAAATACTCTTATCCTAGTAAAATTTCAAGCCTTTAAAGAGAAGCCTCAAGAGTCTCATTTTACCATAACACTGGCTGCTTTTGGTCCCCATGGATGGAGTAGCTGAAATCTGTAGGAATGAACCTCTAAAGGCTGGAAATGTGACATATTTGGGAACAATTCTTAAACTGATTAACTAGCTATAATCTAGTTTTGTGAATTTATTGCCCTGATGCTATAAAACCTGGACCTTGTGGCATATCTGTCCCTAAATATGTGTTCTTTTCTCCCCTTCAATATTGCTGCAAACAGGGGTATCTATGTAGCATATGTTTGACTTTTTTTTTAATGTTTCATATACAAACTACCATAATTACATGTGTTTCCTCATTGTAAATAAGCTTGTCTTTCTATCCAGATTTTTTGTGTGTATGTTCAGTTCAGTTGCTCAGTTGTGTCCAACTCTTCGCAACCCCATGAACCACAGCACGCCAGGCCTCCCTGTCCATCACCAATTCCCAGAGTTTACCCAAACTCATGTCCATTGAGTCAGTGATGCTATCCAACCGTTTCATCCTCTGTCTTCCCCTTCTCCTCCTGCCCTCAATCTTTCCCAGCATCAGGGTCTTTTCCAATGAGTCGGTTCTTCCCATCAGGTGGCCAAAGTATTGGATTTCAGCTTCAGCATCAGTCCTTCCAATGAATATTCAGGACTGATTTCCTTTAGGATGGACTGGTTGGATCTCCTTGCAGTCCAAGACTCTCAAGAGTCTTCTCCAACACCACAGTTCAAAAGCATCAATTCTTCGGTGCTCAGCTTTCTTTATAGTCCAACTCTCACATTCATACATGACTACTGGAAAAACCATAGGCTTAACTAGACAGACCTTTGATGACAAAGTAATGTCTCTGCTTTTTAATATGCTGTCTAGGTTGGTCATAACTTTCCTTCCAAGGAGTAAGCGTCTTTTAATTTCATGGCTGCAATCACCATCTGCAGTGATTTTGGAGCCCAGAAAAATAAAGTCAGCCACTGTTTCCACCATTTCCCCATCTATTTGCCATGAAGTGATGGGACTGGATGCCATGATCTTTGTTTTCTGAATGTTGAGCTTAAAGCCAACTTTTTCACTCTCCTCTTTCACTTTCATCAAGAGACTCTTTAGTTCTTCTTCACTTTCTGCCATAAGGGTGGTGTCATCTGCATATCTGAGGTTATTGATATTTCTCTCTGCAATCTTGATTCCAGCTTGTGCTTCATCCAGTCCAGCATTTCTCATGATGTACTCTGCATAGAAGTTAAATAAGCAGGGTGACAATATACAGCCTTGACGTACTCCTTTTCCTATTTGGAACCAGTCTTTTGTTCCATGTCCAGTTCTAACTGTTGCTTCCTGACCTGCATACAGGTTTCTCAAGAGGCAGGTCACGTGGTCTGGTATTCCCATCTCTTTCAGAATTTCCTACAGTTTATTGTGAGCTACACAGTCAAAGGCTTTGGCGTAGTCAATAAAGCAGAAATAGATGTATTTATGTATATGTGTGTTCTATCATTTAACTACTTTTGTAGTTTTAATCCTATATTATTTTCTTCTACTTTGTGTAAAAGGGTAATAAATTTAAAAGCTGACCCCTCAAAAGGAATGAAGTTCTGATATGTGCTATAACATGAATGAACCTTGAAAACATTATGCCAAATGAAAGAAGTCAGACACACAGGCTGTATACTGGACACCTTTAGCAATGACATAAATTGGTGAAACCCCCTCAACTTTTAGTGCTTCCCTTGTAGCTTAGTTGGTAAAGAGTCTGCCTGCAATGCAGGAGGCCTGGGTTCGACCCCTGGGTCAAGAAGATCCCCTGGAGAAGGAAATGGCAACCCACTCCAGTATTCTTGCCTGGAGAATCCCATGGACAGAGGAGCCTGGCAGGCTATAGTCCATGGGGTTGCAAAAGTCGGGACACGACTTAGCACCTAAATCACCACCACCACTTCAACTTTTAAATAAGGCATGTGAATATACTATATTTCCAAATCATCCTATTCCAATGGGTGGGGAAGGGAAGCAGAATGGTGGGTTCCTGTCATTTATTCTTTTAGCATCAGTTCAATTCAGATCAGTCGCTCAGTCGTGTCTGATTCTTTGCGACCCCGTGAATTGCAGCACGCCAGGCCTCCCTGTCCATCACCAACTTCCAGAGTTCACTGAAACTCACGTCCATCGAGTCAGTGATGCCATCCAGCCATCTCATCCTCTGCCGTCCCCTTCTCCTTCTGCCCCCAATCCCTCCCAGCATCAGAGTCTTTTCCAATGAGTCAACTCTTCACATGAGGTGGCCAAAGTACTGGAGTTTCAGCTTTAGCATCATTCCTTCCAAAGAAATCCCAGGGCTGATCTCCTTCAGAATGGACTGGTTGGATCTCCCCTCAGTCCAAGGGACTGTCAAGAGTCTTCTCCAACACCACAATTCAAAAGCATCAATTCTTCGGTGCTCAGCCTTCTTCACACTCCAACTCTCACATCCATACATGACCATAGGAAAAACCATAGCCTTGACTAGACGAACCTTTGTTGGAAAAGTAATGAATATGCCATCTAACAGAACAAATCGGATTCTTCTATTCTTTTAGCACAGAAGAATCCAATTAGTTGGAATCCAGTAGTTAGAAACTATTTACCAGAGTCTACAAGAGCATTTCAGACACAAAGTATAGAGCATAAAGTTCTGGGTACTAAAGAGTAAAAGCTTTTATTCACTTAAGCATGATCTAAGAAACAAAGGTTCTTACTTACTTAAATATATTCCAAGAAAGCACACTGTAACATTAGAATACATGAGTTAACCCACTGCAAGATCAGCATTTGAATAAAATTTCATTTTGATCTTAACTCACTAAAAACATTTCCTATTTCTGATCAAAAAAGTGTTCTGCTCTCACCTGTCACTGAGTCTTAGCCCCTTTTTTTACTTCTCACTAATCGTGCCAAAATTCTCCCTGATGGCGTGTGTGTAATCCACTAATCATTTCGCTTTGTTTCCTCCATCTTGCTTCTCTTTTGGTGAAAGTTTACAGCACACATCTCAGAGTCAATTTGGTCAATTTCCATGAAGTGACAACCATGCCCGTTCCAATCAATCTCCAGGAGAGCCTTTAAAAATTATCGCTGTATCAGAAAAAAAGTTAAGTCTCCTGTTAAGGATATTATATCACATGCCAAGTGAAAAGAAAAGTTGACCAGTACTAATTCTTATGAACTCAGTTGAAAGGGTCTCAGTGGATGGAGCAGGCACCCACTTCTAAACAGAGAGGGGCCTCCAGTCTTTTGGTTTGCAAAATGGATTTGGGGAGAGAAATCATTTGTCTCCAAGTCTATCTGGCCTCCCCTGGAGGATGTGCCATGATGGGTTGCTGACACCAGTATGTTCCAACAAGTGAAGACAGAATGAGAAAGCCAGAGGGCAAAACTACTTCTCGACATGGAATAAGAATGGTCATACGAGGAGCCAAATTAAATATAAGCTACAGAATGTATTTTGCACATACATACTGCACTGTTTTTCAGTCACTAAGTCATGTCTGACTCTGGGACCCCACGGACTGCAGCACGCCAGCCTTCCCTGTCCTTCACTATCTCTTGGAGTTTACTCAAACTCATGTGCATCGAGTCGGTGATGCTATCCAACCATCTCGTCCTCTGCTGTGCTCTTCTCCTTTTGCCTTCAATCTTTCTCAGCATCAGGGTCTTTTCCAATGAGTCGGCTCTTCACATCACATGGTCAAAGTATTGCAGCTTCAGCTTCATCATCAGTCCTTCCAGTGAATATTCAGGGTTGATTTCCTTTAGGATTGACTGGTTTGATCTCCTTGCCATCTAAGGGACTCTCAAGAGTCTTCTCCAGCACCACATTCGAAAGCATCAATTCTTTGGCACTCAGCCTTCTTTATGGTCCAACTTGCACATTCATACATGACAAATAAACAAACCATAGCTTTGACAATATGGATCTTTGTTGGCAGAGAGTCTCTACTTTTGAATGCACTGTCAAGGTTTCTCATAGCTTTCCTTCCAAGGAACAAGCATCTTTTAATTTCATGGCTGCAGTTATTGTCCACGGTTGATTTGATTTTGGAGCCCAAGAAAATAAAATTTGACACTGCCTCCACTTTTTCCCCTTCTATTTGCCATAAAGTGATGGGACTGGATGCCATGATCACAGTTTTTTTAATGTTGAGTTTTAAGCCTAAAGACACACAATGTCCCCAAGCGATAAAAAAGTATAAAGTATGAAAATCTATTTTTGTGTAAGGGGTATGTAATCAATCCTGTTACTTTCTGCTCCTCCATAATCATGTGTTTTGAAAATGAACACCAACATGATGCCTCCAGCAGGGATTAGTTCTGTAATATTTCAGTAGGGGTAAAAAAGGAGGACACTTGTTTTCCTCTCTCAGTTTTATTTTTGCAAAATAACACTAACTGTGCTTAATAGCCACACAGAGAGATTGTGGACAAGCTAGTAAATGACCATTTTACTAATACAGAGCATATTAAAAAACATACAGAGGCTCCTCTGTCTCCCTTTTTCTCTGTGTGCACTTTTTTTTGTCTATCCCCCTATTTCTCTTCATTTTCTGTTGTTCTTGCTTTTTTTTTTGTCTCAACAGATGTTTTCACTAGCCCTCCCCTGATTTCCACCGGCAGGACTTTTCTATCTTAACTGGCCACAATACAGACATGAAGGATATCGTTACTATGTTCACTGCATAAAGTGAAAAAGATATGCATTTCCTGCTACTCTTTTTAAGGCACAGTATTCTCATTTTTTTAAAAAGTTTTTCAGGTACAAAAATTGTAGCCCAACTTATTTTATCCTAAGCAAAGATGCATAAAGGAAAAATGGAAAACAGGAGACTAGCCACAACCTGCAGAGGAACAGCATCAAATGTTACATGGGATTTAACAAATGTTACACAGTGAAAAAAGATTTCACTGTGAATACAAGATACTTTGCCAAAGCCACGCATGGCAAAGCCTCTGTGTGGCTGAAAGCAAAGTTGGGGTAAACTTCTCAAAGTTAGGCATAGGGCCCGGCCAAACATCAGGGTTCAGAGGACATGAGGACATCTTTCTCCCTCTCGCATACCCTTGAAAGCGACCTTATTGGAATCAACTCTAGCATCACCCAGCACATTACAGGTCCAGGGTGTGGAGCAGACCCACCGGCTGACTGGCTGGCTCCTCATAAGACAGAAAGGGTATCTGGCAATGAACATAGAAGAGGACGGAAGGTCTAGTTGACAGCCATAAATTACACTGCTGGTTTAAATGCTAGTGATTAATTAGAAACTAAATGGCATAACCGAGAGCAAAATGCAGAAGAATAAGTGTAGTTCCCAGAGTCATGCCAAAGCATTATCAATCATTGTTTAACTTCATCTTGGTTTCCAATACATGCTAAAGAGAAATATTTAACCACCTTTTCACTTGCACCTCTCAGAAGGCCTTGGGCTTACACGCAGATCAGAAGGGATTAGAGCGATCTTTTCCTCTCTCCATGGAGACAACATTCTCACCACTGCATCTACATGTATCATACGGCCGGTTCTTTTCATAAAGACTGCAGGCTGGTTTTATTACCTTCCTGAGAGAATTCTAACAGGATGGCTTCTGACTACTTTAAGGCATTAGACTTTCTCTAAATGTTTTAAAGATGTCAGGCCATTTTTATTTCCGGACATTTAAAAGCATTGGAATACATCAATCTCTGAAACAGAATCAGTGGTCTCTTCACAACCCCACCACACTGAAGGACGGTCTTGACAGTTGTTTCTTATTTGTTTCTCCATCTCTAGTCAGTATCAGGAGAGTCATGATTTTTTTTTTTTTTTACCACTTCCCTGATGAAGAAACAGCATACTTCAGGAAAATGGACCAACAACTGATTAAGAGGTGAGCCTTAGCGGAAATCGTTAATGAAATGCCTGAGAAGATATTTTTTTATTGTGAAATCAATAAATGATCAAATCCTAGGAAACTGATCTGAGGGTACTTGATATTTTCTGATTTACCAAATCACTAAATTGTATGTAAAAATTTCCAGAAGCATTTACATAAATGGTGGCTAATTTTTAAATGTTACTTTTAAAAGCACTCCTTACATAGAGAGGCCTCTTATTTTCCTGATGAACTGATTCCAAAGTAACTCTTTGAATTCAGCAAGGTCTTAAATTTGTATAGCTATATTAGAACTTTTCAAAAGATTATTGAATAAATTAGTTGTTGTTTTTTTAACATTAGTACAATGAAGTGTAAATGAGAGCTTTATTTATTCAAACTTTTTTCTGCATGTCATAGGGTATTAAATGGCCAAAAGCTGAAGTAAGAGTCCCCATACCATGGAGGCTCATCTACAGAGGACCTTGCAGCAGGGAACCAAAGTACTCCATAAGAGAAGGTACTTAAACCAAGGAAGTTAAAAACCCAAAAAGGCCCCGTGTCCCAGGTTTTACCTCTCACTCTCTCCGCCCAGGCCCTGAGGAACCGGAAGCCTGTGCAGGATGGAGTGGGGCAAGAAGAGCAGAGATGAAGGCTACTCAGTCTCTCTCAGCTGGGTTTTCAAGACAAGGTCAGCCTCGAGCTGAGGGAAGCAGAGAAGCACTGACTTGGAAGGTGGGGGATGGGAGTTTTGACTTAGATCAGATGGACTTTTTAATAACTGAATATGAGACTCAAAATCTGTGACAGATTCCTGAGATACAAACTGGAGATGCAGAAGAAAGAGCTCACAGAACAGGTTTGAAGGGGTGATGGGGGAGACACAACTGTCTTCCTGATGGTCCAGCCTATTCCTTAATGTGTGGGACTCTCTGCCATCTATTATATTCCGTTTGAGGCAATGGAGATATTTGCTGCTGCTGCTGCTAAGTCGCTTCAGTCGTGTCCGACTCTGTGTGACCCCATAGATGGCAGCCCACCAGAGCCACCTAAATATTAAATATTAAATCAAAGTTACAGTATGAAGCAAATATTTTTGCTCTCCAGTTCTGTTTTGGGCTTACATAACCCCCTTACATTGTCCATAAGGTCCTGAGCAATCGAGCCCCTGCCTGCCTCTCTGGCCTACCAAGGACCATGCCTCAACTCACTCTGCTCCAAGCACACTTGCAAACTCTCCCTGACCCCAGAACCCTTTCATATACCTTTTATTCTGCCTGTACACTCTTCTCCAAATTATTATTAAGAAAAAGCTGGCAAAATCTCTGGTTATAAATGTGGATTCATCTATTTTTCCTTTCAGTTCTATCCGTTTTTCTTTTAATATATTTTGAAGTATTATGATGATGTGTATAATTCTTTTAGTATTGTCATATTCTCTTATTTATTGGCATCTTTTTGATTATGAGATGATAATATGTATCCTTGGTAATATTCGTAGTTCCAAAATTCATTTTTATACTAATATAGCCACTTCAGCTTTGTTCTTCAATTAGTGTTACCATGGAGTATTTTTTCTTATATCCTTTTCCTAGTAACGTTTTTGTGTCTTTATAGTTAAGGTGAGCGTCTTGTTGATGGCAAATAATTGACTCTCACCTTTTCACTTCTGCCTTTTAGACCACTGACATTTAATGTAATTATTGATATGACTAGGTTTAAGTGATCAATTTCTTGGTTGTTGTTTCCCCCATTTTTCTCCCTTCTTCTGGACTTACTGAGTATTTTTAAAATACCTTCTATACCATTTTATTAGGTGCATTTCTCCCCTTTTCTGTGGCTGATTTACCTTATCACATTCTTTGTTCATTATTGTTTAGTTCATTGCTATTACCCTGGTACCTGGAAAAATGGTTCTAACTTAGTTGAGGTTCGATAAACTGTCGTTGAACAAACTGATAGCAGAGCTAAGAAAAATACCAACTTGGGGCTCAAAATATGGGATATTTTGGTAACTGAATTTCCAATCAAATAAGGGTTATTCAAAAAACTATATGCTTCAACTCTTTTTTGGCTTGAGATATTTTCTAAAATGCAGTCATTGGCTCTTCATGCTTACACATTTAGTGTACTGGAAGTGACTTTTTGGTACCTTCTTATCATCTTTCTGAACACCTGTAATGTTGATGTCTGAACACAGAAATGGCAGAGAAGGTACCGAATGCAGTAAACCTTTACAGAGCTCAGGATGCACCCTGGAAGTTATTTATTTAGTTTCTGTTTTTTGAAGACAATCTTAATGTGGCATGCTTTCTCTATAATCTGCCTCTGTCCTTGACACAAAGAGGGAAAAAAAATTCTTTCAGTGATTGAAGACTAAAGCAGCATACTTACTGTATGGATAAAAAGAGTAAGAGGGAAAAATCATTTCTGTGTCAGACTCATAGAAACCACTATAGGATTTTAGAAACACAATTGAATCAAATGGGATTACAATAAGGGTAGTAATGCACTAGTAAATGTTGAAGGCATAATGAAATTGCCCACACACTTGAATGCAGTCAGGGCATGATATGTAGACTAAATAATGCATTACAATAGCTCCCACAAGGGCTACACTTCTTTTGTGGTATATAAACATGACCCATCTTTGCTCTCATGGATTATTTCCAGTTTATGATTCTTTAGCAAAAACTATTCTGATGATGTGAAAATAAATTGATTTCCCTAATAATTAAATGATGATAAATGGCATATAATTATACATAACCATTCCTGTAGAGATAAAGGACACTCACAAATTTAAATTGTACCTTGTCTGAACCAACGCTTCAAAAAAGTAATTAACAACAACTACAGATCACCTTCTAAATCTGCAAATCCTGGTACAAAGATAACCCTCTGGAACCTGGAAAGTTTAAGTAATCAGCTGAACTAGCATTATCGCTGTAAACCACAGCAATGACGAGCATCACTAGCCAGGAGGTATTCTCACAGAACTTCTAGAAGATGGGATGAAGGGATAGCAAACAGAGTCCTGGAACATCTGTCTCTGTGGGGCTTATTTCTCCTGCATGATTGGGTTCTACTGGTGTGACTGTACATAGTACTTATACTATAATATTTATTTTAAAATAAGCACTGAGCCTGGGGGGTTGGGGGTGTATGTGCATATGATACATAGATCTACAGAAGAAAATAAACAGGAGTGCAGTCCTCCATTTACTGATAGCAATACAGACCACCTCCCGATAACCACTGAACTCCTAATCAAAGACAGGCCAGGTCCCAAGCTGCTCTATATCATAACCACCTATACCACCTATTCCTTCCTGGCATAGTCAGGCAGGCAACAGCAAAAAGCAAATACTCAAATTTGAAATCAACAAGGAGATCCCCAACTTCCTATCCGTGAATTCACTAAATGACTCTGAAGTAGGGAAAATAAGAGCTAGCCTGTTGCTGAGGCCTAGAAAGCACAGGGCAGCTGGGGCCTGCAGTTCTTAAGAGGCGAGAATCGGTCCTGGCTTTGTAACCTGGTCTGTGACTTGGCGGGGGAGGGCAGTGCACAGGAAGGCAGCCAGCATGCATCGATACATGCACAGATGTGCATGTGTTCCAGGGAAAGGGCTGCACTGCCCAGCGTACTATGGACAGCCCCTCGATGTGAGGGCTCACAGTCTGGCTGGACCCAGAGGGTGGCCTGGTCTTTGTCCTCACAGGCCGGACCAGGCTGGTGGGTGAACCATTCACGTCAAGACTGCAGAGGAAAGGCCTTCCTTGCTCATCTGGATCAGTACAGTGTCTTCTCAATTTGTGACCAAGGGTGGCCCCAAGGACTAGCTGGTCTCCCAGCCCTTCCAAGTCTGACACCGCCCAGGAGCCTCCTCAGCCTCACTGCTGAGGACTTCTGCGGCAGAACAGGCGAAGAAACCCCGCAGGCCCTGAAAGAGGACTCACAGAAACTGGATGGGCTCTCGCTAATGGAGGAAATGAAGGAAAACAGTAAGGAACAGATGGATGCAAATTTTCAAAGTGATGTAGCTAAAACAAAAAATATTTACTGAAACCAAATTTTTTTTTAATTTTTAAAAAAATTTAAAAATACCTTTTATTCACACATTTTTTTCTTTCAGTTTTGAGATATAATTGACATTTTTTTAAAGCTTTAAAATTTGATAACTAACTGAAGGAGAATATTCACTGCCAAGAACAAAATAAGTAGTCTGTAACAGGAGTTGGCAAACTTTCTGTAAAGGTCAAGTTAGTAAATATTTTTGACTTTGTGAGCCATATGGTCTCGGTTGAAATTGCCCAACTTTGCCATCATAGCATGAGAGCAGCCATAGATAATACACACATAAATGGGTTTGGCTGTGTTCCAATACAAATTTATTTATAGAAACAGGCAGCAGAGTGGTTTTGGCGAGCAATTTGAAGTTTGTAGATCCTTGGTCTAGAAGGTCAAATAAAAAATCTATCACAACACAGGAGAAACATTGAAAAAGAAATAGATCCAGATACAAAAATGAATAGTAATTCCTCTATTCTAACCTTTTAACCTTTAAAAAATAAAACCCAATTCTATACATGATAGCAGCAACAGTTATAAAACCCAGAAAGGAAACTGATAAATATTAATTATACATTTTAAAATTAATATTAAAACTTTAAGTAACATATAAAATTCCAATCCAAATGCCAACATAGATTTTAGGAGAAATGGAAGCAACTATTTTAAAGTTCTTATGGAACAGGACATCAGAATTGCCCCCCAAAAACTGCAAAGTAAAGAATAGCGAGGGGAGATTTTCCCCACCAGATATAACCATATCATAAATGATATGCCCATGAAGCCTGCTCCGCCTATAGCATAACTAGGAGATGAAGCAGACAAGAAACTTCAGCTAGTGCACAGGGAAGGAAATGAACATGTGAAAGTTGCAGAAACCTTGCCAGAGAAGAGAGTCTGGCAGTTACATCTGCTTCTAGTAGCAGAACAGATGAAAACTACCTCCAGAAGGAGCGTCCCCTCCTGAATGTGGAAATACTGAAAACAAGTCTGAGGCTTGGGAAACCAGGGAAATGAAGGGAAAGGACTGGGAAGTCAGCAGGAGTGAAGACGGGGGTCTTGGAGACATCACTTCTGGAGGAAGGGAGGTGACCTGGAGAGCCATATCCCCTGGATGCTTGATGGTGAAGAGAAAAAAAGCAGCAAGCAACAGAAATCAAGGGTCCTTTGAGAACAAAAGAGATTCACAAAATCAGAAGACACATCCACGCCTCCCTCTCTCCCCAAAGGCACCATTTATTAAAGAAACTTCTCTTCTCTGTACCAAGAAGACACACACTGAGAAACCCAGCGGGCTCTCACCGCCGCCTGCACAGCATCACCAGCGATTGCTGGTCACAGCCATGTAAACATAAGGCATTTCAGGAGAAACAGAACACGGCAGGCACACATGAGGTCAGCCGATGCTAAAGAATTTCCAGTGATGAAAAGAAATTAATTCCAGCTATGACTCTTTTCAAGTTACACTGAATGTTCCAACCGTTATTTAACCATATTTCAGAAGTAGAAAGTAGACACAAAAGAAAAACAAAACAAGAAACCTCAAATAATAAAGGTAGAAGATTAGTTCCTTTCTGAAAAAGGCAGAAGGAAGCTAAGTGCATCATCACACACCTGGCTCTTTGGCGGGGGGTGGGGGGGGGATTGTTATAACAATACAATGACTACAGAAAAGAGGCGGTGAAAAATCCATTAGAGATAGAAATCTCAAAAGAACACCAAACTATCATTCTTCTGAGCTATTATTTCAATCTTTTTAATGACTGAATTCTCTAAATTGGAAAGCACTTATTCAAATAGTTCTGAGATCCTTTCCATCTACTTCTGAGACAGTTTCTCACTGTGATTCTTTCCTGAACACAATTCCTATTGACTTTTAAAATAAAGAGATACACAATGTCCAAGGTGTCTCTCAATTTCTAAAAACTTAACACGTGAAGTTCCCTCAGGGAGTTCCATCATATATAATCTAGTTGCTAAGCAACAGGACTCTTTTAGAGCTATAATCACAATAGATAAGGAAAGGATCTGAAAGGTACATTATAAAATTCTTCGAGTAAAGACAGAATCGTATAGCTCACTACTTATTGATTCCAAACAAATTCCCAACGCCATATTGTTTTTGGCAACATTTTAGGTGACATTAATGAAAAGAATATGATGGCATACTTCTATTGATGGTAACTAAAACACACAAAATATAGAATACTCAAACTTCATTAGAGTCCTTTTTATTAATACAATTATATTAAATCCATCGACTTAGGAGTTTGGCATACGTCAATTTAAATAAGGGGAAAATATTTTCTTTTCCTGTTATGTACTGTGTGACCAATGATATTATGATATCAAGACTGCCATTCTCGTAAGGTTCAATGTCAAATTTCACATCAGGTCTGTGCAATTAAAATAGCAGATGTCCTCAAGCTTTTCCTCCAAAACTTTTGCTCTAGTCTTTCCGGCCATTTTGGAAGGTGATCTCAAATGAAAAATGTTAAAATATAACTGTTAACTGTAAGCCGCCTTTATTTGTTTCAAATGAATAAAATATATACATGGAGCAAGCTTTTAAATTTCTTTTTCTCTCATTGTTGGAAGATTTCTCCAAGAAGAAGAATGAAAATGTTGATATTTTGACTGGTTTTTGCCAATCATCTTTGAAGACTTAGGCTTCAGAGATAGTAATTTGGAATCTGAAGATGTGAAGGATATGTCTTCTCAACACCCAAAAATGATGTGTTGAGAAAAATATATAAACAATAACAAACAACGCCTCTCACAGTCAATTATTTTTCTCTCCAGCCTCACTTGTATTAACGATCCATCAGTAATGCTGAAGGAGCTGAAGTTGAATGGTTCTATGAAGACCTACAAGACCTTCTAGAACTAACATCCAAAAAAGATATCCTTTTCATTACAGGGGACTGGAATGCAAAAGTAGGAAGTCAAGAGATACCTGGAGTAACAAGCAAATATGGCCTTGGAGTACAGAATGAAGCAGGAAAAAAGCTAACACAGTTTTGCCAAGAGAATACACTGGTCAGAGGAAACACAATCTTCCAGCAGCACAAGAGAAGACTCTACACATGGACATCACCAGATGGTCAACACCAAAATCAGATTGATTATATTATTTGCAGCCAAAGATGGAGAAGCTCTCTACAGTCCCCAAAAACGAGACCAGGAGCTGACTGTGGCTCAGATCATGAACTCCTTTTGCCAAATTCAGACTTAAATTGAAGAAAGTAGAGAAAACCACTAGACCATTCAGGTATGATCTAAATCAAATCTCCTATGATTCTACAGGGAAAATGACAAATAGATTCAAGGAATTTGATCTGATAGACAGAGTGCCTGAAGAACTATAGTTTGAGGTTCGTGACACTGTATAGGAGGCAGTGATCAAGACCATCCCCAAGAAAAAGATATGCAAAATAGCAAAATGGCTGTCTAAGGAGACCTTACAAATAGCTGTGAAAAGATGAGAAGTGAGAAGCAAAGGAGAAAAGGAAAGATATATCCATTTGAATGCAGAGTTTCAAAGAACAGCAAAGAGAGATAAGAAAGCCTTCCTCAGTGACCAATGCAAAGAAATAGAGGAAAACAAGAGAAGGGGTAAGACTAGAGATCTCTTCCAAAAAATTAGAGATACCAAGGGAAGATTTCATGCAAAGATGGGCACAATAAAGGACAAGAAATGGTATGGACCTAACAAAAGCAGAAGATACCAAGAAGAGGTGGCAAGAATACACAGATGATCTGCACAAAAAAGATCTTCATGACCCAGATAATCACGATGGTGTGATCACTCACCTAGAGCCAGACATCCTGGAATGTGAAGTCCAGTGGGCCTTAGGAAGCATCACTACGAACAGCTAGTGGAGGTGATGGCATTCCAGTTGAGCTATTTCAAAGCCTCAAAGATGATGCTGTGAAAGTGCTGCACTCGGTATGCCAGCAAATTTGGAAAACTCAGCAGTGGCCACAGGAAAGGTCAGTTGGAAAACGTCAGTTTTCATTCCAATCCCAAAGAAAGGCAATGCCAAAGAATGCTCAAACTACCGCACAATTGCACTCATCTCACATGCTAGTAAAGTAATGCTCTAAAGTCTCCAAGCCAGGCTTCAACAGTACATGAACTGTGAACTTCCAGACATTCAAGCTGGTTTTAGAAAAGGCAGAGGAACCAGAGATCAAATTGCCAACATCCGCTGGCTCATCAAAAAAGCAAGAGAATTCCAGAAAAACATCTACTTTTGCTTTATTGACTATGCCAAAGCCTTTGACTGTGTGTATCACAACAAACTGGAAAATTCTTAAAGAGATGAGAATACTAGAACACCCAAACTGCCTCCTGAAAAATCTGTATGCAGGTCAGGAGGCAACAGTTAGAAGTGGACATAGAACAACAGACTGGTTCCAATTTGGGAAAGGAGTACGTCAAGGCTGTATTTTGTCACTCTGCTTATTTACCTTATATGCAGAGTAACATCATGTGAAATGCCATGCTGGATGAAGCACAGGCTGGAATCAAGATTGCTGGAAGAAATATCAATAACCTCAGGTATGCAGATGACACCACCCTTATGGCAGAAAGTGAAGAAGAACTAAAGAGTCTCTTGATGAAAGTGAAAGAGGAGAGTGAAAAAGTTGGCTTAAAACTCAACATTCAGAAAACTAAGATCATGGCATCTGGTCCCATCACTTCATGGCAAATAGATAGGGAAATGGTAGAAACAGTGGCTGACTTTATTTTGGGGGGCTCCAAAATCACTGCAGATGGTGATTGCAGCCATGAAATTAAAAGACGCTTACTCCTTGGAAGGAAAGCTATGACCAACCTAGATAGCATATTCAAAAGCAGAGACATTACTTTGCCAACAAAGGTCCGTCTAGTCAAGGCTATGGTTTTTCCAGTGGTCATGTATGGATGTGGGAGTTGGACTATAAAGAAAGCTGAGCGCTGAAGAATTGATGCTTTTGAACTGTAGTGTTGGAGGAGGCTCTCGAGAGTCCCTTGGACTGCAAGGAGATCCAACCAGTCCATCCTAAAGGAAATAAATCCTGAATGTTCATTGGAAGGACTGATATGGAAGCTGAAACTCCAATACTTTGGCCACCTGATATGAAGAACTGACTCATTTGGAAAGACCCTGATGCTGGGAAAGATTGAAGGTAGTAGGAGAAGAGGATGACAGAGGATGAGATGGTTGAATGGCATCACCGGCTCAATGAACATAAGTTTGAGTAGGCTCTGGGAGTTGGTGATGGACAGGGAAGCCTGGTGTGCTACAGTCCATGGGGTCACAAAGAGTCAGATACGACTGAGCAACTGAACTGAACTGAGGTGCCTCCAGGTAAAGGACATACTTTGTCACTGGAACCTGACTACTGCAATACCTTATCCTTTAAATGTGTACCATTTGTGATAAGATTGCAACACGCTTGGAACATTGCTTTCTTCATAATTACTTTGAGCCAATATATTCATATAGGAAAATGCAAACTACCCTCGGAAGAGCGCCTCATGGTGCTCTAACCCAGATATTCACCCAGTGAGCCTGGAGCCTCCTGCTCTCTGCTCCTTGCACACTGAGTAATCTAGTTGCTGCCTTTTCTGGGCCTGTGTTTATAGAAAAAAGTCACTTCTATCACTTAAATGATATTTGCTCTCTAAAAATATGATGCTTTACTCAGTAATAGGATATGATTCATAAGTGGAGAGACTAGACTTGGTGGATAAAAAAAAAATGTGACCTCAATGGAAAGGCTGAAATAGAGAATTATCTACTCAAACTCTAATGCCTTTGAAGATGGCAACAGAAAAAAACAATCGAAATATTGATCAGAAACAGTCTTCTTTTCTGCCAAAGCAGCCATTTTCCATCATTGAAAACCTTTTCACTGCTGAAAGGCTGCCTCTGCCAGAGAGAAGGATGAAGAGTTACATCAACAGCTCCCTTCCAAATGAATCAATACAATGCCAATCACTTTCCATCTGTTCCTCAAAAAGGAAATGTGTGGAAATGTGTTCCTCAAAAAGATCCTCAAAAGTATCTTCCTCAAAGAAACAACAACAAACATAGTTAATTAGGCCACTGACCTTCTTGTATCAAAGTCAGAAACTAACAATGGGATAGTAGGAAATTAAGACCAACTTTCCCAAGAAGGACAACAAAAAATACCAAACCCTGAAAACATCCTCCTATAAGCCTCAAAGGAGGACCGATACTATGAGGAATTACCAGGCCCAGTTCTAGAATATTAGAACCCAGTTGGGTAGACGTACTACCAGGAGTATTTGCTGATTTAATCTAAAGAACTGTGAAAATGAGCCTCTTATTTTAACAATTTTGGGGAAACAAGGAGTAATATAAAAGCCAAGGGCCACCAAAAGTGGAGAATGTCATGAACCATGTCCAGCTCACCTGTGGCCCCAGTGGGCTACAAATGGGGGAAGGGGTGAATCGCCCTTGGCAGACTCGCAGCAGTCTGCATCAACTAATTCATCCAGGGACTCTCAAGCCTGAAGCTCAGATCAAGCCAGTCCCCACCATAACCCCCTACCCTTGGCAGAAGTGAAAGAAATGCTCTGCGAAGGATAACCAGGCACATGTGATGATTTCAGTGAGAACCAACAGCAACAACAGAAACAGAGACACTGAAATGAGCAATTGTGGACTCTAACGCAACTGTACTTACAACATTCAAAGAAATTAAAAGCAAAGTCTAAATTTTCAGCAGGGAATTGAAAATGGTTTTTTAATGACTTGAGAAAGAACCAAATAAAAATTCTAGAATGAAAGAAAAAAAAGAAACAAAATCTATAAATCAGTGGAAGGATTTAACAGCTGATAAGACATAACTGAACAGAGAATTAGTAAATCACAAGATGTCAGAAAAACTATGCAGAATGTATCACAGAGAGAGACACAAAGATGAACTTGAACTTGGAGTTCAAGGAGATGAGTGAGAAGTTGAGAGAGAAGCATCATGTAAGGAGGTCATGGCTGAGAATATTTTAGAACTAGTAAATGACATCAATCCATGGACTCAGAAGAACTTACAATTCTCAAGCAGTATAAATAAGAAGAAACCCACACCTACGCATTGCACAGTGAAATTGCAAAAAATCAAAGAAAATCTTAAGAGCCAGCCAGAGGGAAAATTATAATGACCTTCAAAGAAATCCTCAGAGTAATACTTCTCAGCACCGATAAGAGAAACCAGAGATGATGGGATGACACCTTCCCCCTGCCAGTACTGCTCACAGAAAACAACTACCGCACTAGAATTTCATATGCAGCAAGAACACGCTTCAAGAAAAAAGGTGCAAGCGACCTCAGTGTCCACTGACAGACACGTGAATAGAGAAGAAGTGGCACATATATACATTACTCAGCCATAAAAAGAAAGAAAGAACATCATCTGAGGAACAAGGATGGACCTAGAGATTATCATATTAAGTGAAATAAGTCAGAGAATGACAAATATCGTATCACTTATACGTGGAATGGAATCTAAAAAATGATACAAATGAACTTAATTAAAACAGAAACAGACTTACTGACATTGGAAACAAACCTATAGTTACCAAAGGGGAAGAGGAGGAGGGATACGGTGGGAATATGGGCTTAACAGATGCACACTACCATATACAAAACAGGTAAACAACAAAGGATTTACTGTAGAGCTATGGTCTGCATCTTGCAACAACTATAATGGAAAAGAATTTTAAACACTATATATACATATATATATATGTATATATGTACATATATACATATAACTGAATCACTTTGCCATACACCTGAAACTAACATAATATTGTATTCAGTTCAGTTGCTCAGTCATGTCCAACTCTTTGTGACCCCATGGACTGCAGCATGCTAGGCTTCCCTGTCCATCACCAACTCCCAGAGTCCACCCAAACCCATGTCCATTGAGTCAGTGATGCCATCCAACCATCTCATCCTCTGTCGTCCCCTTCTCCTTCTGCCTTTGATCTTTCCCAGCATCAGGGTCTTTTCCAGTGAGTCAGTTCTTCACATCAGGTGGCCAACATATTGGAGTTTCAGCTTCAGCATCAGTCCTTTCAATTAATATTCAGGATTGATTTCCTTTAGGATGGACTGGTTGGATCTCCTTGAAGTCCAAGGGACCCTTAAGAGCCTCCTCCAACACTACAGTTCAAAAGCATCAGTTCTTCGGCACTCAGTTTTCATTATAGTCCAACATCCATACATGTCTACTGGAAAAAACATAGCCTTGACTAGACGGACCTTTGTCGGCAATGTAATGTCTCTGCTTTTTAATATGCTGTCTAGGTTGGTCATAGCTTTTCTTCCAAGGAGCAAGAGTCTTTAAATTTCATGGCTGCAGTCACCATCTGCACTGATTTTGCAGCCCCCTCAAATAAAGTCTCTCACTGTTACCATTGTTTCCCCATCTATTTGCCATGAAGTGATGGGACCAGATGCCATGATCTTCGTTTTCTGAATGTTGAGTTTTAAGCCAACTTTTTCACTCTCCTCTTTCACTTGCATCAAGAGACTCTAGTTCTTCGCTTTCTGCCATAGGAGTGGTGTCATCTGCATATCTGAAGTTATTGATACTTCTCCCGGCAATCTTGATTCCAGCTTGTGCTTCATCCAGCCTGGCATTTCACATGATGTTACTCTGCATATAAGTTAAATAAGCAGGATGACAATATACAGCCTTGATGTACTCCTTTCCCAATTTGGAACCAGTCTGTTGTTCCATGTAATGAAGTAATATTGTATGACTTCAATTTAAAAAAAGAATTAAGGTGTAATAAAGATATTATTAAATGAAAATAGTCTGCCAAAGACCTGCAACAAAGGAAATGAGTGTTCAAGTAGAAGAAAAATGTTTCCAGGTGGAAGAAATGTAAGAAGGAACAACAAAAATGGGACATGTGGGTCAACCTAAATAAGACTGACTGCAGAATGCAGTGTATCATGGGGTTTACTACATACTGGGATACACAAGACCACACAAAACATACAAGACCACAACAGCATGTAAGACAAAAGGGAGATGAACCTTCCAGACTCTTGGGGGCATGGGCCATGCAGACTTTGATAAGTTACAGGGGCATGTTCTATTTTCTCTGGTAAGCAAGAAAAGAAACATACTTGTGAGGAGGAGGGATCAAATAGTTTTTTGTTTTTTTTTTTCCCAATGTAATCCACCTAAAAGAAGAAAGGAATGAAACATAAAACAAATGGGACAAACAGAAAAAAAAAAAAAAGGTAGATTTAGACCCAAATATAATCAGTGATTACATTAAAGTATAAATTGCCAGAGTCCAGCCCCGGCTGATCCAGGGTATTCGAAGGAGAGACTGCATCGGCGACCTATTTATTTAAATATTCATCAAAGATATAAAGAGTAATAGAATGAGGATAGCTCAGTGAAGAAATTCAGTGGAGAAAAGAGGCTGAATAATTCAGCCAGAAGGTGAGAGAAAGAACGACATGGGGAGACCAAGTTTCGGTGAACAAGGCCCACACTTTATTTTCCAAAGTAGTTTTTATACCTTAAGTTATGCATAGAGGATAATGGGGGAAGGGGTAGAGTCATGCAGTAAGCCAGGCTTTCTTCCTGCAAACTTATCATACGCAAAAGTTTAGGTGATTTGCATCATCTTCTGGCCCGGAGGCCTGTTAACATTTTAAGACCCTTTCTTCAGAAAACTTTTTTTTCTCTAAAGGTGATTAGGCAGGCGCCACCTTCCAAAAGCATTAAAGTTGCATTCCTATAGGGCAAAGGTGTGGTGGGCTACAACAAAAAAGAATTAACTCAAGGGTCCAAGGTTACAAACATTAAAGCTACTACTTACACCAATTATATTAATCAATACACTGCCAGGGACACAGCAGGTAAGGGATATGGAAACTTAGCAGCAAACACTGGCCCAACAAGTGAAAAACCCTTCACCAATACAATTTCTAATCAATCTTTTAACTGCTCAAAGGACTCTGTATTTAGACAGTTTAGAACATCTCATGCCTCTCACAGTTGGGAGGCTCTGAGCAATCACATGTGGCCGGAAAAACCTATTCAGGCAGGCTAGAGGACTTCCAAAGGAGTTTGTAGGTTGAAACACTATCACACCCAGGAACTTTATTAACTGGAGCTATAAGTTAACTCTTTTTTCAGAGAGAGGTAGTAGGGGACAGCCCCGCCGCCCCGTAAAGTCAGAAATGTAGGTGAGAGCACAAAGCAGAAAGTAGGCAGACTCTGGTTTGGGGGCTAGATGCTCGAGAATTTCCAGGGGGACTCCTGAGGCTCGATCCTGCCTTTGCGTATGCCGAGCCTCCTTCCTCATGACCTTTGCCATGGGCGGAGTTCCTCACGCTGGCTCCCGGCAGTGATAGAATTCCAGTTGAGCTATTCCAGATCCTGAAAGATTATGCTGTGAAAGTGCTGCACTCGATATGCAATATGCCGGCTCCTGGCAATAAATATTAGAATAAAAGAAAATAGGTATGGAATCACAGAACGTTACAATTCATGGTGGCTTTAGGGACGGGAAGCCACCCCACTATTCTTGCCTGGAGAATTCCATGGACAGAGGAGCCTGGTAGGCTATGGCCCATGGAGTCGCATGGAGTTGGACACAACTGAGTGACTAACACTTAGAGCTACTCTAGATTTCAAAGTTCCCCTCACTCTCCTGTTTAACCCCACAGCTATCAGGATAACATGTACATTCCTAATCCCATTTTACAAAGAAATCAAGGCACAAGTTAAACAGCAAACAAATGGGACAGAAACCTCGGCAGTCCGACTCCAAAATCCATGCTCTTGGCTACTATTGTTGGACAGCTTCCCCAATTTCCAAAACCCTCTGTAAGAATCCATATTGTGGCTGAATGATGCTACTACAGATGGCTACTTCATCAAGAGTATCTACATTATGTACTTTTATATCTGGACCTAGAAAGAAAACATGCCTCACGATGTTCAGCCAAAATCCATTTGCAGCAGCATGGTATGTCTCCTCTAGCCCTTGGCACCCTCTCTCTGCACCCGTGGAGAGGAGGCTTGGCGGTCCAGGAAACCAGGCTTCTTCTCTGGAGGTGTCAGGGAAGCTGGAACCAGGGACCCCGCTGGAGAAGTCAGGACAGGAATGCTGTAAAGAGGTTGAGGCCTCCCACACCCGACTCAGGCTGTGGACCTGGAGACAGAGTTATCGCTGGGCGGGTAAGAATGTGGAGGTTACTGTCACACGGGAGAGCAAGAAACCTCTTCTGCTTTCACTAAGAGAGCCGAGCTGATGAACAGGGGAAGGCATCCCACAACCTCAGGACGACTTGCTCTTTAAGCATCAAAGACGGATATTTCACCAGGCCCCCCCTCGTCATGCAGCTTGGGGGCGGGAGGGGGACCTCCCTCACCTCTCCCCTGAATCCTCAGAGAGGGAACCAGGGAGGGGAGGGGCTGAGCCCCGTCAACAGTGAGCAAGGATTTCTGACTCATGTGACCTTGTTTCCATTCCCAACTTTAAAAGAGAAAAACCTTGAACAAGTTATTTTACCACTCTATTTATTAATTTGTATCTACCTCACAAAGTTGCCATGAAGACAAAAATACAATAAGCTCACCTAAAGAGCCCAGGGCAGAGCCTGACATAGCCAGGCAGACAATAAACGTGAATTTCTTATACTGCCTTCCAGTTGGACAAGAAAGAAGTAGCTCATGGGTACACACTTTTCTACTTAAATATTAGTTTCACTGTGTTGCTTGTGCTTATGCTGTTTCCAAGACAGAGGCAACGAAGACAAGCAGGAATTATATAACAGGGATGTGTACACATAACCTGACCAACAGAAGGAACCCCTGTACGCATCTTCTTTTTTTTTTTGTACGCATCTTCTTATACAAGTCCAGCACTGGCTTGAATGTGCTGCTTTTGTTTTCACAAACCTTCATGTTTTCCAGGAATCCAATCCAAGCTTGCAGACTCTTCTGCCAAATGACTTGTTCTGTGCTGGAATGCTTGCCCCCACCCCCCGGCCCCAAACTCAGTTCCTCTCATTTTCATCAGTGGAGAATGAAGTGCTTCTAAAGCGACATGCTTCAGGTGACCGAGACCGAGCAGCCTTGACAGCTGCGAAGTCTGGATCCTGCCAGCGCCTTCCCCAGCTCTTCTTACTCTGCCTAGTAACTGCTGCAAATGCGGCAAGCTGCATCCCACACATTTCTGAGACATCCACTACTTCAGAAAATGCTGGCAGGTAAATTAAGGACAAAGACAAAAACCTCCGTTCTAAATGCTCCTGATTCCTCTTTCTGTCACAGCACCTTGCTTTGAGCTCTTTTTGGCCACCTGACAGATATGACCAACATGGGTCAGAGAACCTGAACTGTGCCCTGAGGTTTAAACGGCCCTGCCAAAGAGTCACAGGCTTATGCTGGGGTTCAACTCTGCCACTCAAAATGCTGTGTGGCCTTAGACCACTCGTTCAAACTCTCTGAGCATAAATTTGCTTAACTTTCACAATAACATAGCAGGACTACGAGAATTAAGTACATGACTCAGTTCAATTCAGTCACTCAGTTGTGTCTGACTCGTCGCCACCCCATGGACTGCAGCACGCCAGGCTTCCTGACCATTACCAACTCCCAGAGTTTATTCAAACTCCTGTCCATTGAGTCGGTGAGGCCATCCAACCATCTCATCCTCTGCCGTCCCCTTCTCCTACCACCTTCAACCTTTCCCAGCATCAGGGTCTTTTCAAATGAGTCAGCTCTTCACATCAGGTGGCCAAAGTATTGGAGTTTCAGCTTCCATATCAGTCCTTCCAATGAATATTCAGGACTTATTTCCTTTAGGATGGACTGATTGGATTTCCTTGCAGTCCAAGGGACTCTCAAGAGTCTTATCCATATTTCAATGCCATTCTCCCAAATCATCCCACCCTCTCCCTCTCCCACAGGCATTGAAATATGTATAATATCATATATGAAACGAGTCGCCGGTCCAGGTTCGATGCACGATACTGGATGCTTGGGGCTGGTGCACTGGGACGATCCAGAGGGATGGTATGGGGAGGGAGGAGGGAGAAGGGTTCAGGATGGGGAACACATGTATACCTGTGGCAGATTCATTTTGATATATGGCAAAACCAATACAATATTGTAAAGTTAAATAAAATAAAATTAAAAAAAAGAGTTTTATCCAACACCACAGTTCAAAAGCATTAATTCTTCGGCACTCAGTTTTCTTTATAGTCCAACTCTCACATCCATACATGACTGGGAAAACCATAGGCTTGACTAGATGACCTTTGTTGGCAAAGTAATCTCTCTGCTTTTTAATATGCTGTCTAGGTTGGTCATAACTGTTCTTTCAAGGAGCAAGCATCTTTTAATTTCATGGCTACAGTCACCATCTGCACTGATTTTGGAGCCCAAGACAGTAAAGTCTCTTACTGTTTCCATTTTTTCCCCATCTATTTGCCATGAAGTGATGGGACCTGATGCCATGATCTTAGTTTTCTGAATGTTGAGTTTTAAGCCAACTTTTTCACTCTCCTCTTTCACTTTCATCAAGAGGCTCTTCAGTTCTTCTTCACTTTCTGCCATAAGGGTAGTATCATCTGAATATCTGAGGTTACTGCTATTTCTTCCAGCAATCTTGATTCCAGCTTGTGCTTCATCCAGCCCAGGGTTTCTCATGATATACTCTGCATATAAGTTAAATAAGCAGGGTGACAAAATACAGCCTTGACGTACTCCTTTCCCAAATTGGAACCAGTCTGTTGTTCTACATCCACTTCTAACTGTTGCTTCTTGACCTGCATATAGATTTCTCAAGAGGCAGGTCAGGTGTTATCGTATTCCCATCTCTTTAAGAATTTTCCAGTTTGTTGTGATACACACAGTCAAAGGCTTTGGCATAGTCAATAAAGCAGAAATAGATGTTTTTCTGGAACTCTCTTGCTTTTTCGATGATCCAGTGGATGCTGGCAATTTGATCTCTGGTTCCTCTGCCTTTACTAAATCCAGCTTGAACATCTGGAAGTTCACAGTTCACATACTGTTGAAGCCTGGCTTGGAGAATTTAGAGCATTACTCTATTAGCGTTTGAGATGGGTGCAATTGTGCGGTAGTTTGAGCATTCTTTGGGATTGGAATGAAAACTGACGTTTTCCAACTGACCTTTCCTGTGGCCACTGCCGAGTTTTCCAAATTTGCTGGCATATTGAGTGCAGCACTTTCACAGCATCATCTTCCAGGATTTGAAATAGCTCAACTGGAATTCGATTACCTCCACTATGTTCATAGTGATACTTCCTAAGGCCCACTGGACTTCACATTCCAGGATGTCTGGCTCTAGGTGAGTGATCACACCATTGTGATTATCTGGGTTTGAAGATCTTTTTTGTACAGTTCTTCTGTGTATTCTTGCCACCTCTTCTTAGTATCTTCTGCTTTTGTTAGGTCCATACCATTTCTGTCCTTTATTGAGCCCATCTTTGCATGAAATGTTCCCTTGGTATCTCTAATTTTCTTGAAGAGATCTCTAGTCTTTCCCATTCTATTGTTTTCCTCTATTTCTTTGCACTGATCACTGAGGTAGGCTGTCTTATCTCTCCTTGGTATTCTTTGGAACTCGGCATTCAAATGGGCATAACTTTCCTTTTCTCCTTTGCTTTTGGCTTCTCTTCTTTTCACAGCTATTTGTAAGGCCTCCTCAGACAGCCATTTTGCTTTTTTGCATTTCTTTTCCTTGGGGATGGTCTTGCTCCCTGTCTCCTGTACAATGTCACGGACCTGCATCTAAAGTTCATCAGGCACTCTATCTATCAGATCTAGGCCCTTAAATCTATTTCTCACTTCCACCATATAATTGTTATGGATTTGATTTAGGTCATACCTGAATGGTCTAGTGGTTTTCCCTACTTTCTTCAATTTAAGTCTGAATTTGGCAATAAGGAGTTCATGGTCTGAGCCACAGTCAGCTTCTGGTCTTGTTTTTGCTGACTGTATAGAGCTTCTCCATCTTTGGCTGCAAAGAATATAATCAATCTGGTTTCGGTGTTGACCATCTGGTGATGACCAGGTGTAGGGTCTTCTCTCATGCTGTTGGAAGAGGGTGCTTGCTATGACCAGTGCATTCTCTTGGCAAAACTCTATTAGCCTTTATCCTGCTTCATTCTGTACTCCAAGGCCAAATTTGCCTGTTACTCCGGTATTTCTTGACTGCCTACTTTTCCATTACAGTCCCCTATAATGAAAAGGACATCTTTTTTGGGTGATAGTGCAAGAATTAAATTTTATGGTAGACTTTCTATGCAGAAATGAACTCAATGAAGCTGTTCCTGTGGTAAAAATATAAACCACTATAACTCCTATGTATTTGGATACAATTTATTAGGTATTGTTGTCATTGCTGTTGTTCAGTTGCTCAGTTGTACCTGACTCTTTACAACCCCATGCCCTGCAACACATCAGGCTTCCCCGTCCTTCACCATCTCCTGGAGTTTGCTCAAACTCATGTCCATTGATTCGGTGATGCCATCCAACCATCTCATCCTCTGTTGTCTTCTGTGCTCCTGCCCTCAATCCTTCCCAGCATCAGGGTCTTTTCCAAGGAGTCAGCTCTTCATATCAGAGGGCCAAAGTATTGGAGCTTCAGCATCAGTCCTTCCAATGAATATTCAGGGTTGATCTCCTTTAGGATTGGCTTGATCTCCCTGCTGTCCAAGGGACTCTCAAGAGTCTTCTCCAACACCACAGTTCAAAAGCATCAATTATTAAGTATTAGTGGCATCATTTAGAGATATCTGCTTCTGCTACTGAAAGTGTGATGACCTTCCAGCCAGATGCTAGTTATGTCAACGGATGAATACTAAAAGAAACATGTGTATCAGGCAGCACAGGTTCCCATAACAAAAACCACATTCTAGGTGGCTCCAACAACAGAAGACAATTTTCTCACAGCTCTGGGAAGCCCATTTTCAAGGAGCCAGCAGATGGGGTTTCTGTCAAGAATCCTGTCCCCAGCTTGCCACCTTCTCACCGTGCCCTCACATTGCAAAGAGCCAGTGAACCAGTGTCTCATCTCTTTGGGCACTAACCATACTGTGCCAGGGCCCCACCTTTATGACTCATTCAGCCTTAACCTCCTCGCTGAAGGCTCCAACTCCAGTAGAGTCATGGTGGCTTCATCCGTGAATCTGGAGTGAGGAGGGTGGGGACACAATTCAGGCCATAGCACCATGTTTGAGGTGTGAATTTCCAGAGTTTTTCTGGCACAACTAGATATCCCTTTCCCAACAGAGAAGCAGGACTCTGCATGTGCACCCACAGGGCTGACTGAGTGGACATAACACCCTGGCTTCATCACACTGTGGACACAGGGCCTCTACCTGTCATGATGTCATGTAATCAGGTCAGGGAGGTTTTGTCCCCTGAGGCCAGTGATCTTGTTGTGGATGGGGAAGAAATCACAGCTCATTAAAAAAGCTAATTTGGGGTTTCAGTTTAATTTTTGAGGATATAAATAAAGCATCCCACTCAGTGTATAGCTGTGCTGTCTCTCATGCCCCCATCCAAACAGAAGTTCCAAGTTTCTCTGCAGGCTTCCCTGGTGGCTCAGTGGTAAAGAACCCACCTTCTAATACAGGAGACAGGGGTTTGATCCCTGGGTTGGGAAGATCCCCTGGCGAAGGAAATAGCAACCTGCTCCAATATTCTTGCCTGGGAAATCCCATGGACAGAGGAGCCTGGCAGGCTCCAGTCCATGGGGCTACAAAAGAGTTGGACACAACTTAGCAACTACCAATAATGAGTTTCTCTGTACCTTGGTCAAACATCAATCACTATGACTCCAATCAATATTTGTTGGGAGCTAACCACAAATCCAGTACTTCTTTGGGCCCTTGGGCTCCAACTGTGAATAAAACAGGCAACAACCCCTGCCCTCATGGAGCTGGCAGTCTAGTGAACACTTATTACCCCTTCACTTTCCATCTCTACCAAAAATATTCCTTAGTTTCAGAGTCAGAGCCAGCTTTGGAAGCCTAGCTGTAACAGGGAGTGTTACTTCACTTCTCCGCATCTCTGTCTTTGCAGCTCTCCAGTGGGGAAGGGCAGGCATGGTCTAGCTGGGCTGTTAACACAGACGACATCATGTCAGTAACATACCTTGGATTTTTCTGTTTGCTTACCTGAAACCTCTTATGGCTCGTACAGCAAGGGGATCAAACAAGTTGATCTTAAAGGAAGTCATCCCAGAATATTCATTGGAAGGACTGATGCTGAAGCTGACGCTCCAGTATTTTTGATGCGAAGAATTGACAAATTAGAAAAGACCCTAATGCTGGGAAAGATTGAGGGCAGGAGGAGAAGAGGATATCAGAGGATGAGATGGCTGGATGGCATCACTGACTCAGTGGACATGAACTGGGGCAAACTTTGGGAGATGGGGACTGACAGGGAGGCCTGGCATGCTGCAGTCAATGGGGTCGCAGAGTCAGACATGACTAGGCGACTGAACAACAGCAACAGCCTGAAACCTCAGACTGTCCTGCGTGAGTCCCTGGACAGCATGTCACAGGGATAGGGGAATAAGGGAGCCAAGGTAGGGGGCAGAAAGGAGCCACCATTGTCAGAGTTAGGACAGGACTTCTACCTTTACTGAGGGAAATCAAATCTGCACAAAACACTGGCCCCCAGGGAAGCCATGTTCTAGCCTTGATCCAGCAGAAGGACTCATCCCCAGTGCCATGACACTCTCCCCTAAGATAAGTGTGGTGCTATGCTTCAGGGATTTCACGAGGATGATGATGACGTGAGCAGAACACCTAGCCTAAAACCAGGCATGCAGTACCTGGTCCAGGAAAGAGAGAGTGATCTAGATGTGGGGCAGCTCCCACACAGGACTCACCATGGCTCTGTTTCCCTCAGTGGACTCAAGGTCACGCCTGGGGCCCCGTGGGGCCATCGGGGGTGGAGTCATTGTGACAGGACGTGGAGGGAGATCCGGGTGAGACACATGCAGCTCAGGTTTGAGTGCCAGCACACAACAGCCAGCATCATGGCTGTCAGCAGGGCCCTGGAAGACAGCCCGGAGCCTCATGGAGGGCTGGCCCAGGAGAAAGAGAATAAAGGTACGCCTATGGGCCACCGGGGCCTGTGCTGGGGACAAAGTGTCTCAGCAGGCCAAGGAGACTTATATTCTGAGCATGGCGTGCTAGCCAGAGGCCAAGCTGTGCCTTGCCTAGAGAAAATAAATGTCCATGACCTTTTTTGTGCATTTTATTTATATGTAAAGTACTGTTTAAGTGTTTTGCCTATAAATATAATCCTTGTAACAACCTATGAAGTGGGAACTGTTATTATCCCCATTATATAGATACAGAAATGGAAGCACAGACAGGTTAAGTAACTTGCCCAAGGTCACAAAGCCCATCACTGGGGGAGTGGAAATCACACCCAGAGTCTGAGGTGCTCTCACCAGGAAGGACATCACACTGCCCGCTGTCTCCCTCTCCATTAAAAAGCTTAGTCCCTCTGCTCCAGAGGCTCATCACTCTCCAGTCTCCTCCAGCAGACCACGGGTGGGCAAACATTTCTGTAAAGGGCCAGAGAGTTATGATTTTGGGGTTTGAGGCCACTTGGTCTGTGTTGCAACTACCACAGCGTAAGATCAGCCACAGACAATATGCAAATGGCTGAGTGTAGCTGTTTCATTAGAACATTGTTCACGTTCATTTAAACTTGATTTCCGAAAAATGTGCTTTTTTCAACTATTCAGGAATGTAGACATCTTTCTTAGGTCATAAGTTGTACGGTAACAGGCAGTGTGTTAGATTTGGTCCTCGGCTGCAGCTGGCAGATTCCTACAATGGATGCAGTTGAGTGTGGTCTGGGCTGTTCCCCTCTGACTTTGGAGGGCTGGGTGGTCTCCACAAGCAGCCTAACTGACAGGAGCCCTGCCTCTCACAAAGGCCCTGATGCCCACAGGCCTGATGCCTACTGTATTTATAAGATCAGTCATCTTAGATCAGTAAGGTAGATATGTGGATCAAGCGTAACCCCTCCCAAAAAAAATCCATCAAATGACCTGAAAGACACTGTTGTTTTTATATCAATTGAACAGGAAAGAAAATAGGTGACGGGTCATCACCAGGGAAATGCAAGTCAAAGGCTCACACCTGTCGGGAGGGCTACCATCAAAAAGAACACAAACAACAACAGATGGTGAGGATGCAGACAAAAGGGAGCCCCCCTACACTGCTGGTGGGAACGTACAGAGGTTTCTCAAAACACTAACTAGAGAACACCATACAATCCAGCAATTTCAATCCTAGGTATGTGTCTGAAAAACACAAAAACTCTCATTCGAAAGGATACACACACCCCAATGTTCATAGGAGCATTAGTTACAAACTGCCAAGGGACAGAAGCAGTCTAAGTGTCCATCAACAGATGAATGGATAAGGATATGGAATATACAGACACACAATGGAATACTACTCAGTCGTAAAAAAAGAATAAAAATGTTTCCATTTGCAACAACATGGATGGACTTGGATGGCACCTTCCTAAAGGAAATAAGTCCTACAGAGAAAGACAAATACTGCATGACATCACTTACATGTGAAATTTTTAAAAATACAACAAATGAATAAATTTTGAAAAATGACTCACAGGTATAGACAAACTGGTGGCTACAAATTGGTGGGGAGGAGGGGCAACGTAGGAGTGGGAGAAAAGGGTTATGGCAGGATTACATGGAATCACGTGTAAAACATGAAAACTGTAAAGCACTATAGAATGTAAAGCATTTTTCACTTAATAGTAAAAAGAGAAAAAACTAAAAGAAAGGTGATGGGAAAGACACCACTGAAGTGACTTAGCACGTATGCACATTATGTAAAACACCTTGAACAGTAGTTAGTGTTCTAAGCACTGAGTACTACATAAATACTGGTTGCTATTATTCCTGTTCATCTATCAAAGGCTCGACTCTCTATTCAAAATATCAGAGGCCTGCTGGTCCACTTACACCAGTTCGCTTCTGCTAGGAAGCTCGTCTCTACACCATCTTCACTGCAAGCTGACTTAGGGCAGCCCCTGGGGTCTGTGAGGCTACCACGATCCAGCTCTTTGATGTTTCCTTCCTGACCTGGGTTCCATCCCTGTATCTGACTCTGTTTCTCTGCTCAAAGTTGGAGTGTCCCACACTTCAGCCTTACCACAAGCCTGAGGGTGGTAAGTCTCCATCTGTTTTCAGCCTTCCACTCTGGAGTCTCATGCTGCAGCCCAGGCCTACAGCTAGAGTGCTTCTGTGCCCGGGAGCCCGGGTCAGATGTCAGCCGCCAACAGCACACGCAGCCCCAGTCTAACTCATCCTCACACGCCACCAGACTCCCTGACCTGAACTGTTTCCCAGTATGCGGCCACGAGGGAGCCTGGATCTCCTTAGACCAACCCTCCCATTTGCTCACATGGTCCAAATGGACTCCCCAGCATCCTTGCAATCACAGTAGTGCTCATGGTGGAGAGTCTTCTTCAGCCCTCATCTACACCCTGCTTCCTGCTTGTAAGCTCACCATTAACCATTTATTCTAGTAAAAAGTGATGCAGTGGTTGTGGTGAGAATGTAGCATGTCACAGGCACTTTGGAAAATGATTGGGTAGTGTCTTAAAAGACATTATTATGCCCCAACCACTAATGCTGAAGAAGCTGAAGTTGAACGGTTCTATGAAGACCTAGAAGACCTGCTAGAACTAAGACCAAAAAAAGAGGTCCTTTTCATCATGGGGGACTGGAACGCAAAAGTAGGAAGTCAAGAGATACCTGGAGTAAGAGGCAAGTTTGGCCTTGGAGTACAAAATGAAGGCTAACAGAGTTCTGCCAAGAGAATGACTGGTCATAGCAAACACCCTCTTCCAACAACACGAGATGACTCTACACATGGGCATCAAAAGATGGTCAATACTGAAATCAAATTGATTCTATTCTTTGCAGGTGAAGTAGGATAAGCTCTATACAGTCAGCAAAAACAAGACCGGGAGCTGACTGCAGCTCAGATCATGAACTCCTTATTGCAAAATCAGACTTATATTGAAGACAGTAGGGAAAACCACTAGGCAATTCAGGTATGACCTAAATCAAATCCCTTACGATTATACAGTGGAAGTGACAAATAGATTCAAGGGATTAGATCTGATAGACAGAGGGTCTGAAAACTATGGACAGAGGTTCATAACATTGTATAGGAGGTGGTGATCAAGACCATCCCCAAGAAAAAGAAATCAAAAAGGCAAAATGGTTGTCTGAGGAGGCCTTACAAATAGCTGAGAAAAGAAGAGAAGTGTAAAGGCAAAGGAGAAGAAGAAAGATACACCCATGTGAATGCAGAGTTCCAAAGAAGGAGAGATAAGAAAGCTTTCCTAAGTGATCAATGCAAAGAAATAGAGGAAAACAAGAGAATGGGAAAGGCTAGAATCTCTTCAAAAAAATTAGAGATACCAAGGAATATTTCATGCAAAGATGAGCACAATAAAGGACAGAAATGGTATGGACCTAACAGAAGCAGAAGATATTAAGAAGAGGTAACAAGAATACACAGAAGAACTATACAAAAAAGATCTTCATGACCCCAGATAACCACAATGGTGTGACCACTCACCTAGAACCAGACATCCTGGAGTATGAAGTCAAGTGGGCCTTAGGAAGCATTACTATGAACAAAGCTAGTGGAGGTGATGGAATTCCAGTTGAGCTATTTCAAATCCTCAAATGCTGTGAAAGTGCTGCACTCAATATGCCAGCAAATTTGGAACACTCAGTCAGTAGCTACAGGACTGGAAAAGGTCAGCTTTCATTCCAATCCCAAAGAAAGGCAATGCCAAAGAATGTTCAAAATATTGCATAATTGCACTCATTTCACACACTGGCAAAGTAATGCTCAAAATTCTCCAAGCCAGGCTCCAACAGTACAGGAAGCAAGAACTTCCAGATGTTCAAGCTGGATTTAGAAAAGGCAGGGGAACCAGAGATCAAATTGCCAGCATTCGTTGGATCATCAAAAAAGCAAGAGAGTTCCAGAGAAACATCTACTTCTGCTTCACTGACTATGCCAAAGCTTTTGACTGTGTGGAACACAACAAACTGTGGAATATCCTTAAAGAGATGGGAATACCAGACCACCTGACCTGCCTCCTGAGAAATCTGTATGCAGCTCAAGAAGCAACAGTTAGAACCAGACATGAAACAACAGACTGATTCCAAATTGGGAAAGGAGTACGACAAGGCTGTATATTATCACCTTGCTTATTTAACTTATATACAGAGTACATCATACGAAATGCCAGACTGGATGAAGCACAAGCTGGAATCAAGATTGCTGAGAGAAATAACGATAACCTCATAATGCAGATGCACCACCCTTATGGCAGAAAGCAAAGAGGAACTAAAGAGCCTCTTGATGAAGGTGAAAGAGGAGAGTGAAAAAGTTGGCTTAAAACTCAACACTCAGAAAACTAAGATTGTGGCATGTGGTGCCATCACTTCATGGCAAATAGATGGGGAGACAATGGAAACAGTGACAGAGTTTATTTTCTTGGACTCCAAAATCAGTGCAGATGCTGATTGCACCATGAAATTAAAAGACACTTGCTTCTTGGAAGAATAGCTATGACCAACCTAGACAGCATTTTAAAAAGTAGAGACATTACTTTGCCAACAAAGGTCTGTCTAGTCAGAGCTATGGTTTTTCCAGTAGTCATGTATGGATGTGAGAGTTGGACCATAAAGAAGGCTGAGAGCCAAAGAATTGATGCTTTTGAACTGTGGTGTTGGAGAAGACTCTTGAGAGTCCCTTGGACTGCAAGGAGATCAAACCTGTTAATCCTAAAGGAAATCAATCCTAAATATTCATTGGAAGGACTGATGCTGAAGCTCCAATACTTTGGCCACCTGATGTGAAGGGCTGACTCATTTGAAAAGACCCTGATGCTGGGAAAGATTGAAGGCGGGAGAAGAAGGGGATGACAGAGGATGAGAAGGTTGGATGGCATCACTGACTCAGTGGACATGAGTTTGAGCAAGCTCTGCGAGATGGTGAAGGACAGGGAAGCCGGTGTGCTGCAGTCCGTGGGGTCATAAAGGGTCAGACACGATTGAGTGAAAGAACAACAACACTGTCTTAAAAAGTCAAATACACACTTACCATACAACCCCGACTGCACTCTTACGTGTCTGTGTGTGCTTAGTCACTCGATCGTGTGTGAGTCTTTGAGACCCCATGGATAGAAGCCTGCCAGGCTCCTCTGCCCATGGGGATTCTCCAGGCAAGAATACTGGAGTGGGTTGCCATGCCCTTCTCCAGGGGATCTTCCCAACCCAGGGATCGAACCCATGTCTCTTACATCTCCTGCATTGGCAGGCAGGTTCTTTACCACTAGCACTATCTTAGAAGCCCACTACTCATCTGTAGAAAGGAACAAACTAATACTTGTTACAGCATATACAGACTTTGTAAACCATGTGAAGTGAAGGGAACCAGACAGAAAAACTAAATGTTCTATGACTCCGTTTATATGGAATTTCTAGAAAAGGGAAATATAACAACAGAAAGAGGATTAATGCTGGCCTTGGTCTTGGGGTGGGACAAGTACTAGGGATCTTTTAGTAGTGACAGAAATGTCCTAAAACTTGATTGTGGTGATGTTTATATAACTGTGTAAATCTACTAAAATTCATGAAAGTATACACTTAAAAGGGATAAATTATATGATATGTAAATTATATAGGTTTTTTTTCTTTTTTAAAAATTAGTTTCTATTGCAGTATAGTTGATGTGAAGATTTTTTTAACAAAAAATTCAATGATAATTCTTTAATGGTATAATATTTGCTTCAAATAAAAAGTATCTTGATCTTTGGTAGCATAGATGACTCTACCCAAATATACTGCATTTTACTCTATAGCTACTCTACAGAAGTGATCCTCTGAGAACCTCTCCCTACCTTGCAAAAAGTTAGACTCACACTTTGTAATTATAGGTTCACCTTGAATATCTCCTACCAACTTCCCTGAAAATCTTCACTAAAAGGCACCACTTTAAAAATTAGAATAAACATATTATAGCTGATATAAAAAGGTACAGTTAATTTCTTGACATTTTTTAGAACAATAAAGCTAACAAGCAAAAAGAAATCTGACTGGTATTTTAACAGAAAACTTAGAGAACACTGATGTCTTACCTAAAGTCTCACTAATAAAATTTCAACATGATCAACTGGATCTCTAAATCATACTTATTTTATCAAATCAGAAATACATCTGGCTTCTTTAATGGCTTACAAAGGGCTTCACTTCATTCAAGACTGCAAGGGACCACCCTCCCCACCCCACCCCAACCTGTTTTGCTTGTTTCGGTATAACACGCTGTGCAACTAGTGTTCTTTGAAACATACTTTACAACATGCTGATGTGGATAAAACATGTTTAGCTACTATCTGTTATCTTCTCCTTCTGCACCTTTGTTAATGATATTTGGTCACCTGTCTTTTCTCAAATTCTCTGTGTAATTAAGAAGTTTGCACCAATGTTTTCTCTCCTTTAATGGATCGTTTTAGCATGGAAAATAACAGCCAATCTTTTTGAAATTAAAATTCACACTGTCAATGAAAATAGCCCAATTTCTTATCCTTGTGTAATTTTAAAACTTTCCACGTGCCTTTGTAACAGACACGGACTCCTCCGGCTTCACATCTACTGTGAAGATATCGGATGAGGTTAAACACGTTCCTCTTCAGAAATCTCATTCTTATACTAAGCCAGGCTTGTGTCTCCAGAATGCTCCTCTACTTGGGTGGCTTTTAAAGCATGTTTGTGTATCCCTGCTACTGGTCCATTATCATCTGGGAACATGATGTTTTGTAGGGGTCCTTGAGCTGAGGAACATGCCAGAAGCTTTTAGACTTCAGTCCGTCCAAGTGCATCAAATTTAAGTGGTTTCTCCCTTCATCAATATTTTGTCTGTGATCCTTCTGTTTCAACAAGGTTTCCAGTGACAGCACAGAAGTCAAAATAAAGCCTTTTTTTTTTTTTTTAGCATTTTTGTTTTAGTCAGTCAACTGAGAGTTTTTTGGGAAGGTAATTTAAATTTTAATTAAAACCCAGGGCTCACAGGAGGGCTTGTAGATCAGATTCTGTCCATGTAGAAAGAAAATAAGCATAACTCACAGCATAACCCAGTGTTGTTCTGCTTTGCAATTGATCAAATAATATTATGCCAACATCTTCTCCATCACTGGAGGCTAGTTAATATATTTTTGGTAAAATATTCAAAATAAAATGTTTCAACCACACTAAAAATTATTAAAAAGTACTTGAGTTTCAATTAACTAAGCAAATAATTACATAAAATTTTATGCAAAAGACCAATACTGTGTGAAAGAAAGTAGAGAAAATACTAATTCTTATGTCCAAGAGCTCCTTGATTTGTATTTCCACAAAATAAAAATATTCTGCCTTGGGGACTTCCCTGGCGGTCCAGTGGCTAAGACTCTGCAGTCCCAATGCAAGGGGCCTGGGTTCAGTCCCTGGTCAGGGAACTAGGTCCTACACACTGCAACTAGGAGTTCACATGCCCCAATGAAGACTGAAGACCCCATGTACTGCAGCTGAGACCCAGCACAGCCAAATTAATTAATTAAAATTTTCTTTTACCTATCAAATACAGATTTCCAAATATGCAGGAATAAAATGTTTTAAAATTCTTTTAAATAACATGTTATTATAACCAAGCAGCATTTTGATAAGTTTTGTTTACAAAACTTTCTAGGAAGCGACCAAGTTGTTGTTCATTTCAGTAACACGCATCGACTTCTTTTCAATGTAAAAATGAAGACGAGAACATAAGACAGTTGTAAATAGGATTTGCGATCAACAGATGAGATGGAGACCACTTCAAAAGTGGCCTTTTTCTAGAGGAGTCCCTACTATGGCACCATTGGAGGGGCAGCTCTTGGATGACATGTCCAGAAGACTGGATAACACACTTACTGTGACTCCACTGATTGTAAGTTATAACACTTATTCAAATAATTTCACTGGCAGAAATACCATAGCTCAAAGTGTATTGCTCTTAAATCTTAAGAAATAATCTTAAATGATGCTTAGTATGAGTGGAAATGTTAAGAGAAAAGTGGGCAGATGCCATACATTAATACTGCCACAGATTAAAAGTAATTTGAGGAGACACATCATTTTACCGATGACACAAAAACAATCATAGTAAGAATAAGGGCTTATATGTATCAAGCAGCATATGAAGAGCATTACCTCCATTGCCCCGCTGAATCACACAGCAATTGTATCATGCAAGCACTATCATTACTCATCTCCATTTACCCTTGAAGGAATGAAGGTTAACGAGGTTCAGCAGCTTGACCAAGGTCACACAGTTACTAAGGGACAAGGCCGAGGCTGGAATTCAAGTCTGTCTGATGGCCAAGGCCAGCTCCCAATCGCCTTCTGCAACTCTCTCATGGGATAATGTGTTCTTAAAGTTCACATTAGCCTTTGGGTGATTCCTCTGGGGAAATGAAAAAGCTAAATTGATTTGCTAAAAAAACAGAAGCATCTGGCCAACTTGAACTTCAGATTTTGCATTTATAGGTTCTGAGGTTACTGTTTAGAAAACAGAGCTGCCATAGCTGCTAAAATGCCTTTGAAAAAGGCAGCAAGAACCCATCACCTCGCTCACTACCACCACAAACAGCAATGAAACACTCTCTTATGGTTCAAAACCTTCCTTAATTTGTTTCAACACCAAATTTAAGCATGGCCCCAGCCAACAGGCCTCCTGTAAAATATCCAGAGGCTCTAGTTCTGGGTAAGGTGCAGTAAGCACACTCCACTCTGTCTCTCCAACCTAACGCAACTATAGAACCAGTGAGCAGTCATGGAGCAGTTATTTGAGAACCTTGAAAAGTAAAGAGTAGCAATTGGGCTGGAGAAGAAACCAGAACTCAAAGTACCTTTGAACTGGTAGTGACGTGACCATCTTCCCGCTACTGGTACCCTTGGGCTGTATTCGGTGCAGACTGAAAACCATCAGTGCTCTCACACAGAACTCCAGAAGAAGCCGTATTTTGGCTCAAAGAATGGGAAAGGGATCTCCTAACACTTGGAGGAGGAGGAGTCTACATTTTTTCCATCTTTTCCCGCTTTTTCTTACCCCAGCCTTCAAGCCGCCTTGTGACAGCAGCAGTAGCAATTCATATGAAATGAAAACTCTAAAGGATGAGAACTTTCCTTTTCAGTCTGAGAAGCTGTGATCTGAAGAAAGTGATCAAATCTCTGTTATTCTTTTTCTTTTTTAAACTATCATTGCTCAAATGTGGCCACAGTCACAGGAACGGTGTAGCAGAATGAGGTAAACAAAGCAGACTCCTGGACAGAGGATCAAAAGGGGGAGCCCTGGGGAACTAGTAAATACCGAGAGATTGCAAAGAAGGAAGATCTTGGAAAAGAGAAACCATAAACTTGTTTATGTACTCCTGGGGTCACTTCCAAGTTACACACACATGGATCTCACATTTAATAGCAGAGCTAGACTTTGAGAACTAAACTATGAGATAGATCAGCTCCCAGGTCACAGGCTGGCCACTGGGTGGCATACACACCAGACATAAGCAAAGAGCACTGGCCTGGCTTAAAAAATGAAACTTATATTGAAACTGCAACCCACAGAAGGCTGGTAAGAACTTACAGCTGAAACCCAGCTGGGTTGATTCCCTGCTGAAAGAAAACTATCAGTATCTAACATAAGATTTAATCAAGACACAAAGTTTCATTGTATAATACAATCCAAAATTCCTAAGAACCAAGAAAGTCACAACTTGTGTGGGAAAACAGAATCGAAAGATGCTAATGTCAAGAGACAAGGGTGTTAGAATGATCTGACAAAGACCTGAAAACAACTTTAATAGAATATGGTCCCATAGGTAGAGGTTAACATTGGAAGTGAACAAAAAGGTACAAAGTCAGGTATACATGTGTTCCCCATCCTGAACCCTGTGGCAGATTCATTTTGATATTTGGCAAAACTAATACAATTATGTAAATTTTAAAAATAAAATTTAAAAAAAAAAAGAAAGAAAATAACAACAGCAAAAAAAAAGGTACAAAGTCAAAGTAAACAACAGATGATACAATGAAGAACCAAATGGAAGTTTTAGGATTGAAAGATAAAACAACCAAAGTACAAAAGCTAATTAAATAGGCTCAATATTAGAATGGAGGTAAAGGAAAGAGTCAGTGAACTTTAAGACAGATCAATACAAATGATCCAATCTGAACAGAGAGAGAAAACTAAATAAAAAATGAACGGAACCTCAGAGAACTGTGGAGCAATAACAAAAGGTCAAACATCATGTCGTGGGAGTTTGAGAGAAAACAGAAAAAGTCTTTGAAGAAACAGTGGCTGAGAGCTTCCCAATTTTGATGCATTTTTGTGAAATCTACATAGTCAAGAAACTTAAACTCTAAACAGGATAAGTGAAAGTGAAGTCGCATCCGACTTTTGGCGGCCCCATGGACTATAGCCAACTGTGTTCTTCCATCCATGGGATTTTCCAGGCAAGAGTACTGGAATGGGTTGCCATTTCTTTCTCCAGAGGATCTTCCTGACCCAGGGATAGAACCTGGGTCTCCTGCATTGTAGGCAGACGCTTTACCGTCTGAGCCACCAGGGAGTTTAAACATGATAAACTCCAACAAATCCATGTCCAGAAACACTGGAACTAAACTACAGTCATCTAAAGACTGAAAAATACTTAAAAGCATTCAGAGAAAATGATGCATTATTTATAGGGGATTCAAAGACAAGACTTCCCAACAGAAACCATGAAGGACAGAAGGAAGTAAAGCAACATTTTCAGAATGCTGAAAGAAAAGACTTCACAATCCAGAGTTCTATATTCAGAGAAAATATCCATCAAGAACTAATGTTTTCTCAAGCAAAGGAAAACTAAAAGAATTAGTCTCCACCAGAACTTCTATTTAAAAAAAAATTTTTTTTTCTAAAGGAAATCCAATGATACCAGAAGGAAAACCTGGAAGGTTAGGACCAAGGAGAAGCAACAGAAGTTGTAAATATTTAAGCAAATATAGTAAACTACTATTCTCCTGAGTTCTTTAAAATATGTTTGACAGTTGAAAGAGAATTTGACAACATCTGATGTATGTGGACCCAATACATAAGAAAACTATAACAGAAAAAGGGTTGGATAAAAGGACCTATATGAAGTTGTCTTCATTATCACTTGAAGTAGAACAGCATTTCTACTTGCAAAGAAATATTGTCAAAAATATAACATGTAAATTTAAAGTGAATACTAATGAGTTTTCAATAACCCAAAGAAAGCAGAAAAGAGGAAATACAGAAATAAAAGAATAGTGGAAACAAACAGGACACAAATAATAAATCTGTAGATCCAAACTGAGACGTGTCGATAGTGCGTGAAATATAAATGGCCTAGACAAATCAATTAAAAGACAGATTGTTAGACTAGAATAGTATTAGAAAATATACACTTTATAAACAAAAGCCATCATCCCTGGCCAGCACCCTCCAAATAAAGGCTATACTGTTCTGGCTGTGAAGGAGATAATAAAGTGAAGTGAAGTGAAAATCACTCAGTCACGTCCAACTCTTTGAGACCCCACTGGAATGGGGAGCCATTCCCTTCTCCAGGGAATCTTCCTGACCCAGGGATCAAACTCAGGTCTCCTGCATTGCAGGTGGATTCTTTACCATCTGACCCACCAGAGATACCCAAGAATACAAGAAGCCTATCCCTTCTCCAGTGGATCTTCCCGACCCAGGAATCAAACTGAGGTCTCCTGCATTTACCAACTGAGCTACGAGGGAAGCCCCAAAGGAGATAACAGTAGCTCCAAAAATGGTCCCTCTCAAACACAGTTACCCTTCATTGCTGGAGGGGCATGATTTTATCCTGGTTACCAACTGTGCTATTTTATTTAGAAATATCTCATTGTACTACATTAATGTTACTGAATTTTCTGTATTGGAGACATGTTTTCCATTTTATTTGTGATATGAGACTATTTTTCCTGCCAAGTAAATTAACATAATGAGATATAAACAAACATTGACCCCCCCCCCAAAAAAAGATTGTTAGAACGTACTAGAAACACATGACCTGACCATATGCTGTCTATAAGAAATGGACTTCAGATACTGGTAGGTTAAAAGTACAAGGATGGAAAGAGAAATTCCAGGTCAATTCTGATCAAAAGAAAGGAAGAGTGATTGTATTAACATCTGTCTAAGTAAACTTCAGATCAAAGAAAGTTACCAGGGATTAAAAAGGAACATTACATAGTGATAAAAAGGTCGATTCACCAAGAAAACATAACAATACTAAGCTTGCAATCACCAGATGACACTGCTGCGAAATACATAAAGTAAAAACCGACAGAATTAAAAGGAGAAACAAACAAACCCACAATTAGAGTTGGGAGCTTCGGCTCTTTCGGTTTTCAGTAAAATACTAGGCAGAATCTCAGCAAGGATGCAGAGGAACTGAACACCACCAAAGAGCTGGACCCAGCGGACATTAAAGAACACTTTCCCTAGAAGACATCCCACTTCTTTACTTTGCTTTGCAGAAAAACTTCTCAAAATAGTTTTCTAAATTTGCTGTCTCCAATTTCTCTCCCTTACTCTTTAAGCTGCTCTAAGCAGATTTTTGCCTCCATCACTGTGCTGAAACTGTCCTGGTCAAGTTCACCAATGACCTTCATGTTTCTAAATCCAATGGTCCAATATCCGTCCTCATCTTACTTGATCAAAGCACATGACGCAGTTGCTGACTCCATCCTCTTTGAAACATTATTTTTCACTGGGTTTTCAGGTTACCACCCTTTCTTCTTCCTACCCATGGATTACTGCTGCTGCTGCTAAATTGCTTCAGCTGTGTTTGACTCTGTGCGATCCCATAGACAGCCCACTAGGCTCCCCGTCCCCGGGATTCTCCAGGCAAGAACACTGGAGTGGGTTGCCATTTCCTTCTCCAACGCATGAAAGTGAAAAGTGAAAGTGAGGTCGCTCAGTCATGTCCCACTCTTAGTGATCGCATGGACTGCAGCCCACCAGGCTTCTCCGTCCATGGGATTTTCCAGGCAAGAGTACTACTTCCTATTAAACTCAATGGATTGGATTCCTCCTCAACTCAGTCTCTAAATGCTGGATGCCTTAGGACTTAGTCTGGTCCTCAGATCTCTTCTTTCTGTCCACTTTCACTCCCTTAGCAATCCCATCCAGGTTCACAGCTTTAGGTATCATCTATGTACTGATGACTTTCAAACATGTCAGTGGGAAGGACCCTGCCCCTGAACTCCAAGCCTGTATATATTTCTCTGCCTTTGCAACCTCTCCACAGAGCTATCTGTAAGTCAACTCTAACTTAACATCTTCAAACCTGATCTGAATACTATCGTCTCTTTTTAAAAAAAAGTACTTCTCGCCACCTCAGTGGTTTTCAATTATTTAGAAAAAAATCTTAGTTCATGCATGACTCCTTTCTTTTCCCAGCTTAATGGCAATAAAACGTAGTAGTTGAAAATATGCTCTGGATCCAGACCACCTGAATTGGAATCCTATTTTCATCACTAATTGTGATACTACACAAATTCCCTAACCTTTCAGTGCCTCAATTTCCTCATCTTTTGTTGTTATTTAGTCACTAAGTTGTGTCCAACTCTTTGTGACCCCATGGACTGTAGCCTGCCTGGCTCTGCTGTCCATGGGATTTTGTAGGCAAGAATACTAGAGTGTGTTGCCATTTCCTCCTCCAGGGGATCTTCCTGACCCAGGGATTGAACCTGTGTGTCCTGCATTGCTGCTGCTGCTGCTAAGTCACTTCAGTCGTGTCCGACTCTGTTCGACCCCATAGACGGCAGCCCACCAAGCTCTGCCATTCCTGGGATTCTCCAGGCAAGAACACTGGAGTGGGTTGCCATTTCCTCCTCCAATGCATGAAAGAGAAAAGTGAAAGTGAAGTCACTCAGTCATGTCCGACTCTTAGTGACCCCATGGACTGCAGCCTTCCAGGCTCCTCCGTCCATGGGATTTTCCAGCATTGACAGGTGGATTTTTTACCTCTGAGCCATCAGGGAAGTCCTTCCTCCTCTATAAGATAGGGATAAAAATAGTACTTTCTTCCTCATAGGGTTATTATAGGGATTAACTAAATTAGTATGTGTAAATTATTTAGTGAGAATACAGAAATGTTGGCTATTATTTTTAATCTCATCATCGCCATCTCATGCTCTCAAATTTAATCCATCAGAAATTATGCCATCTGTATCTTCAAAGTACATTTGGAATCTGAATATTTCTTACCACCTCTTGCCATTACCACTCCCATCCAAGCCAGGGACATTTCTCTCCTGAATTACTCTAATGAGCTCCTACCTTGTCTCTTTCAGACTAGTCTCAATGCATCAGGCAGAATGATCCTAGTAAATCAGTCCTCTGGTCAGAACCATCTACTGACTCCCACGTTGTTCGAATTAAATGCCAGAGTCCTTAAGACAGGCTAAACTCATATAAGATGTGCCCACCCCTCATCTCTCTGACCTCACCTTCCCTACCCTTCCCTCTCACTGATCCCACTCCAAAAATATAGACCTGCTTGTGGTTCTTTGAAAATGCCAAACACATTCCAGACAAAGGGAACTCCCTCTGCCTGCAACATTCTTCCTCCAGATATCCACAGGACTCACCACTCATCTCTGTCATGTCTTATCTCAAAAGCCACCTTCCTGAAGACCCTCTCTGGTATTATATCACCTCAGTTAGGAGCCCAGACTCCATAGCCAGCCTGGATTCTAACCCTGACTTTGCCACTTTCTGATGGCGTGACCTTCAATAAATTACTTAATCTCTCTGTGTTTCAGTTTCCTCATCTTTAAATGGAGAATAATAATGCTGCCAGCCTAAATAAGATTGTTTTGAGGATTCAACGAATTAAATTGCTTAGAATGGTGCCACGTGGTAAAGGCTGTCATATTTATTAAATCTAAGAAGCTATGCATTATAAGACACGCCATTATTTTATTTGCCATTTTAAATATTGTCAATTACAGTAGTAAATGTTATCAGTTATAAAATGCATTCCAATTTTAGAGCTGCAAAATTTTTTTTTGCAAAAGTACACCTTAACATCAGTGAAATGTGATCTTTTCAGGTTTTTCTGTAAGATGGTGTGAGAAAACCTGAGCAAACATTCTGGCCAACCAAATATTTCACTGAGGGGCTTTTAAGACCCAGATCTATTCTGCATCATTCCCTCCCTTCGTATATGCATTTAGTATACACACACACACACACACATAGATGTAATGAGTACCTACTGTGTGCTGGGTACTTTGAGTGCACGTGTTGTTTTTACAAAACAGTTGTCAGGAGTCGGGAGGCACCTTTCAGGAGCTGAAGGCAGAAGCCAGCCAGAGCCCGAGGCCTGCCCAGTGTGGTGGGCACATCCAGGAAGGTGGCATCCAGCAGCCACACCGGGATCCCCTTGCTGAGGTCCCTGCATTCCCATGCCTTGCATCTTATAATTTTGGCTGTATTCCCAGTTCCAGACTCTTGGCTGTAGCTCTTGATGACAAGGTGGAACACATGCCCAGCATGCCTCTATGTCCTCTCAGTACTGACCTTCTGAAGGGAATGTCACATTACTGATAAAGTGGCCAACCCAATACCTACTTAAACTGGCTTGTTTCCATTGTCAATCTAAGTACTCATGTCAAACTTTTCCCCCTTAAGTGAAAGAAACTCGAACATGTTAAATGTGGAAACATTGATAAAAGATATTCTGCAAAAGTCTAAAATGAGCAGATTTATTTCAATGCAACAAAAGTCTATTACACACACACACAGCTGCAGAGTGGGAAATGAAATCCCAGGAGTTTAGTCTCCATGGAGGCAGATGAACCACTAAGCACAGTATAAAGTCTCCTTTCAGTTCAGTTCTCCTATCCTGACTAATTAGCTGCATTTGAAATTTTACCCTAATAAGCGAGTGATCAAGATATAAGCAACATTCATCATACCTATGATGCTAGAAGGGTCTGTCCTCTATCTGCAGAAGAGGATGATCTCGTTTCCTTAAGGGCTCTTATAACTACCACGGGAGGTCAGGGAAGAAGACTCTGCTTCAGGATCTGCTCCTGGGGTGTCTGGGTGCTTAGCAGAGACAGCAAGTGGAGTTATCACCATCACCCCACAGCCTGCCATGCTCCTGGAGGAAGGGGGATGGAGAGGGGAAGGGAAATGTAAAACCAACCAACCAGCCAAAGAACAGACCCTGGCAACCACAGTGTGGGTGTGCTACCTTCCACCTCATTTGAAAGCTCAGCAGTTGTGTTGGTAAGAAAACCCTACAGTAAAAAGCCACAGGGAGAAATCATGGTTTGCTGACTCTGAAGACCAGTAGACAAACAAACTGATTAGCTCCCATCACTTCACACAGCCAAGCCCCTGCCAACGTTGAATGACATTGCTGGTGACCTCTTCCGATTCAAAAGACGTGCAGCCAGCAGCAGCATTCCCCTTCAAGTTACAGGCTTTTTCCATTTCATTTTATTATTATTATTATTAATCCCTTAACCCTGGATTACAATTTTTTTTTATCATTACAAGATAAGTAAGTCTGACAAAGCAATGATGCACTTGGTTTCCATGACAACCCTTCACAAAAAAGTTCAACCTGCTGCATCACCACGAAGCACTTTGAAAATCATTTCCTAGCAACCCCAGAGGTACCCAGAGACATGGACCTTTATCTGCCCTTTACTTAGACCTAGGAGAATTACACACAGGATGACAGAGAAACCAGGTCACTTAGTTACCGCTAACAGCAAGTGGGATATTTCATCAGTGCATGAAGCAGAATAATTCCCAGCTGTGTCTGCAAGGAGACATATGTGCCTATCTGGATGTTTTTAACAGGCTGCACCTTCTTCCCCTCAGTTAGGGGCTACAAAAACACCCAACTAAATTCCACTTTGACCCATTTGAAGACAAGTGATCACCTTCAAATAATTCACTAACAGCAATGCACTCATCTGAAAAGCCGGAATTTAAAAATTACCCTCTGCTAATTATGAAAGCTTGGGCTTCCCTTGTGGCTCATCTGGTAAAGAATCAGCCTGCAATGCGGGAGACCTGGGTTCAATCCCTGAGTTGGGAAGATCCCCTTGGAGAAGGGAAAGGCTACCCACTCCAGTATTCTGGCCTGGAGAATTCCATGGACTGTATAGTCCAAGGGGTCGCAAAGAGTCAGACACGAATGAATGACTTTCAATTATGAAAGCATGCTTACCACAGTATAATGATATGCACCCGTCTATTAGGAAAATAAGAAAAAAGTGCAACGTTTAAGAGACTTCATGACAAAGTTACCACCTAAAAGATAAGAAGCTTTCGCGGAAGTAAATGTGAAAATAAAATGGAATTTTTTTAAAATGAGAAACAGACGTTTTTCTATAGTTGCACTATTTCTCCAGGTTCTCCAAAATAACACTTTCTAAAATTAACAGAAAATAGAATGTGCTGACTGTAAGATAGTTGGTTATTGTGCAAACTGGTCTCCAACTGCAACCCACCACACCTGTCTGCTGCTCTGCACCCCGGGAAGCTCACCTCTGCAGCCTGCACCACCAGCCTCCTCTCCCAGCTGGCTTCACGCTGGCCGGACAGGGGAGGGTGAGGAGAGACTGAGCCTAGGGCATTTCTCCCCCCGCCTTCCTGCTTCAGTGCCCTGGTCGGGCAACATCTTGTGCCACTCTGAGCACAGCTCCTGCCAGGGGCCCCACAGCCTGCAACGCCCTTCCCCTGGGAGCCCCTTCAGCCCTAGAGCTGGTGAGGGCGTCCCACGGCTGCTAGTCGGGGCACCTCTCTCGGCTTCCCTTCTCCGCTCACACTGCTTCTCCATTTAAGTCTCTTCATGAGAACCATCTGGGTTGAATTGTTTCCCCTGGGACCCTGACTGATGCAACTTTGACAACTGCAATCAATTCTGAATTAACATGGAGCAAAATCTTTTGTCACACAGCTCCCTTTTGACATTATTACCATTATCATCATTCCTTCGTTCTCTGATTATCATACAAAAGAAGCTAGAAAAGAAAGTGATTTGAAATTCCCTCCTTTGAAGTGTAAGTCTGATAAGTCTGATTTATTCCTCAATAACCAGGGAAAAGGCAGCTTAAAGAGAAACAGAATGTTTCCTTAGGAACTTTATGTCCATCTACAAAGCCAAGCTATTTAATCAACATGAGTTTGAGCAAACTCCTGGAGATGGGGAAGGACAGGGAAGCCTGGCGTGCTGCAGTTCACGGGGTGGCAAAGAGTCAGACACAACTTAGCAACTGAACAATGACAACAACAAAGAACTGGAAAATAGGAGGGCAGTTTTCCCCAGACCGCCCGTGAGTACTTTTCAACTGGGTCTCAGAGCCTGGCTTGTTTAGCTTGCTGTATTTCCACACCAGGCAGCTGCACTGGCATTCACATGAGTAGGTAGAATATGTATTCCCAAACAACTACCCATGAATTTCGCATAAGCCACCATTTGGGAATTATCTTCACCACCATCCCCTCTAAATTAGCAAAACAAATAACAAGAAGTAACACACACTACGTGACTCATTGTGCCCAAACCAGAAACCCGGCCCCACATTTAATTCTAATGTTTCCCATGATTTCGTCCTGATACCAAGCTTCTGAACCAAATCCAAACCTTAGTTTCTGCACTTGTAAAAACCGTGACTGACCCTCTCCGGTGTTCCTGTGAGATCCGAATGATCTGTGCTCAATGGCACCTTCTGCGGTGGCAAAGAGTGCCACTTAGCCCCGAGTTGTTTCCCTGTCTTCAAAATCCTACCAATTCCTTCTTAGACTGAAACTGGGGCAGTGACTCAAAGGTGTAGCTTTCTTCTAATGCACAGGATGCAGCCTGCTACACTGTGATTCTAGAGCTCTGGGATAACCCTTCCCTTCTTCAAGAGATCTTCCTGACCCAGGGACTGAACCCTGGGCCCCCTGCATTGCAGGCAGACTCCTTACAATCTGAGCCACCAGAGAAGTCCTATAAAAATGACAAGGAACACTAACAGTTATTCTGAGGGCTCCCTGAATCTAGTATAGAACTGAGACCCAAATTCATATCGGACTTCATCTATGGTATCTTGCTCAATTCTTTAAAACAACCCTGAATCAAAACTGTAACAAGATCAACTTCACACCCACTTGACTGTCTCTAGTTTAAAAAGACAGTTAATAACAAGTGCTGGTGAAGATGTGGAGAGAGACACAACGCCCCCATAGATGGTAATAGAAACATAAAATGATGTGGCTGCCTTGGAAAACAGTCTGATGGTTCCTCACAAAGTCAAACACAGAGTAACCACGTAATCCAGCAATCTACTCCTGCCAGACACCCAGGAGAAATGAAAGCATGTGTTTATACAAAAAACTGTCCAGGGTGTTCACAGCAGCGTTATTCAAAATAGCCAAAAAGTAGAAATATCCCAAATGTCCATCAATGAATAAATACAGGAATAAAATGTGGTATATCCATACAATGGAATATTATTTCACAATAAAGAGGGATAAAATACCGACATATGCTACAGCACAAAAGAACCATGACAATATCACACCAAGTGAAAGAAGCCAGACACAGGAGGACACACGGCGCCCGAGTCCCATTCTACATGGAATGCCAGAATAAGCAGCTCTGTAAGACAACACAGACAAAAACAGAATAATGGTTGTTAAGAGCTGGGGAAGTACGGAATTGGGACTGACTGTGAATGGGTATGATGGAAATATTTTAAAATTAGACACTGGTGGTAGCTGTAAAACATAATGAATGCATTAAAAACCACTAAACTGTACGATGTAAAGTGGTGGATTTTATGTTATATGAAGGTATAACTCAACTGAAGAAAGAGTCGGTGACGTGCCACTTTGTACAAAGTGGTCTGGTGTAGTCCTTGCTGGCTTACAATGTTCCGAGCACTACACAGGCAGGACAGAGGCTCCCTCTTGGTGGCCGAGGCTTACTAAAAGTCTAACGCTGACTTTCCTTTTGTCAAACTGTTTGCAAGGAGAATGAATTCCGTACTTGATTCTGTCTCCTATCCCTGGGGCATATGGTTTGACTAGAAAGTAAATTTACATAGCCACATTGATTGCACTGAGAACATAAACATTGTAAAGAATATTTGGAGACAAGCTCTCCTGCAGTCAGTCACTAAATTTACAAACCTGTATACACTTTTAGACCTCTTCCTTCCAGCCATCCTTCCTTCTTCCCATTTCTCGCTCCCCTGCTTCCTAGCAAGGATGTTCTGCCAAAACTAAGCCAAAACCCAGGCATCGTTCCAGTTTGTTCCATCTCCCACCTCTACCTCATCCAAACATTAAATCACTTCCTAATTTAAAAAATAATAATGTATTCCCTCCTCTCTATTGCCACTACTTTAATCCAGGCCCTCTTTATCTCAAGCCTAAATTATTATAAAAGGTATCAAAATCAAACGTCCACAGTCTGCCCAGATCAAGAAACCACAACCCTATGTCACTACCCTGCTGAAAATCCACCCCATGATCGCTTGATAAAGTCCTCGCTTTTTAGCCTGGCAAAGGAGAAACCCATAAATCAGCCTTTATTGTACATTTCTGGCTCTTCGGCCTGTCTTCCACCCACAGTTTACACTTAACTATTGGATGGTGGTCCTCAGACACGTGATCTTACTTCACTCACTACCATGTCTGTGCCACTGTTCCCTCTGTGTGAAATTCCCTCCTCCTCTCTACCTTATACACACCCAGTTAATTCTCAGTTGTCTGTCAAGCAGACCCTCAACATCACATTATTTGAGAAGCCATTTCCATTCCGGGTGAGGTTAGATGCTCTTCCCTCTTCTGCAGAACTTTTCCTCTCAAACATCAGCAGATTATAGAAAACACCGGTATGGCAGGTGGACTCGACCAGCTCGCCCAACAACTCCCACCTGGTAGTATTCCCACCCCTGGGAATCCCCACCTCTTGACTGTGGGCTGGCCCAGTGACTTGCTTCTAATCAAAGGAATACAGCAGAGATGAGGGACAGTCACAACTGTGATTAAGGAGCACAAGCTTGTGCCTCCATCTTACTAACAGGCTGTCTGTCCTGCTGGTTCTGAGGAAGCATGCTACCACATCAGAGAGGTCCGTGTGGCAAGGACCTCAAGCCTATAGCCTATAGCCCACAGCCAGCAAGGAACAGAGTCCCTCGCCTAAAAGCTGCTGAAGAACTGAATCCTGCCAAAAACCATGTCAATAAGCCAGTAGAGGACCCAGATGAACTATGCCTGGCTTTCTGACCCACAGAAAGCAATAATAAATGTGCGTGTTTTAAGCCACTTCACGTGTGGTACTTTTACACAGCAATTAATGCAGGCGTGCCACGTTTTATTGTGCTTCGCTTTACTGCACCTCACAGATACTGTGTTCTTTACAAACACAAACGCTGGCAACCCTGCCTTGAGCAAGTCTATCAGTGCGTCTGCCCACTTCATGTCTCTTGGCCACATTTTGGTCATCCTTGCACTATTCCGAACTTTTCATTATATTTGTATGGTGATCTGTGATCAGAGATCATCAGTGTTGTAAGTGCAAAATGATGATGACTCAAAGAAGGCTCAACTGATGGTTAGCACTTCTTGAGCAATAAAGTGTTAAGGTATATACATTGCTTTTTTTAGACATACTGCTATTGCACACTTACTAGACTACAGTATAAGGTGCACATAACTTCTCTGTGCACCAGGAAACAACCAGAATCTCCTGTGACTTGCCTTATGCGATAGTCACTGCACTGCAGGTCTAGACCCGCATCTCCAAGGCGTGCCTGCAGTGCGTGTCACTCTCCATCCCAACTAGGACATAAGCTTCTCCAGGGAAAGGATCCTCTTATTCATCTCCGTGCCTTTACTCTAACCACAGGTCCTTGATGCTCAGTTAGGGTCTCAATAAATATTTATGACCTATTGTTGAGTTGAACCAACCTATCCATGTTTGACAACCGAGCTGCCTTAGCTTGACGGCACCACCTGACGGCCAACAGAGTGAACTGTGACCCAAATTTGCTTCTCTTTCCTAAACACAGGCAGGTCAATACATCTTCCTTCTTTAGTGATGTACAATGAAGCTGATCTACCTTCAGGAGCATCTCTTTTGGACATGCACAGACATAGACGCACGCTTTATATCACTTTCTCCATCTTTTAGTTTCTAGTCTGCACCCCCAAAATCTCATCACATATATTGGCTCTCTCTCTCTCTCTCTTGTGTCTCTGCTCCTTTCTTCCCCAGCCCCACCCCAACTGTATCACATCTTCTCACTCACTCATATACAACAACTCACAAGCCACTCTAAGTAGTGCTCATTGGTCAAGTTGATACATCTATATAAGGGAAAAAAACAAGATCCATTCACAAATGATATTAACATAAGAAAGCATTATAGGAAAAGTTTCTGTAGATCAGATATCTGATTCTAGCACAAAAAGAGAATCATATTTTTTAAACATACAAAAGAATATATATTTGTGCATTCAATTTCTAAAATGGAAAAAGAAACCCTGATGTTAGTTCTTGATGGTTAAAACTCAAGATTCAAAGTCCTCATGAAGATGCAAAGAAATTCTTTAAAACAGAGATGCTGAGCCCCCTGTGAGTGCTCACAGGGTTAAAGATAAGGTAACTGCACTCAATTTTAAGGTAAGTGGAAAGGCAGAAGTGAAGGTGAAAAAAAGGTAGTCAACTCCTCCCAAACCATTTTGCTGCCATGAAAAAATGAGAGCTACCATATTCAACATTTACCCTGGAGAGGCCCAACCTCCTCCAGAAATTTTTTCTCAAAGATTTCACGCCTCCATGAAAATGACACCATAGTTGGGATAAAAGTAGAAAAAAGCAGGTTTTACTCACAAAGAACTCTCTGCTGGAGATTTTATGCTTGAGTTCGAGCAAAAACTATCTTACTATTTTACGATTTCTAGAGAACTAAAGGACCCAGTGAAATCTCTATGCAATAGGCAGAAGTTAATGTCCCAGATTAGACAAATAAGGCTTTTCTGGGAAAAGATTTCATTATTGCACTGAAAAAAATCATAATATGAAAAGATTGAGGGCAGGAGGAGAAGGGGGAGATAGAAGTTGAGATGGTTGGATGGCATCACCAACTCAATGGACGTGAGTTTGAGCAGACTCCAGGAGATAGTGAAGGACAGGGAAGCCTGGCATGCTACCGTTCATGGGGTCGCAGAGAGTCAAATATGACTGAGCGATTGAACAACAATGACAACAAATATGAAAAGATATCAGCACATGACCATTCTCTTCAGCAACGCTTCTAGTAGCAAAAATGATGAAAATAATTTAAAAACTATCAATGGGGGACTGGATGAATAAGTAGTTGTACAGTCACACAATGGAATTCTATGCAGGTATAAAAAGGAATGAGGAATATCTATGAATTATGGTACAGTGATCTCTAGGATATATTAACTGAAAGAAGAAAAATGAATTAGTATGCTGCTGCTGCTGCTAAGTCACTTCAGTCATGTCTGACTCTATGCGACCCCATAGACGGCAGCCCACCAGGCTCCCCCGTCCCTGGGATTCTCCAGGCAAGAACACTGGAGTGGGTTGCCATTTCCTTCTCCAGTGCATGAAAGTGAAAAGTGAAAGGGAAGTCGCTCAGTCGTGTCTGACTCTTTGCGACCCCATGGGCTGCAGCCCACCAGGCCCCTACGTCCATGGAATTTTCCAGGCAAGAGTACTGGAGTGGGTGCCATTGCCTTCTCCATTAGTATGCTACCATTTATCTAAGAAATGGAGAATATAAACATGGTTGTGTGTAATTCAACCAATGGTATGAAAACCACAAACATTTTAAATATAGTTAACCATTTGATGGAAGGCATAATATGTAGAAGATATGGATAAAATCTAAACTCCTCTGAATATACCACATTATAAGATTTTACTTTGTAATGTAAATAATTCACATTATTACAACAAAATCAAATCTTTAAAAAGATCAAATCGAAAGTAAAATGAAACAAATGAATATAACTGTATTGAATTAATCACCATTCCACCGTAAGTTTGCTCTATAAAAAGGAACCAATTCAAATGACTTAAAACTCAATAATTTGCCCATTCATCCAAGCAGGATATGCTCTAATGTAAAAGATTTCTGGGAAAAAATATGAAACTGCTTTCAGTGGTGATTCTGAGCCTGCTGTCCATGTGCTGTGGGACAGAGCAAATGAGGGATTACCTTGGTGTTGTTAAGAACCAGGGTCGATGTCATGAGAAGAGGAAATAGAAACATTAAGACTAATGAGGTTAGAGAAAAGGCCCTAAATTTGGATTGGAAGTGTTAGTATAAACTCATGGCACATTTTATCTTTGAAAACATTTATTTTCTGGCTGTGTTCACTTAAAAAGGCAGAAGACAATGATCAGTCCATTAGCAACGATCACTCCATTGCCCAGATCATGTCTGTAAGTATCATCTTTCAATAAAAAGAATTAGGTTCGTGAGAGAAATGACTGACTCCAGATCAGGGGATGAACGTGACGAAACTGGAACATCCTGTCACACCATCAGGCAAACAACCTATCAGAGATGACAAGGAGACAAGGTGGCTATCCAGTAGCCGAAGACAGACCGACTGAGCTTCCGTAGGGACAACAACGGCAGCAGACTGGGGCACGGCTGCTATCTTACAAACCGGTAATAACAATACTAAAAGCATCACGAGTTACCTTTGGAGGAGGCTAGGAAATCAAACCACTATCTTGAAAACTGCCAAGGAAAAGAGAAATCTCAAGCATTTACCCCATCTTTTCCCATTTGGACTGTACCTTGGGATAATCAAATAGTTGATGAGGGAAGTTTCTCTTCAGAGAAGCATTCCAAAAGTTTTGTAGAAAGAACAGACCACAAACTTCTGTAACCCCTAATGAACGAATGGATCTAGGCATCAATCATGAAGCAAAAAAACAGAGAAAACCAGACATCACATGCCTCCTGATGGACCTACACAGCACTATAAAGAAGTCTGAATAAGTAAGCCCGAAAGCCAACCAGATAATATACCCCTGAATCTGACTAACAACACAGAAGGAATATAGGGCCAGAAGAACATGGTACATGATACCACAAGGCTGTAATCAACAAAAGCCGGCCTGTGGGAAACTCTGCCAGACAAATGACCCCATTTCTTTAACAAGGAAATTTTAAGGGGGAAAAAAGAAAAAGGAGGTACCTATAGATTAAAAGATACTTAAGAAACATCAACCAACTACAGCCGGTGGTTCTTATTTCAAACATGATTCAAACAACATTTTTTAAAACTAAGACATTTATTAGCTAATTAGGGAAACTTGAGCACTGTCCTGATATTTGATGATATCAAGCAATTATTTTCATTTTTCTACAAGCTAATAGTATTTTGGTTGTTTTTTAAGCAGTCTTTATTTCTTAGACTTGGGAGCTTCCCAGTGGCTCAAGGGTAAAGAATCTGTCTGCAATGCAGGAGATGGGGGTTCAATCCCTGAGTCAGGAAGATCCCCTGGAGAGGGAAATGGCAACCCATTATAGCATTCTTACTGGGAAAATTCCATGGACAAAGCAGCCTGGCAGCCTACAGTGCACAGGGGTACAGAGTTGGACACGACTAAGCCACTGAGCACGATCTCTTAGAGTTAGTTATGTTTAAAATAATATGATGTTTTAGATTTGCTTTAAAATAACCCCAGAGTAGGGGGGGAGAGTGGGTGGTATATGTAAAAGAATAGCCTTAATTTTATAACTGTCGAAGCTGGGCAATGTTTGCATAAAGTTTCACTGCATTACTCTATTTTTGTATACATTTGAACTTTTCCATAATAAAAAATTTAAATGACAAGCCTTCAAAAATCAGTCTGTGGACTTCCCCGATGGCACAGTGGATAAGAATCCACCTGCCAATGCAGGGGACACAGGTTCGATCCCTGGTTTGGGAAGATTCCACATGCCTCAAAGCAACTCCCGTGCTCTAGAGCTCGTAAGGCACAACTAATGAGCCTGTGAGCCATGACTACTGAAGCCGGTGCCCCTAGAGCCTATGCTCTGCAACAAGAGGAACCACTGCAATGATAAGCCCGGCCACTGCAACTAGAGTAGCCCCGCTCTCCGCAGCTAGAGAAAACCCACACACGGCAACAAAAGACCCAGCACAGTCAAAACAAAATAACAAGTTTGCATCTTGTTAACATGTATTGATAGTTATGTTCAAAGCTAATAATGTGTGTGTATGTGAGTGTGTGTGTGTGTGTGTGTAAAATCACTTTCAAACAACTCTGTGAGGCAGTTACTTTTACAATCCTCCTTAGATAGAGGGAGAAACAGAAGATGAAAGAAGTTAAGCCATGGAACAGTGTGAGCGGTGCACATGAGATTAAGACCTAGGTCTCCCTGACCGGAAATCCCATGTACAGTGGGAAAAACAAAAACTCCCCTACAGATGTTACGTAGAGGGAGACGGGTGCAGAGGATTGTTAACAAGGCACTGGAAGGCAGAGAAGAGCCAAAAAGAACACGGAAATACACTGGGGAAAGAGAAACTGAAAGGGCAGCATCCGGAGACGCTGAGCAGGAGCCGCTGCTGCTGTCCCCTCCTTTCTCCCACATCCCAGTGTTTCCTACCAGTACCTCCTCCTTGCAGAATGCAAGTGCAGACCAGCTGGCAAAGGAGTCTGGAAGATGTAGTCTGCAGGCTGCTAGCCCCACGTAATAAAACGGAGAATACGGAAAAGCAGGAATGGAGCTGAGAACCAAAGACCATGAGCACAACCACACTGCTGTGATTTCTTGATTTAGGACTCAGGTGTGGGTAAATTAGGTGAAGGGGATTAAAAGGTACAGACTTCCAGTTTAAAAAACAATGTCAAGGGGATGTAATGTACCGCACAGGGAGTGTAGTCAATAATACTGTAGTACCTTTGTATGGTGACAGATGATTACGAGACTTGCGGTGATCAATTCATAATGTACACAAATATTGAATCATTATGTGGTACATTTAAAACTAATACAATATTATATGTCAATTAAACTTCAATTGTGAAAAAAGAAAACAGAAAAGGAAGCTCTCTTATGTGAAGTTTTACCTCCTTTCTCAATTCTTCCACTGGAACAGCTGCCACAATGTCTGAGGCTGCCTATGACTAGGGGTGCTTATGCAGACCCCTCCAGGTTGTCAGCGAACCTCACCGACAAAGAACGTTTTTTCAAAGAAGGACATAACTTAGTCAACTTAGCTGGAACTATTTTCTTCAAGAAAAATGCCTCACCACCTCGCATTAGCTCCCTCCAACCAAGAATGGACAATTTGTGCATCCAAATATTAAGAACTGCAACTAATTAACACACATCAAGTATATGTGTTAAAATAAGCTACAAGGACATATTGTACAACACAGGGAATACAGCCAATATTTTGTAATAACTGTAAGTGGAGTATAACCTTTAAAAATATGACTCACTATATTGTACACCTGCAACTTATATGCAGGGCTTCCCTTGTGGCTCAGCTGGCAAAGAATCCACCTGCAGTGCAGGAGAACTGGGTTCCATCCCTGGGTTGGGAAGATCCCCTGGAGAAGTGAAAGGCTACCCACTCCAGTATTCTGGCCTGGAGAATTCCATGGACTGTACAGTCCATGGGTCCTAAAGAGTCGGACACGGCTGAGTGACTTTCACTGCTCACTAACTTATATGGTATTGTACATCGACTATACTTCGATTTTAAAAAGGTATCATGTTACTAAGCAAACAGGAACAAGTGAAACATCTTTGTTACTTCAGGAGAACGGGAGGAAATCAACTCATTATTCTAAAAACTGGAGATAAGACAGAAGACTGACGCAGTTAACCTGCCTTTCCCATACAAACTGTATCCCAGGGAAACCAACTAACTGATGAGGGGAAGTTTTTCTTCTTAGAGATGTTGCAGCTAATGAGTGAAGGAAATGATGGAACAAGAATTTCAGCATTTGACACCCCCACTGTGGAATGCATGTAAGCAATGATCATTAAGCCTACTTACAGTGGTTTAGTCACTAAGTCGTGTCTGACTCTCTGCGACCCCATGGAGCCCATCAGGTTCCTCTGCCATGTAATTCTCCAGGTAAGAATACTGGAGCGGGTTGCCATTTGCTTCTCCAGGGGATCTTTCTGATCCAGGGATTGAACCCAGGTCTCCTGCACTGCAGGCAGATTCTTTATCACTGAACCACCAGGGAAGACCAAGACTTCGCATCAATGCAAAAAGACAATCACAGCAAAAGCAAACCCCCAAAAGCAAGCAAACCTCTCCCACATTGTGTATTTCCTGCTGTAAGAACACAATATCACTGAAAGTATATTCTCACCCCACTTCCAACTCCCCCAGATTGAACATAATCAATCAAACCTCTAAATCTAACTGCATTCTAGCAACCACAGAAGGCAGGGAAACATGTTACTTTTTGCCAGGAATGCAAAAAGGTAAAGTGCAGACTGGGGAATAGATACAGGACAAACCCAAGGTCCTAAACAAAGTAACTGCAAGAGGAGAAAGAGAGGAGGAGGATGCGGAACCTATACATTAAGGGAGACTTAAGAGCCAGGCTTCAGCAATATGTGAACCGTGAACTTCCAGATGTTCAAGCTGGTTTTAGAAAAGGCAGAGGAACCAGACATCAAATTGCCAACATCTGCTGGATCATCAAAAAAGCAAGAGAGTTCCAGAAAAACATCTATTTCTGCATTATTGACTATGCCAAAGCCTTTGACTGTGTGGATCACAATAAACTGTGGAAAATTTTGAAAGAGATGGGAATACCAGACCACCTGACCTGCCTCTTGAGAAACCTATATGCAGGTCAGGAAGCAACAGTTCGAACTGGACATGGAACAACAGACTGGTTCCAAATAGGACAAGGAGTACGTCAAGGCTGTATATTGTCACCCTGCTTATTTAACTTCTATGCAGAGTACATCATGAGAAACGCTGGGCTGGAAGAAGCACAAGCTGGAATCAAGATTCCTGGAAGAAATATCAATAACCTATGCAGATGACACCACCCTTATGGCAGAAAGTGAAGAGGAACTAAAAAACCTCTTGATGAAAGTGAAAGAGGAGAGTGAAAAAGTTGGCTTAAAGTTCAACATTCAGAAAACGAAGATCATGGCATCTGGTCCCATCACTTCATGGGAAATAGATAGGGAAACAGTGGAAACAGTGTCAGACTTTATTTTGGGGGGCTCCAAAATCACTGCAGATGGTGACTGCAGCCATGAAATTAAAAGATGCTTACTCCTTGGAAGGAAAGTTATGACCAACCTAGATAGCATATTCAAAAGCAGAGACATTACTTTGCCAACAAAGGTCTGTCTAGTCAAGGCTACGGTTTTTCCTGCGGTCACGTATGGATATGAGAGTTGGACTGTGAAGAAAGCTGAGTGCTGACGAATTGATGCTTTTGAACTGTGGTGTTGGAAAAGACTCTTGACAGTCCCTTGGACTGCAAGGAGATCCAACCAGTCCATCCTAAAGGAGATCAGTCCTGGGATTTCTTTGGAAGGAATGATGCTAAAGCTGAAACTCCAGTACTTTGGCCACCTCATGCGAAGAGTTGACTCATTGGAAAAGACTCTGATGCGGGGAGGGATTAGGGGCAGGAGGAAAAGGGGACGACAGAGGATGAGATGGCTGGATGGCATCACTGACTTGATGGACGTGAGTCTCAGTGAACTCTGGGAGTTGGTGATGGACAGGGAGGCCTGGCGTGCTGCAATTCATGGGGTCGCAAAGAGTCGGACACAACTGAGCGACTGAACCGAACTGAACTGAACTAAGAGACATACCAACCAATTGCAATGAGTAGACATTGTATGGAAACCAAAACAAACCGTAAAATACAAGAAGACAATTAGAAAATGTGATTGATACTAAGTAGCTGCTGTTGACTGAGTGTTTGTGCCCCTCCCTAATACATATGTTGAAATCCTAACTCCCATGTGACATTAGGAGGTAGGAGCACTGGGAAGGGCTTAGATTATAAGCATAGATCCCTCACAAATGGGATTAGTGTCCCTATAAAAGTGACCCCAGGGAACTCCTTCACTCCACCCTCCATGTGAGGACACCATGAAATGACTGTCTATGAACCAGGAAGCAGTTCCTCACCAGACACAGAATCTGCAGGCCCCTGACCTTGGACTTCCGACCTCTGGAACCCTGAACTGTGAGGGCAAGTCCATAAGCCACCCAGTCTAGGGTATTTTTGTTATAGCAGCTGGAACTAAGAGTAGTTATTAAACCTTTTGGTATATATATAAGGTTTTATGATTTTTTGAAACAAAGAATTCTTGGATTTTAAAGATACAGACTGAAATATTTGTATAAAGTAGAAAATAAGTGCTTAAGAGAAATGAGACACTTGCGTGCCTCTGGAGGTGAAACAGCGCAGTGAAGAGAGCAGTGGCAGTAGCTCTGGGTCCGTAGCAGTGGGTCCTGGCCAAGCCCCCAAAGAGTCCTGCACCCCAGCTCTGTCCCTCCCAACGCGGGGCGAAACACCGCCTGAGCCCCTCACCTCCTCAGAACCCTGTAGGTCACTTAGGAAACGATTCCCCAAGGGGAGCTCACAGGCTCTTCCTCAGCTGCTTCACCACCTTCTCATTAAACCCACTTCTCCCGAAGGACACGCATACAAACGAAACGCTAGTTCTAATTCAACTGTATGTTTCTTTCACGACACTGTAAATATATTCCAGCCACACAATGGGCCAATTCCTTTTTTGGGGCTAACCTAGAAACCTAAATGCCACATATAACATTGTTTCTATATGAAAACCCTTTCCTAAAAGTATGTTTGTCGTATAATCTGCATATAAGAGGGTCACCGTTTACATCGTTGTTTTTGTTTAGTCCCTCAGTCGCGGCCAACTCTTTGCAACCCTGTGGACGGTAGCCCACCGGGCTCCTCTGTCCATGGGATTCTCCAGGCAAGAATACTGGAGTGGACTGCCATCCTCCAGGGGATCTTCCAGATCCAGGGATCAAATCTGTGTCTCCTGCATTGCAGGCGAATTCTTTACCACTGAGCCATCTGGGAAGCCCCCCTTTTACATTAATTCAAAGCATTTCCTGATTCTTTTTTCAGTTTCAATGTTCTCATCTTTGACACACAAAACTGATTTTAGTCATGTGCTCTTCTTTCTCCCTTCTTGAAAATCTCCACCAACAACCAGCAGGAGAGAATTTGCTTGCCTCATTCCTCCCAGCCAGGTCTCTGGGAGGTGAGGGGTGAGGAGCACACTCCTCCCAAAAGGGCGAAGAGGAAATCTCCAAGATCAGAGAAAGTCCTGATGCCTCACTCCCCTAGCGGGCCTGACCTCTGCAGGCAGAGGTGCTGGGCTCTCACCCAGGTGGCAGCTCACCTGGGTTCCACGTGTGGCTGACAGCATGGGCAGAGAGGCTGACCACAGGAACACAACAGATCCCCTGCTCTGTTCTCCATCTGGCCATCACCGTCTTGGCTATCCCTCTCTCTAGAGAACTCTGGAAAGGAAATGTTGTAGCCAGAGTCTGTATCAGACTGTGGGGAAAAAAGAAACTTCTAGCTCCGGCTCAGTTCACAACACTACAGATGCTACTGAAACAACACCCAAGGGAACGCCTTTTGCTTTGTTCACAGTCACCCAGCTTCTAGACTTTCCATCAGTTTCTTAAGCTGAAAATGGAAATGCCTCAGATGACCCAAAGACCACTTGTAGGTGAGATCTAAGCTGTTAGGTCACCGTGTGGGTACTTCAGTCACTTCAGTCATGTCTGACTCTGTGCGACCCTATGGGCTATAGCCCTCCAGGCTCCTCTGTCCGTGGGATTCTCCAGGCAAGAATTCTGGAGTGGGTTGCCATTTCCTCCTCCAGAGGACCTTCCTAATCCAGGGATCAAACCAGCATCTCTTATGTCTCCTGCACTGGCAGGTGGCTTCTTTACCACCAGCGCCACATTGCTTGGGTCCTTACCAGCCTTCATAAACCGGTACCTTCCTCTCCATTTGGTGAGTGCCCTTGACGCTTCCTCAGCAGGAACTCTGAGGAGGACAAAAGCCCCATCTACTCTGAAGTCATCACCTTTCAGGTTCAGATCTTTAATGTTATTTGTGGTTCTGACGTCAGAAAATGGCACTTTTTTTTATCCACGTTAACCTGCGTGATATGTTACTAAAAAGTCTTCCTATAAAAGTTTCCAAAATTGGGGGTCTTCCCTCCTTTTTATGACTCACACAGGCAACTGAATCCCTGTAGCTAACCATTATACCTTCCCCTCTAGGAGGCAACAGTGCATCACAGTTCCAACAATATAGTACATCTGACAGCTACATCATACAGAAATGTTGCAACACAAAAACCAACAGAGCTTTTGCCAACTGGCTTTAAGCTCAATTATAGACCAAAACTTCAGGTGATACCAAACAAGAATTTCATATGAAACCACCTCAACACCACAGCCCTTCAAAGGCAGAAGGGTTATGCAGGTCCAACAGTCAAGGAACCCAAATGCCAGCTTGGGCCTTTCACTGTCAAGATTCTACTCTGTCATCTCCTTTGGAAATCCAATCGACAGAGACCACACCCAGCGGTTTCCAAAGCTTCAGGGTAACACAGTGCTCAGGACTCAGTCTTGTCTGACTCTTTGGCACCCCATGGACTGCAGCCCACCAGGCTCTTCTGTCGATGGGATTCTCCAGGCAAGAATACTGGCATGGGTTGCCATGCCCTCCTCCAGGGGGTCTTCCCCAGCCAGGGATCAAACCCATGTCTCCTGTGTCTCCTGCATTGGCAGGTGGGTTCTTTACCACTGAGCCACCTAGGAAGTCTCAGGGTAACACGTCTATATGTAAGTCCAGTTAGTCACCTACATTGGTCAAATCAATCGATTTGAAAGTGGGATACATTTTCCAATAGAAAATGTATTTCAACAATATCTAAATCTAAATCAACAAAATTTTATCTTAATTACCAAAACAGAAATCAGAGCAACCATGAGGTTATTAGCAGCTAGTATTTGTACAATATTTACAAAGTGCCAAGTAACATGGGTAATATGTTCTGCCAAAGCATCTCCAATTTTGTATGCATTTTACATTCTCCACTCATTTCAAAGCAATGCTCTAGTTTGAGCTAATACAGGGAGTGACAGTGGGTCTGTAACAGGAAAAACCTCATCCACTAGGCCCTCTGATTGCTCTTCCCTGCACTCCAGTGTTCTTGCCTGGAGAATCCCAGGGACGGGGGAGCCTGGTGGGCTGCCGTCTATGGGGTCGCACAGAGTCGGACACAACTGAAGTGACTTGGCAGCAGCAGCAGCAGCCTCACCACCACGCCACTCTGTTCTAAACTGCAGTTCCAGCACTAGCCATGCTTGGGCCTTCCGGCCTGTGTGAGAGGCAACGAAGCAGTGGTTAAGAACTTCGGAGTTGGATTCGGACATCTCCTATTTAAATTTCAGCCCTCATCTAGAAGGATGCCTTGTGACTCTTGCAGCCCTGTCTTCCTCCTTTGTAAAATAAGAAGGGTAATTTGTAGCTCATAGTGCTTTTATATAGATGGGTAAAACAATGTATCGATATATAAAGTGCTCTGTAAATAGCAAGATTTAATAGCTCATGTTACCAGATCTATTCTACACACCTTGTTGCAAAATGTACAAACCACACAAGGAAACTGGAATCACCTTGGAAACAAGACCCAACCGTGACATGCTTTCTTCCAGTGATGGATGATCCAAGAGCAAAGTCATCTCCTGATGCTTATGAAATCAGTCACAGGCCCCTAAACGATTCTGCCTGAGGAGGCACAGAGGAGGAGCTGAAAAAGTTGATGGCAAAGAATGAAGCAGCAAAATCCTGAGTAAAAACTGGCTTTTATCTGCCAGTGGGAGAAGAGAGAAACCAGGGGGAAAGGAGCAGCAACCAAATCTAAACTAACCTATATTGCAACTTACTAAAAAGTGGTGTTTTCCATTAAAACATAATAGCTACCCAGACTTTCACTGTAAGATATTGGTAACACCTATGTTTTTATACTTTTAATTTTTGCTTTATATTGGAGTATAGCTGATTTACACTAGTGTGTTAGTTTCAGGTGTACAGCAGTGATTCAGTTATATATATGTGTGTGTGTGTGTGTATCCATTATATTTCAGATTCATTTTCCATATAGGTTATTAAAGAATATTGAGTATAGTTCCCTGTGCTATACAGTAGGTCCTTGTGGATTATCTATATACATATAGTAGGGTAACACTTATTCTTTAAAAAAAAATTTTTTTTATTTTATATGGGGTATAGCCAATTAACAATGAGAGTTTCAGGTGGACAGTGAAGGGACTAAGCCACACACAGACATGTATCCACTCCCCCCAAACTCCCCTCCCATCCAGGCTGCCATCTAACAACACTGAGCAGAGTCCCATGTGGTAACACCTGAAATATTTTTGCATGTTTTAAATATGCATATTCTTGAGTGAAAATATAAGCTTAAAAACACATTATAAACTCACTTATTAATGTTTTGAGACTGTGGAAAGAAGGTATAGAGAGCAATAAACCGAGTAAAAATAGAGTAAATTTGGCTAAGCTTGGTTTTTACTTAGGGAACTTCTTGCTTAGACTGCATTCACCCCACCCCCAACCTCTGAGATCATGGGGAGAGGGGTCAGTGGGCAAGGAACAGAGGAAATGACAGAAACATGCCTGTTATGGGTGGAACTTCTGAATGCTCCCCCCCCCAATTCCTATGTTGCAGCCCTAACCCTGATGATATTTGGAGGCAATTGGGTTTAGATGACATCATGAGGGTGGGATCCCCATGACAGGATTAGCATCCTTCTAAGAGGAAGGAGAGAGACCACAGTTTGCTTGCTCTCAGCCATGTGACACAAGGAGATTCGGAAGCCAGGCAAAGCGCTCTCACAAAGCACCTTGACCTTGGCCTTCCCAGCCTCCAGAATGGGAAGAAAGAAATGTCTGCTGTTTATTTCACTGATGCGGACCCAGGTATGATCCCTGGTTGGGGAACTAAGCTCCCCCAAGCCACAAAGTGCTGTCAAAATAAATAAAACAGAAATGTCTGTTCTTTAAGCCACTCTGTTTATGGCATTTTGTTAGAGCAGCCCCCACCCCACCCCTGAGCTAAGAGAATGTCTAAGCAGAGTCAGGGTGGAGAGTGGACTGAAGATGAAGAGATGTTTTCAGCAGTATCTTAGAAGTCTCACACAAGATCAGTGGATATACTTTAATATCATTCATCATCCAACAAGAGAAATACATAATACACTAAGTGACCATTTAAAAATGCCATTATTTTAAACAATTATCAAAATTACCCATCTCAATTTGAACTTCCCAGGGTATCTCCAATGGCGTTGGACATCTTTTAGAACTGGTTATAGAAGGCCTTCTGGGATACGGTCAGGATATATTCTCCCTTGTTCTGGAAAACCTCAATCAATGGACTTCCTTGCCCTCTGGTTTCCAAATGTGTTTGGACAAAGATGGTACCAAGCTGGAGATCAATGAAAGGGAGGACGACAGGGGTATTTACAGGTATTTATTCCTGGAGGTCCCCCAGCCCAGCCACAGGCCTCCAGTCACTGCATTCTTCTGCAAGGCCACAGCTTTTGGGGGCTGCCCTACCCTATAGGGTTGGTTTCTCAGGTCCCCATAACCACCCCCTTCTGCACTTCTTCTCGGTGGTAACAGTGCACTCTTTACCTAGTCTTAGGATGCTTCTTCATCATTTGCTAATTTCCTTTCATTTTGCCAACACACCTGAATAGTCCCTTCATTACATTATTTCCTTACACTTTTGTGGACACACAACCTGTTTCCTGTCCAGACACCATCTGCTCAGGTCTGAGGAAGGGCTGGTTGGTTGGTCTTGCCTCACTTAGGTGCAGGGTTTTCTTGCAGCCTTTGACTGCTCACCAGCATCTCCCTTTTTCCCCCAACCAGAAGACTCAACCCAGTTCAACAGCCTGTTCGCTTTCTGAGCCCCTGGATTTTAGACTTTACTTGCCCCCTCGGCTCTGAAGAAGCTGCTCCTCCCCCAACCCTGCTGGTTTCCCAGACCCTAAACTCTCTCTTCCCTGGTGCTACAGGACTCTTCCCACCTCCCTCCCATTCTGATTCCTAGCCTTCACCCATCATAACCTGGTCCCGCAGGAGCTGCCCGGCTTTCACCAGCACATCCTGCTCTGCGGCAGCCCACGTCCTGCCTCGTGTCCACCAGGGTGGGATTCAGCAGAAAAGCATCACCTCTGAAAAGGAGCAGTTTGCTCTCTTACTTTCTGATTTAAGGACAGATTTACCAAAGTCCAAAGGGAGCATTACCTGACAGGTCTTTTTTTTTTTTTCAGGGATATATCTCCTTTTTCCTTATTAGATCTACTTAGCTAATTTTAGTTTATCAGGTAAGTTATTTCAATATTACATAAAACTTCATGGAAAAGATGTTACAGAAGAACCCATGGATGGTCCTCATTGTCTTCACCATCACTGGCCTCAGCGGCAGCATTAATGGTAGGACTCCACCCTTAAAAGCATTCTACAAAGTGCTTTTAAGTTTACTCTTTTTAAGTCACAAAGTCTTTACAAGTAGACAGATCATATATTATTTTTATTTTGAAGATATGAAAACTGAAGTATAGAAAAGGCATTAAACTTTTTCATGATGAATTAACCAAGGAAATAGGGCTTCCCAGGGGACTCAGTGGTAAAAGAATCCTCCTGCCAACCCAAAAGATGCTGGTTCAATCCCTGGCTCGGGAAGATCCCCTGGAGGAGGAAAGGACAACCCACTCCCGTATTCTTGCCTGGAGAATTCCATGGACAGAGAAGTCTGGCCGGCTATAATCCACGGAGTTGCAAAGAGCTGGACATGATTGAGTGTGCGCGCATGCGCACGCACACACACACACACACACACACACACACACACACACGACCAAGGAAACATAGCTAGCAAATATTCTGAATAAATACTGCTTGAAATAAAGGCTGTTTTTGCTTTGTATTAGAAGTATTAATATTGCACCTCTATTGAAAAGAAGGCGTGCTCTTTGATCTATGCAGCCATCCAGTTTTAACAGGAGAAATGATGCCATTGTAAAAAGAGCAAGGACTAGTTTATATCTGATAGATCTTAAAAATGAGTGTAACTACTGAAGGAAGCAGTGAAAACCAGGGAAATTTTCTCAATGACTATAGTTCATGTGTTGGAACAAAGGGAGGGGGCACTAAATTGTGATGAAATGAGCTACGGCAGAAAATAAACTAGGGATTTCCTAAACCTAAACACACACAGCACAGTGAAAAGGTCTCCAAGAGCTGACGTCAGCCCATTTTAAGTTACTCCTTTGCCTTACAATTTCCCATTGTGCAGGATGCAGCCCCAGCAGAGCAGAGGCATGTGAGTCACCGAGACGACAAAGCAAGACACCAGGACCTGCACACCCCAGTGGATCCTGGGGGAGTCTGCACCTCAGGAAACCAGAATGGGCTACACATGGTCCAGCCCTCTCACCACCTACAGACTTCCCAGCCACATCTGGAGGCTCAGAGCCTGGCTTCACGGGTAGAGATGACAAACGGCCCATATCACGAAAGTAAACTAAGACGAAGGTGGGGCAGCTTCCCTGTTGGCTCACTGGTAAAGAATCTGCCTGCGATGCAGGAGATGGGGGTTCGATCGCTAGATCTAGAAAATCCCCTGGAGAAGGAAATGGCAACCCACTCCAGTATTCTTGCCTGGAAAATTCCATGGATAGAGGAGTCTGGTGGGCTACAGTCCATGGAGTCGCAAGAGTCAGACACAACTTATCGACTCAACCACCACCGAGATGAAGGCAGGGCAGTGACTAGTACTCCGAATACACACAGTCTGGAACCATACACTGTACTTGAGGTGGCCACACCTAATTCAATTTCTGACCCACAGACAATTTAATTCATTTAAAAACAGTAGTTCCCAAATTGTGGTCCCTAGATCAGTAAAACTAGTATCTCCTAGAAGCTTGTTAGAAATCCAAACTCTTGGGCCCCACCCAGGATCTCCTAAATCAGAAACTCTGGGAGTGGAACCCAACAGTCAGTAGTTCAACAAGCCTTCCAGGTGATTCTGGTGTACTCTAAAGCTTGAGACTACTGACTTAACAAAAGTCTTTTTTTTCCCCCCCCAAAATAGCTCTATACTTCCATTTAAAGGCGGGGTGAGAGTTGGACTGTGAAGAAAGCTGAGGGCCGAAGAATTGATGCTTTTGAACTGTGGTGTTGGAGAAGACTCTTGAGAGTCCCTGGGACTGCAGGGAGATCCAACCAGTCCATTCTAAAGGAGATCAGTCCTGGGTGTTCTTTGGAGGGAATGATGCTAAAGCCGAAACTCCAGTACTTTGGCCACCTCATGCAGAGAGTTGACTCATTGGAAAAGACTCTGATGCTGGGAGGGATTGGGGGTAGGAGGAGAAGGGGACAACAGAGGATGAGATGGCTGGATGGTATCATCAACTCAATGGAAGTGAGTTTGAGTGAACTCTGGGAGTTGGTGATGGACAGGGAGGCCTGGCGTGCTACAATTCATGGGGTCGCAAAGAGTCAGACACGACTGAGCGACTGAACTGAACTGAAATAAAATCTCACTCATTATTTACCATAAGGTCAGAAAATTATCTATTTTCCCTTTATAGATAGTCAACTTGGGATTATCCTCACTGATTTGGAAAGCCATGGAACACAGATAATACAAAAGTAATGAATCACTGGCTTAGGCACACCCTTTTGCAATAGACTGACCATCCTCATTAGGTTTTGCTTACCAGGCTTCATGGATATTCCCTGAATCCACAGTACAGCAGAACCTGGTACAAATACTGCCTGAATGAATGACTGAGCACAATGAATGGGGGACGACGCGGGAATTGGCAAGGCTGCCTACTAGAACAAAATCACTTGGATACTAAGAACCTCCTGTGTCTGATCCACAAAATAGTTTGCCTCACAAGAGATGACTGCAAGTTGACTGAACTGTCAGTCAAGACTCTCATCTACAACTGGCTGCCTAATCCTGGATCCTCCCCAGGCACAACAGCTGGGATGAGGAAAAGAAAACTTGTAAGAATCCCCAGATCTTCCCAGGGAGAGGTTCCACCATCTCCTCTGAGGATTTCTGAACAAGAATTGCAAAACTGGCACAGTCTCAGCAGTGAGCATTCTGCAGGATTCTCCTGTTGGAGCATGATTTTTAAAAAGGCAAACAAGAGGGAGACAAATTGCTAGGAAGCTGCATTTTTTACAGCAATTGGAAGACAAATCTAACTTCTTACCAGAATTGGAAACCCACATGATATCACTGTAGTGCACATGAATTATTAATGCTCATCATTTTTTGTAAATTAGGTATTCAGGAAGGTTCCTGTCGACATCATGTTTGACATCATAATGCTTCATCATTCTAAAAGCCTAATGAGATGAATTCTTGCTAGAAAAGAGAGAGATCAAGCATGCATTTCTGCACTCTGGAGAATACCAGAGACCAAGGAGATAATGAAGATATGGTTTATAATTGATGTACAAAGAGCAAATTAAAAAAAAAAAAAAACCTGTTACAACCCTACCACCACTGTAAACAAGACCAAATGGCACTTTACCTTTCCACCTGAGCATTTTGGAAAAGGGAGGGGTGAGTGCAGTGGGGGGCAGGGGGCATGACTAGTAATTATCTCAAACTCCTAAGGTGGAAGAATTCTTCTAAAAAGAAAGTTATGTCTTTATAAAATTACCTCATCTACAAAAGAACATGTAACAGGTAAAAATTGAAAAAGATACCATAACACCAAGTCACACATCCTAAAAGGATAGTATTATATATTTTAAACCAATTCTGTAACAGTAATTCTATGTGATACATATAAATAATCATTCTGTTCTCACATGTAATATCAAATCTGTAGTTTCTGAGTTCTACACGTGCAAATTAGTGTTGACTAAACTGAACCAGCAGTTTTGTCCAACATCTGCAGCAATGGGTTGGAATGAAATAAGCTCTTGTTTGGAAATCTGGTTGACAAAGCAAAGTAAGTTAAATTCCTATCCAGGTCAAGTCTTTTAACACTTCAGCCAAGTAGCAATGATATATATACAAGTTCATACTAACTGCTAATAATTGGGACTCATTTCCCCTCCAGTTTTTATTTCATTTGGTCTCTAAGTAGCCTCTTGAGAGAAGTACTAAAACATAGAGAATGAGTTCATTCATTATTCTTTCTTCTACTGAACAAACATGGAGTAACTGAAGTTGCCAGGTACTAAATTGGGATTCTTGCTACTCTGAAAGGCGAAAAATCCTCTTAAGCAAACCAAAAAGAGTATCTAGAGTTCATCAGTTGTCATCATTCTGAACTACTGCTTCATGTCAAAAGATTTCCTTTTCAACAAGAAGGCAAAAGGACAGTCATTATTGGCAACATTCCAATTTAATTACTTCACTAAATAAAACATTTTCATCCCCTGAAATTACTTCTAATGATAACTTTATGTGAACCAGTGTGGGAAAAAAAAAACAAAAAACCTTAGTGTTCAGCATGCTCCTTTATAACAAATGTTCAATTAGTAGGTAGCACTGTCATGGATCCAGGTCTCTAGTTCTTGGATATTCTATCAGTAAACAGTTAACATTCAAAAGCTAGAAAACGTCTACCTGGTATATAGTAGGTGTTCAATAAATAGTGTTTGTATTATAATGATGATTATATTATAATACTCTATTACATGATTATTACCAGAGAAACTCTCTAACTTATAAACAAACATCAGTTAAGCTTTATGTTACAAAATCAGTTGCTGTTAAAGCAAGCTCATGAAAAGAAGCGTTTGCTCTTCCATGTCATGGAAGTCAGCACACGTCATCTTCTCTTCACCCATCCACTGAGAGCTGACTTTATCCAATGAAGACTAGGAGCCTCCTCACACTAGGCCAATCATTGAATAACTTTTCAAGTAGTAAAGATATAATGGTGCCTTTAATCAGTGACACAATTCCTGGTAATCTACTGACCATGTAAAAGCTGTTGATTCTCTTACATTAACAGTCAGAGAGACACATTTCCCTCCCTCTGTACTGTAGGATATGCCACCATCCTTCTGTTTGCTATAAGGATAAAAGGCCCAGTGGCCAGATTTACACAAAGGAAAACCTCTTGGATTTAATAGTATTTTGAGAACACACAGGAGGGCACTGGTTAAAAAAAAAAAAAAAATCATTTTTCTTCTGGCACTAAGAAATATGTAGTGACTGCTTTAATCACTTAATGTTTTCCAGTGGCTCAAAATTTCGCTCTCCTGAAAGATAAGATGAATGTGCAGAATGAATCTTCATCTTCAGGCAGCTGCACTGCATTGGAAAATCAGTTGCCCTCACGGCAGCGCAGCCGACCCTCCAAACTCCCTGCCAGGTTCTTTCAATTATGTTCCAGACACGCAGCCAACCCAAAGAAGTCGTAAACAACAGGTTCCACTCGGGTCCTCCTCCTCCATTCCCTTCCTCCATCCCTCCAGAGAACAGAAACCCTCTCATCCATTCACAAATCCCCACACCCGGCCCCTGTGGCTGAGACTCCATGCAACCTGGCCGGTGTCTCCAGGTAAAAATCTGAACACGAGGGCACTGTAGTACCGTGGCACCGAGTCTGCGCCATTCACCTCCCAGCCACGCAAATCCAGCCCAGAGCTCGGATTTCATTCAGTGGAACTCGTCTCCGAACGCTCCAAACGATGCCCACCCCTCCTCCAGAGCTGACCCAGTCCAGCCTTCTCCTTCTCGGTGAGAACCAGGCCAGCCCACCTGCTTCCCTTCTCCACCCCGCCCCCCGCCCCCAAACCGGCTCTCAGGACTCCTCCAGGGGTCTTTAACGCGCCCATTTCCGGGGCCCTCATCACCCACCTCCCGAATGAAAAGTAAACTCCTCCTTAGTGACCATCTCCCCAAACCAACCAGGCCACTAAACTCAGCCGGAGCCCCCTGCCCGCGGGACGCTGCGGGCGGCCCCCCCGGCAGCGCGCGGGCGCCCGGCGTTTACCTTGACGCTGGTGTAGCTGGTCTGGGTCTCGGCCTCCGCGCTGCTGCAGCAGTGGCGCCTCCGGCCCCTGCAGGTGGTCGCCGCGGGGCCCGCGGAGCCCGCGCTGCTGCCGCTGCCCAGCTCCCCGCGGGCCCTGCGGGCGCGGGCGGCGCCTGGGGACCCGGACGCTCGGCTCTGGGGGATGGCGTCGGCGGCGTCGGTCTGGACGAAGAGGCCGTGCAGGGGGGCCGCGGGGCCCTGCGACACGCCGGTGGTCTGGCGGGGCGAGTTGGACTCGTCCGAGTCCCGGCAGTAGATCACGCCGCTCTGCGAGACGTGGATGCTGGGGGCGCAGCCCATCCCTCGGCCGGGCTCCCCCGCGCGCCCGCCCGCGCCCCCGGCCGCCCGGCCCCGGCGCCGCGGCGGCCACCTGCAGTGAGGGGGCGGGCGCCTCGGCGGCGGCGGCGGCGGTGCCCCGACCGTGCGCCCCCCGGCCGGTCTGGCCGCCGCTCCGTCGGGCTCACCGCGGGGCACCCCGCCGAGCCTGCCGGGGCTGCGCGCGTCACCCCAACTTTCCCTTCTGGGCCATTTTCCTCCTCGAGCGGGCGAGCGCGCACACACAGCGCCCCGCGCGCACCGGCGGCCGCCACCCTCTCCGCCGCGGCGCCCCAAACGCGCTCCCCACGCCTCCGCCCGCCCCTCCGCCCTCGGCTCCGCTCGACCCGCGCCGCCGCCCAGCTCGACAACGCCGGGCTCCCGCGGCCCCGGGGCCCCAGCACCGCCCGCACCTCTTTCCCGACTTTCACTCCGCGTACCTCCCTCCCTCCGTCCCTCCCGCCCGCCTTTCTCCGCGGCTCCCCCGCTTCGCAGTCGCCGCCGATGGGGCGCTGTTGCGCCCCTCGGCCCCGCCCGCCGCTGCCCGCACTCTCGCGGGCGGGACACAGCGCGCTTGCTGCCCGGCTCGGCACCCCGCACGCCCCGCCTCCCCCCGGGCCCCAGGGTGCGGCGGCGGTCACCACGCCCCGGCGCCCTCCCCTCCCTCCGCGGTCCAGAGGCCTCGTTCCTCCTGTACCCGTCCCGGGGGCTGCACCCCCAGTGCCCTAGCCTCTCTTCCCCTCGCGGCACAAACCCCGGGCCGGCCCCAAAGGGTAGTGTAGCCTGGGGAGCAACCCCAGTAATACCCCTGGCCTTTCAGGAACACATTGTAACATCTCTGAGCCAAACATCATGACGCCCCGTAGGGACCCTCCAGCCTGTGCCCACTCATCTAACTTGCTCGCCTCCCAGTCGACTCAGATCATTAAGGAGAGGCATCATACCTCTGTAGTCCCTCGCTTCCCCATGTACACTGCAGGCTGAGTTGGATGGCGACCCAGTCTTCAAAAGGGTAGAGTAGACAGATGATGTCCACCCATCATCCGAGGTCACGCCAAGGAACCAGAGACCAGGTGAGGACCAAGCCCTTGAATGCACAAATTCCTCTAAGACCCAAAGAAAGAACTGAAAATGCTGTTCGCGTGGTACTGGGCTTTCTCCTCCAAAGTTTTCACCTCTTCCTTGGGTGTCACTACATCTTCACAGTGGCTTCTCCTCCATCCAGTCCCCACCCCACCCCCACCCCGATTGTCCACTGCTCTGCCTCACACCAGGCTGGGCAGTCAAAACTGCCTCCCCTCAGTCCCCTTGGAGAGGCGTGCACAATTTCCTTGGAGGGGTGCAAGAATACTTTCAGACGAAGGCTGCTTATCCTCCCGGATGTGCAGTCTGGGTTGGAGCTACCAAGCACCACTGCCCATTTATTCGCTTATTCTTTGAGTAATTCCAGTCTGCTGCCACAGCATCACAGAAGAGAAATGGATGGTCCAAGAAAGTGTATAAGGTCAAATGCAAAAGCAAGAACATAGAGTCCTAATGCAAAGCACAAAGAAGAATCCAGCTTGAAATAATTTCTTTGATTCTTCCCTCTCTTCCTCTCCCCATCACATCAAATTTGGGGATGACTGGGTCAAGACTTCAAATGACAGCTTCTAACCTTCACAGAGAAGCAAGGTGTCACCCCACATCTCAAATTCAGATATACAGAGGAGAAAGAACTAACCTAGGAGAAGGCAATGGCACCCCACTCCAGTACTCTTGCCTGGAAAATCCCATGAATGGAGGAGCCTGGAGGCTGCAGTCCATGGGGTCCCTGAGGGTCGGACACGACTGAGCGACTTCACTTTCACTTTTCACTTTCATGCATTGGAGAAGGAAATGGTAACCCACTCCAGTGTTCTTGCCTGGAGAACCCCAGGGACGGGGGAGCCTGGTGGGCTGCCGTCTATGGGGTCACACAGAGTCGACACAACTGAAGCAACTTAGCAGCAGCAGCAACCTAGTCTAACTAACCTAATCTAAGTCTTTTGTTTCTCTTCTCAGCTTTCTCTTCCCAACTTTCAGTCTCTAAAAAATTTTTGATGACATGAAAAAAAGTCTGTGCTACATTTTTGAATGGACAGGCAAATTGCTCATAAAACTCCTGTGCAGGTTGGGCTCCTCCCAAAGCAGATTCTGAAATGATATTTTGCAGGCGCAAGGCTGATGAGCGCATACTCTTGGAATCAACATCTGGAAGGAAAGGAGGGAGAAAAGGAAGCAGGGAAGGGAGATGGAAGTTGAGCAGAGGGAGAAACTGAGTTAGGATACAGCCTCACTCAAAGCCACAGGCACCCCTGCAGGGAAAATTCTGAAGCTGGATGATGCTTCAGCATTGTCCTGAACTGGGTCTAGGAGGATACACCTTTATACCCTCACATAGGTCAGCAGTTACTTGTAGGCCACGTGGGTGGTCCTGGGCCAGGTGACTCTCTTCAGCTGAGGCAATTCCCTTGTAAGACTGACAGCTGAGCAGAGGGCTCCCTGCTGCCAGCACTCCCCCGGCTTGAGGAGTAAGTCCTTTCCTGGCACCACCGCTTCCACCACACTGCCCTTCCATGCTTCCTGTCCCTATCCATGACTATAAGAGTGCCACATTAAATGGTCACCACTGAGATGCAGGGACAGTCATTCATTTGATCAGGTCTAAGCCTGATGGCTGCCAACTGTTCTACTTCCAAGGGACCATTCAGAATCTGGGAAAACATCATCAGAGTTAAGTTACAAAAGCGCTAGTCTCCATACCAGTCCTGACGCAATGTTAAGTCAGGAGATAACCACTCCTAAAGCTTCTTTTTGATTCTCTTACATACATCCATTTCAGTCATCATCCTTCATGGAGCTACTAATCAAGGTCAACCTTTTTGGACACTTTGAGCCATGCTAATTCTCACGCCCTGTGTCTACTTTTTCAGTTTTCTGTAGGAATGTGGTTACTATGATGAAACCTCCCAGAGAAGAGAAATGGGCCAGCCACTCACTGAGGCTTTGAGAGGAAGAAGGCTATGATAAAACAGAAGTTACAACCAATCTTCTGGTGGAGAACATTAGGAGCTGAGTCATGAAGGGACAAGTCACCCAGAAGAAAATTTAGGCGGAAAGAAAAAAAGAAGAAGAAGAAGGAAAAAATAGAAGAAAAAAAGAAAAAGATGAAGTTTTGAGAGAGTAAATAAGCTCAAGGTGGCTACTGAACAGACTGGGCTGCTTCAGTACCTTAACTGACCATTTCATAAGGGGACCCATGCCTTTCCCTAAATGCAAGTCTCCTGCAGGGACAGAAGAGGGAACGGGGGAGTGCACGAGGTATAAATTCCTCCTTCCATTCCCAGAACAGCCAATAGTTTTAGACACAATCTTCCTCAGACCGAGCTTCCGCTGCCAATTCTGGCTTAGTGAAAGGAAAAAAACAAAGTATCCCGATAATCTCCACCAAGTGTTCTCAGTGGGAATGTGTAACCTTCCCCCATCGCTGGCACAAATCTGGTCACTGAAACATGCAGAAATGTGCGAGTGGAGGAATGGTTTAACTGAAATCGTGCCCCAGCTAAGCTCTGAGGCCCGAGTTCTTGCTCCTGTAAGTGATTCCTGGACCAATTCCCATGTCACAATTTCAACACATTCCAGGATCACAGCAAAGTCTACAAGTTCAGACACTGCAGATAAAATTTAGGCTCAAGTTACAGAATAAGGCCAGAAAAACCAACATTATTTTAAAAATTGAATTAAGTTAAAAAATTTAGCTACAGCCAATGTCCAAGAAAGAAATCAAAAAGCAAACCAAATCAGAAATTTCTTCAAAAACTCAGAAATGTCCAAGGTCAGCTGAACGCTACATACAAGGTCAGCTTGTATGTTTTATACTCGTACCAAATAGAGCTGGTTTCAGAATTATGACCCAGAAGCACTGCAAGACTCTGAACAATTAAGGTCCCTTCCCAGTCGAGATTGGTATAACTCTTCTAGAATTCCTCTAAAGGAGAAAAGAATATGACTGATACATTTGGAGTGACTCTTCATAAAGGTTAAAACAATAGGAGTTTTGGATTAATTTTTAGATAATCAAATATTTCATCAACCAATCAACCTTGCAGAGCTCAGAATTCAAACTATATTCTTAATGGTGGAGCTTATTGGAAATCTAACCACCTGATAAGTGAAATGATACAGTTTATTAGGTAGCCGGGCACAGTGGAAGGTTCCTTGATCTCAGAGAGAGAAGGGCAAATGTGGAAGCTGGGCTGCCTCTTACAGCTGTGTAACCTCAGGCAAGTCACTTAACCTCGGGGCCTCCCTTTCCTGCATCATCTCCAACATCTCTAAATCACCAACCTTTGGGAATGCAGTGAAATTTCTGCTTTCTTTTATTAAATTGTTTTTAATTTAGAATAGTGGAATTTTTGAGCTGAAAGTGGTCTTCAACCTCCCTGCACATCAGAATCACCCTGAGGAATCTGTCAGAAACACAACAGCTTCCGGATCCCACCCCAGAGACCTGGAGTCAGGGGTCAAGGGCAAGTCCCACACTTGCCCTTTCAAAGAAGGTGGGTCCAGGGTAGCCTTTCCACAGCCTTCTTTGGGGACTACAGTAAGAACTGAAGTCCTGGAACTGCCCTGGTGGTCCAGTGGTTAAGAATCCACCTGGCCCAGAAAGATCCCAGCCGGTGCGCCATAACTACTAAGCCCTCGCTCTAGAGCTGGTTCTCTGCAACAAGACAAGCGATTGCAATGAGCAGCCCCCACCTACCACAACTGGAGAAAGCCAGCGTGTGGCAATGAAGACTCAACGCAGCCAAAATAATTAGAAAAAAAAAAAAAAAACTGACGTCCTTCTAAGAGCCTGCAGTATCCTCCTGCTGTGGCCCCTGCCCTGCCTTTCTGTGCCTGCTCAGTCTCTGCTCCAGCCACAATGACCGCCTTGCTGTTTTCCCAAGAGAACTAACAGTATCAGCCAGGAGCCCTTCCTGCTATGCTCTTCATCAAAAAGAACAGGGCTAACTTCCTCACTTTCCTTAAATCTCTGCTCAAATGCTGTCTTCTCAATAACTCATTTAAAATCACAACCTGCACCCCTCCATGTCCCCCCATCACTCCTGATTCTACCCCGCCTGGTTTATTTTTCTTCTTTTCATAGCATTTATCACTTTTCAACTAATTATGTAGTTAGCACATTTATTATTATATTTATTGTCTATCTTCTCCCACTAGACTGGAGGCTCTACTAGAGAGAGCAGAGATTTTTTGGCTTCTTATTCATTGATGGATGGAATGCCTAGTGCCCGGCACAGGGCCTGTTGAAATATCTGTTGAATGAATGATTTTTTCTCAGTTCTCCCTTTTCTGTTTTTCTCTTCTCTTAACTGATATAACCTCAAAATAGAAGGGGGTTGGGTTTTTTCTTGAGTAGAGGGTTATGGTCTATGCCTTTTATTTTTAAAGTCAGTGAATGGTTTGACCTCATAATCCTCCTTTTGGCATTATATATACATCAGAAGAGTCAGAAGAATAAAATAATTTATTCACAATGTTTGTAGCTACACTGTTTATGATAATAAAAATTGAGATGATCTGAATATCAAACACTTAAGGAATAGCTCAGCAAACTATCCTAACAGTCAGAATACCACTATTTATACATGTATGGGTTAAATATTTATATATAGTATATGTAGATGATCACAACTATGGAAAATGCATATCTATTTTTTGAGGTTCATAAGTGAATGTAAAGTGATACAGATAAGAAGCTGGAGCATGGCAGATTTCTTTTTTTAAAAAACTATTTCACTGAATAAAAAACTAATGTAAACGAATGAATGTAATGTTTCTCAATTCTCTCCCCAAAAATATTTTAGCTAAGTATATTTTCCTTTATGGACTTCCAGTGATTTTTTTTTCTTTCAGACAGTAGGCAGAAGATGGAAAATATTAAAGAAGGAAAAGAATCAGACATAGATGGAGACAAATTAATTTCTTTTTTTTTTTTAACAAATTTCTTTCTAATTTACAAAGGAACTACTTACAAAGCAGATGCACAGAGACACAAAGGCACAGAGCTGACCAGAAAGTGAGAATCAGAAAGACATGAGAACTATTCTCATGGTGAAATATTCCTACCAAGTGGCTTTACAGCTCTTTTAAGGGAGTAAAAATAAGTTTTAAGTTGTATGTTCAACTGTGAGTATATCACTTCTTGGCCTTTTCACCACACACCAAATGAAATTTGGGAGAGTTGGCCCACAGGATAGTTTTCCCAAGCTGGTTGTAGAATATGCAAAAAGAAATGCGGGAAGAGATTCAGCCACCATTTGACTTTTTTAGGTTAACATCATCCAGCATGGAAACCACTGAGCACTGGGCTCTGAATCCCTGTTATCAAAGGTGATCCGATCTTCCTATTAACAAGAACACCACAGGGAGGAGCTGGATCAGGCCTGGAAAGGGGCCTCCAGAATCTTCTTTCTACTCATTTTCAGAGTTCTCCTGGATTCAAATAGTTAAGACTATGAAAGATGAAACATTCATTTCCAGAAATCTGGTAAATACGTCTCACAGGAGTAAAATCAGGCATAAAAGGATATACAAATGAAACACAAGGTACAGTCCTACTCAAAGGGGCTTCTAGAACAATCAGGGAGATGGGACTTACACACAGGAAGTGACAGAGCATAATACATGAGTTGACATTCAAAGCATAAGAGCAAAAATGAGTGGTACTGGCGATTCTCTTCAGTGATTATGACAACTAGGGAAGGCTTGCTAGAGAAGGAGACGTGTCAGTTGGACCTCAACCAGAAGGACTTTTCAAGCAAGGGGAAGAGCATGAGCAAAGAAAGACACAGGGGCAGAATTCACGTGGCTGGATCTAGAAGACAGTGAGTAGATGAGACAATTTAGTGTCTCCTAACATGGGGCTGCTACAATTGGAAGGGGAAGAAAGAAGACAGAAAATGGAAAACCCTGAAAATTCTCCTATTTGTAGTGGAAGTCAACGTGGGTCCTACCACCTTTAAGGCAACTCCCCATGTGAAAGTCTAGATTTAGAAAACAAATTCATTGTCCTGGAAAATAAGTGTTTGCCAAATGATAAAATATTGGCTTTCTAAAAAAAAAAAAAAAATAGCAGACTGCATGGCTTCAAGAAAACTTTTCTATAGCACTTTGAGTGTTTTGGGTATTCTAAGTCAGGTTATAAATTATTAATTCACTCCTATTTGATTTAAGATATACAATATATAAAGCAAATTAGTTTGTTCCTAAATTAGTGTGGCATTTTCTCAAGGCTTCTTGGGTTATTTTTAAAGAAAAGTTGGGGTCAGGTTTCTAAGCAGGCCCTCCTCACTGGTACACACACTTTTCCACACTCCAAAAGATTCCATTACACCCTGTGATGCTAAAGTCATTCCTTCATTCAGCGTACCTTTACTGAGGGGCTACCATGTATCAGACGCTAACTTGGCATGGGGGGACAGACAGAAGCAGTCTGTGCTATAGAGCTGGAGAGAAAAACAAACAGCACAGTTCTCTGGCAGCCATGAAGCTGGGGCAGGGATTCAGGACACACTGGTGTGACAGAGACGGGGGAGACTATGGACGTTTTCTCAGAGGAGTCAACACTTACATGTGAGTCTCGAAAAACCTTACCAAAGGAATATTGTTCTTTGCATCTACCCATCCACTCACCCACATAGTAAGAACACCGAGGGACTTCCCTGGTGGTCCAGTGGTTAAGAATCCACCTACCAATGCAGGGGACACACTGATCTCTGCTCTGGAAAGATCCCACATGCCTCCAGGCACTTAAGCCCATGTGCCACAACTGCTGCACACACGTGTGGCGACTACTGAAGCCTGCATGTCCTGGAGCCTGAGCTCGGCAACAAGAGAAGCCATCGCAATGAGAAGCCTGTCCACTGTCGCTAGAGAGTAGCCCCTGCCCACTGCAACTGGAGAAAAGTCCACGTAACAACGAAGACCCAGCACAATCAAAATAAATAAATACTTTTTAAAAAAAGAACACTGAGCCCCCACCACTGTGCCAGCCCCGAGAGGGACACAAAGAAGGAACACTCAGTACCCACTCTCAGACAGTTACATCAGAAGTACAGACACGTACTCAGAGATGTGTGTTAACACTTACTTTGGAAAAGTAATCCAAGCCCAGAGAGAAAGATCACTGTGGGTGGAAGTGATGCAGAAGATGTCACTGAGGAGTGTGGCACTTGGAAGAAAGGGCAGTATTTGAATAAGCTGAAATGTTGTAATTTCACTTACATGTAGCTGTCCAGTTTTCCCAGCACCACTTATTGAAGAGAGTGTCTTTGTCCCATTGTATATTCTTGCCTCGTTTGTCAAAAATAAGATACCCATAGGTGCATGGGTTTATTTCTGGGCTTTCTATTGATCCATTGGTCTATATGTCTGTTTCTGTGCCAGTACCATACTGTCTTGATGACTGCAGCTTTGTAGTATAGTCTGAAGTTAAGAAGGTTGATTCCTCCAGCTCCATTCTTCTTTCTCAAGATTGCTTTGCTATTCGGGGTCTTTTGTGTTTTCATATTAATTGTGAAATTTTTTGTTCTGGTTCTGTAAAAAATGCCATTGGTAATTTGATAGGGATCACACTGAATCTCTAGATTGCATTTGGTAGTATAGTCATTTTCACAATATTGATTCTTCCAATTCAGGAACATGGAATATCTCTCCATCTCCTTAGGTAGGTTTATTTCTAGACATTTTATTCTTTTTGTTGCAATGGTGAATGAAATTGATTCCTTAATTTCTCTGATTTTTCATTGTTAGTGTATAGGAACGCAAGTGATTTCTATGTATTGATGTTGTATCCTGTGACTTTGCTAAATTCACTGATTAGCTCTAGTATTTTCTGATAGTATCATTAGGGTTTTCTATGTATAATATCAAGTCATCTGCAAACAGTGAGAGTTTTACTTCTTCTTTTCAAATCTGGATTCCTTTTCTTTTTCTTTTCTGATTGCTGTAACTAGGACTTCCAAAACTATGTTGAATAATAAGTGGAAAAGAGGACATTCCAGAGGAATAATGTGAGCAAAGGCCTAGAGGTGGGCATACACACAGAGCGCATGGATAACAATGAAGTAGGTTATTCAAAAGGGGTGAAATTCAAAAGGTAGGCTTGTACCTACTAGGGAACCAAATGCCAGACTGCAGAGTTTGGCGGAATTCTAGTCATTGGGAATCACTGAGGTTTTTTTTTTTTTTTTCATTAAGAGTACTAATTTACTGAGATGAATCTGGTTGCATATTCAAGAAGGACTGGTGAAGGAAATTGGGAATGAGGATGAGTAAGGAGCTATAACAATCCAGGGATGAGATGATAAGGACTGTTGTGGACTGAATTATGCCCCACCCACCCCCACCCCCCAAAAATCCATATGTTGAAGCCCTATCCCCAGTGTGACCATGTTTGGAGATAGAGCTGTTAGGGAGGTAATTAAGGTTAAATGTGGTTATAAGGATGAGCCCTAATCCAATAGGACTGGTACCCTTATAAGAAGAGGGAGAGACACCAGAGAGTTTGCGCTCTCTCTCTGCAGGCATGCAAAGTGAGAAGGCACCATATGTCAGCTTCTAGGTCCTCCATGCTAGCACAAGCATGACCCTCCTTTCCCAGTGCAGCTAAGGAAACAGTCTCTTTGCCAAGACTTCTTTGGGTTTCCCTACAATCTAGTATACACAGCGATACGAGTTTCTTGCTTCACGTCCAGATTGCTAAAGTCGATCTTCTGATAGTTCCGCTTCAAGAACAGATTTTGAGCCCTGGGATTTTCCCTCTTAACCAGCAAAAGTGCCTCAAGGCTGCAGCTCAGCCCGAGGGCCCTGCATTAGCACCTTCTGTGGTTCTGATGTCTTAATCCTCTCCCTTGGGCTGCTGGGGCTGTGAAATGAGGTATTCTAGAAGGCTTTTGGCAAAAAGTCTCTTCCTTCTCAGAGTTTGACATTTGCTCAGCAGCATGGCACTTCCCGTGTTGCACCATTAAACATCTCCTAGGCAACAGTAGTTGGGGGCATGACTGATTACTTCTTCATACCTCATATGATATGGCTTATAATAAATTAAGTCAGATATAGGAGCCTTTCCAGAGTTCTCTGCACCAGCAGCTGTCAAACATCAAAATTGCCTAAAACAGAGTGCAGGGCCCAAGAATTTTTATTTGGAACTAGTTCCCAAATGATGTTGATGCTACTGATGCCAGGGCATACTTTGAAAACCACTGCTATACATAACAATATTACAAAACAATATCAATGACCAAAAAAAAAGAGAAAGAAACCCCAAAACCCTTTACCTGTGATGTTTCATTTGCTGAAGCATAATATAACTTGTGCATAAACCTGAATGCTTCATTATACAACACAAGGCACAAAGTGCTCTCATCTGGCAATTTATAAGAATTGTGAGGTTATGAGTTTCACGATGCCTCTCCAAGCCAGGGACTTCTAAGAATGGTTCTCAAGAATCTTTACCCTGTCTGGGACATAGAGTGTGGTGTGGCACGTGTGGCAGAGGGGAGACTTATAGAAGTAAACGTTACATTTAAATGCACACCAGCGAAGCTATGTAGATTTCCAATAGAAGACTTGATTTTCCTTTTCTTAATATATACTGTTCAAGCCTAGGAAGACAAACATTCACTAACTTTTAGAACAATCAATAAAATTCTGAAAAGCAGTGTCCTAAGGAATAGGAGAGGAAGATAGTATGAAGTCAATAAAGCAAAATTTCTTTCAGAAAAACTGGTTGAAAAGCAATAATAGCAATGGATACTATTTAGGAGATAGTTTACTCTGTGTTATACTTTACATGTTTTGTCTCTGTACATAATTTCTCTGTGTATGATGTATCTGTGCTTCTCTTCTCCTTTCGGATATAAAAGCTTTCAACATCTTCTGTCTGTTTACCACTAATCTCAACTCCCATCTAGCATGGCTAAGTTTTCTTGTTTTGAGTATGGAGTCATCAAACTTTTATAGGTTATTGAGACTTCCCTGGCAGTCCAGTGGTTAAGACTTCACATTTCAATGCTGGGCACATAGATTTGATCTGTGATTGGGGAACTAGGATCCCACATGCTGTGTGGCACAGCCGGAAAAAAAAAAAAACAGGAACACAAGCTTTTAAAGGCTATAAAAATCCACAGAGCATTTAAATATATGTGTATGTGTGTATTAGTCATTCAGTCATGTCCAACTGTTTGTGACCATCTGGACTATAGCCCGCCAGGCTCCTCTGTCCGTGGAATTCTCCAGGCAAGAATACTGGAGTGAGTTGCCATTCCATTCTTCTCCGGATCTTCCTAACTCAGGGATCAAATCTGGGTTTCATGCACTGTAGGCAGATTCTTACTGACTAAGCTACCAGAGAAGCCACACACACGCACATATATATATATATATATATATACACACACACACACACATATATATATTATATATATATTTAACCAAATACATATATGGGTGTGTATATATATGTGTGTGTGTATTTATATATATACACACACATGGCTTAGGCTATATGTACTGCATTTCTAAGATCTAAAAGATAAGATTCAGATCCTTCCTAGTGGAGAATTTTTTGAAATCACCAACATAAACAACAATTTTAAAAGAAAAAAAAAACCCTAGAATGTAGAAATGGAAATGACACATTAGGAGAAACATAGTTGTTAAATTAAGGATTCAAGCCAGGATTTAAGATTTTCCTTCTCTTAACACTTTTCTCAGAGATAGAGCACAGCCACAAAATCTATACACTTATAAGACACTTAAAGCATGAAAGTGCAGAAAGTTTTGTGAGAAATTCATCAGCTCAGTTCAGTTCAGTTGCTCAGTCATGTCTGACTCTTTGTGACCCCATGGTCTGCAGCATGCCAGACTTCCCTGTCCATCACCAACTCCTGGAGTTTATTCAAACTCATGTCCATTGCATCAGTGATGCCATCTAACCACCTCATCCTCTGTCATCCCCTCCTTCTCCTCCTGCCTTCAATCTTTCCCAGCATCAGGGTCTTTTCCAATGAATCGGTTCTTTCCATCAGGTGGCCAAAGTATTGGAGTTAAGCTTCAGCATCAGTCCTTCCAATGAATATTCAGGACTGATTTCCTTTAGGATTGACTGGTTTGATCTCCTTGAGGTCCAAGGGACTCTCAAGAGTCTTCTCCAACACTACAGTTCAAAAGCATCAATTCTTCCGCTCTCAGCTTTCTTTATAGTCCAACACTCACATCCATACATGATTACTGGAAAAACCATAGCTTTGACTAGGCAGACCTTTTTTGGTAATGTCTCTGCCTTTTGATATGCTAAGTTGGTCATAGCTTTTCTTCCAAGGAGCAAGTGTCTTTTAATTTCATGGCTGCAGTCATCATCTACAGTGATTTTGGAGCCCTCCCAAAATAAAGTCTCTCACTGTATCCATTGTTTCCCCATCTATTTGCCATGAAGTGATGGGACCAGATGCCATGATCTTAAGTTTTCTGAATGTTGAGTTTTAAGCCAACTTTTTCACTTTCCTCTTTCACTTTCATCAGGAGGCTCTTTAGTTCTTTGCTTTCTGCCATAAGAGTGGTGTCATCTGTATATCTGAGGTTATTGATATTTCTTCCAGCAATCTTGATTCCAGCTTGTGCTTCTTCCAGCCTGGCATTTTGCATGATGTACTCTGCATATAAGTTAAATAAGCAGGATGACAGCCTTCATGTACTCCTTTCCTGATTTGGAACCAGTCTGCTTTTCCATGTCTAGTTCTAACTGTTGCTTCTTGACCTGCATACAGATTTCTCAGGAGGCAGGTCGGGTGGTCTGGTATTCTCATCTCTTTAAGAATTTTCCAGTTTGTTGTGATACACACATTCAAAGGCTTTGGCATAGTCAGTAAAGCAAAAGTAGATGTTTTTCTGGAACTCTCTTGCTTTTTCAATGATCCAACAGATGCTGGCAATTTGATCTCTGGTTCCTCTGCCTTTAAAACCAGTTTGAACATCTGGAATTTCACAGTTTGTGTACTGTTGAAGCCTGGCTTGGAGAACTTTGAGTATTACTTTGCTAGTGTGTGAGATGAGTGCAATTGTGCGGTAGTTTGAGCATTCTTTGGCATTGCCTTTCTTTGAGATTGGAATGAAAACTGACCTTTTCCAGTCCTGTGGCCACTATTGAGTTTTCCGAACTTGCTGGCATATTGAGTGCAGCACTTTCACATAATCATCACTTAGGATTTGAAAAAGTGCAACTGGAATTCCATCACCTCCATTAGCTTTTTTTATATAATACTTCCTAAGGCCCACTGGACTTTGCATTCCAGGATGTCTGACTTTAGGTGAGTGATCACACCATCGTGATTATCTGGGTCATGAAGATCTTTTTGTATAGTTCTTTTGTGTATTCTTGCCACCTCTTCTTGGTATCTTCTGCTTCTGTTAGGTCCATACCATTTCTGTCTTTTATTGTGCTCATCTTTGCATGAAATATACCTTAGTATCTCCAATTTTCTTGAAGAGATCTCTAGTCTTTCCCATTCTATTGTTTTCCTCTATTTCTTTGTACTGATCGCTGAAAAAGGCTTTCTTATCTCTCCTTGCTATTCTTTGGAACTCTGCATTCAAATGGGTATATCTTTCCTTTTATCCTTTGCCTTTAGCTTCTCTTCTCTTCTCAGCTATTTGTAAGGCCTCCTCAGACAACCATTTTGCCTCATTGCATTTTTTTTTCTTGGGGATGCTCTTGATCACTGCCTCCTGTACAATGTCACAAACCTCCATCCATAGTTCTTCAGGTACTCTATCAGATCTACACCCCTGCATCTATTTGTCACTTCTACTATATAATTGTAAGGGATTTGATTTAGGTCATACCTGAATGGTCTAGTGGTTTTCCCTACTTTCTTCAATTTCAGTCTGAAATTGGCAATATGGAGTTCATGATCTGAGCCACAGTCAGCTCCTGGTCTTGTTCTTGCTGACTGTATAGAGCTTCTCCATCTTTGGCTGCAAAGAATATAATCAATCTGATTTTGGTATTGACTATCTGGTGATGTCCATGTGTAGAGTCTTCTCCTATACTGTTGGAAGAGGGTGTTTGCTATGACCAGTGTGTTCTCTTGGCAAAACTCTATTAGCCTTTTTCCTGTTTCATTCTGTACTCCGAGGCCAAATTTACTTGTTACTCCAGTATCTCTTGACTTCCTACTTTTGCATTCCAGTCCCCTATAATGAAGAGGACATCTTTTTTGGATGTTAGTTCTAGAAGGTCTTGTAGGTCTTCATAGAACCATTCAACTTCAGCTTCTTCAGCATTGCTGGTCGTGGCATAGACTTGGATTACTGTGATATTGAATGGTTTGCCTTGGAAACAAACAGAGATCATTCTGTTGTTTTTGAGACTGCATCCAAGTACTGCACTTTGGACTCTTTGTTGACTATGATGGCTACTCCATTTCTTCTAAGGGATTCTTGCCCACAGTAGTAGATATAATGGTCATCTGAGTTAAATTATTACAATTCAGATGGCATAAATTTCCACATTAATTGTACTTTTCATATATTCTCCTGTATAATATGAACAAGTACAAAACATATATAATAATTAGTTTGAGATGCCACATCTTCAAGTAATTTCTCTTCTCAGGAAATGTAGGTTAACAGACCCATCACAAGCATGGAAATTGAAACTGTAATCAAAAATCTTCCAGCAAACAAAAGCCCCGGTCCAGACGGCTTCACAGCTGAATTCTACCAAAAATTTAGAGAAGAGCTAACACCTATCCTGCTCAAACTCTTCCAGAAAATTGCAGAGGAAGGTAAACTTCCAAACTCATTCTATGAGGCCACCATCACCCTAATACCAAAACCTGACAAAGATCCCACAAAAAAAGAAAACTACAGGCCAATATCACTGATGAACATAGATGCAAAAATCCTTAACAAAATTCTAGCAATCAGAATCCAACAACACATTAAAAAGATCATACACCATGATCAAGTGGGCTTTATCCCAGGGATGCAAGGATTCTTCAATATCCGCAAATCAATCAATGTAATACACCACATTAACAAATTGAAAAATAAAAACCATATGATTATCTCAATAGATGCAGAGAAAGCCTTTGACAAAATTCAACATCCATTTATGATAAAAACTCTCCAGAAAGCAGGAATAGAAGGAACATACCTCAACATAATAAAAGCTATATATGACAAACCCACTGCAAACATTATCCTCAATGGTGAAAAATTGAAAGCATTTCCTCTAAAGTCAGGAACAAGACAAGGGTGCCCACTTTCACCATTACTATTCAACATAGTTTTGGAAGTTTTGGCCACAGCAATCAGAGCAGAAAAAGAAATAAAAGGAATCCAAATTGGAAAAGAAGAAGTAAAACTCTCACTATTTGCAGATGACATGATCCTCTACATAGAAAACCCTAAAGAGTCCACCAGAAAATTACTAGAAATAATCAATGACTACAGTAAAGTTGCAGGATATAAAATCAATACACAGAAATCCCTTGCATTCCTATACACTAATAATGAGAAAACAGAAAGAGAAATTAAGGAAACAATTCCATTCACCATTGCAACGGAAAGAATAAAATACTTAGGAATATATCTACCTAAAGAAACTAAAGACCTATATATAGAAAACTATAAAACACTGGTGAAAGAAATCAAAGAGGACACTAATAGATGGAGAAATATACCATGTTCATGGATTGGAAGAATCAATATAGTGAAAATGAGTATACTACCCAAAGCAATTTATAGATTCAACGCAATCCCTATCAAGCTACCAACAGTATTCTTCACAGAGCTAGAACAAATAATTTCACAATTTGTATGGAAATACAAAAAACCTCGAATAGCCAAAGCGATCTTGAGAAAGAAGAATGGAACTGGAGGAATCAACTTACCTGACTTCAGGCTCTACTACAAAGCCACAGTTATCAAGACAGTATGGTACTGGCACAAAGACAGAAATATTGATCAATGGAATAAAATAGAAAGCCCAGAGATAAATCCACGCACATATGGACACCTTATCTTCGACAAAGGAGGCAAGAATATACAATGGATTAAAGACAATCTCTTTAACAAGTGGTGCTGGGAAATCTGGTCAACCACTTGTAAAAGAATGAAACTGGACCACTTTCTAACACCATACACAAAAATAAACTCAAAATGGATTAAAGATCTAAACGTAAGACCAGAAACTATAAAACTCCTAGAGGAGAACATAGGCAAAACACTCTCCGACATACATCACAGCAGGATCCTCTATGACCCACCTCCCAGAATATTGGAAATAAAAGCAAAAATAAACAAATGGGACCTAATTAACCTTAAAAGCTTCTGCACATCAAAGGAAACTATTAGCAAGGTGAAAAGACAGCCTTCAGAATGGGAGAAAATAATAGCAAATGAAGCAACCGACAAACAACTAATCTCAAAAATATACAAGCAACTCCTACAGCTCAACTCCAGAAAAATAAACGACCCAATCAAAAAATGGGCCAAAGAACTAAATAGACATTTCTCCAAAGAAGACATACAGATGGCTAACAAACACATGAAAAGATGCTCAACATCACTCATTATCAGAGAAATGCAAATCAAAACCACTATGAGGTACCATTTCACACCAGTCAGAATGGCTGCGATCCAAAAGTCTACAAATAATAAATGCTGGAGAGGGTGTGGAGAAAAGGGAACCCTCTTACACTGTTGGTGGGAATGCAAACTAGTACAGCCACTATGGAGAACAGTGTGGAGATTCCTTAAAAAACTGGAAATAGAACTGCCTTATGATCCAGCAACCCCACTGCTGGGCATACACACTGAGGAAACCAGAAGGGAAAGAGACACGTGTACCCCAATGTTCATCGCAGCACTGTTTATAATAGCCAAGACGTGGAAGCAACCTAGATGTCCATCAGCAGATGAATGGATAAGAAAGCTGTGGTACATATACACAATGGAGTATTACTCAGCCATTAAAAAGAATACATTTGAATCAGTTCTAATGAGGTGGATGAAACTGGAGCCTATTATACAGAGTGAAGTAAGCCAGAAGGAAAAACATAAATACAGTATACTAACGCATATATATGGAATTTAGAAAGATGGTAACAATAACCCGGTGTACGAGACAGCAAAAGAGACACTGATGTATAGAACAGTCTTATGGACTCTGTGGGAGAGGGAGAGGGTGGGAAGATGTGGGAGAATGGCAATGAAACATGTAAAATATCATGTAGGAAACGAGTTGCCAGTCCAGGTTCGATGCATGATGCTGGATGCTTGGGGCTGGTGCACTGGGACGGCCCAGAGGGATGGTATGGGGAGGGAGGAGGGAGGAGGGTTCGGGATGGGGAACACATGTATACCTGTGGCGGATTCATTTTGATATTTGGCAAAACTAATACAATTATGTAAAGTTTAAAAATAAAATAAAATTGGAAGAATAAAAAAAAAATAAATAAATAAAAATCATGTAAAAAAAAAAAAAAAAAAAGAAATGTAGGGAGCAAGCCATGAATGGCCATTAGTAGAAATCTAGCAATCAGGGGCTTAAAAGTATCCCCTGGGAAAGGTCTGAGAGTCATTTCAGAGCTTGAATACTGTATCAATAAGTTGTATGAGCTCTATTTGGAGAATAGGCATAGAAGCCATTGTGGGGCAGACAATTTCATAATAAAAAAAAATGCAATGCATCCTTCCAAATTTCTTTGCAATGTCCATTATTTTAAATTATGGAAGAATGAGGAAAAAAGAACATAAAACATCTCAGAGTACATCTTCAAACAGAATCACATTCGAGATGGCAATCTTTTGTGTAGGATCATGAATAAATATTTGAAGCATGGACTAATTAATGGCTCTGATGAAGAAACAGCAACCAAAGTTATCCCCATTCCATTAACAACTAAAAAAACAGATAAAATATACAAAACAATTATTTTAAGATATTGGACAATAGGTAGCTCAGGACTGTCATTCCTGAGAGAAAGGAAACAGATGAGGTATATAATATAATCTTAGCTTTTACTCTGGAGACATTCCATACCTTGGAGCAGAGAAGGAGTCCTGTGGCATCACTGACTTGAGGTAACAGAAATCAAAGTTTGGAGAGGCTTTTGTGGCTGGAATTTATGAGACAGAGTTTCAGAAAGAGGAAACTATACAAAGAGCACTGAGGGATACTTGAAAGTTTACTAAATACCAAGACATGCATGAGTAGGGTGAAATTCTACAGACCAGGAAGAGAGTGACTGGAAAGCTGTAAGCTGAACAACTCAGAACTCACAAAGAATTGGGAGCCATCCAAGTTCTCACAAGCCAGAGTAGAAAGTCCTTGTCGATCACTCAAAAATTTAGTAGAAAACCCAGTGGGTCGTGCTTTAATTAGGTTAAAGAATGGTTAGAAAATACTACACCAGACCTACATTTAAAAGCTGAAAAGCAATCCTTTAAAAGGTCAAATTGAACCAAAATTAACTTGTCTGCCAAAACAAAATCCAACGTTCTTTAAGGAAAAAAAAAAAATCTAAACACTTACAATGTAATATTTAAAAAGCCTAACATAACACAAGCTGGAATCAAGATTGCCGGGAGAAATATCAATAACCTCAGATATGCAGATGACACCACCCTTATGGCAGAAAGTGAAGAGGAACTAAAAAGCCTCTTGATGAAAGTGAAAGTGGAGAGTGAAAAAGTTGGCTTAAAGCTCAACATTCAGAAAACGAAGATCATGGCATCTGGTCCCATCACTTCATGGGAAAGAGATGGGGAAACAGTGGAAACAGTGTCAGACTTTATTTTTTTGGGCTCCAAAATCACTGCAGATGGTGACTGCAGCCATGAAATTAAAAGACGCTTACTCCTTGGAAGGAAAGTTATGACCAACCTAGATAGCATATTGAAAAGCAGAGACATTACTTTGCCAACAAAGGTCCATCTGGTCAAGGCTATGGTTTTTCCTGTGGTCATGTATGGATGTGAGAGTTGGACTGTGAAGAAGGCTGAGCGCCGAAGAATTGATGCTTTTGAAGTGTGGTGTTGGAGAAGACTCTTGAGAGTCCCTTGGACTGCAAGGAGATCCAACCAGTCCATTCTGAAGGGGATCAGCCCTGGGATTTCTTTGGAAGGAATGATGCTAAAGCTGAAACTCCAGTACTTTGGCTACCTCATGCAAAGAGTTGACTCATTGGAAAAGACTCTGATGCTGGGAGGGATTAGGGGCAGGAGGAGAAGGGGACGACAGAGGATGAGATGGCTGGATGGCATCACTGACTTGATGGACGTGAGTCTCAGTGAACTCCGGGAGTTGGTGATGGACAGGGAGGCCTGGTGTGCTGCAATTCATGGGGTCGCAAAGAGTCGGACACGACTGAGCGACTAAACTGAACTGAACTGAACATACAATTGCAAAGACTAGGTATGATAAGTAAGAAATATGGCCAGTAATCACAAGAAAGATCAGCAAATGGAAACAGAAATAAAAAATATTATAATTAGCATATAAGAACATTAAAAGAGCCACTATAACTATTGTACAAGTATTGAAAGGAAAACATAAACATTGTGAGAAGATTTTTTTTTAAAGAAGAGATTTTAAAAAGGAATCAAATGCTAAAAATGAAGAATATAAGTTCTGAAATGAAACAGTCACTGGATAGAACAAAGAGCGTATCAGACACTGAAGAAGAAAAGACCAGTAAAGTAGAAGACATGTTAATTAAAATTTTTCAAAGTAAAGCAAAGAGAGAGAGAAAGCTAAAAGAAAACTAATAGAGCCTCAGTGACTCAACAAATCTAAGAAATTCAACAAACTTCAAGCAGGACAAACCAAAAGAAAACCATACCAAGATACAATATAATTTCTGGAAATATTGATAAAAAGAAAATCTTTTAAAAAGCCAGAGGAAAGGGCATAGTAAATACAGAGGAAAAAAAATAACAATGATGGACTTCTCCTTAGAAACTAAAAATATCCAGAAGAAAATAGAGGACTATTTTAAAGTGCTGAAAGAGAAAACTGTCAACCTATATGTAGGAAAAATTTCATTCAAAAAATGAAGGTAAATAACGCCTTTTTCAGACCAACAAAAATTGACAGAATTCATCATCAGCAATTACGCATTACAAGAAAATTGTTAACAGTTCTTTAAGTAGAGGAAATGAGACCAGTTAGGAATTAGAACATACACAAATAAATGAACAGCATTAAAATACAGGCATCCCTGTTCTGTTGTACTCTGTGTTACTGTACTTTGAAGAGAGGGCAGTTCATATAAGTTGAAGGTATGTGGCTACCCTGTAACAAGCAAGTCTATCAGCGCCAATTTTCCAACAGCATTTGCTCATTTTGTGTTTCTGGGTCACATTTCAATAATTTTTTCAGTATTTCAAATGTTTTCATTATCATTATATTTGTCATGCTGATATGTGATCAGTGATCTTTGATGCCACTATTGCCACTCAATGAAGGCTCGTCTGATGGTTAGCCTCTTTTAGTAACAAAATCCTTTTGATTTAAAGTATGTATGTTACTGGAGAAGGCAATGGCACCCCACTCCAGTACTCTTGCCTGGAAAATCCCATGGACGGAGGAGCCTGGTGGGCTGCAGTCCATGGGGTCGCACAGAGTTGGACACGACTGAAGCGACTTAGCAGCATGTATGTTACTTGTAGATATAGTGGTACTGCACACTCACGAGACAATAGTATGGTGTAAAAGCAACTTTTATAGGCACTGGGAAACAAAAACATGCATGTGACACGTTGCTGCAATATTCACTTTATTGCAATGGCGGAACCAAAACTGCAATATCTCCAAGGAATGTGTGTAAAGGGGAAACATAAAGGTAACATGAGGGTAAACATAAAATACCTTTCTCTTATTTTTATTGCTTTTAAAAGATAATTAACTTTATAGCAAAAATAATAGCAATGTATTGTGTTTATGAAACATATAGAAGGAAAATGACAAAAACAGCACAAAGGACGGGAGGGAGTAAATGGAAGCATATTGTAGGATTCTTCTTACTCTAAACAGTAAAGAGTGTAATAATATTTAAAAGTGCATTATGATAACTTAAAAATATACACTGTGAATCTAAGAGCAATCACTAAGAAGAGAAACAAAGAAGTGATCAATATGAAATAAAATCATTAAAATTACTCAGTTAACATGAAAGAACGCAAAGAGGGTAAAAACAAATAAAAAACAGATGAAAAAAGGAAACAAATACTAATGTGAGTGCCCTATATTCTACCATATAAATGTTTTAATTAAATTACTGTGATTACTAATTACTTTAAATGTAAATTATCCAAGCACAATAATTAAACCAATTATATATTACTTTAAAAAATCTTCTTTAAATATAAAGATGGATTAGTTAAAAGTAATAGGATAGAATAAGATAGGATAAGGATAGAATAAGATATACCCTGCAAAGACTAAAAAGAAAGCTGGCTATAATGATTATCAGATAAAGTAGATTTCAGAATAAGATATACTTAGGCATAACAAAGGGCATTTCATTATGATAGAGAGGTCAATTCATCCAGAAGACACAACAATCCTAAATATGGAAGCGCTCAATTGGAGAACTTCAGTACACATTAAACAAAAACTGATAAAGCTGAAAAGAGGAGTAGACAAGTCTACAATTCTACTCAGAAATTTCGTCTTGCAGCAATTGATACAACAAATAGAAAAAGAGTAAGTATATAAAACACTTGCAAAATACCATTTATCAACTTGGCATAATTTATACTGATCCCACTACCCAATAAGAGCAGAATAAATTTTTTTTTTCAGGTACACATGTTAACACTCACTAAGATATACTATAGGCTAATCCATAAACAAGTCTCAATATATTTAAAAGATTGAACTCACACACAGAATATTCTCTGATCACAGTGGTTTTAAAGTAGAACTCAATAAGAAAATTATCTGAAAAACCCAGATATATTTGGAAATTAAACAACATACTAAGTAATCCATAAGTCAAATAAGAACTAGGGAAATTAGAAAATATTTCAACTGAATAAAACTGAAATGAAATAGAACCTTGTATATAAGCTAAAGTGGTTCTTAAAGGGAAATTTATGGCTTTAAAAGCTTTTATTAGAAGAAGGCTTAACTCTAGGGAGCTAAGATTCCACTTAAAAGTCTATGGAAAATAAAAATGAGAAAATTAGATCTAAACTAAGAAGAAAAAAGGACACAATATAAAAGCAGAAATTAATATATAGGAGACAAGTGAACAATAGGCAAACTCAATGTATGCAAAAGCTGGTTTTTTGAAAGATCAATAAAATTAATAAACCTCTAGCAAGACTGGCCAATAAAAAAGAAGACACCAGTTATTGACATCAGTCATCCTATAGTCATTAAAAGATTAAGAAGAAATAATGCAAACAAGTTTATCTGAATAAATTAACAATTTAGATAATTACTCAAAGTATCAAACCTCACTCAAGAAAAAGTATTTTTAAATGTAAATTTCCCTAAAGAAACTGAATTTGTGTTTAAAATTTGCTTACAAAGAAAACGCCAGTCTCAGAAATACTCTCTGGTGAAGCCTATAAAGCTCACCAGGAAGAAATAATACCAACACTACACAAACATTTTCATAAAACTGAACAATAAGAAACGCTTCACAATTCATAAGGCCAAAATTATCCAGATGATAAAGCAAACTACAAAAGAATAGACATTCTAAGAAAAGAAAATTTCAGGTAACATCTCCCTGAACATAAATGCAAAATCCTAACAAAATTTAGCAAATCAATTCCAGTAATATATTTTTCTAAATAGTACACCATGATCAAGTTGTGTTTATCCGAGGAATGCAAGGTTAGTTTCACATTCAAAAGTCAATCAGTGTGTGAAAGAATGAAGCTGGACTCTTTCCTCACATCACATATAAAAACTAAAAATGTGTCACAGACAAATTTAAAAGTTAAAATTATAAGACTCTTAGAAGAAAACATAGGGGCAAATTTTCATGATCTTGAATTTGGCAAAGGTTTTTTAAACACGACACCAAAAAGTACAAGCAACAAAAGAAAAATCCATAAATTGGACTTCATTAAAACTAAAAACTTGTACACCAAAAGACACTGTCAAGGAAGTGAAAAGACACTTCACAGAACAGGAGAAAATATTTGAGAATCAAATACCTGATAAGGGTTAATGATCCAGAATATATATATATTAAAAAAAAAAAAAACCTCTACAAGTCAACTATAAAAAAGACCAAAAAACCTAATGGAAAAAGGGGCGAAGAACTTGAATAAAAATTTCTCCAAAGAAGATATACAAGTGGCGAACAAGGATAAAAGGGAAATGCAATTCACAACCACAGTGAGATGTCACTTGGTACCCACTAAGATACCTAAATTTTTTTAAAAAAGAAAAATAACAAGTTTAGTAATGATGTGCAAAACCTGAAACCCTTATACCCCAAGAATTGACAACAGATGTTCAAAAACTTACATGAATGTTGACAGCGGCACCGTTCATAAGAGCCAAAAGGTGGAAGCAGCCCAAATATTCATTGAGAGATGAAAGGATAAACAAAATGTGGTGTATCTATACTATACAGCAATACTAGTGAGTGTGTGCTCAGTCACGCCTGACTCTTTGTGACCCCATGGACTGTAGCCCACCACGCTCCTCTGTCCATGGGATTTCCCAGGCAGGAAAACTGGGGTGGGTTGCCGTTTCCTACTCTAGGGGATCTTCCCTGACCCAGGGATCAAACCAGCATCTCCAATGTCTCCTATATTGGCAGGTTCTTTACCATTAAGCCACCTGGGAAACCCATGAACACTATACAGTCATTTTTAAAACATGAAGTATGGATACATACCACAACATGGATGAACCTTGAAGACATTATGCTAAGTAAAAGAAGCCAAACACAAAGGCCACACACTGTGGTTCTGTTTATGTCAAATTCCCAGAATAGGCAAATCCAGAGACAGAAAGCAGATTAGTGGTGACCAGGGGCTGGAGGAAGATGTGAATGGGGAGTGGTGCCTACTGGGCACGGGCTTTCCTTTTGGAGAGACAAAAATGTTTGGAACTGGGTAGTAGTGGTGGTTGTACAACATTATGCACATACTTAACAGCACTGAATCGTATACTTTAAAATGGTGAAAAAGTGAATCTTCTGTTATGTGCATTTGCCATAATAAAAAATCAATATAGTTCATTAACAGAATGAAGGGGAAAAAATCATCATCGCAATAGATGTAGGAAAAGCATTTGACAATGTGCTATCTATTCATGATAAGAACTCTCAATAAATCAGTTGTAGAAAGGAACTTTTTCAATCTGATTTTTTAAATCTCTATGAAAAACGAACAGCAATCATCCTACTTAAAAGTGAAAGACTGAGTGCTTCCCCCCCAGATCAGGAATAAGGCACAGGTGTGCACTATTATCAAATCTACACTGGGGACCCTAGCCAGTATAATAGAGAAAAAGGAGAGCAACTCAGATTGGAACAGAGAAGGCGCTGGAACCCCACTCCAGTACTCTTGCCTGGAAAATCCCATGGATGGAGGAGCCTGGTAGGCTGCAGTTCATGGGGTCGTGAAGAATCGAACACGACTAAGTGACTTCCCTTTCACTTTTCACTTTCATGCGTTGGAGAAGGAAATGGCAACCCACTCCAGTGTTCTTGCCTAGAGAATCCCAGGGACGGGGGAGCCTGGTGGGCTTCCGTCTATGGGGTCACACAGAGTCGGACACGACTGGAGTGACTTAGCAGCAGCAGCAGCAGCATTCAGATTGGAAAGGAACAAGTAGAACTTTATTCACAGACAACATAATTGCACAGATAAAGTCCTAAACACTCTACAGAAAAAGCTACTAGAACAAGTGAATTTAGCAAACTCACAGGATACATGTCAACAAGCAAAAATTAATTACATTCTATATACTAAAAATGAACAACTGGAAACTGAAATTTAAAACACTATTTACAATGATATTAAAAGCATAAAAGTCTCTCTCTAGATCCCTGGATTGAAAGCTATAAGACTCAGCTGAGAGAGATTAAGAAGTCCTTAATAAATAGCTGCATATAATATTCTTGGATCAGAAGACTATTCTGCTGGGATGCTGATTCTTCCTCAACTGATCAATAGATTCAATACAGTTTCAGTCAAAACCCCAGTAGGTTTTCTTGGTAGAAACTGGCAAAGTGACTTTAAAATTTGTGTAGAAATGCAAATGTATTTTAAAAAAGAAAAAACAAAGTTGGAAGATAACAATATTTGATTTTGAAATTTAATATGCTGCTGCTGCTGCTGCTAAGTCGCTTCAGTCATGTCCAACTCTGTGCGACCCCATAGATGGCAGCCCACCAGGCTCCCCCGTCCCTGGGATTCTCCAGGCAAGAGTACTGGAGTGGGGTGCCATTGCCTTCTCTGGAAATTTAATATAAAGCTATAGTAATTAAGACAGTGGTACTGGCATAAGGATAGTGTCCACATAGAGACTCAGTTAAGAGAGTCAATTAATTTGCAATGAAAGTGCCAAGAAAATTCAACGGAGCAAATATAACCTTTTCAACAAATGGTGGATAGCCATATGCAAAAACAAAATACAAACTAGCAGCCCTCATCCCTTACCTTACACTATACACAAATATTGACTGGAAATAGACCGTGGAACTAAAGAAGCTAGAAATAGACACAGGAGAAGATCTTTACAAACTAGGGGTGAGCAAACATTACCTAGAAAGAATGTAAAATGCATAAACCGTGAAAGAAAAAACACTCGATAAACTGGAATTCAACAAAAGTGTAAAAGTGTGCTCTTTTAAAGCTAATCCTAAGAAGACAAAAAGGCAAGCCACAGACTGGAAGAAATACATGTTCAAAGACTTGTATGCAGAATATATAAAGAATTCTTATAATCAATGATCAAGACAAATAAAAACTGGGTAAAAACCTTGAACAGACACTTCACAATACAAGACATTAAAATAGCCAGTAGGCACATGAAAAAGAAAATGCTCAGCATCATTACTAGTCATTAGTGAAGCTGCAAATAGAGTCACAACGAGATATCATGATACATTTGCTCAAATGGCTAAAAATGCAAGAGACCGACAATACCAAGTGACGACAAGGATGCAGAATAGCTGGCGCTCTCACACATTGCTGGTGGGAATGTAAATAGCCCAGCAGTTTTATATTAAACATATACTTACCTTACAACCATGAGATTTCACTTCTAGGCACTCACCCAACAGCAATGAAAATACATGCCCAAAGGCTGGTCTAGAGCGGAGTTTAAAATAATAGCTCCAAGCTGGAAATAACCCAAGTGTTTATTACCAGCTGAGTAAGTAAACTGCAGTACATCCATAAAACAGAATACGACTCAGTGATCAAACGTGACACACTGCAGATACACACGGCAACGTGAATGAATCTCAAGATCATCACACTGGGTGAAAGGACACAGACACAAAAGGCTACGTGTACGAGTTGACTGATATGAAATTCTAGAAAAGATAAATCTAGCCTACTGGAATAAGAAGAAGACTACTGGCTACTTGAGGTCTATGGTGGGGTTGCGAATTGACGGGCAAAAGCACAAGGGAGGAGATGAGAGAACAGTACTATATCTGGATTGCAGTAATGTTTCATGGGCTGCACTTCTGTCCAAACCAGCACACTGTACACTTTAAAGGTACATTAAAAAAAAACTTGCAACATTTGCCTGATGTTACAGACTGAAGTGCCCCCCAAAATTCAAAGGTTGACGTCTTAATGCTTGATATGACTATATTTGCAAATAGGGCCTTTAGGGAAATAATGGGTGGGGCCCTAATCCGATAGGACTGGTGACCCTAAGGAAAGATGAGACACCATAGCACTCTCCATGAGTGCCAGGAAAAAGGCCCTCTTAGGACATAGTGAGAAGACAGCCATCTACAAGCCACGGAGAGGAGCCTCTTGGAAACTAACTCTGATGGCATCTTGGTCTTGGGCTTCTTGCTTTGAATTATGAGAAACTAATTATCTGCTGTTTTAAACACTCAACCTATGGTATGACTAAAAAATGAGCATGCCATTCTTTACTAATGATGTTACTCTTGAGTCTATTTTTACTTCAGCTGATGAAAGCTTTTCTGGAATACATATTAAGAGACCAGCAGTTGTTTTAATTCTGTAGAAGGCCTTGGCCAGTAGATCAGACAGCTGCTGCATATGTTAGACCCAGTGCGATGGTGGGATTTTCAGACCTGTGAACGCAGTCATTGAAACCAGACCAATGTTGCTGTGACCAAGCGAAAGGAAGCTTGCAGGAGCACGTCTGTCGCACCCAGGTGTGTGTCAGATCACGGATTAGCCAAGACTGGCTTTCTCCTGGCTCTTAGTGTGCCTCACTTGGCAACAGCACCAAATTCACGGGTGGTAGGCTTCTCTCTCTCTTTCTTTCACCCCATTTATCAGATCCATTTCTGCAACCAACGATTCCATCAGTTCTCATCTGTCCACTGACTAGGTTTATTTACGTAGAGCAGTATTTTTCAATTAACAAACCATGACCTACCTTTTCCCTTGAAAACTCTCTTGCTGCTACTGCTACGTCACTTCAGTCGTGTTCGACTCTGTGCGACCCCATAGACGGCAGCCCATTAGGCTCCTCTGTCCCTGGGATTCTCCAGGCAAGAATACTGGAGTGGGTTGCCATTTCCTTCTCCAATGCATGAAAGTGAAAAGTGAAAATGAAGTCTCTCAGTCGTCCCCGACTCTTAGTGACACCAAGGACTGCAGCCTACCAGGCTCCTCTGTCCATGGGCTTTTCCAGGCAAGAGTACTGGAGTGGGGTGCCATTGCCTTCTCCAGAAAACTCTCAGAGGTACTCAAAGGCAGGTTATGAAGAAAGGCGTCCAGGTGGGGCTTTATTTGGACCAAGGCTTCACCCTGGCTCCCCTCAGGTTACTCTCAATACAGCAGCCGGCATGATCGCCCCAGCTTAGATCAGGCTCCATCACTCCCATCTGGCTCAGAGTCTTCACAGCAGAGGACAAGGCCCTCAGTGACCTCTTTGACTGCACTGGCCTCCACACTGCACTTTGGAGATGGCAATACTCCTTCAAGGTTTCTGCACCTACTCTTCCTCCCTGCTGGGAATGCATTTCCCAACCATCTACACAGCTCGCTTCCCGTTTCCTCTGGGACTTGGCTCAAATGTTACCTTTCCAGGGAGGCCTTCTCTAACACCCTAAGTGAATAAAGCAACATTCCCTACCCCACCTCAGGAAGTCCTCTCTGGGTTTATCTTCTCCCTGGTGATCTCTCTCCCTCAGACATGCTGACCGCCCTCTGACTTGCTTGCTTTCTCTCTCACTCTCTCATTCTTTCCCCTCACCCCACACCAGAAGGTAAGCGCCAAGAGGAGAGAAACACTGTCTGCTACCTGCATGATGCTCAGTAGTAACTTGTTGCATGGGCACTGGAAACCTGCTCCTTTAACGGAAGAGAAGTCAGAGGGGAGACGCAACCACCCTCGGCTACATCCTCCTCTGCTGCCCGTAGCTCTCCCTGGTCTCCAGATCTTGCTCAGACAGAAAAAGAGAGAAGTTCCGCAGACGAGCCTATGAGGTAGGGCTTCGGGCAGAAATAAGAAGACCAGTTACATGTGGGTCAAGACAAGAGGCCGCTCAGTGTTTAAGGCAGGCGGGGAGGATAAGCCAGTGGCCCTGGGCTCCCTGCCTCCCTCCTGCTGACGGCTACACTTTCCGCCAGGGTTTTCTCAGCAATGGACTGCCTGTATGGCACAGTATGACAAGATACTGGTTCTCTCAGCCCTCAGGCAACCTGTGCAGGGCCTGGAGCAGACAGTGCCTTGTCCACCACCTCCAGCATCTCAGACAACATCACCATTGTCCTCCTTGTCCTGTGATGCAAAAGGGTTGGGACATGGTGCTTTTTTTCTTCCTCCAGGCAGCCTTCCCTTGTTCTCCTTCCATTCTGCTCTCCCATGTTCCTGCTTGTTTTTCTCTCTTGTGCGATCCCTGAAGCCACGGGATCTTTTCTGCAATTGTAGAGATCCATCGGGCTTCCCTGGTGGCTCAGCTGGTAAAGAATCCGCCTGCAATGTGGGAAACCCGGGTTCCACCCTTGGGTTGGGAAGATCTCCTGGAGAAGGAAATGACTACCCACTCCAGTATTCTGGCCTGGAGAACTCCATGGACTGCATAGTCCATGGGGTCACAAAGAGTCAGACACGACTGAGTGCCTTTCACTTTCATGGGGGTGCTATGGCCTTTTCAACAGAATGGATTCCTACAACATGAGTAAGCTCATGCTAAGAACTTCTGGCGCCTGCTACATGAAAACACCTGAAATCAGTCAGTTCAGTTCAGTTCAGTCACTCAGTCGTGTCCAACTCTTTGTAACCCCATGAATCGCAGCACACCAGGCCTCCCTGTCCATCACCAACTCCCGGAATTCACTCAGACTCACGTCCATTGAGTCAGTGGTGCCATCCAGCCATCTCATCCTCTGTCGTCCCCTTCTCCTCCTGCCCCCAATCCCTCCCAGCATCACAGTCTTTTCCAATGAGTCAACTCTTCGCATGAGGTGGCCAAAGTACTGGAGTTTCAGCTTTAGCATCATTCCTTCCAAAGAAATCCCAGGGCTGATCCCCTTCAGAATGGACTGGTTGGATCTCCTTGCAGTCCAAGGGACTCTCAAGAGTCTTCTCCAACACCACAGTTCAAAAGCATCAATTCTTCGGCGCTCAGCCTTCTTCACAGTCCAACTCTCACATCCATACATGACCACAGGAAAAACCATAGCCTTGACCAGATGGACCTTTGTTGGCAAAGTAATGTCTCTGCTTTTCAATATGCTATCTAGGTTGGTCATAACTTTCCTTCCAAGGAGTAAGCGTCTTTTAGTTTCATGGCTGCAATCACCATCTGCAGTGATTTTGAAGCCCAGAAAAATAAAGTCTGACACTGTTTCCACTGTTTCCCCATCTCTTTCCCATGAAGTGATGGGACCAGATGCCATGATCTTCGTTTTCTGAATGTTGAGCTTTAAGCCAACTTTTTCACTCTCCACTTTCACTTTCATCAAGAGTCTTTTTAGTTCCTCTTCACTTTCTGCCATCTGCATATCTGAGGTTATTATTTCTCCCAGCAATCTTGATTCCAGCTTGTGTTTCTTCCAGCCCAGTGTTTCTCATGATGTACTGTGCATATAAGTTAAATAAGCAGGGTGACAATATACAGCCTTGATATACTCCTTTTCCTATTTGGAACCAGTCTGTTGTTCCATGTCCAGGTTTAACTGTTGCTTCCTGACCTGCATATAGGTTTCTCAAGAGGCAGGTCAGGTGGTCTGGTATTCCCATCTCTTTCAGAATTTTCCACAGTTTCTTGTGATCCACACAGTCAAAGGCTTTGGCATAGTCAATAAAGCAGAAATAAATGTTTTTCTGGAACTCTCTTACTTTTTCCATGATCCAGCAGATGTTGGCAATTTGATCTCTGGTTCCTCTGCCTTTTCTAAAACCAGCTTGAACATCAGGAATTTCACGGTTCACATATTTCTGAAGCCTGGCTTGGAGAATTTTGAGCATTACTTTACTAGTGTGTGAGATGAGTGCAATTGTGCGGTAGTTTGAGCATTCTTTGGCATTGCCTTTCTTTAGGATAGGAATGAAAACTGACCTTTTCCAGTCCTGTGGCAACTGCTGAGTTTTCCAAATTTGCTGGCATATTGAGTGCAGCATTTTCACAGCATCATCTTTTAGGATTTGAAATAGCTCCACTGGAATGCCATCACCTCCACTAGCTTTGTTCATAGTGATGCTTTCTAGGGCCCACTTGACTTCACATGCCAGGATGTCTGGCTCTAGGTGAGTGATCACACCTAGATCACTCACACCTAGATTGTGATTGAGATAATCACAATCGTGATTATCTGGGTTGTGAAGATCTTGTTTATACAGTTCTTCTGTGTATTCCTGCCACCTCTTCTTAATATCTTTTGCTTCTGTTAGGTCCATACCATTTCTGTCCTTTATCGAGCCCATCTTTCCATGAAATGTTCCCTTGGTATCTCTAGTTTTCTTGAAGAGATCTTTAGTCTTTCCCATTCTGTTGTTTTCCTCTATTTCTTAGCATTGATCGCTGAGGAAGGCTTTCTTTTCTCTTCTTGCTATTCTTTGGAACTCTGCATTCAGATGTTTATATCTTTCCTTTTCTCCTTTCCGTTTCGCTTCTCTTCTTTTCACAGCTATTTGTAAGGCCTCCTCAGACAGCCATTTTGCTTTTCTGCATTTCTTTTCCATGGGGATGGTCTTGATCCCTGTCTCCTGTACAATGTCACAAACCTCCGTCCATAGTTCATCAGGCACTCTATCTATCAGATCTAGTCCCTTAAATCTATTTCTCATTTCCACTGTATAATCATAAGGGATTTGATTTAGGTCATACCTGAATGGTCTAGTGGTTTTCCCTACTTTCTTCAATTTCAGTCTGAATTTGGCAATAAGGAGTTCATGATCTGAGCCACAGTCAGCTCCTGGTCTTGTTTTTGTTGACTGTATAGGGCTTCTCCATCTTTGGCTGCAAAGAATATAATCAATCTGATTTCGGCGTTGAACATCAGGTGATGTCCATGTATAGAGTCTTCTCTTGTGTTGTTGGAAGAGGGTGTTTGCTATGACCAGTGCATTTTCTTGGCAGAACTCTTCATTCTGCTTCATTCTGTATTCCAAGGCCAAATCTGCCTGTTACTCCAGGTGTTTCTTGACTGCCTACTTTCGCATTCCAGTCCCCTATAATGAAAAGGACATCTTTTTTGGGTGTTAGTTGTAAAAGATCTTGCAGGTCTTCATAGAACCATTCAACTTCAGCTTCTTCAGCATTACTGGTTGGGGCATAGACTTGGATTACTGCGATATTGAATGGTTTGCCTTGGTAAGAAACAGAGATCATTCTGTCATTTTTAAGATTGCATCCAAGTACTGCATTTCAGACTCTTTTGTTGATACCTGAAATACCCTTCCTTAAATGGAGAAGCCTGCTCAGCAAAAGACAGATGGTGAGAATACCTCAGCGGGCACTGCCCCTTGGAAAATGCCATTCTGAGATAAAACTGAGTTTTTCCTCTTTGAGACATAAAAATGTGTATTGTTAAAGGATGCTCCTCAGGCAGAAATACCATTCAATGGCTTGTTTGCCAAAGAGGCTCATAGTAAAGTCTACATTGATATTATTTATATTCATCTTCCTCATATCACCCCACCACTAGCTAGGACAGGATCCGGAACTCCCCAACCTTCTAAGGCACTCCTGGGTTACTGAGAAGATCTTTTGTGCAGTTTTTCAAAACAGAGGCGATTTGATGAGGTGCTGAATTTACCTCTTCACATTCCATGCCATTGCAAGGAAGATGGCCTTGAATTTTCGCTTTAAAAATGCTAAATGGAACTAGTAAAAGAGCCTAGAAACTTACAAAAATCATTTGTTTTCCTATTAGTCAGCCATGGCCTCCGAACACACGTACAAGGGTAAAGAACTCACACACTGTGTGTTTCTGAGGTCATTGTCTTAGCAACGTGCCCACCGCTGCTGGCGATGCTCTCCACAGGTCTCACTCAGGAGCACTCATACTTGCAATGGAGGACACTGGCTGGTCATGTGTTTTAGATGATTGTTTTTTCATCCACTTATACTTCCGTTTAATTTTCCTAATCATCTAGGGAAAACTTTGAAATCTTTTTCAAAGCTCAAAACCGGGGCTGGGACTAGGGCAAGATAACTAGATTGCCATTTTAAGAAGGTATTCACTCTCAGATGCTGGCCCTGTATTTGAAGGCCTCCTTAAATTTTGCAGCCTAGGCTCCTCACTCTGAGGGTCATGAAGATGACTCTGTCACCAATCTGGAGGCTACCGATAACACCTTGGTCAAGGAATGTGAATGCAAGGGAAATTAAAGCTTGTGAGGCAGGAGATCTACGTTCCAGACCTCTCTTTACCACTTTTACCATATTCCAGAAGGGGATACAGAGGACGAGATGGTTGAATGGCATCACTGACTCAATGGACATGAGTTTGAGCAAGCTCTGGGAAATGGTGATACACAGGGAAGCCTGGTGTGCTGCAGTCCATGGGGTCACAAAGAGTCGGACACGACTGAGCAATAACAACAATCAAATCTAAGATACCACTGATTGTACAAAACACCATCACTTTATGTACCATTAAGAGAAAAAAAAATGCTGCCCATTTAATTATGACATAATGGCATGCTGCTGCTGCTGCTGCTGCTGCTAAATCACATCAGTCATGTCCGACTCTGTGCGACCCCATAGATGGCAGCCCACCAGGCTCCTCCGTCCCTGGGATTCTCCAGGCAAGAACACTGGAGTGGGTTGCCATTTTCTTCTCCAGTACATGAAAGTGAAAAGTGAAAGTGAAGTCGCTCAGTCGTATCTGACTCTTCGAGACCCCATGGACCGTCGCCCACCAGGCTCCTCCGTCCATGGGATTCTCCAGGCAAGACTACTGGAGTGGGTCACCATTGCCTTCTCCCATAATGGCATAATAATAGTCTTATAAGATACAAGAATTGGTTCCAGTAGCCTCTCACAGCCTCGAATTTTTTCAACTATACTGAGGGATTTGGCAATTTCTCCTGCCTTTGGTTTAGTAACTTGACATAATAGGTAATCCTCTTGTGTATATCTCAATAATAAAATATAAATCTAGCTCAATGTACTTGTGGGTATCTTTTCCATATTAAAAGCATTTGGCTCCATATTAAAGGCATTTGCAAAAAAAGAAAACTGAAATCGCATCATTTCTCCAATGACAAATATTTTGCTTTATCAATATCAAATTTATCCACCCTGCTCTAGCCCCTCTACTCTCCGTATAACCATGTAAACATTTGTTTTAACGCCAAATCACAGTGTAACCTTTTTGAAATCACCTGAATCAATAACTAAATTCAAGATATGTATCATCAACAATGCACCTATCTCCACTGAAAAGTTGAAAATATCAGAAAGTAATACTTAGTAAGTGCATTCACAGGCAATGACAAGTATATCACAACCACTGCCTGGCCGTCAGCAGTTGATAAAGTGCTGTCCCACCAGCAAGAGTCGTCACAGATCCAGATGGGTAATCAATTCACAACACCCTTGAATTCCTAGCTGTGCCCTTCCTTAGCTTCACAGCAGGAGACAGGACAGGAAATACAGTTCGTACAGTGTCTGTGGTCTCATAGGCAGGCCAGCAACTACTCCCAACGCAGATCTGGCCTTGGCCTTCCTCTGCTTCGGGGGATGCTCACAGTTGCTAGAGGTGATGTGTATGGTTCAGCTCCAGAGAACCCGCTACCTTGGTTTCCTTTGGCCTCCATATCGCTCTAGTCCAGCAGGCCCAAGGCCACATGACCACTGCAAGCTCTCCTAGTCCCAGAGTGGTCCCAGGAATCTAGAGTTTCACAATAATCAAGACAGATAATTCATCCCAGGTATAGAGCAATCCACACTTGTCTTAACTCCTTATGTTTCCAAGGAAAAGTTGCGGTGAGAACCTAAGTCTGAGGTTATCTTCTCAGGCAGATCGATGGGAAAATGTTTCTAACTCTCAGGTACCATTGATTGCAAAACACACCCTGGTTCCAGGGGCATTAAAATGGGCAAGGATACATCTCAGAAAAACCGAAATGCTGCTCTCACATTTAACACTTTGACTGCCAAGCTGGGTGCCTCAGCTGAAATGGGGCTATCATCTTAATAGGCGATTTGAGGGAATGGTCTCTGGTGTTGCTTTTCAGCTCTCAGATAGAATTGTGAGCTTGTGACTTTAATGTGTGTGAGCTGTTGAACATTTACAATGGTTATTCAACAACTATGAGACCACAGCATGCACACGTGCTGCTGGGAACTCCAAGAGCAAAGCCTCTGGGCTGTCAGTACCCTTGGGGTACAGGCTGGGGCAGACCACACTGAGCCCATGGACTTCTGAAGTTGCAAAGTAATCAGAGTCCCATTTTTGAGCCCCCAAGGCAATGGCACCCCACTCCAGTACTCTTGCCTGGAAAATCCCATGGATGAAGGAGCCTGGTAGGCTGCAGTCCATGGGGTCACTAAGAGTCGGACATGACTGAGCAACTTCACTTTGACTTTTCACTTTCATGCATTGGAGAAGGAAATGGCAACCCACTCCCGTGTTCTTGCCTGGAGAATCCCAGGGACGGGGGAGCCTGGTGGGCTGCCGTCTCTGGGGTCGCACAGAGTTGGACACGACTGAAGGTCTTAGCAGCAGTATAGGCCAAGTACTTTACATACATTGTCTCATTGAATCAGCATAGTAACCCTGTAAGGTTAAGCATTACTCTTCCCATTTTACAGATGATAAAACTCTGCTGGTGAGTCATGATGCTGGATTAGAAACCCAGGCAGCCTGCTTTGGGATGCAAGCTCTTAATCAAACGCTTACCACCTCCCACCTATAGTCACCTTGTCTCACATGAGATTCAATGCCATTAATAAAAGATTACTTGAAAAAAAAAAAGATTACTTGACACAAGTATGAATACTGGACCCCTTTAAAGAATACCCAGGGAATTAAAAAAAAAAAACACAAACACACATTTTTTTTTAGGCAATGGGGGAGGATGTGATGGGAAAAGAGAGAGGATTCCGTGATGTAGCTTCAGAAACATATTGTCCCCTCAAATAAAAACAGGTGACGACACCTCAGTACGTGCCATCTGACAGAGAACGTGTTATGGAATGAACTGTGTCCTGCCAAGTTCACAGGCTGAAGTCCTAGCCTCAAGTACCTCTGAATGTAACGGTATGTGGAGAGAGGTCATTTAAAAAGGTGACTAACATTAAATGAGGTCATTAGGGTCGGTCTTAATCCAGCAGGACTGAGGCCTTTACAAAAGGAGAGCAGGACACAGATGTGCATGCAAGATAAGGCAAAGCCATATCTCACACTGAAGTCCTCAGAAACCTGGGGTACCAAAAAGGGATATTTCAGGAGTTCATGTGCTGCTAGGTAAATCCACATGAAACTTATGGTTTTGAAGTAAAAAAAAAAAAAGTCAAATATGGACAATTTTATTTGTTCATCCTCTAACTGTACACATTTGCAGAAGAGACCTTGAAACCAACACATCCTACTAATCCTACTTTACAAATGATACACTTGAGACCCACTCAGATACACTGATTCATCAAAAGCCCGAAAATGTGTTAAAGGAAGAACAGGATGCCAGATCAGAAATTACATTTCTTTTTGTGAACACAAGTAGGCAGCATCTATTAAAAAATACATACTACATAGTAATAACAATTTCACCCCTAGGAATTAATCTACCAGAAATATCTGAACAGGTGTGCAGAAATATATAAACATGAAGACCCACAGTGCTAGCCCCGTACGTGATGTGGAAATTTAGAAATAATCCAAGTGCCGACTCACAGGGAATTGGTTGAACAAATAATGATTCGTCCATCTACATGCAAATCTATGTACTGTAGTTAAAAAGAAAGAGGTCAGCCTTTGCTCATATTAAAAGATGCCCAAATCATATTAAAAGCAAGAAAAGATACCTAGAAAAATAAAAACACAACTCATAAAATGTTTATTAATATCCGTGCACTGAGGGGTATAAAGTAGTCAACACTCAGTAGGTACTTTTTTCCCTCCCCACCTCCTCCATCCTACACATCCCTTGGATTATTGCAAACGAACCCAAGGAGCTCTACTGTCTACCAGCTGGGTGATCACATGCAAGAAGCTTCAGTTCCCCCACCAGTAGGTTGAAAGAAATTATAGCACTTCCTTCAGAAGTTGTTGACAGGATTCCATGAGACTATGTATATAATGTGCTTAGAACAATGCATGGTGGATAGTAAGTGCTTAATAGATAGGCACCATTATGGTAATGATGATGTTATTCATCTCTGGAACCTGAAGAAACAAGGTTTCCTTAATTTGTGTTGTATTTACTTTTTTTAAATCTCCTTTAAAAAATTATCTTGTAAGAAAACATAATAAATCATTCTGCTTATTTTCCTTACTGAAATTAAATAAAAAGGCAGTGCTTTTTAAACCAGTGCTTACCCCAATAAACTCTAGCAATATTAGGCATTCTGATATTTAATGAGTCCTCTAAAGACAATTTCATTATTTCATTACTGAAGTGATAAACTGCTTTTCTGAGAAGTTAATATTAACAGAGTCATTCCTAAGTAAATATATTGTTCATCAGGTATAACCCAAGGTGCCTCCATGAAATACACAGTAGAACCAGCCCTCTTCTATTGAAGGATCAGTTTGGGTCTCTTCTACTCACTTAGGTTAACAGGGTGGTTATGGCAAAGGTCTTTCAAATGCACAGACAGAACCTTTTATGCAACCATGCTGCTGCTGCTGCTAAGTCGCTTCAGTCGTGTCCGACTCCGTGTGACCCTATAAGAAGGCAGCCTACCAGGCTCCCCGTCCCTGGGATTCTCCAGGCAAGAACACTGGAGTGGGTTGCCATTGCCTTCTCCTTATGCAACCATACTCTGACTTAAAACAGGACTTTCTATTTGAGGTCCTTCCTAGGGCATTCTAAGTATTAACTAAACCAGCCAGGCTTATTTCCACAGATCTTAAGCCTGAAAGATTTGTGCAGCTCTATAAACAGAATAGAATTAAAATACAGTTCACCCACAGTTCTGATTCTGATCCAGTATTTCTTTGGTCCATGTATGCTCTATGGAACCAAGTACAATCTAGACTCCAAAGAAGCAGTGAGCATGGGAAAGCTATCAAAGCGTGGCAAATTACTGTTACAGAAACTCCCAGAATTAAAGGATCTTTTTGAGCCTTTTTGTGGTAGCTGAGATCCAGACAGGTTATGTGCTTTGTCCCAAGTTTCGAAGCTGGTACAGGTGGGGCTGGAACTCAGGTAGCAGGCTTCCCAATAGCAATGCTCTTTCCCCTGCTGGAGAATTACCGTTCTTCTGTTTTGCTTCTTGGAAAACTGAGCCAAGTTAAAACAGCTCATTCAAGGTCAGAGGGGCAGTCAAGTAGAACTTGTGATGCTGACCAGCAGATTATACAATCCTAGAGGGCGGGTCCTCTGCCCCTCACCTACCCCTTCGGGCCCTGTGTAAATGTTTTGGTTGACACAACACACAAGAGTTTAGAGGAAGTGTCTCTTCTAGGTTTGCACTACGTGTTTAACTTCAGGTTCTGGCACAGGCGTGTCAGTTTTTATCAGAGCAGGCACGCCCCCCAGTGCCCGGATCCAGCGGGCCGCCAAGGTTGGGGTCGGGGGCCGGTTAGCCACCACTCAACCGGGTGGTCTTGCAGCCCTAGAAACTCGCCCAGAACAACTCCTCTGCGATGTTTTTCTGGTTTTGCCAATCTGGAGACAGTAAACTCCTGTCAGATTCAGCCGGAAGCAGAATGGTTGGGCAGGCTGAATACCTCTAGCCAAGCTGTTATAAAGGCTAACGCAAGCCTCGCCTCCCACAACACTCCAGGACCGTGTCCACTTGATCCCGGTAACTACGTACACTTTCAGGTGGCACTCCGACGCCCACCAGGACCGCCCCCACCCCAAGTTCCGGGAGGCAGCTTCTGCCTTGGTCCAACGCCTCCCTGCACCGTGGACCCTTCTCACCCGCACTTTCCTACAGCCCACAGTGTGAGCCCCTTCTCTGAAGCTACATTCCATCTCCCCCACCGCAGGCTGGTAGTATAAACCTCACAGCAGGTCAAGGTGCCCAGCGAGCGCGGACCCACGAGCTGGGTGCGCGCGCGCGCGCGGCGTGGGTCCCCGAATCCCGGAGGGCACGCTCCACCCAAGCCGAGGGCTGGGGAGGCGGGGGCTAGCTTTTCGGGAGGGATGGCAGCTACGCAGCCGCTGGAAGCATTCAAAGGAAGGCAGGGACACCACGATCGCCCAGAGACGGCGTGGGAAACTCGGGGCGCAACAGGAGTCAGTGCCACTGGCCCGACGGCGCTGCAGGTCGGCTCTTGCCCAGGGAAAGCGCCACACAGACGCAGACGCACTGCTGGTGGGTGATTGGTACCATTTGAAATTATAAATCGGACGGTTACAGCAGACAATCGAGGCGCGCCCCTCCTGGGAAGGAAGAAGGACGTTGGGCACCAGTACATGGAGAGGCTGGAGAGGGGAGAAGCCCCTCCGGAGCTGCAGGGTGTCCGAAAGGGGTTCAGGGTCAGCTCTGGGCTCGGGGGTGGTGGAAGGGGGCGGCTCGCCGGACGTGCAGATCCAGCGCTCGGGGCTCACCTGGCCGGCGTTCGGAGGGTCCATGCTGGAGGCTGGCGGCTGCCGGGCGCTCGAGCGGTGCCGGTGGCCCGCACCGCAGCCCCGCACAGAGGGCACAGGGCGGCCGCACTCCGCACTCGGGCCTCCCGCCCCGCGCCAAGGGGCCGGTCCTTCCGAGGGACTCTGGCCGCGAGCCTGAGCCTCTTTGCCTTCACTCCCCAGGCGCGCCTGGAGCCGGCGAGTGCCTGGGTCCTAGCGCCCCTCCCGGGGTGTGAAGCCCGACTCGGAGCCTGCTCGGTGCCCCCCTAGCTATTCTCGCCACTCGAGGGGAGTTAGGGCTAAGGGCCAGCGCTGCCCAACCTGGCGCGTCTCAGGACTGGGAATCTGGACAGGGAGCTTCTTTCTCACCACGCCCACTCTTCCCATTTTCATCTCCATGTGCAAGAAAACACGGAAGGATCAGATTTGCCTCCTTCCTCACTCAAATCCGCGTACACTATCATTTTAAAGAGATTCTGTCACAGACAGCAGTCAAGACAGATCATAGATAGTTCTTCCTCAAACTGAAAGGAAGACTTCTGTATTCAAATAAATTTGTAAAGGACACTCCACTGTGTCTATTGCGGAGTTGGTGGGGTGTGATGGGGTGTTGTCCTTCAGCCTTAACTGTGGGGACAACTTACCAACGTGGATCAAGACAAAGGTCCTGGTCCCCTTCCTGCCTCCTCCCAGTCTGTTTAGTGAGCTGGAATCAAAGGCCTGCGCAGATATGGTGAAGCTTTCAGAGCCCAGTTAAATGCTTCAGCTGTAAATAAGCCTGGCCTCCAGCTCCTGGTTCTTACCACACCTGCCCCATACCTGGCTCCTCTGGTGGAGGGATGTCTAACAAAGACTTAGGGAGCATTTACAAAGGCCTCTCCTTTCTCAACTGCCCACAGGGCTGAGTCAGTCCAGTTAAAACCAAGATCAACAACAGTGATCTTTTCCTGCTGACTTTCTCATCCAGAGAGGCTGATGAAATTTCTAATGGCAGGAAAGGAAAACAAGTCATCTTTAGAAGTAAAACGTATTTCACAGGACATGGAGAGAGACAAAAAGAAGTATTATTACTTGGACATTAGCCATTATCCATAAAGGCCAACCATAAGCCAAGAGAGCAGTATGAATATAGCCTTTCATGTCTTTTTTTAAAGAGCTCCAAATCTTTTCCCTCAAGAGCACTGCTATCTGTATGGACCGACTCTAAGATGATCTCATTGTCCCCACTTCCTAATGTTCATGCATTTGAGGACTCCCCACCCCTTGAATGTCAGAGAACTTGTGACTTGCTTCCTATCCATTAAGTATGGCAAAGGTGATGGGATGTCTTTTCAATGACTATGGTACTGTCTTGATAGGAGATACTCTCTTTTGCTGGTTTTGATAAAGCAATAGCCATATTGAGGAGGCCCATGTGGCAAAGAACCGAGGGGGCCTCTGGCCTACAGCCAATAAGAAACTGAGGCCCTTCGTCCAACAAACTGCAAAGAACTAAGTCCTGCCAACAACCAGAAAAGCCCAAAAGTGAACCCTCCCCTCACTGAGCCTTGAGATAAGACTGTATCTTCAGCTAACACAGAGGACCTATAAAACCATGCTTACCTTCTGACCTACAGAAACTGTGAGATAATATATGTGTATGTTTAAGCCACTAAATTTGTGGTGGTGTGTTACGTACAACAGCAAAACTAATACACTTCCTCCGTCCACAGATGGAAATGTGAGGCAAAGGAGATTAGGTAAAAGAGTTAAGGTCACTGAAATCAGCAGCATAATCTATCATCATTTCACTATCATAGGCTGAATAGACAAGGAAGGGTTTCCCAGGTGGCTCAAGTGGTAAAGAATCTGCTTGGCAATGCGGGAGACACAGGCAGGAGATGTGGGTTTGATCTCCAGGTTGGGAAGATACCCTGGAGGAGGAAATGGCAACCCACTCCAGACCTTGCCTGGAAAATCCCATGGAGAGAGGAGCTTGGCAGGCTACAGTCTGTGGGGTCGCAAAGGAGAGAGACACAACTTAGCGACCGAGCACGGAGACAGGGAAAAGCACAACAGCTAAGGCATCTGAAGGCGAAAGGGCAAGTTCAGGCTGAGACTTGGAGATGGGTAAAGCACACAACTTTGAGAAAGTCTGAGACAAAAATAACCCAGCAGGTAAAAGGACAGTCTGAAGAACTCAGGGTAGGTCAACCCAAGCAAAAAGAACAAATAAATATCTTCAGAAAGTAAAGGAAGAGGAAAACAGGAAAAACACTAACAACGAGAAGATGCGGAAAGGTAAAGGCACCAGATCCTCTGAATCTCTTTTCTCGTTGTCTATTAAAAAGAAAAAACAACCAAAGCCACATCATTCACTCCTGGAGGTGCAGGGGATTTTCCAGAAGAGCCGCTGGAGAAGTACTAGGAGGCCAGTAGCGCATGGTACGGCCCTGTGCCAACCAGCAGGTCATCTGTTGTTCCCAGATACTGCATAAAAACAGATGGTGTCTCAAAACGATCAACCAGCATTGAGGGTCCGCACGTATTCATGAGCTTTTCGGTATCTTTAGACACCTAGTGTCTAAAAAGTTTTCTCAAAAGTTTAGCGTCTTAAAAGTTTTCTATCCCATCCCAGCTACAATACAGCAAAATTGAGGCTAACACTTAACCCTGTTATATACCTTGAAAGGTATTATGGAGCGATGTGTGATTTTTACAGAGAGAGGGAGAGAAAGGAAAGAAAGAAGGAAGGGAGGGAGAAGAGGGACAGGGAACTAAAGCGAAGGGAAGGAAAGGAAGAAGGGAAAGAAGGGAAGAGAACCCCAAAGCATAGCGGAGGAGCGGCTGAGAGGTCTATCACAGCATAAGAAGTGCTGTTCTCACACTTCCCGTTGCCTGCTGGACATCTCCATGAGAGTCCCGCCCACATTCCACAAGAAAAATGTTTCTGAACCAGGAAGCATCCATCTCCCCACCGAATCTGAGTCCCCGTGGTTAATGCCAGTAACGCCTCTCCCAATTCAAACCGTAGCCATGCGGCTTCCCTCCCTCTGTGTTCCAACCAGCCACCTGTGGGGTCATGGCCTGTCCCTCCCCTGGCACCCCTGCTGCCAGGAGTGATACACTGCCTGCCTCTCCTGAGCTAGGTGAGCAGTGAGAGCCAACGTGGGGTGATTTAACTCACAGCGGTCAGAGTCCAGCCTACCCACTGCTCATGCCCATAATGTCTCCTCCACCCAGATTTTACACAGCTTGTCATTTCCTCTAAGTGGTTTTTCTTTTTTTTTCTTTTCTCTAATTGGTCCAGCATTGCTCTATCCTAAAGTTGAAAACTGTAAATATTTCTACCTGTGGCAACTCTTTGTGCCTTTAAAGCCTTCATAAGACTGTGGATCTGACACTCCCTTCTATTCTGAATAGCAACTTAACACAATGCTTACTTAGGAAGAATATCCATTTATGGGGTAAAAGGAAATGGGCAGCAAATCCAATGGTACCCATTCCACAGCTTTGCCCATGGCTCGATGCGTCTAGCTGTTTCGAATATGGGAGAGAGCACAACAGCTTCTGGTTGGTTGTTGGCTGTTGGCTTTTGGTGGCCCTAGACTTGTGATGGAATCTGTTTCAGGTCTATAACCCAACAGGCAGAAAAATACACTGGGAGAGTAAAGAGCTGTTTTCCTATAGGGAATAAATGGAAGTCTGGCTGTGCATGAGTGGAAGAGCAGCAGTTATAGATTAATAACAAGACTTTGATTCCACTGATAAGGTTAAAACAAACGAGACACACCTTTTCGGCTTCTCTGAACATATCACTGGCCATTCTCTGAAGACTGAAGATGTTGATGGTATTTATGCGATTGCTCGAGTATGAAAAACTAGTACTTTCGAGTGCTGCTTGCATTTGACAGTTTCTGGAGAAACTAAGTCCGTGGTTTACCTTCTATGGCAATGTGTGCATTAAACTCCTGTTGTAATTCTTCCAGCCAGTTGGTATACCATTATCGCATTACCAACACCCCGATCCTGAACCAAAGGAATACACAAACAGTAACATGACTGACCTTCTGACAACAGAGAAACAGACTCTGAGAGGTCACTGGGCATCACCTGCGGGCTCCCTTACTCTAAATATGTGAGTAGATTCAGTCTTCCCTAATCATATGGAAATCTCAGCCTGAATCTAGCAAAGCTCCCCAAAGAAAACACAACCCGTCTCCTACATAATTGCAGACCAGACCTTCTGCAGCCTGGATTCCTGGTGTCAGAAGGGCTCAAGTCAGAGACAGAGAGGAATAGAAAGTTTTGAGCAAACCTGTATTGTCACATGGACAGGCATTAGCTCTATGGCCTAGAGTTAAAGATTTGCAAAGATTAAACGTGAAACTAGAAAGCTGAGCATTATCAGCAGAATCATCATCATTACTTATCAGCAGGAGGCCATAAGCATAAAGTTGCACTTGAATCTGAAGAAAAGCCAGTGTGCCAAGTGGCTGCCGCATATTCCTTCAAGTATATTTGAGACCAAGCCCCTCCTCCAATTGTCACTGATTCTTACACCCAGCATTGATGCTTTCGAACTGTGGTGCTAGAGAAGACTCTTGAGAGTTTCCTGGACTGCAAGGAGATCAAACAAATCAATCCTAAAGGAAATCAAGCCTGGACATTTATTGGAAGGACTGATGCTGAATCTGAAACTCCAATACTTTGGCCACCTGATGCACAGAGGCAACTCACTGGAAAAGATGCTGATGCTGGGAAAGATTGAGAGCAGGAGGAAAAGGGGGCAACAGAGGATGAAATGCTTAGATGGCATCATTGACTCAATGGACATGAGTTTGAACAAACTCCAGGAGACAGTGAAGGACAAGGAAGGCTGGCGTGCTGCAGTCCATGGGGTTGCAAAGAGTCGGACACGACTGAGCGACTGAACAACAAAGGATGTATAAAACAGATTGAAAACAAGGTGAATCCATACTGCTTATGTCCTAGTGGAGGAAGAGACAATTACCATGAAAAAATAAAAGAAAGAGATCATTTTAACATGAGCTGAAGATAATAAAAAAAATTACTGCAATAGAAAGAGATGGATAAATGTGACTCTGGGAGGTCAGAGATGGCTTCCGTGGGAAGGGATGTTTGAACTGACACATAGATTACCTCAAGGAGCTGGGAAAGAAAAGATCTGAGGGAAGAGGATCCCAAGGAGGAGAAGAGCAAATGTAGAATCCTGAAGGCCTCACATGCTTGGTAAATTCCAGGAAGAGACAGGAGGCCGTTGTGGGTATGGCCAGGCGCAACAAGAAGCCTGGCGACGGTGTTAAGCAGAGAAGAAACGTGATACAATTTGCCTTTTTAAAAGGTCCTCTGGCCACTGTGTAGAGAATCCATTCTAGGCATTCACAGGGCAGCAGGAGGCTGCTGGAGCAATCCAGTTGAGACGTGGGGATGATGGAGGAGAAAGCAGCAGAGACAGTAGAGACAGTCAGGTTGGGGCTGTAGGGTCTTGAGGGTGAGACCTACGGGACTCGAGACGGAGTGCCCATGGGGAGTGGAGCGAGGAGAGAGAAGAGACAGCGACACCCCCTAGGTTTGGGGCCTGAACAGTCAGGTGGACAGTGGACCCATTTACTCAGATGGGCAAGGGTGAGGCAGCAGCAGGAAAAGAATGGGTGGAAGCCAAGAGCTCTGGTTTGACCCTGTCCAGCTCCAGTCTCCGCAAGAGATCCAAGTGAAGATGTGAAGCAAGCTGCTGGATCTCTGAGTCTGGAGCTCAGGAGAAAGATCAGGGCTGGACTCACACGTTTGGGAGTCATCTGTGACAGCTGCTACTGTTAGCCCTGGGGCCAGTCATCAGAAAGGGCGCAGAACCACAGGCCACACCTGCCAACTCAGTGAGGTTCCACAGAGGGTGCCAGTGAAGGGGCCGGGCCGGCTGATAGGAGGAAAACCCAGCAAAGAGAAGGAAACTATTTTAACCAACTTGTCCACTGATATGAAGAGCTTTATGGAGCACTTCTGAAAGATTTTACAGAAGGACTAGACGTGCAGATTGGTACATTATAAAGATAAATTTGGGGTGGAAGCAAGCACAGGTTGCAGAAGGCTAACAGAGCCAGAGAAACAACTAAGAATAATCCAGAAGAGTGGAGGAGAGCCTGAAGCAGAACACTGGCATCAGGAATGGCGAGGAGGGGGAGAATAAGAAAGAAACCCAAGGACACAATAGGACTTGGAAGCCAATGGGCTCTGAGCGGGCGGCTCTCGGATGCTGGTATGACCCACTAAGACAGGCACTGGTTGGGCAAAAGCAGGAACTCTGGTGAGCGGGTCTGAGTCGGGGGTCAGAGGTGCCTGTGGAACACAGGAAAGACATCTACCAGGTAAGAGGAAACAGGTCTGCAGTGACAGGAAGTGTTTGGACTGGAGCTAAAAATTCAGGTATCCTCAACATAAAGATGAGAGAGGAGGCTCTGAGCAGGAGAGCTGCGGATCTAGCCTTGAAGGTTTTCAAGCGGTGAACAGAGAGAGGGCTGGACGCAGAGACTTGAGTGGATGGTCAGAAAGTAAGGTACCTGCCCTCCGGCCAGATGTGGGTCCCAGACCAACATCTTCCAGGCTAAGGCTGACAAAAACCCGGAAGTTTGCAGGTGGAGAGAGTTACTCCCTAACAGAACTAGTGTTCTTCTAGAAAGTGAAATACAGTTCTACACACACAACAAAGCTTTTTGGGGTTGGATGTTTTATCTGCCTTTAAAAAATTAAGTGGAGGAAGTAGGAGTAAATTTAAAAAACAAAAACAAAAACAAAAATTCTATTTTCCAAATTTATCTAAGAATTAAAATGCAATTTAATCAAATTCTCACAACTATAGCAGGCTTTAAAAATAAGGGCAATATAGATAAAGCAAGAAGCATCTGCCCCTTAGATTTTGACCACTCTATCTCTTGTTTCCCTCTCTGCTTCTCGTCCCCAACTTATATTTTTCCTCCCATCACTAGTCATCATATTCAAGTGAAAGGCAAGAATGTACTGATTAACAAAACCTCTGGGAATGAAGTGCACTTGTAACAAAAGCACCCATGTTTTAAAACCAGTCAGCCACCTTCACAAATCAGGGAGATTTGTATTAACACACATTGGGCAGGTCCATAAGAACATTTCTGAGACCTTGGACCCTATGTTCAGCTGCTAGAGGCTAAGGAAAAAAAGAAAAAAACAAACAAATGAACATGGATAAACAAACGAACCTCCTCACATACGTTCCATTTGTTTGCAAAGAGTTAAAGGTAGAATACTGATCCTCCAAAAAAATCCTGCAGTCAATAAGGTTTGTCTAGACAGCCCTCAGCCTCCCTTCCTGTACCTGTTCTCTCCTCTCTCCAATCCAGATACCTACTTTGCGCCCTCCTGACCTCGGGGAGGAAGAAGGAATGAACTCTCCACTTGAGTTCACTGGTTGGCAGATGGCAGTTTGGTGTGAATGCATCTGAGACCAAGTGTTACCTTAGCCAGTAATGTCGGTTTCAAGACTTTTGCTTACTTATCTACTTACTGGAACTTACTTTCTAATTTCCTTATTGGGTGGTTGGGGGAGAAGGCATGGGTAGATGCCAGCAATAAAGTAAACAGGTGGGACAATCCTTCAGGACTCAACCTGCCTCCTGGGAGACCTCCAGCCCATGTAGGCTGCCACCCGTGGCTTCCACAGCGGCCTGCCTTCTCTGTAGCTGACATCAACACTGCTGTTTCCTGCGTCACATCTGCAGCTTCTACCAGACTAAGTTCCTTGAGAGCTAAGACTGGATCTGTCTTAATTTTGTATTCCCAGACAAAAAAACGAGCACTCGATTCATGTTCACTGAGTGAAAGAATGAACTGAGGTTGGGATACAGGAGTTATAATGTTGTCCTTTTAAGCTGCCGGAGAAGATTGAAAGACTATCCTTTTTCTTTCAAACACCATCAAATGGCCTTTGTTCCCTGGGAGGTGCTTTGACCTAAAAAGTACTAGAAGCAGGAAAACAAACACCATCATCACCTGCTTCTTCTGGGTCTGAAAATGTTAGGTCCTGACCCTAACTCTGGATTCTCCTAAGACCCCAGACCCACATTTATGTTGCTGGGTATTCTTGACATTTCATCCATCACGTTATTCAGATAAATGGTTATTGGGGTCTACGAAGCTCCAGGCACAATGCTAGGTATGGAGGACTCAACGATCAGAAACCCAGCCCAGACCCTGCGTCCATCAACTTCACAATCTGGCTGAGTGACTATTTAGGGACCTGTCCCAGCCAAAGCCTCCTTCGCCAACCACCGTTCACCTAACCATCTGATCTATCTTCTGTGTTTCTTAATTTTATACATTCCTGAGAACAACAGGGGGGCTTAGAATACATTTGTTAAATAAAGACTACACTAGTTTGGGTTGTTCTGCCACCATATTATCAAAGCTAAAAATATTAAAAAGCTAAAAAGGTTTGTGTTGGATAGCCTTTGTTTGCCCCTCCAGATGGACTCTCCGTCTCTCCTCCCCAACCCTGTGCCAGGGGAGGCTGACCTGTAGGGAATACATCACAGGCCCCTTGGTCTCTGGCTGTCAGCTGGGTTCAGCAATGGAGGCACCAGCATAGGATGGGAGCAGGGCAGGAGTCATGTGTCTCCATGGTAGCACAAAGCTCTCTCAGTCCCAGCATCTGCTGCATCTCCGAGCCTGTTCCCATCTTCCCAGTGGCATGCTACCATTGGCCCCTGGTGGTAACGGCTTCTCAGATCTTGTTAGCCCATGGAAACTGTGTCATTGTTTATTGGGTCCCCTTAAGTTTGCCCACCACCCACACCTGTTTAGGACAAGTCTTCATCTGTTTCCTGAAGGAACTCCAATACAAAGCCCATTTCTTTCAGCCTCCTGGAGTGAAGTCATAGATTCCTAAAGAAAAGGGTCTACTCTCAATCTGGGACCTTCACAGCTATTTGCAGCCACTCTGTGATTTTTACTACCATCAGCCTACACAGGCTGATTTTTTAAAACATATCCTATGGGTTAGACAAAGGTGACGCAGTGGTAAAGAATTTGCCCACTGATGCAGGGGACGCAGGTTCAATCCCTAGGTCAGGAAGATCTCCTGGAGTAGGAAATGGCAACCCACTTCAGTATTTCTTGCCTGGAAAATTCCATGGAGAAAGGAGTCTGGCGGGCTACAGTTCATGGGGTCACAAAGAGTCGGACAGACTGAGCATGTATGTACACATGCCAAGACAAAGGTCAGGCCTGAGATGCCAACTAAAAACGGGCACAAGGAATCAAGTGACGAATGCTTGGCGTTTCAAATTCCAAGAAGTCACCGCTGGTGGAATCAAGTTCAAACTTTGGATGTGAGGCTGATATCTACCAATTCTATCTCTTTCCCCAGGTCACACCCCAAACAGGACAATTGACCACCCCCTCCTTTCGTTCACAAACCTGCTCTGCCTGGAATGCCTTCCCCACCACCCCCGCCTTAATTCTGTATGTCTAATCTCTTCCCACCCTCCAATGTCTAGTGCATATGGCTTCTCCATAAATGGTCAAGAAAATAACTTTTTCCCTCCAGATATGTGGAGTATTTTGTTTGTGCTCATTCATACCACTTACCACTCACGTGTGTTAGAATTATTTGTGTCCATGCGTTTTCTCACTCCTACCACTTCTAGAGTCCTGAGGGTGGGACAATGTCCTATATATCTGTTGTCCCCACGACAGTGCTGCAAAAATGGACATTTCTAACTAGGTGCTTGTTGACTGACTAAATAAAAGTATGAATTAACCACCAAAATTATTTTCACTTGGAATGGTGATATAATTGCTTCTGAGTCTCAGAAGACCAAACCATATTTCACATTTTCAGCCTGAAATAGCAAATTCACAAAAACAAATGGCACTAAATTTGAGGAGAAATATTTTCAGATTGTTTCCATATGTGTTGCTATATATAATGGGTTTATGCAATATTTTAAATCAAACTCAACACCATGTGGTCATGTATCTTAGAAGCTCACAATGATGACATAGATCAGAACTTAAAACAATAACAAAAAAGTTCTTCAGTATTTGTTCATTTATCCTTCAGTTCTGCTTATTCCCTCAGTGTTTCCTTTCCAGGCTTGTCCCCGATGTCACTTCCTGTTTGTGACTTCCGTCTCCCCTAGGCAGAACTGCTCTCTCTCCTGAGTTTTTATTGCCATCCGCACAGACCTTTGTTATGGCTTTTATCCCACTGCTCTGTTATTCATGTGTCCTTGTCTCGCCGTCATCACCTACTTGTCTTCCCAACCCCTAGCGTGGCACCTGGCATAGAGTGAGGACTCAATAAATGTACTCAGAATTGAACCAGCCTAAGCTAACTTTGGCTTCAAAAAATCTAACCCAGGCTTTCCTTGGCTTCAAGTCCTCTGATATTTATAAATTGCATGAGAGGTAGGAAAACACACACATACACCTGCCCTTTGGAAGTGGTATCCAGATTCCTTATCTATATAGTCAGCTACTGACCCGGATCCCAGCTGGGGTAACATGGGCTCCTGCCACATGAACTCTTTTTGCTTGCAGCTCCAGGAAAGCAGCAATTCAGCATCGTGTTCCTCTAGCTAAAATAGAAACCCCTTGAGACAGGGTCATGTTTCAAGCCAGGGAAAGGAGGGAGCAAAGAAAACTAGAATGAACCGAGCATCTGATCTGTGCTCAGCTCTTGGCATGTTAATTTCACAATATCTCAGGACCAGCACCACTCCACCGGCCCCATGGGGCAACAGGGCATCACCAAGGGTCAATGGAATCATTGTTCTTAGACATGCTACCACTGGCGATGTCTCTGCTGGAGTAAATTTCAGGATGGGGATAAGGGTCAGGTTCATCTCCAACATCACCCCAAACCACTGCCTTGAGGACACTGACCTTCCCATTACCTGAAGCCCCCAGGTCTTTCCCACATCAGAGTGTTGGCACACGCTCTTCCTTCTCTGCTCACTGGTTCACACCTCCACTCTTCTCCTGGCTAATTCCCACAGATCCTCTAGGCCAGGGATTCTCAGAGCTTGGTCTCCAAACCAGCAGTCTCAGCACCACCTACGAACTTGCTGTTGCTGCTGTTAATCAGCCGCTAAGTTGTGTTTGACTCTGAGAACTCATGAACTGCAGCACTCCAGGCTTCCCTGTCCTTCACTGTCTCCTGGAGTTTGCTCAAACTCATGTCCATTGAGTCAGTGATGCGATCCAACCATTTCATCCTCTGTCGCTCCCCTTCTCCTCCTGCCCTCAATGTTTCCCAGGATCAGGGTCTTTTCCAATGCATCACCTCTTTGCATCAGGTGGCCAAAGTGCTGGAGTTTCAGCTTCAGCATCAGTCCTTCCAATGAATACTCAGGGTTGATTTCCTTTAGGATGGACTGGTTTGATTTTTGCAGTCCAAGGGACTCTCAAGAGTCTTCTCCAGCACCACAGTTCAAAAGCATCAGTTCTTTGGCACTCAGCCTTCTTTATGGTCCAACTCTCACATCTGTACATGACTACTGGAAAAACCACAGCTCTGACTATATAGACCTTTGTTGGCAAAGTGATGTCTCTGCTTTTTAACATGCTGTCTAGGTTGGTCACAGTTTTTCTTCCAAGGAGCAAGCGTCTTTTAATTTCATGGCTGCAGTCACCATTTGCAGAGACTTACTAAGAAACGCAAATTCTTGGGACTCACCTCAGACCTACTGAATCAGAAACTGTGGAGGTGGGACCCAGAAACCTGTTTTGTAACAAACTCTCCAGGTGATTCTGATGTATGCTGAAATTTGAGGAGTACTGTTCTAGGTTTTATCTTAGCCGTCACTTCCTCAGAGAGACCTTCCTTGACCCCGGCTCCCCAGTCTATGCTACACCCCCACTGCTATTCTCTCTCATGATAGAGATTCATTTATCTCAATTGGCAGATCATATAACTGTTAGTGTGTTTCTTTCTTTTTTTTTTTTTTTTAATTTTTGGCCACACCCTGAGGCATATGGGATCTTAAGTTCCCTGACCAGGGATTGAACCCACACCCCCTGCATTGGAAGGCAAAGTCTCCACCACTGGACCACCAGGGAAGTTTCCCTGTTAGTGTGTTTCTTTGCTTAAAATCTATCTTCCTCAGCAGACTCTGAGTTCTGTGAAGACAGAGACCGTGTTCAGCCCACAGCTTCACATAGTGCTTGCCACAGAGTAGGGACTTGAGCAACGCTTACTTGTGTCAGTGTTTTTCTAACCATAACCGGATCATGAGCCAACCTGCCTGTGAGACTCCGCACCCCTTCCTGAGCCCATGTGTGAACTTTTGCCTCCAGCCATGAACGACACAGCATAAATGACAGCCCAGCTTCATTTTGGGGCCCCCCAGGTATCGCTAGTGGTAAAGAATCTGCCTGCCAACGCAGGAGACGAAAGAGACAATCATTCGATCCCTGGGTTGGGAAGATCCCCTGGAGGAGGGCATGGCAACCCACTCCAGTATTCTTGCCTGGAGAATCCCATGGACAGAGGAGGCTGCTGGACTACAGTCCATGGGGTCTCAGAGAGTCAGACATGACTCAGCACACAGCTTCATTTACTCACCATCCAGCATGAAGACCGCCCATGGCCCTCTATGTCTCAGCCTCTCTTTTCTTTCCACTGCGGAGGAGCCACATGGACATACAGGTGTGTGTGTGGCTTGGGGGGATCAGGAGATTTAGGCAACCATTCATCAGTAGCTTGGGAAGACAGCAACATTTTTAACCATGTGAGATTTTCAGATTCTCAATGGATCCTGACCTCGCTAGCTTTTTGCTTGGAGCCACTCTGAAGCCAGCACAGATGCCTCAGTGTCTCTGTAACCCAACAACTCCTGCTTCTCTTTCAGGCCTGATGCGTGTGAGACAGAACCAAGGTTCACTTTCCACTGTGGCTCGCTTAGGTAGGTAGGATGCTTGGATTTCAAAGCCCTCACAAAAATAATTGTTAAATTTGTTCCTCCCCATGGCTGATGAAAGATCCCTCCTGACAGTAGCGTTACTCTGTGCGTGTCCGCCTGAGTCTTCACGAGAAGCAGGAACACCCAGAACAACTCTCAGATGACTGTGGCTGGCTGGCTGGCTGGGGGCCACCACAGGGCTTGGGGGCCTTGCCCTGTGGATTCTGGCTCAGGGTAGAGTGTACAGTGGACCGTATACCTTCCCTTAATATTTGCCTCCTCCCATCTTCTACCCCAAGACAAAAACAAGTTCACGTGAACTTCCAAGGCAGGTAAGACAGAAGAGCGCTGGCAGAGGCAGCCCCAGCCCAGCCCCGTTCCTCCCTGAGAACACAGGGAGGATCAGGTCAGCCACACGTGTTCCCATGGCCCTCAGCTCTGCTCTTCCAATACCTACTCATGAAGACAACTCTCCTCCCCACACCGTGTCCCTGAGTGCAGAGAACCACTGGCCCCTTTGCCCCACATCTTAGTCAGCACAGTCATATCTGTCCTGTCCACACAGAGACTCCCAACCTTCACAGCCTAACACAAAGAAAGCTCAGAGAAGTGGAACTACCTGGCTTGGCTAAGACTTAAAAGTAGACCCTATGTGCAGCCACTGTGGAAAATAGTACAGATACTCCTGAAAAAACTGAAGAGAGTTGCCATATGATCCAGAAGTTCCACTCCTGGACATAAATCCAGAAAAGATGAAAACTCTAATTAGGAAAGATATATGCACTCCTCATGTTCATAGCAGCACGAGTTGCTTACAATATTAAGACATGGAAGCAACCTAAATGCTCACCAACAGATGAACAGATAAAGAAGATGTGATATGTGTGTGTGTGTGTGTGTGTGTGATGGAACACTACTGTGCTGTACTTAGTTGCTGAGTCGTGTCTGACTCTTTGTGACCCCATGGACTATAGCCCGCCAGGCTCCTCTGTCCATGTGGATTCCCCAGGCAAGAACATTAGAACAGGGTTGCCATGCCCTTCTCCAGGGGATCTTCCCAACCCAGGGATCGAACCCAGGTTCCCCACATTGCAGGTGGATTCTTACTGTCTGAGCCACAAGGGAGGCCCAAGGATACTGAAGTGGGTACCCTATCTCTTCTCCAGGGGATGTCCCCTGGATATCCAGTGCTCCTGCACTGCAGGGAGATTCTTACCAGCTGAGCTACCAGGGAAGCCCCAGTGGAATACTACTCAGCCATAAACAAGAATGAAATAATGCCATTTACAGCAGCCTGGATGGACCTAGAGATTATTGTACTAAGGGAAGTAAATCAGAGAAAGACAAATATCATGATATCATTTACATGTAGAATCTAAAAATATGATACAAATGAACTTATCTACAAACTAGAAAGAGATTCACAGACAAAGAAAACAAATTTATGGTTACCAAAGGGGAAAGGGAGGGGGGAGGAATGAATTAGGAGTTGGGGATTAACATATACACTCTACTATATAAAAAACAGATAAACAAAAAAAGCTCTACCGTATGAGGACAGGGAACTATATTGTAATAACCTATAATGGAGAAGCATCTGAAGAAAATACACCTATGTATAACTAAATCACTTTGCTGTGCTCCTGAAACTAACACATTGTTAATCAACTATACTTCAACTGAAAAAAAAAAAAGCAGACCCTCTGTGGGTCTGTGAGTCCGAGCAGGGAAGGCGATCAATGCTGGGGACATGCTTGTCTTTCGAATATTCAACCCCCACAGTAATCCTAAGTGACAGCATCTGTAGCTCCCTTTTATAGATGTGGAACTGAGACTTAGAGACTTTAAGTACTTGCCCAACATCACAGAACTCATAAGGAAGTACTTGAACCCTGGACTGTCTGACTGCAAATTTCATGCACTTCTCCGAAACAACCCTCCAAAGAGCCTTGGGAAAGAGATGTCTAAGTGACACTAGTCGCCCAGTAGGGAACCTACGGCTCGTCCACTTATATCCTGAGCTCATGGAGTCTACTTAGTCCTTCCTCACCACCATACTCACACCAACTGCGGAAAAATATTTCCTGCAGCCTTGCGTTCCTTCAATTTTTTGGCTGGTGGAAATGGCCCTTGTCTCATTCATACCTCCTCACCCTCGGCCCCTATGTCTACTGCAGCACCAAGAAGGAACCGCTTGATACCTCACCCGTGGGAAGCCTTTGAGAGAGATGTTTTGACAGATGCAGGCCTTCAGAACCGTGTCTCAGGTGGGCTGGTGTGGATGGGATTCTAAAGGCCTGGCCTCGAGCTGTTGCACACGAGACAGCCCCTTCTGTCCGAAGCAACTCCTGCCCTGCGGGTCAGTGCGCGGTGAGACGCCCGCACAGTTTTGGAGGTTTTCTCTCCGGCTTCCCACTCTGTATTTCTGGACAACAGTTTACTCTGTGCCATTTTTACCTAAATTGACAGAGAGAAGTAACACAGAAGTATTGGGTTGGCCAAAAAGTTCACTAGGGTTTTTCTGTAACCTCATTTGAAAAACCCGAATAAGCTTTTTGACCAACCCAATATATAGGCGGCAACACCAAGTCAAGCATAGAGACTACAGGAGATTCAATCAAACACAGATCCAATTACGGAAACCTTCATTTCAAAAGCAAAACAAACAAGATATGGACACCCATTTCTAAATATCTTGGAAGATGTCGGTGACAGGAGCTGGCACCCTGCCACCTGTCAGGGCGTGTCTGTCCTTGGGCTTCTCCTTTTTCAATTCTCAGACTCCGTTGGTTTACTAGCTCCGAAGGCCTGAGGCCCCTCTTATCAGACGTCTGCATCAGAATCCTGAATAACAAACGCCTTCTGAACTGAGAACAAGGAAGTTGCAATTTCTCTGGGGTCAGAGACTGAGGAACATTGTTGAAAAGCTGGCGACAGGAGGCCCTACTGAAACAGTGACGGGTCCGCAGGGACCTGGGCGGAGTTCTCAGTTCAGGGCATGAAGAGGGGCCGTGGTACAGACGCTGTCTGCATGGAGGCCGTGGCAGGGAGTGGGAGGAGGCTATTTGCAGGGCTGAGGTCCCCAGCCTCAAGCAAGGAGTTGGGGTGTCGCCCGCTCTGTTCACCTCCTGGACACACAAGCCACTCTCTTCTCCATCCCAGACACACCTCGAAAGGCCACCACACAGACGGGGCCATAACTCACCTTTGCCCCAGCCGACGAGCCCTAACTCTCCTGCCATTCCTTCCAACCCCATCTCTGCTCCTGACCCTGCCTTGCCCCTAAGGGACAGAAGAAGCGGGACCCACCAGAGCATGAGTGGTCCCAGTACAGGCAGTTCTGGATCACAGGGCTGGAACCACACTCCTGGTGCCAGGGCCTGCCAGATTCATGTCCAGACAGCGGCCGGGGCTCTGTGCCAAGGCTGCCGTGCAGCCTCACTGCTCCCTGGCCTCCCTCCAGCGTCCGTGCCAGGAAGGAACAGCCCGCCGCCCATGAGGAGTGGGCAACCGGACGCTTCCAGCTCTGACTTCTCAGGGGTCTGCACTCTGTAGAAGCACAATCCCTTCTGCCCTTTGCCGTGGCCAGTCGACCGGTTGAAGGAAGGAGCGGGCAGGTGGGCAGACAGAGGCAAACACCTAATCCTGTAGGGACCCTGGCTTCAGATCAACTGAAAATATTGTTTTCCAGGCCCAGACACAAATTCACTTGTCATCACTCGGGTCCTAACAGAGGGAAAAAATACAATGGAAAATTAGATCCCATGTCACAATGTCACGGGTATAAATAAAATGAAAGGCAAGCCTGACGTCAAGAATGAGGACTCTCACATTCCACTCCACTTCCTCATCATCAAATATGCAGCTCAGTTTACCCGGTTGGGTGGCGGAAACTGGTTGGTGTAAACAGGTAGGGACGCTGATGCTGTGGGGACAGCACCAGAGTGGTCCTGCGAGAGACTGAAGTCCCCCAAAGCCAGCTTCACTTCCTGTGCTGGGGGTTTCCTGGGATGCGGTGGCATTCTTGGCAGATGTCACAATTCCCTCCACACATCCCCTCAGCTTCCCCCGGTCTATTTTCTTCCTCTCTAATTTCCCTTCTCAGGGGCAGCCAGCCTGTCCCTTCACAAGATTTCCTGGGCATCGACTGAGGGAACATTGCTCTTCCCAGAGTAGAGAAGGGCGAGGGCAGGCGGGGAGAGCTACAGGGACGGGGCTGGTATAGATTAGACGCTGGTCTCTGTAGCTCCCTTAACTCATATGTGCCCCTGAAAAGTGGTGTGCAGCTCAGCCTGGGGATATGGATTCATATTTTAAGCATATGATGGACTGCAATGATCTAAAGGAACCCCATGGTAAAGAATTCTGCAGTAGAAACATTCTTTCCCACCAAGTTCTATCTTTGAAATCTAGCTATTCCTCTATTAGAGCTTTTTCAACATCCCTGTACCCCAAAGCCAAAAACAGATGTGGTCTGGTGTGCAATCTAACACATCTTTGTCGTTGAAGGGCATCTGACTTCAAAGCATACTGAGGAATGGTGACAAGTAGTGCCACGCTTAAGAATAAACCCATACCTACTAATACAGGTGCCAGATTGGTGCCTGCCACTTTCTGGTTTTCTCTCTTGACTCTTAGGGGGTATCAGTGAATCTAGGATAATCATGGAGACTCTTCCAATTCACTTTCTCCGAGTCAAACACCGAGATTTAAGTCTTTTCTCTGACATCTACACACTCAGCAATAGTCGGTGGATCCTCCTCTGTGCTGGGGGCCCTTCTGGCCCTGGGTGTACTGAGAGGAGCAGGACCCAGCTCTGGATCTCTCTGGTCTCATCTGTGAAGGATGTGATTAGCAGCAGCAAAGTCGGGGGGCAAACAGATTGGCCTTGGTGTCTAATAGAGAAGTTAACACAGTTCTGGGAATTCCCTGGTTGTCCAGTGGTTAGGGCTCCACACTTCCACTGCAGGGGGTCGTTAAAAAAAAGTTCTACCTGTTCCTGGCTGCTCGACTGTGCCTGCCTCAGAGGGTGTGAGCGCTGCATGGAAGGTGCTAGGTCCTGCCTCCCTCCGCCCCACTCTCCAGGGTGAAAGTGAAAGTCACTCAGTTGTGTCTGACTCTTTGAGACCCCATGGACTATACAGCCCATGGAATTCTCCAGGCCAGAATACTAGAATGGGTAGCCTTTCCCTTCTCCAGGGGGGATCTTCCCAACCCAGGGATCAAACCCTGGTCTTCTGCATTGCAGGTGAATTATTTACCAGCTGAGCCACAAGAGAAGCCCAAGAATACTGGAATGGGTAGCCCATCCCTGTTCCAGCGAATCTTCCAGACCCAGGAATCTAACCCGGGTTTCCTGCATTGCAGACAGATTCTTTACCAACTGAGCCATCAGGGAAGCCCAGGGTGGGCAGGAAGCAATCATAAAACAGGAAAGAAGATCACTGCTGTGTATACATGCACAGTGGTGTTCTTTCTCTCACCCCACCCTGCATGCACACACACGTGCAGGCACACACACACTCACAGCCTGGCTGCAGATAGGTGTGATGATTCCAGGACACATCACAATGTTATTTTTAGATCCAGATTTCTAATTCTGCTCCCACTCAAGAAGAAGTAGATTAGACTGATAATGGGCTGAAATGGCAGCTGGTCATTTTCTTCTCCACGTGCTCTCAGCGGGGCAGGACTTGGTAGGATGCAGGGCTAAGGCGCGTCTCATTTTATGTCTCCTTATGGCTGCTGAGGATGGCTCTGTGGCCTGAATTCTGGGAGACCTATTTTTAGAAGGTATGATTCTGAGACCATAGGAGGTTTTTTCCTTTACCATAAGAATCTCACGAGGGGATGTGGTTCTTCAAAAAAGCATGCAAGGGGACTTCCTTGTGGTCCAGTGGCTAAGACTCCTTGCCCCCAATGCAGGGGGCTAGAGTTCGATCCCTGGTCAGGGAACTAGAACCCGCATGCCACGACAAAGAACTAGTGAAGCCTAATTAAATAAATAAAATTGTTTTTTAAAGTGTGCTAGAACTGGCCTAGGGCAGAACTGTGCAGGCAAGGTGTCGGCTTCCTCCCATCGTCCCCCTGCTTCCTCTCCCCGGTCTATGTATCCATTCCAGATCCCACTCCTGGCTTCCAGAACCTTCCATGAGGGTCCTTGTCTGTTTTGACACCAACCAAGGTCTCATCCTGGAGAAGGCAATGGCACCCCACTCCAGTATTCTTGCCTGGAAAATCCCATGGACAGAGGAGCCTGGTAGGCTGCAGTTCATGGGGTCGCTAAGAGTCGGACACGACTGAGCGACTTCACTTTCACTTTTCACTTTCATGCATTGGAGAAGGAAATGGCAACCCACTCCAGTGTTCTTGCCTAGAGAATCCCAGGGATGGGGGAGCCTGGTGGGCTGCCGTCTGTGGGGTCGCACAGAGTTGGACACGACTGAAGCGACTTAGCAGTAGCAGCAAGGTCTCATCCACCTTACATCTCAAAGCTCAACCTTCCAGTAACCCTTCCCTCCCACACCTGCTCTCTGCTAGATTCACTTGGGTTAACCTTGAGGTGAGAAGGAGATTTTAAATCAGCTGGTTAAAGGCTGGGGGTTTTGTTTGTTTGTTTTTTGTTGCTGTGATAGTTAAGGATGCGAGTTGCTGGCTTCAGACCCACACTAGGGCTCTTGCCCTGCCAGAGAAGGGGATGGAGTAGAAGGCAGGAGCCTTGTGCTATGCAAAGAGGTTGGATGTTCCACTAACACTCAGCATTTTGTTCTCCTCCTTTGGACCTAGCTTGTCCTGGCTTATAAGAACCCAGTGTCAAAATTTCAGGAATTTTTGCCAGATAGTTGTTAAACAGTCATTATTAAAAGTTCTATTACGTAGGCATACAATTAAATAAAATATGTTAAGAATAAGGGTAGTGTTGTGTTAGGTCACTCAGTCGTGTCCAACTCTTTGCAACCCCATGGCCTGTAGCTCACCAGGCTCCTCTGTCCATGGGATTTTCCAGGCAAGAATACTGGAGTAGGTAGCCATTTCCTTCTCCAGGGGATCTTCCCAACTTAGGGATCGAACCCAGGTCTCCCACATTGCAGGCAGATTTTTTACTATTTGAGAACCAGGGAAGCCCAAAATAATGGCAATCGATACTTAAATCTCACCATTTCCTAGTTACTTCATGATATTCACACTCATCTATGTGCTTGAAGTTATTTATGTCTAATGAGTCTCTATGTACGAATACTACATCTGGTGGGTAATTGTACATCTTTTCCCGACTCTGTATCCTATATCGTCGCACTGGTAGCTTGAACTCAGTCACGGTGGGTAGGAATACTTATACCAGAGGATTTGGTAAAGAGTACGAATCAGGGCTGTATTTATTGCCTCTTCTTCCATCACACCAGTTCATGGGCATCCCACTATCTGCCCTCCCTGGGGCTCAGGAGCCAGACCAGCAGTCAGCTAGGAGAGCTGGTACCCAACAGCATGGATGTGGGGAGAGGTCGGCAGGGTGTCCCTGAAGCTCTCCTGAGCCTTCCCAAAGCCACTCCGCTGGGATAACTTCTGACGCTCTCCCATCATCCTGCTTTGTCCTCCCCCTACTACAGAGACAGAAGTGCCTGCCCCCATCCCCAAGTCCTGCTCTCACAGCCAATCCATTGTGCTTGGGGCGATTCTGGAAGCTCCAGCTCAGTCCTGAGGAAGGCACATATGCGGGCCTGGGGATGGGGCAGGGGTCTGAAGCATGAGATGGGGGAAGCAGCAGCAGGGGAGGGTTTTAGATAAAGGCTACTGCACACACCACGTCGGTGCATTTGGTCCCACAAGTTGACTTGAGAGCCGGGAGACGAGCATTTCTCCTCGGTTCTCCGCTCTGAATGTCACTTTTGGCAGATGCATACTGGACTTGCTGGGTGAAGGACTAAGCAAGCACAAGGGGGCCTGTAACTCTGACCTCTGGATTTCGAGACAGTTCATCTTCCCTCCGCCCCAGAGTGAGTGGGTCAAAGAACATCATCCTTAGAAGAACATTATGTGTTCTACACTTTACAAAGCCCTGTCACATTTACTATTACAGCTTTTGCAAGGACACTGAGAGACGCACAGCACACACATGACTGTCCTGGTTATGAACAAAAGGAGTCAAGATATAGACACTATCAAACTGAGCAAAGCTCACCTCGCTAGCTTTTACAAGAGCCGGGATCAGGTCCCACCATGCCAGCTGGTTTCGAAAATGTCCACCTTACACAGGTAGGAAGCATGACGCGCCAATTGCTTTACCTGTCAACCACAGAAGCCACCATGGGCTATCCGCTCTCTCTTCCCCTCCAAGGACTTGCCTGGGAGCGTTCCACCCGATTCCATGGCACTGAACTATTGAGAGGTCCATCCTGGCCATTTCGACCATTAATTTACCAGAAAGTGAGATTAGAAGCTCACCTTCAGTGTCCTTAACAGATGACACCAGAGTCTAAAGAAGACCACAAGGTCATGGGACCACAAGGCCTCAGCATCCCTGGGGCAAGCCAGAGCTGGTACAGAAGTTCTGCTCGTAACATGGAGTGTGGAGTTCCTCACGAGTGCACTCACATGCCATCCACATATACATGAGACCATGGCTTATTAATTTCTGACTCAAAGACTAGCGGACATCAAGCCTGATTAATTTGGTGGCCAACTGGGCAGAGACTCTGAAGCGGGGAAGGAGAGAGGCCAGCTTTTGCAAAACAGCTGCTTAGCCAGTCCTTGGGCCAGGCCCAAAGAACTGGGGAAAAGAAACTCCTTATTATATCCTTGTAAGTGAGAGTTTTTGTTTGTGTAAACTAGGACTGGAAAAATTGGTACCAAACTGTTAGTAGTGATTATTCAAGGGGAAATGATGATTTTTTTTTTTTAAGTCCCGACGTCAACAGTTTTCAGCAGATAACAACCTTTCTTCAGTGTTCCATATACTTTCAGAAGCACAATCACATCATCTTAAATTTATAAAGCATGCCAACTTTTGCAAAGTGTTTTTGTCCATTACTTCAATGGAGCCATGTAAACACAAGAATCCTATCCTTAAATAAACTAAGCCAAAATCTCCCCAAAGACAAAAGAAATACGAGAGAAACGTTACACTGAGGGTAGAGGGATCACCACCCAAGCCCCTCTCTTCCTAAGTTTCTGTGTCTGTTTAGGGGCTTCGTAATTTTATCTCTGACCCGCTTTTCTATTACAAAACTGAGTTCGGTAGGTATCCTGTTTGTTCCTTCTCTTGGTTTTTACTTACATGCTTGCCCCATGGGTAAAATCAACAGTAAATGGCTAGCTTCAAAAGTTACACAGGAATCATTTTCGGGTAACTTTCCCATGAGTAAGATTAATGCTCCCTTTTAACCTGTCTTCTTTATTTGAAGTCAAGTATATTTTAGTCCATAGGTCTAGTTAAAGCAAATATGGGAATCAATTCTTTGTGCAAATAAGTCAATTACTACTAAGAACTATTGTGAATGGTTAATAATTCTTTTGGGCAAACCTACACACTTCTATCCTGAAAAGGCAATTTACAAATTAGACCTCTGTAGTTTAAAAAACTGGCTCATTTTCTCTCGACTTGTTGGTAAGATCAGGGCCACTGAATTATTGGTTAGTAATTAGCTGGCTTCCTATTAATTTTAATACCTATTTCTGCCTTACTCTAACCAAGCAAACATGACCTCCATATTAAAATCAAGAATATCCTCACAGGTGATAAACGTGTTAATTACCTAGGTCTTAGTGATCATTCCACAATATCTATGTATATCGAATCATTACACTGTATACTCTAAACATATACAATCATATGTGCCAATTATCCCTTAATAAAATCAGGAGGGAGAAAAGAAAGCAAGTTTTCACTAAACCCAAAATAACGTCAAGGTGATTTGGTGGGGAAAAGTGGATAGCTTAATTATAATTTGACATATCACTGGGGAAAAGGATGAAAAAGAGAGAAAAGAAAGGGAGACGTTGGGGAGAGAGAGAAAGGAGACAGTATTCATAGGTTAAAAAAACAACAACAAAAAGATTAGCACTGCTAAGAGTTTTCAGCTGTTCCCAAGGCTGAATAACAGAATAAAAGGATCAGAATTGACTGAAGTGTCCAAACTATTTTAATATTTAGAATACAAAGCATTTTAAATCAGGTGGGAGAGAATGGAATATCAACAAAGGGTACTGGCACAATTTGCTAACATTTTTTAAAAGTAATTTAGGTAGGTTAAAGATGTTAATGGTTCCAATTTAGATTTAATAAAAATGCCAAAATTATAAATGCATTATAGATGAATACTTGTATAATATTGGGGAAAATAGCATCGTCCTAAGAATGACACCAAAGGCATCCGAATTAAGAAAGACTGATACATTTTACTTTGTAGAAACTAAAAAAAAAAATTTGTATTTTAAAAACATCCATGATACCAGTCCTTTGTCAGATACACATATTAAATGTTTTCTCACAATTTATTACTTGCTTTTCATATTCTCAGTTATTTACTTTGAGAACACAACAGCATGAATCTCAGAAACAATCTGCTCTGTGAAGAAAAGTATATACTGTATGATTCCATGTATGTGAAGCTCTAGAACAGGAAACACCAATCCAAAATGATGGAAACTACATCCATGCAAAATGACACAAACGAATTTTGGGGGTGGGTGACAGAAGTGTTCTATATCTTGACTGTGGTCATGGCTACGAGGGTATATATATTTATCACAACTTACTGAGTTGTACACTTAAAGTGGATGCATTTTACTCTATATAAATTATATTGTGATTACACTGAAAAAGTTTCATTATAAGCATCAAAGAAAATAACAGGCTGCGAGAATATTTGCCATGTCTAAGGCAGACAAATTTGTGAGACCCTAATATACGAAGAACTTTTACAAATCAATAAGAAAAAAATGAACATACCAATGGAAAACTGGACGAGCATCCTAAAGATTTGTAAAAGAAGAAATGTAAATGGCCAGTAAATATGAAAACGACTCCAATGCTTTATAAATCAAAGACATATAAAACAGAAACTCTAATTTGAAAAGACACATGTACCCCAGTGTTCACAGCAGCACTATCACAACAGCCAAGATAGACACGGAAGCAGCCTAAATGCCCACTGCCAGACGGACGGGTAAAGGAAGATGTCACACACACGCACACAGGAATGTTCAGTTCAGTTCAGTTCAGTCGCTCAGTCGTGTCCGACTCTTCGCGACCCCATGAATCGCAGCACGCCAGGCCTCCCTGTCCATCACCAACTCCCGGAGTTCACTCAGACTCACGTCCATCGAGTTGGTGATGCCATCCAGCCATCTCATCCTCTGTCGTCCCCTTCTCCTCCTGCCCCCAATCCCTCCCAGCATCACAGTCTTTTCCAATGAGTCAACTCTTCGCATGAGGTGGCCAAAGTACTGGAGTTTCAGCTTTAGCATCATTCCCTCCAAAGAAATCCCAGGACTGATCTCCTTCAGAATGGACTGGTTGGATCTCCTTGCAGTCCAAGGGACTCTCAAGAATCTTCTCCAACACCACAGTTCAAAAGCATCAATTCTTTGGCGCTCAGCCTTCTTCACAGCCCAACTCTCATATCCATACATGACCACAGGAAAAACCATAGCCTTGACTAGACAGACCTTGGTTGGCAAAGTAATGTCTCTGCTTTTTAATATGCTGTCTAGGTTGGTCATAACTTTCCTTCCAAGGAGTAAGCGTCTTTTAATTTCATGGCTGCAGTCACCATCTGCAGTGATTTTGGAGCCCCCAAAAATAAACTCTCTCACTGTTTCCACTGTTTCCCCATCTATTTCCCATGAAGTGATGGGACCAGATGCCATGATCTTCGTTTTCTGAATGTTGAGCTTTAAGCCAACTTTTTCACTCTCCACTTTCACTTTCATCAAGAGGCGTTTTAGTTCCTCTTCACTTTCTGCCATAAGGGTGGTGTCATCTGCATATCTGGGGTTATTGGTATTTCTCCCGGCAATCACTCAGCCATCAGAAAGAATGAAATCATGCCATATGCCGCAACATGGATGAGATTATCAAATTAAGTGAAAAGTCAGATGGAGAAAGACAAGTATCAAATGATATCATTTATGTGTAGAAGCTAAAAAAAAAAAAAAAAAGACACAAATGTTTTGTTATTTCCAAAACAGAAGGAGACACAGACACAAAAAACAAGGTTACCAAAGGCAAAAGGGGGGTGGGGGGATAATTTAGGAGGCTGGACTTAACATATACATGCTACTATATATAAAATTGGAGAAGGCAATGGCACCCCACTCCAGTACTCTTGCCTGGAAAATCCCATGGACGGAGGAGCCTGGTGGGCTACAGTCCATGGGGTCGCTAGGAGTCGGACACGACTGAGCAACTTCACTTTCACTTTTCACTTTCCTGCATTGGAGAAGGAAATGGCAACCCACTCCAGTGTTCTTGCCTAGAGAATCCCAGGGATCGGGGAGCCTGGTGGGCTGCCGTCTATGGGGTTGCACAGAGTTGGACACGACTGAAACGACTTAGCAGCATGTATAAAATAGATAACCAACAAGGACATAGCAGAGGGAACTATGCTCAATATTATGTTATAACCTATCAGGGAAAAGAATCTCAAAAAGTGTATATACATAAAAGTGTGTGTGTGGGTTTGTGTGTATATACACATATGTATATAACAAATCGCTGTGCTATACACCTGAAACTTACATGATATTGTAAATCAACTATCCTTCAATTTAAAAAAAACTGGGGGGAGTAGGGAAAGAGCCTTCCCTGGTGGTCCAGTGGTTAAGACTTGCGCTTCCATTGCAGGGGGCATGGGTTTGATCCCTGATCAGGGAACTAAGATCCTACATGCTGCACAGTGCAGCCAAAGGGAAAAAAGTGGAAAACAAAAGAAAAAAAAACAAAAAACAATGACCAAAAAAAAAGACTCCAGCTCTTTATAAATCAAAGAAATATAAATTAGAAAAACAATATAATTTATCTTTCTCAAACTGATTTGTTTAAATTACTTAGGTTTGGTGAGGGCTGGGAGGAAAAGACACTTTCAGATCTCTTCTTCCCAGAAGAAAAGCTGTCAGTGTATAACCAAGGTCCTTATGCTACAACAGGATGTGTGGACACAAGGACTACAGGTGGGCACGCAGATTCGTGATGATTGGAGAACAAGAGGCATCCCTGTCACCAGCCAGGGGGCCAGCTGAGTTGTCTGACTGACCAGCTAGATTATATCCTTTCCTCTGTGGTATATATGATTGAGTCCCACTTAGACCAAGTGGAGTAGGTAAGGACTTCCCCAAGAGAAAGAATTATAGACTAAAACGATAACAGATTTTATTTCAGGGAACAAACAGGCTTTCTCTTGCCTCCTTCTCGGACACTCCAACTTCCTCCTACTGGGGCCACTTTCCTGAGTTACAGAATGACCAAGCCATCACGGAGTCAGCTCAAGTCTCAGGTAATGCTTGCCTTTCCATCATCCCAAGGATGGCCCAGGAGGGATGGTGCCTCCTTCTCAGCTGTAGTGGGATCTGCCTTTGCTGCTGTGATCACAGGTGGTGTGTGAAATAAAGCATAGGAAGAGGCCACTCCTAAAGGAAAAGCTGCAGTCCCAGAAAAGGCCTATGTCAACCTAAAAATGGGAACACATACAAAATGAGTGTGCCATGGGTGTCCCGCAGGAAAGTTAGGAAAGGTGATTCCGCCCATTGGCCATTCATTCCAGGCTCCAGCCATAGAATCTCAGAGCTAGAGGATCACCCAGATGGCTTTTTACAGTCCATACTAATCGCTCCTTTAATTCCCTGCTGCAATTTGCATCAGCCCACTAGTGACCTCCAAGTTGTTCTTACATCGTTTCAAAGGAATTCAGCATGTCCCCTTCACTAGCAGGAAAACCACACGTCAAATCCTAGCTTCTTCCTTAAGCCTCCTCCCTTGATTCCCCTAGTCTGGGATGACCCCTCTCATTATCCCTACCAGACGATAATCACATTCTGGCTTATGGCAGATTTCCTTTTGTTGCCTTGAATTACTTTATATTTTTAGCCTCAAAGTTGACTCTTTGGGTATTCACATCTTCTTCCCGCCAGCTTTCTTTATATCCCAAAAAATATAAAGAAAATAACACAGCACACAGCGCTAGGCAGCATAGCCTAGTGGCTTAGACCCGGGGCTGCAGAGTCAGATACCTGGGTACGAATTCCAGCTCTGTCACTTACTAGCTGCATGACTGCAGCAGCTCACTCAGCCTCTGTGTGTCTTCTTTATCGATAAAATGAGGACAACAGTGGCAGCACTTCACTGAGTTGTAATGAAGGCTGAGACAAATTCGTGGCAAGTGTTGAGCACGGGGCCTAAGTGCTGGGTAAACACCACCTTTTCGTATGTCAGTGCTTAGTAAACACCTGCTAATTGAAAGATTCGAATGAGAAAGGACATTCAGTAAATAGAGAGAGAGCTGATCTAGAGTGCTGTGAACCCCAAGCTGTCCTCCAAAAAGCAAGCACAGATCTAGAGACTCTGCCTTCTGCTGTAACAGGCTCCACAGGACAGGTCAAATATTGGCTTGGCCAAAAGGTTTGTCTGGGTTTTTCCATGACATCTTACAGAAAAACCCGAGTGAACCTTTGGGCCAACCCAATATTTTTTGAATTTATTTTTAATTGGAGGATAATTGCTTTACAATGGCGTGTTAGTTTCTGACATACAACCGCAGGAATCGGCCATAAGTATACACCTGTCCCCTCCCTCCTGAACCTCCCTTCCCCCCCACCCCCATCATCTTACCCCTCGAGGTCTTCACAGAGGGGGCTGAGTGCCCTGTGTTATGTGGCAGCTTCCCTCCAGCTACCTATGTTACACTACTGTGTGGACGTCAGTGCGACTCTCTCAGTCACCCCACTCTCTCCTTCCCCCGCTGGGTCCACAAGCCCATTCTCTACATCTGCACCTCCATTCCTGCCCTGCCAGTGTTATCACAGCACCTCGGGTTCTGGTGGAGGTTAAGAAATGTGGGGAAAGAAGGGCACAACTGAGGTTTTTAAAAGGGGCAAAGGACCTGAATAGACATTTCTCCAAAGACACATAAATGGCCAATAAGCCCACAAAAAGAGACTCACTATCATTAATCACAGGGCCACACAAATCAAAATCACAGTGACTTACTACTTGCTACCCCTAAAGTGATTATAACAAAAAAATCAGATAATATCAAATGTTGGTGAGGACACAGAGGAATCAGAATCCATACACTGCTGGTGGGAATGTAAAATGGTGTAGCCACTTTGGAAAACTGTCTGGCAGGTCCTCAAACAGTTAAACACAGAATTACCACGTGACCCAGAAACTTCACTCCTAGGTATATAACCAAAAGGGATGAAAATGTGTCCACACAAAAACTGGTCCTCACTATTTATACGAGCATTCTTCATAATATCCAAAAGGAGAAAAGAAGTTATTGGAGTATATTCATTCAACAAATATTTATTGAGCACCTATTATGTGCCAGGAAAATAAGTTTCTTTTCTTGGAGTTAATTAAGAGTGTAATATCTAGGGTGCAAAGAGTCAGACACGACTGAGCAACTTTCACTTCACTTCACATCTAGGGTGTGTCCTTTCCTCTCTGTCACACTCATAATTCAAGCCTCAATGGCTTCTGGTCTGAATTATTTGCCTCTAAATAGGCTTCATGCCCACCCTGCTATTTTCTTTAGCAACCTGTACTAAGCAAAATTGGTCAGGAGAGCTTTCTAAAATAGCTACATACTTTAAGCTCTTTCTGAAGATCTCTAGTGGCTCCCCACTGAGAGGGTGGCCTGCCCCTCCTGGATCTCCACGCTCAAGTGTTTCCATTTCCTACTGTATTTAGGACATTCTGGATCCTTACCTAGCGAATTTCTTCTTCCCCTTTCAAAGCCGGTTGGAGCATCAGCTCCCCTGGCAGCTCTCTACATCCACTAGAGCCCACCCTGAAATACAGAAATGACTCTTCGCATTCACATGGTGTGAATTAATTGCAGGGGACTGGTTTCAAAGCAGGTGATGGAAAACAGTGAGTCACCAACTGGGGAACAGTGAGATTAGCATCCGCAAAGAGCTGCCACCATTTCTAAGCTGGAAGGGCAACAGGAGGAGGTAACCAGGGCCCAGGGGCCGTGATCACCTTGAGGAAGCTGTACCCTGGCGGACCTGTCCAGCAGGAGGTGGAGTCATGGTAGAGACTCACACGCTGTGAAAAAAGGAGGAGAAACACCCTGGCTTGCCTCTCTCTGCAACCCTCCAATCTGGCACCCTTGCCTCCCGTTGGCTGGACAGCTGGAAGTCAGCTGACATGGAGCCTGCAGAGGTTCCTGCTCCCACTGCCAACATAAAGAGAGCAGAAGAAGTGAGAGAGATGGACGGTTCCTCTTCCTGAGTAGGCAGATGGTCACTGTCTCTCCTCTGCTCCACTCTGATCTTATCTTCTTTATAACCCTGATCCCAGTGGGCTGTGGTGTGTGTTTACAAGTCTGTTTTCTTTAATAGACTGTGGAATTCCACAGGGTGAGACAATGGCCCTATTCATCGTGGCAGTCTGAGCGCCTGGCATAAGTCACAGAACGTAACAGGCGCCATATCTTTGTTGGACACCTATCGCAAGGAAATTCCTGGAGTTACCTCCAGCCAGCCCTCCTTTTCCATCTCCTTGATTGATTTACCTATGTTGACTGTCTGAACTCTCAGCGCTAAAGACTAAGCAAGGAGGAGCTTGGGGTCCTTTCAACTCTGAGTACATTCAACTCTCAGGCTGCGACTCTGAGTCACAGCCTTATATTTAAATACTCCGACAACAAATCCCGATGATTATCTATAGTCAGAGCACCATCAACATATCAGCCTTCTATCTACCCATAGCTCCATGGAAATTATCCAGGAAATTTCTCCAAATCTCAAGATATCCTTCCTCTACCACCCAAGATGTTCCTAGGCCATCTCTCCCTGCGTTAATCAGTATGAGCCCAGGGTAAACAGACTAATTTTAAAATCAGCTTAAGCAAAACATAATTAGGAAGATAAATTAGCCTCCCCAAATTGCATAATGAATGCCCAAGGAAAAAATTATTTTATTATCCACCATTTTAAATATCTGTGTAACTTTTTCTCTTCTATCATCACAGATGATACACAGCTAAAAGTGTAGGGAAATACCACAGAACATAACTTTCGACCTTGACTGTCTGTACAATGATTACCAAGGAGAAAAATGGGTTGTTTTTGTTTTTCTTATCTTGAATTTATAACACCAGCCTAGTTGTATAACGAGGGAAGTAGAGAAATTATAGTCAGACAATGTAATTATAATTGGACCCAGACAATCAGGGTCCAATTCCTGGTTCTAATTTATTGCTGGACAATCATGGGCAACTTAAATAACCTCTCAGAAATCAGTTTCTTCACACGCACGATGAGGATGAGGATAACACCGACCTCAACGGCGCTGAGGGCCAAAACAGGCTGTCGGTTTCAAACATTTCATGTGAATCTTTCATCTGTCCCGCAACTTCAGGACTCACCGACTGTTACTTGCACTTTACACTTTACACAAGGAAACAAGCACAGCGAGATTAAGTAACTTGCTCAAAGGGTTGTAAAAGCTGAGTGTGACTTTGTACAGTGCAATCACCAATTGTCTGAAACCTAGTAGGTGCTCAATTAACTTTTTTATTTACACTATCCCTCCTCTCTTGCCAAATTAACTAATCTTTATAGAAAATGGTTTTTTAAATAAAGCATAGGTGATTTACAATGCTGTGTGCATTTCCGCTGTACAGCAAAGATTCATATACATATATACATACATACACACACACACACACACACACTTTTTTATGTTCTCTTCCACCATGGTTTATCACAAGATATTGAATATAGTTCTCTGCTGTACAGGAGGACCTTGCTCTTATCCAGTCTCTATATAATAGCTTGAATCTGTTAATCCCAAACCCCTACTCCCTCCCTTTCCCACCCTCCCTTCGCCGCCCCTGCCCTCCACTGCCCTGGCAACCCTGAATCTGTTCTCTGTGTCTCCGAGTCTGTTTCTGTTGCAGAAATAAGTTCATCCGTGTCATGGTTTAGATTGCACACATAAGTGATATCATATCTTTCTCTGTTTGACTTACTTCTATTATTACAATTATCTCTAAGTTCATCCATGTTGCTGCAAATGGCATTATTTCAGTCTTTCTTATGGGTGAATAGTATTCCCTTGTAGCTCCCCCGTCCCTGGGATTCTCCAGGCAAGAACACTGGAGTGGGTTGCCATTTCCTTCTCCATATAAATATATGTACCACATCTGCCTAGTCATCTATCAATATGCATTGTGTTGCTTCCATGTGTTGGCTACTATGAACAGTGCTGCTATGAACAGGCTGCACATATCTTTTTGAGTTCGAGCCCTGTCCAGACATGTGCCCAGGAACAGCATTGCTGGGTCATATGGGAACTCTTATTTTGCATTTTTTTAGGACTCTCCACACTGTTTTCCATACCGGGGGCACCCATGTACATTCCCACTGATAGCGTAGGAGGGTTTCTAGAAAGTGATTTTTTAAAATGAAGTTCTTTGTTCAAGGGCCTGGATCCTACACTCCTGGCTGTGCATTCACTATACTCTGTGCCTCAGTTTCCCCCTGTGTAGACTGAAACAGCAGGCTGTCGCAGGCCCCAGTCAGCAGCCTCTGAGCTGGACCTGGCCTGCAGTTACACTCTATTACGCTGCCCCACATTCACGCTTCAATTAAAGCAATGCCAATGTTTAAAAATCAGTGTATTTCTTTATCTCTCTCACACACCAACACACATTTCAGGGTTTTCTTTAAAAAATAAGCCCAGCTGGCTCGATGGGCTCTCACTCCCACAGGTCAACATTCCCCTCAAGTTAAGGGCCACCACCTCCTTTCACAAAGGACAGATATTCCCCAATTTGCAATCACCCCCATTTCTCACGGTTTCAGGCCAACTGATGAGTCTACAACTTCTGGACTCAGTGGTCATTAGGGCCTCTTCCTTACACCTCTAAGAGTCTCTGATTCCCTGACCTTGAAAAGCATTTCCTGGAGGCAGCAGCCACTGCAGGGCACCACGGGTTTTCCTGCATGTCATTGTCACACAGGCTGGCCACTCACCCCAGCTTAACTGGGGCCTTCCCTGTTTTAGTCTGATAGTCCTGCATCTGAAGAAATTCTTCGGGCCCACGCCAAGCACGGAGGTCACCCCACGTGTCATGTCCAAATATCCCCCTCCAGGGGCCCCTCCAACGTAGGAGATGAGGATCCCCCTCCAGGGGCCCCTCCAACGTAGGAGATGAGGATGCCATCCCGCACCACCGTGTCCCTAAGACTCCATGGGGAACTCTGCCGTGTTAAAGGAGCTTGCCTAGCATCTCTCCCCGACTGGGTATTTGCTGGGGGAGCTGGGGCAAGCCAAATGAGAGGGGCTGGACCTGGTTATATGACTGCGTCTCCTGACTGGGCTCAGTGTGACCTTAGGGAGCCCATTCAGTCTCTGGGCCCCTCTGCTCCGCCTTTTATTCATTCAACAAACACTCGTGATATGCCCCCAAGGTGCCGGGCACCATTCAAGGCAGGGCAGAGAATAAGCAAGAAGGTCCTTGCTCTCAGAGGACTCACACCTGGAAGAGGAAGCAGACAGTAAAGCAAGTACACAGTATCTGATAGAGCTTCGGGTGGTGACAACGGAAACCATCAGCCATGAGGGAGGAGCAGAGTCCTCAGAGGCGTACAGCCATCGGCGATTTTGGCAGGTGCCAAGGAGTGGCAGAGGTAAATCCAGGTCCCACCTGGCCTCTCATTTTGACCAATATATAAAATCCTTAAGTTTGAGATTTTTTGACTCAGGGATTACGAGTAACAATTCAATTTTTCAATTATAAAATGTTTCCTTCTTGGTTAAACACACACACACACAGCATTACAGCTAAAATCCATATCAATACCAAATCTGGTTCTCCTACAATGGACCGGAAATTCACGAAATCAAATCCACCCAAATAACAGCGCTAGGATTGAGGAAAGGGAGAGGCTAGCCTTATTAGTCAACTGACAACATTTTATTTAAAAACGTGCCGTGGGAGTCAGGGAAAGAAAGTGAAGTTGCTCAGTCATATCCGACTCTTGGCAACCCCATGGACTGTAGCCTACCAGGCTCCTCTGTCTATGGGATTTTCCAGGCAAGAGTACTAGAGTGGGCTGCCACTTCCTTCTCCAGGGGGTCTTCCTGACCCAGGGATCGAACCGGGATCTCCTGCGTTTCAGGCAGGCGCTTTATCCTCTGAGCCACCAGGGCTCAGTCAGGGGCCCATATACAAAAGCCAGAAGCAGAAATTGAATGAATGAATGAACACGTGGTCTAATACCTCCCTCCCTCCCTTCCCTTAAAAGAGCTGTATATTGCTTCAATGAAAGAAGTAACTACTTATAAACAATTAAATAAAGGATACCAGTAAAGTAGTCATTCATTTATTGCATACATAGGTACTGAGTATCTTCTATATGCCAATACTATTATAAATAGTGAAAGAAGGTGCTACTTGGGAAGTCCAACATATTTATCTATATTTAAAATAACTTATTTTTCTGATTACAAAGTAATAAATTACTTTTATAATTTTTAAGCTTAAAAAAAGCAATAAAAGCTCTCTGGCTTTAAGGCAAGCTTTCTCAACCTCAGCACTTTCAATATTTGGGGATGGGGAATTCTTTGTGGCGGGGCTGTCCTGTGAGCTGTAAGATGTGTCCAAGAGAAGCCAGCAGCACTCCCTGCCCCCATGGAAACGCAAGGGGAATGCATAACATCAAAAGTGCGTCCAGGCTTAGCAAATGCCCCCTTGGGGGTGGGGCGTGACCTCAGATCCAGAACAGCTGCCTTAAGCAATCCACTTTGCTACCCAATAGGGGCCTCAGAAGTCAGAGCCTACGGGGAACCCCCTTCTACCTCCAGGCCGACAAGCAGGAGGTTTCCTCCAGCAAGAGCCCTTGTGTTCCCCTTCTCCTCCCTGATGCCAAGTCACCAGCGCTCCGGGGTCAGGCAGCACCGTCCCAGGTATGGGCTGGGAAGGCAGAGTGGGGGTGGGGCGCGGCGGGCCTGGGCCCCGCTAAGGCGATCAGCGAGGCTGGAGCTTACGCTGTGTGGCTGTGTGCGTCAGGGCTGCTGATCCGGGCCATGCCCCAGCCCCTCACTCCTCCGAATGAGCTTGGCTAATGACCTGGGAGGAAAGCTCCCCGTGTGCAAGGCTTAGGGAGCCACACTGAGGTCCAGCAGTCTGCGGCTGGAGGATTAAATTGTGCCCGTCCATCCTGAGCGCTGTTATGAGACAGTCTCCGAAGCTGTGAGCAGGCATGCCTGCCTCTCCATGCCACGCTCTACAGACTGTACAAAGGGTCCGTTGTGCACAACCTAATCCGAGACAGAACCAGACAACCTGCCTGGCCGTTGAGTCCCAGCTCTGGCTGGCTCTTCAGAACAAACACTAGTCACAAAGAAGTGAACATTTGCAGCTGGGAGAAGATGTCAGCATGAGCCCAAGTCAGGCACAGCATTTGTAGGTGTCTTCACCTGGGTCCTGGCTGCTTGGAACCAAAGGGAAGTTAGTCTTCTGTGTTACCACTGAGGGACTCAGATTCCCTGGTTCCCAATCACAGGAGGGAGAGCTGGAAGAAGAGGAGAGGCTGAGAGAATCTGGGTTCTGCTTTTATTCATTCATTGTGTACACTTGCTGAGTTCCTCTTAGACACCCGACCCTGTGACTGGGGAGAATGTAGCTTCAGATGGAACCTCCCAGGGTTCACTAAATCAAAAGCTCCTGGAGCTTGATAATAACCTCAGTGAGGAGACAGGTTTATTCCCCACCTGAAGAGGAAAAACCAGTCCTCAGCTCCACCTGCCTGCTGCCATCATGGCCTGTAAGCCAGTTTGGGCAGATCGTCTGACTTTTAAGAGGCACTGGAAAACAGAATTTCTGTGTGAAATCTTTTTGTTGTCACGTACAATCTGAAATCTCAAAATAAAATCAAAGAAAAAATGCCTGCATGGACAAAACTGATCTAGTCTCCAAGCCTTTAAATCATAACTTCTGCTTGAGAGATGAATGCGAGTAGTGATTGAGAGCGAGGTACCTGGAAGCGGGAAGAAGGGTGTCTGGTTCCACCTCTCACCTGCTGTGTGACCTTGGGCAAGTTACCTAACTTCTCCATGCCTTGCTTTCCTCATGTATAAAATGACCGTGATAAAGTATACTGTAGACTTTAAATGAAAGAATGCACATACAAGCCTGATCTATAATAGCTCAATAAACATTAACTATAATTTTTACAGGTCATCTGGTCCATTGCCTCAGAAATCTTTTACAACAGCCTTGGCAACTGAACATTTGATCCCTGCCTGCGTCCTTTCTGAGACAGGAAGTTCAAGGTTTCTTAGGGAATGTCAGTTGTATGACAATTCCTAAATTTCAGCAGCTTAATCAAACGCATGTTCATCTGTTGCTCATGTCCCAGCCTGGTGTGGTGAACACTCCAGGTGCTCTGTTCCACCCCAGGCCCTGGGATCCATGCACCTTCTCTCTGGTGGCTCCGCCTGCTCCCAGGACCTTCCCAGAGTCCTCTACAGGGTTCTCCGCTTTCAGCTGGCCAAGAGGCAAAAAAAGAAAGCGAGAGAGAAAGAAAATACCAGGTGCCTCACATCTGCATATTCCCATTTGCCAGAACTCTGGCGCATGGCCCCAATCTAATTGCAAAGGAAGCTGGAACGTGAAATGTTCCTCCATCCAGAAAGAGAAAATAGCATCGGCGGACATCTAAACAATCTCTGTCAAGCCCTGCATTCATATAAAGACAACTGGGCGGACTCAGAATGTCTGCCTGTTGGTCCCCGTCTCTCCCATTAGCGCAGTAGGCACAGGACACCAAGAAGACGCAAGCCGGGGCAAAGTAGGTGTGGCTTTGAATCTTAGTTAAAATACTTGTTAACTTTGGACCTTGAGAAAATTCCTTCAACTCTCTGTACCTCAGTTTACTCATCTGAAAGATAAAGATAGTAACTGCCTCCCTGGATTGCTTTAAGGTGGAATAAGATAGTACAGGCCTTGGCACACTGCATAACATCTGATATATAACCTCAAGTTAATGCTCCTGTCTCCCCTGATCCTCTTCTACATGAATGTTTTCCAGGTATTTAAAAATGACTCTCATTATTTCTGTGAGTTTTCTCTTCTCCAGTTTCCTCAGCTATTGTCATTGTTTTAATATCACGTCATTGCTAGCCCCTAACTCTCCCAATGGCCGTTCCATGGACAGACCTCAATTTGTCAAGGGACCAAATACGATGCCTTCCTTGGCTGTCTCTGAAAACACACCCTGAGATAAGTCTTGTGCAGATAATTTGGGGGGGGGGGAGTTATCTTAGGAAACAGAAGTGAGGGAAATGGGGAAGGGAGAAAAGTCAACAAATGAGTGAGTTACACCTGGGGGCCACTGTATACTTCACTAAAGGTGGTGCACAGACGTCTAATAAGCTTGTGGAAAGATGCCCATAGGGAAATGCAAATGAAAACTACCAGCAGATTCTACTATCTACTTACTGAAACAGTGAGGATGTAAAACAGAGACAACACCAAATGTTTGTGAGGCTGTGGAAGAACTGGAACCTTCACACATTGTTGATAAGAACGTGAAATAGTTCAACCACAGTGGAAAACAGTTTGACAGTTTCTTTAGACGTACATCTACCACACAACCTAATGACTCCACTCCTAGGAATCCACCCACGAGAAGTAAGAACGTATGTCTACACCATGACTTGCACGTACAGTAGCATTATTCATAGCATTGAAAAACTGAAAACCCAAATTTCTGTTATGAGATAAATGGATACACACAATGTAATACAACAATACAAGAGAACACTCCACTGGGGAGCCGTGGCCAACTTTTGAAAGTGCAAACGAGACTTGTGAGTTTAATGTGAAATGTAGAATTGTTCTAACACTGTTAACAGGTTAGAAATATTTAAGATTAGGTAAGTTTACATGATGCTATATTTCAGTGCCTGGATAAGTAATTTTGGAGCTGACTCACCCCGCCGGTGTGAAGCAGCATCCAGCCGTGCAACGGCTCTCCTTCTCTGGCTTCCCTTTCAGCTGCCCTGACTCCTGGGCCAGGCGTATGTGTTTAGCTCCATGATGAAGGATTCCAGCTTCTGCAGGACACCCTTGTCTACAAGTTCAAAGACAACAAGAACAAATATGAGCTTCAACCTGTCTTTGTGGGGTTCTGGCTCATGTTCCTGAGACACCAGCCTGCTCGTGACCTTCCCTCCCTGCTTACCTGTCTATAGACTTCAAAGGTCTGACTGGAGTCAGGTCTGTTCCAAGCTCATAGAGCTACTGGAGTATTTCAGTTTCTTGCAGCCTGTCAGACTGAAGACTTTATCTTCTTGCTGACCATCAGTTGGAGGCTGCCTTCAGCTCCTTAGTGCATATGGAAGTGCAGGACAAGGCAGCTTACTCCTTCAAAGACAGCAGGGGAGAGGTCTCCTAGCAAGATGACATGCAATTTTATGTAATAGAATCGTGTGCACATAATCACACATATCCAATTGTCTTTGCCAAGCTCCTCTAGTTAGAAGTATTTCACAGGTCCTGTTCACACTCAAGAGGAAGAGATCACACAAAGGTTAAAGCCAGTTGGTGCAGAACGTAAGGACTACCCTAGAGTCGGTCCGGCACAGTCTACCTTCCCCAATGATTTGTGTATCTACCACATGAAAAAGACATTTACTCCCTTCCAATTTCCCCAAAAAGCTCATCCCATTATAGCACCTGTTCAAAGTCTACAATCTCATCATCTAAATCAAGTCCAGGTATGGAGGAGTCCCTTTGAGTATAGTTACTCTCAGTCTACAAAACTAGACAACCTATCTAACTCCCGAGCATCCAACACACAGCAGAGGAATAGGCACAGTAAAATAGTAATCAACTTTCTATTTTAAACGGGAGAGAATATATGAAAGGTAAAAAGGAGTTACCAACCCCAAATCCAAAGAGATTTTGAAATTCAGCCTGGCAAATTGTTACTAGTTCCTTGATTAGATTCTGCTGCTGCTAAGTCACTTCAGTCGTGTCCGACTCTGTGCGACCCCATAGACGGCAGCCCACCAGGCTCCCCTGTCCGTGGGATTCTCCAGGCAAGAACACTGGAGTGGGTTGCCATTTCCTTCTCCAATGCATGAAAGTGAAAAGTGAAAGTGAAGTCACTCAGTCGTGTCCAACCCTCAGGGACCCCATGGACTGCAGTCTACCAGGCTCCCCCGTCCATGGGATTTTCCAGGCAAGAGTACTGGAGTGGGGTGCCATTGCCTTCTCTTGATTAGATTCTAAGTTCTGGGAATAATCCCTGGTAGCTCTTTCTTCCACCCTCTGAGTCATGTTACGTTTTTCATGAAAGGCAGAACATTTGCAATTGAGTGTGTTTATCATCCTGCTTCCTGCCAGTAGAATTTTGGAGACCTAACCACCTCCTTTCAGTTTTTACTCTTTCTGTCCCTTTCAGTTTAAGTTGGCAGTGCTTTTGCCAAAAAAAATAAATAAATAAAAATTCTTAAATACTTGTGGGTCTCCTGTCAATTTCCCTTACACATAAGCAACATCCTCAGTTTTCTGAGACAGGCACTCCTTCACCTAGGGTGAAGATGCTGAGATGGTTAAGGACAACTCAGACAGGCCTTATCATTTGAGAAGTTGTATGAGGCACACCCGTCATCTCTAGAGAAGGCCTGTCATGGGACTGAATACAATTCTGATCCTTGGATCTTTCCAAGGTTTTAACAGGGTTTGTCTCTATGCCACGTGCTGGAAAGTCATTTCTCACTTTAAACGTCTTTTGCCATTTGGAGAGACTGAGGACTGTCAAAATCATCAGGTCCCAGTTCCTTTTTGTTGAACAGCTCTTCTATCTTTCTCCTCTAGCATTTTACTATCTGCAGCAACTAAAAACCAGGCAGTACCCTCAACCTTTTGTCTGGAAACCTTAGCCAGATAAACAAGTTCATCACTTACCTGTTCTGCTTCACACATAACCGCAGGACACAGTTTTGCTAAGCTTTCTGTTACTACCTAACAAGCAACCCTCTTCCTCCAGATTCCAATACCACATTTCTCACTTCCTTTTGAGTATTCAGCAGCCTCCAAGTTTGAATTCTTACTAACAGTCTGTTCAAGGCAACTTAGGCTTTTTCTATCACGTTCCTCAAAATTCTTCTAGCCTCTAAGCAGTTCCAAGTCAATCTCACTGTTTTAGGAATTTGTCATAGCAGCACTCCACTTGTAGGTACCAAAAATATAACCTTGTGTCTTTAAGTTTAATTGACTAGATGCATTGGAATTTTAAGTACATGGGAAGATTTTGAATGTCTGTAAGAAGTTTCAAAATCCAGCATCTCCAACCTGAGCTACCTGATTTTTTTTTGCTTTGGAGTTTGACATAATTACTATGTCACCATAAAGGTACAGAAATATGTATTTTTAAAGATCCTCTATTCTCAGGAGAGTATAAGAATACTCATAAAAGTATAGTGAGAAAGGAGAAATAAAGTGTGCAAGTACTTTATAATAGCATAAGTATAAATACAATAGTGTTGTAATCATTTCAATAATTCAGTATATATGTTTCTACTTTTAAAGGCATTTGTAGCATTTAAAAGATTCAGATATAGGATACTTGTGATTTTGGACAAAATCAGCTTGTAAATTAACGTTTAAATGCCTGGAAAATGTTATATTGTTAAATTTGTAAATTTTAATTTTTTTTTAGTTGTATAAAGAGTATTCGAATTTTCAGAGGAATATTGTTTCATCTATTTATACAATTAATAAACCCAGCTTTAAAGTACAAACAACAGGTAATTTTGCCTCAGGATGTACAGAGTCCCCTCCTTGGATACTAAAGAATTTAATCAGATGCAAGCATTCCGGAAAGATTCGTGGAGGAGGCGTAGAAGGTGGAATTAGGGAGGCAGGAGCCAGGACCAGATTGATATCACTTGCTGCTTGAAGAGCCTGGATGACGGCTCTGGAACGCTGCTGTCCTGACGCCCTCTAGTGGTTGAGACGCAAAGCCCACCTTTCCTGAGCAGCAGGTGAAAGATGTTTTGTTGCTAGCTCAGCTCACTCTCTAAGAACTTTCCCTTGATTGGGGTGGGGGGGCTGTTGCGGGGGGGAAGCCAGAAATTCTTCTGTCAACGATCTTGTGAGATACTCATCCAGTCTTGGCACAAACCCTTCCTGTGTCAGTAGGCGCCTCAGTCCTCTTTGAGTATCTCCCATTATAAAACGCTTCCTCCTTTCCAGCTGACACTCTACCCCTGCAATCTGTACCCACTGGCTCTGCTCTTCCCTCTGGGGCTGCACACGGCACCATGCTAATCTCTCCTGAGCCCGACAGCACTTCAAATATTGGCAACTTTCTTGTCCTCCCTGGTTTCCAGCTTATCTTCTCCAGGTCAATTATTTGCCTCAACTATTCCTCATGTGACCCAGTTTCCAGTTTCTGTCCCCAGTTGCTCTCTTCTGGAGGCATTTCTGTTTGTCAACAGCCCCTGGAAGCACACTGATGACCAGGCTGGCCTCCAGCCCCCGATTTGTGGACTAGCCTCCCAGAGGGCAGAGGGGCTGCCCCCCACCCCCATATACTCCACTCCAAGGGGGCCCTGCTGTTCGGAGCAGCCTTGTCACATGATGGATGGAGAGAAGGCTTTGAGCTCCCTTGTCCGGCCTTTCCCTCTTGCCTTCCTTTACTCTTTGCAGCCTTGAAGTATCTTCTGTGTCTGGACACAGTTCCTCAGTTTCCTAAATAGTACCATGTGCAGACCACCTGGACAGCTGTTAGCCTGCCGCAGAGCAGAGACCTCTTGGAAAACCTAAGAATGACATCCTCCTTTGTGAGAAAGAAGCGTGGTTACCTGAGACTGGATTCTGACCTTCAGAGGCTGGGGACCTCTGACCAGCCTATATCCTCCTGCTGCGGCTGACGCTCATTTTCTCTCCTATCTCCCTCTGTGAACACGCAGAAGAAAGACTAGGTGTTAATAATGTAACATCCTTTTATAGTTTGAAGACTGATATTGAGTCTACTCACTTCTCTTCTCTGAACTAATGTAGACTTCTCCCTGAAGGGCTATTTTTCAAAACCTTCCATCATTTTCTTTGTCTCCACTGGCTCCTTTCCAATTTCTCTGTAACATCCTATCTTATGGGCCCCAGGACTGAACAGTATGTTTTAATGACTGATATTGGCTATAGATTAAGAATTATATCTGTGAAAATATTTCCATTACAACATAGCTCATTGTACAAAGATTTATATACCTAAGGAGTTCCTGGCTGGCATATAACAAGTTATATTTCAAAACTTTCTTTGTAGATCAGTTATTTGAAATTTGGACAACTTTGCTGGTAGTCCAGAGGTTAAGGATCAGCCTGCCATTGCAGGGGACATGGGTTCAATCCCTGGCCTGGGAAAATCCCACATGTAGCAAAGCAGCTAAGCCTGTGCTAACGCAAGAGAAGTCACCTCAGTGAGAAGCCCATGCACTGCAATGAAGACCCAGCACAGCCAAAAATACATAAATAAAATTTTAAATAGATAAATAAAAAGAACACCCCAGGCACTGAGCAGAGGAAGCCTTGAGGAGAAGGTTGATTTAAAAAAGAAAAAAGAAGAAGACTGGGTACATTTTCCCACAGAAACAGTGGCTCCCAGTCCAGCCAAAAAAACCCAAAAGCCACTTTAGGTCATAGAGCAATAATGATATCAGGTTGAACTTAGGGAATAAGAATTCTCTGATCTGAAGCTTAAGAGATGCAGGAAGGTGAAATGAGAACTTTTTCCTCAATTTCTCAGCAGAGGAAATTGAGGAAGAAATGGATGACCCTCAACCTAGGATTGGAATGAAAACTGACCTTTTCCAGTCCTATGGCCACTGCTGAGTTTTCCAAATTTGTTGGGATATTGAGTGTAGCACTTTAAGAGCATCATCTTTCAGGATTTGAAATAGCTCAACTGGAATGCCATCACCTCCACTAGCTTTGTTCATAGTGATGCTTTCTAAGGTCCACTTGACTTCACATTCCAGGATGTCTGACTCTAGGTGAGTGATCACACCATCGTGATTATTTTGGTTGTGAAGATCTTTTTTGTACAGTTCTTCTGTGTATTCTTGCCACCTCTTCTTAATATCTTCTGCTTCTGTTAGGTCCATACCATTTCTGTCCTTTATCGAGCCCATCTTTGCATGAATTGTTCCCTTGGTATCTCTAATTTTCTTGAAGAGATCTCTGCTGCTGCTGCTAAGTCGCTTCAGTTGTGTCCGACTCTGTGCGACCCTAGAGACGGCAGCCCACCAGGCTCCCCCGTCCCTGGGATTCTCCAGGCAAGAACACGGGAGTGGGTTGCCATTTCCTTCTCCAATGCATGAAAGTGAAAAGTGAAACTGAAGTCGCTCAGTCGTGTCCGACTCTTAGCGACCCCATGGACTGCAGCCTACCAGGCTCCTCCGTCCACGGGATTTGCCAGTCAAGAGTACTGGAGTGGGGTGCCATTGCCTTCTCTGGAAGAGATCTCTAGTATTTCCCATTCTGTTGTTTTCCTCTATTTCTTTGCATTGATCACTGAGGAAGGCTTTCTTATCTCTCCTGCTATTCTCTGGAACTCTGCATTCAGATGCTTTTATCTTTTCTTTTCTCCTTTGCTTTTTGGTTCTCTTCTTTTCACAGCTTTGTAAGGCCTCCCCAGACAGCCATTTTTCTTTTCTGCATTTCTTTTCCATGGGGATGGTCTTGATCCCTGTCTCCTGTACAATGTCACGAACTTCCGTCCATAGTTCATCAGGCACTCAATCTATCAGATCTAGTCCTTTAAATCTATTTCTTACTTCCACTGTGTAGTCATAAGGGATTGATTTAGGTCATACCTGAATGGTCTAGTGGTTTTCCCTACTTTCTTCAATTTAAGTCTGAATTTGGCAATAAGGAGTTCAGGATCTGAGCCAAAAGCTGAGCGCCAAAGAATTGATGCTTTTGAACTGTGGTGGAGAAGACTCTTGAGTGTCCCTTGGACTGCAAGGAGATCCAACAAGTCCATCCTAAAGGAAATCAGTCCTGGGTGTTCATTGGAAGGAATGATGCTAAAGCTGAAACTCCAATACTGTGGCCACCTCATGCGAAGAGTTGACTCATTGGAAAAGATCCTGATGCTGGGAGGGGTTGGGGGCAGGAGGAGAAGGAGACGACAGAGGATGAGATGGCTGGATGACATCACTGACTCGATGGACATGAGTCTGAGTGAACTCCGGGAGTTGGTGATGGACAGGGAGGCCTGGCGTGCTGCGATTCATGGGGTCGCAAAGAGTCGGACACAACGAGCGACTGAACTGAACTGAACTAACCTGGGATATCTTCCCACATTCTTTGGCCCTCTCTGGATCCTTATCCTAGTCTCCTAGTTCTCAGGATCCCAGTTCTGTCGCAAGTCTCCCAGGCTGCTGCCTCACTCAGCTCCCCCTCCACCCCCAGCTCTCCATGCTTCAGTACACCTGAGCTCCCCCCGCCCATGACCCAGCACCCATCCCCTCAGTAAAGCCAAGTCCAGGTGGGGCTAGAATGACGGGCATCTCATCAAAGCAACTGCTGTGAATGAATTCTCGATGATGCCCCTGTTTTTAAATGGGTATCTTAGATATTAAAAACATTCTTTTCTGTGCAATTTCAGGCAGTGACAGATAATTTCAAAATACAGGTTATATGCAGGAAGATTTTGGTGACTACTGAAGCCATTAGAACAGATACGCTTGTTCTACCAAATGGGAGTATATCCCAAATGGTACCTCCTTCCCACAGATGCTCCCCTCCTCTATTTCTCAATCACAGATTATATGCTTCATATTGTTTTTCAAATTGTTTTTAAAGATTTTTAAATAGTTTTTATTTTGAGAAATTGTTATTCTTTTGAGAAAATGAATGAAAGCAACCATACCTTTTACAGATGGTGACTTCAGCCATGAAATTAAAAGATGTCTGCTCCTTAGAAGAAAAGCTATGACAAAATTAGACAGTGTTTTAAAAAGCAGAGACATCACTTTGCTGACAAATGTCCATATAATCAAAGCTATGGTTTTTCCAGGAGGCGTGTACGGATGTGAGAGCTGGACCATAAAGATGAATGAGTGTCAAAAAATGCTTTTGAACTGTGGCGCTGGAGAAGACTCTTGGACAGAAAGGAGATCCAACCAGTCAATCCTAAAGGAATCAACCCTGAATACTCATCGGAAGGACTGATGCTAAAGCTGAAGCTCCAAAACTTTGACCACCTGATACAAAGAGCCGACTCACTGGAAAGGACCCTGATTCTGGGAAAGATTGAAGGCAGGAGGAGAAGGGGACAACAGAGGATGAGATGGCTGGATGGCATCACTGACTCGATGGACATGAGTTTGAGCAAGCTCCTGGAAATGGTGAAGGACAGGGAAGCCTGGCGTGCTGCAGTCCATGGGATTGCAAAGAGTCGGACACGACTTAGCGACCAAAAAACAACCACCACCAACCCCGAGAAAAGCACATGTGGTAGGACTCCATTCAAATAAAATTCTAGAAAAAGCAAACTAATCTATAGTTACAGAAAGCAAATCAATGTTTGCCCAAGTCCATGGCAGGAAGGAGAAATGGATTCAAAAGGGCTTGAAGAAACTGTTGGAGGTGATGTAAATATTCATTGTGGTCATGTGGCAATGGTTTCATGGGTGTATATGTCTGTCAAAATTGATCACATTGTACACTTTAAATAAGTGCAGTTTAGTGTACATCATTTGTACCTCAATAAAGTTGTAAAAAAAAGAGAAAATGCAAGAAGACTAACATGTATGCACACATATATTTTTCCTCTCAGAACTGACCCTTATTAACAGTTTATCATATTTGCCTCAGTAGCATTTATATAAAATAAATTAAATAAAACAGATAATAGTTGTTCCCAGCCAAGCTCTTTTTCTTCAGCCCAGTCCCTGGAAACAACTATCATGGATTTAGTGTATATCCCAACCATCTGTAGTAATTTTACATGTATATAGAAAGAAGAAAGAAGAAAGTGAAGTCACTCAGTCGTGTCCGACTCTTTGCGACCCCATGGACTGTAGCCTACTAGGCTCCTCTGTCCATGGAATTTTCCAGGCAAGAGTACTGAGTGGGTTGCCATTTCCTTCTCCAGGGGACCTTCCTGACCCAGGGATCAAACCTGGGTCTCCTGCGTTGCAGGCAGATGCTTTACCATCTGAGCCACCAGGGAAGTCTTACATGTATACATTTATCTTTAAGTAACATATATTGTGTTTCAAAATTCATGTAAATGAATGCATGTTTTATGCCACACTTTCCTTTTTATTACATGTCATGAGTTGACATTACACAAAGATATTTTATACATGGATATATTATGGTATATATAGGTACAGTCCATTCTTTCGGCATGCATGTGTGCTAAGTCGCTTCAGTCGTGTCTGACTCTTTGCAACCCTATGGATTGTAGCCCACCAGGCTCCTCTGTCCATGGGATTCTTCAGGCAGGAATACTGGAGTAGGTTGCCGTGCCCTCCTCGAGGGGATCTTCCTGATGCGGGGATTGAACCCGTGTCTCCTGTGGCTCCTGCACTGCAGGTGGACTGTTTACTGCTGAGCCACCAGGAAAGTCCCCTATTCCTTCTAATGGCTATTATAAGGGTTCATATCATAATACACTAGAATATTAGGATATTATGATAAAATTCATATCACAATAATATGAATATGCCACATTTTATTTATCCATCCCCCCTTTGATAGGCATTTCAGGTTTTTTCCCTCAATTTTTCATCATTACAAGCAATAATAAGCTGCAAAGTTTTCAAAGCAAATCTCATGGTATTGGCAGTGGGAGTTACTAGGTAGTGGCTACCAGGTAAGTGGGCAGGTGGGTTTGTTGAGTTGGATGCTGGTAAAGAGGGAAGTCCTGCTTCAAGATCTGTGGTCTGCATAGAAATAGCTAAAGTTGGATATGACCCTGTCTCTGGATTGCAGCTGAACCAGGTGCCTCTGTGATGTACCTGCAGAGCTGGAGATGGTTCAGAGGGCAACTCCAGCGGCCCACCCACAGAGTTCACCTCTCAGTTGGACACACGAGGGACCCAAAACAGATGACCTTCTGTGACGCAGGTACAGCAAATGCCTTTGGCAACAAGCCGTGAGCAATTCAACTCCATCAGCTGCTGTTTAAATTCTTGAGGGTTTTCACATCAAATGAGTATCAGAAAATATATATTCACTGCCTCTACGTTACTGTGTGATATGAATGTACTAAGCCTGCCTTGTCTATAGTAATGTTCAGATCCTTGTGTTGTGCTTAACTTTTACTGTCTAGATTTGGTAAAATCTCAGTGTAGCTTGTTAAAGTCTCCACTATGACTGTGCTTCTAACAAATTTTGCTTCGTACGTCTTGATGCACTGTGATTCAACACATACAGATTCCCAAATCTTACATCTTTCTTGTAAACTTTACCTTTCATTATTATAAAATTACATCTCAAAAGTGTAAAGAGAACCTCTGAATTGATGCAGAAGAGTTCCCCTTCAGCTACTACTACTGAGAAACACTGGACAAATTATCATTATATATATATATATAACTGATAGAAAGAAAGGGAACTCTCCCTACTCTAGAAACAGAGAACTTAGAGGCTGAGCAGTAAGTAGGAACTAATGCCATCGCAGTGTGTTTGGACTAGCTAGGGATTTTAACAGCCTTGCAGTCAATAGGATGCTGTCTGGTGTGAGGAAGGAAGGCAACAGGAATTGAGCAATCTGCAAACTCTGAGTTCCTGAGAGCGAGGCTGCTGGTAAAAACAGGATCAGTAAGTCCCTGTGCCCTCAGGCTACAGGTGAAAAAAGAATTCATCCACAAAAACTTGAAACCATGCCTGTGTCAACACTGATGAGTTCTCAATTTTCGCTGTCAGACAGAAATACCATGCTGAGAAGAAACATAAAGGCGAGTTGAGAGCTGATGAGATCTCTGGGACTCCAGCAGAAGCAAACCGGCAGTCACAGTGAGAGGACAATCTAATGCCCCAGGCACACAGTTCTTCCCCCAAAGGGAAAAACCCTGCTGAAAATAAGCTCATAATAAAAATTAATCATAGGAGGAAACCACCCAGTGTCAGATCGTGAAATTAACAGGGGAAATAATGCCCCAAGAAATAGAGAAACTAGATCAATCTATCGATGACTACAAAGTGAGTATGCTTTAGATGACTTCAAAACGAAAGAAGGAATAGAATATATAATGGAAAACAGAAAATCATGGGAAAAGAAAAGGATCCCACATGCCTCAAGGCCAAAAATCTAAAACATGAAACAGAAGCAATACTGTAACAAATTCAATAAATCTGAGCACAGAGGCCTTTGGCAGCATGAATCTAACTTGTCTGTGCTCGGATTTAACTTTTTAAAAAACAGTCCATATCAGAAAAAGAGCTGTAAAAAAAAAAAAAAACACAAAGGACAAATTTTAAAAACAAAAACAGACAAAAACACAGAAGAGAAAAAAAAGGAAACGCACACACACAAAAGTAAAATAATAATGATAAAAGAATCATGAATGACAGAATCATAAATAACACAAACTATATCTGTCAAAATTATGGATGGGGTAAATAGGAAATGGGAAAGAGGCAATACTTGAAGGGATAATGCTTGAGAATTTTTTCCAATTTGACATAAAATGTACAGAGAAGTACACTGTATCAGAATATATTGGTATGTAACAAACCACCCTACACCTGGTAGGTTAAAACCACCACTGTTTACTTAAATCATAGTTCCGTGGATGAACACGTTGGACTTAGCTGTCCTGAGAGGTTATCCCCAAGTCTGTGGTCAGCAGGCAGTGGCCTCACTCACTTTAGCCAAAAGGAGAAATAAAGCAGAAGTGAAGGGGCTGAGCCCCAGCGGGCTCCCTGCGGAGAGCGCTGTTTCCCTTGGCAGCTTTCGGGCTGCAGACAAGTTAGACTCATGCTGCCCAAAGGCCTCTGTGCTCAGATTTAATGTTTTGCAGCTGGGTTTTGAAATGGGTTGCTGTGTAGCCTGTTCTCCCTTTGACATAGATTGTGACAGATGTTGACTTACTGGGAACAACCTCACTTCAAGAGAGAAGTCGGAGTCATTTTCATTAATGACTTGACATTTCCTTGCCTCTTTCGAAAGCTTGGCTTACTGTTAGTTTTACCTATGACTGCTTCACCCTCTGAATTTAGTTCAAAGTGTCTGCTGCTGCTGCTGCTGCTGCTAAGTCGCATCAGTCATGTCCAACTCTGTGCGACCCCATAGACGGCACCCAACAGGCTAATAAAAAACAAATCACACAAAAATCACGGGTTAGTGTTAAAATTTGCTCTGCTAGAACTGCAGTACAAGACTTTAGGGTGGCGGTGGTTATGGTTAATATTTAAACGAATCAACAAGAACTATATTTACACAATCAACAGATTGACGAATGGGCAAAGTAGGAAGATGAGACTAGATTGTGGGAAATATAAGCAAGCAGAAAAAATTGAAAATAATTGATTAACTGATAATTGATTAATTCAAAGGAGAAAACAAGAAAGTTTTCCTATTTGGGGCTTCCTACATCATGAATCTCTATTCTTCTCAGCACAGCAGTGGAAGTTAGAAAGTAATTTGTTTTTCCTAAATAAATTCCACACTAGAGTGTTTGATAAACAAACTCACAGGAAATAAGGAGATCTTATTAATCATCACTGCACACTAGAATGAGAGCAGCCCATTTACCTGTCCTGGAAACACCCTGTTCTGGAAAGGTCTCTCAGGTTAATAAAGTGAAAGTGAAAGTCGCTTAGTCCTGTCCGACTCTTTGCGACCCCATAGACTATACAGTCCACGGAATTCTCCAGACCAGAATACTAGAGTGGGTAGCCATTCCCTTCTCCAGAGGATTTTCCCAACCCAGGGATAGAAACCAGGTCTCCTACATTGCAGGTGGATTCTTTACCAGCTGAGCCACCAGGGAAGCCCAAGAATACTAGAGTGGGTAGCCTATCCCTCCTTCTCTAGCAGAGCTTCCCAACTCAGAAATCGAACTGGGGTCTCCTGGATTGCAGGCAGATTCTTTACCAACTGAGCTATCAGGGAAGCCCCTTGGGTAGATAATCCACACCCAATTGTTCTACTCAAGATACACGAGATATTGGGAGAAAAAAAAAAGAGAGAGAGAGAGGCAAGAGAAAAAAGTGTCCCTTGTCCTAGGAGACTCCTAACTGAATCATTTAGGGCCTGAAAGCAGGGACAGAGAGTGAACGGTTCCAGGGGAGGGGGCAGTGACCGGGAATCACTGTAGGCTTCCAAGGTACCTGTTCCAGATATTCAGCCTGCATGCCCTGCGGAGTGCCCCTGGACTCGTCACACCAGATGTCCAGATATATGGGTTTGAGAATTTGGTCGGGATCAACATGAGGTGCCAGGGAAGGGAGGGGGTTTCTCCTGCTGCCGGGCAGTCATTCTTGGTTGTAATGATTCTCGGTGGGCGGCACACCTGCGCCTTTGCTCTGGTTAGTCTGTGGATCTGGTGTCCCCCTTAGCCGTCTCAGATGCTGAAGTCTCCCCTTTGCTTTAATAATGGCCAATCTCTAGCCATACCACCAACATCCTCCACACCTTATTCTCCAGTAGGGGACAAGAATGCCCAAAGTGAACAAGATATACAAAATGTGAGGGCAAAGTAGGCAGACTCAGAGCTGGAGCAAGAGTGTGACTTTCTGAGATTTTGGTCAAGTAATCTCTTCTACAGAGCCCTTGCTGATTCTAGAACCTGATCACTGCTGTTCCCTACTTTGTGTTAAGATACTGAGGACCAAGAAGGCAGTGGCACCCAGACAGGTCTGACATGGCCAGAGATTCAGATAAGCTGCTTCCATCTTGACTCTGATGAACACTAGAGCTTCTCCTATCTGTTCCTTCTTCCATATCTGAGTCTGTCCTGTCCTAAGTCGCTTCAGTTGTGTCTGACTCTTTTTGACCCTAAGGACTGTAGCCAGTCCATGGGATTCTCCAGGCAAGAACACTGGATGGATTGCCATGCCCTCCTCCAGGGGATCTTCCCAACCCAGGGATCAAACCCAGGTCTCCTGCATTGCAGGTAGATTCTCTACCATTTGAATCACCAGGGAAGCCCAAGAATACTGGAGTGGGTAGCCTATCCCCTTTCCAGGGGAACTTCCTGACCCAGGTATTGAACTGGGGTCTCCTGTATTGCAGGCAGATTGTTTTTACCAGCTGAGCTACCAGGGAAGCCCCCTGACTGAGTCTACCTCAACTCAATTACAATTCCCAACCTGTCTTTGAACAGGCCATTTGGAACAGTGCTCTTTCCCAGCTCCGCCATGCTTCCTGCTCTTGGCATTCAATCCAGCTGCATCCATGTACCCTGCACCGTTGGTTCTCCAAGGCCTCCAGGGTGGGCTCTCCTGGCATAACCCTACACAAGCTAATTAAGGAGGGAGGCATTTACTCTTCCAACATGAAAAAAGTCATGGAAGAATTCCAGTTATAAGCTGGTAGAGAAAAGATAGTTTTCCCCCTTTACCTCTCAGCAACTAAGATGAGAAATAGAAACACACAGTTTTCTGATGAAATCACTAGGCTCTCCTCTTCTCAAATCACAATATGTAAAGACAGAGAATGACTGGAAGATTCCGGCCTGAGCAAAGTAGAGAAAGGTGCCTAACTCCGAAGCAAGTAAGAGGAAGTAGAACAACGCCAGGAATAATGAACACTCCAAAGACCAGAAGAAAAAAATAAAAACCTATAAATAACACCCTTAGACAAGAAGAGAAAGTACATTCAGGAAATGTACTTAGTACATTGAGTATCTTGATACTAAAGAAAACAAAAGATAGTAAAGAAAACAAATAATTGGAAAATAAGAATGAACTCTTGGAAATTAAGAATAAGAGATCTGAAATTTGGAAAATGGATAGAAAAGTGTGATGATAAAGTTGAAAGTCTCCCAGAAAGTAGAACAAAAAGATAAAGATATGAACAATAGAAGAGAAAAGACAGGGAAATTAGGAGCTTGATCCTGAAGGTCCAATATTTGACTAATACAAGCTCCAGAAAAGGAAATTTGGAAAGATTTGAAAAGAAGACATAAAACTTCCTCTAACTGAAAATCTTGACTCCCTCAGTGGAAAGGGTCCCCCAAGCGCCAGCGAACAGAAACTATACCAAGTCATAGTATGTCCATTGCCAGAGCCAAAAAACCACCCTGGGACAGACCCTCTGAGGAGGACCAAGAGGCAGTGATACGTACAAGAGATTTACTGGGGGAAATGCCTGTGAAGGATAAACAGATAGAGAGCAAGAATAGACGGGCAGAGCCTTCAGATCACAATGCAGGTCTGATACCTATGAAAGGAGAGGGGAAAGACAGACTTGAGCAGGAAAAGCTTCAGACCCCAGAACAGTTCTGCAAAGGTCTCAGCCAGGCCAAAGAGGAGTCTCTGAACCCAAGGCTGTTCATGAAAGGAGCTCCACCTCAGGTAGGCCAAGGCTCACTTTAGTTGCTGTTGCAGTTTAGTCGCTCAGTTGTGCCCAACTCTTTTGGGACCCCATGGACTGTAGCCACCAGTCTCCTCTGTCCATGGGATTTCCCAGGCAAGAATACTGGAGTGGGTTGCCATTTCTTTCTCCAGGGCATCTTCCCAACTCAGGGATCGAACCCATGTCTCATGCCTGGCAGGCAGATTCTTTACCACTGAGCCACCAGGGAAGCCCAGCCTCACTCTAGTACCTTCACCTTATTCAGTTATCAGCTGGAAGCCACCTGAGGGAAGGACGGCTGCTTTGTTCACAAGGCATTGAATACAGAGATGCGGCAGCTGGGCTATCAGTTAACTCTGATTTACACAGCAGATTATCTTTAAGGGATACCTAAACAGTGAACTGTTATGGCTGCCACCGTCTGTTTCTTGCCCTTTACAGGCCAAATGCCCCATGGTTCCTACTGGTCTCTCTTCCAGAGGAAAAATTTAGAAAAGGGAAGTTATGGGAAGACCTACAGCCCCTGATGCTGACATTTGTCTCGAGGTCACGAATAGGATCCATTCTCTTCTACCTACACCATCCGATCTAAATTTCCCTCCCCCTCAGTTATCAATTCTGCAGCTTTTTGGTGGCTTACTTAGTGAGATGTCCCAGACTTTCATTCTAGAGGGGTCTTAGTAATCACATTCTTTTCAGGCAGAACTTGTTGCCCGTATCTGTTCAAAAATTGAGCAAGGATGGAGAAGAGGTGCCCACGAGGATCACCTGGGATCCAAAGACATTTCCTCCTTGCCCCCATTGTATAAAAAGCGGCTCCAACTTCTACGGACCAAAGTCAATGATCTCTGCCTAGTTGAGGATTCACTTCACCTGCTGGTCCCGGGTTACAAGGCATCCAAAATGCCCTGGTCGCAGCTATAGCAAGTGGCTCAGTGGGACCCTTGCTGTATTTCCTGTTAAGAGTGCACTGCATTTGGGTAGCAGGACCTCTAACACAGAGCTGCAGAGACAAGAAACACCGAGCTCCCCAGTGGGCTGTTGGGACTGACGATACCTGGTATGTCTCCTGCTTCCACCCCTTGGTTCCCAGACCCGCACAGTCTTCCCACCGAGGATGCATATCATATAGAGGACCTGATGTAATGTGCACAATGCCTCCTGAGGGTTGTAACCCTACCCTTTCCAGGTACAGCTGTCTCCAAGCTGGAGTTACACCTGTGCCCTAGTGACCATTCCAGCGCTTTATGAAGCTTGCTCCTTCTAGGTGATACAACATGTGATATGATCAGTGGAGTCCATGGTCATGAGCCTCCTCTCACAACTCCTTTGGTATGAAGTGGATCTGATAGCTGACATTACGCTGTGTGTGATTTCATGACTTGTTGCCGCTGTTCAGTCACTAAGTCATGTCCGACTCTTTGTGACCCCATGGACTGCAGCACGCCAGGCTTGCCTGTCCATCACCAACTCCTGGAGCTTACTCAAACTCATGTCCATCGAGTCGGTGATGCCATCCAACCATCTCATCCTCTGCTGTCCCCTTCTCCTCCTGCCTTCAACCTTTCCCAGCATCAGGGTATTTTCCATCGAGTCAGTTCTTCTCATCAGGTGGCCAAAGTATTGGAGTTTCAGCTTCAACATCAGTCCTTCCAATGACTATTCAGGATTAATTGCCTTTAGGACAGACTGGTTGGATCTCCTTACAGTCCAAGCGATTCTCAAAAGTCTTCTCCAACACTACAGTTCAAAAGCATCAATTCTTTGGTGTTCAGCTTTCTTAATAGTCCAACTCTCACATCCATACATGACTACTGGAAAAACCATAGCTTTGACTAAATGGACCTTTGTTGGCAAAGTAATGTCTTTGCTTTCTAATATGCTGTCTAGGTTGGTCATAGTTTTTCTTCCAAAGAGCAAGCATCTTTTAATTTCATGGCTGTAATCACCATCTGCAGTGATTTTGGAGCCCCCCAAAATGAAGTCTCTCACTGTTTCCACTGTTTCCCCATTTGTTTGCCATGAACTGATGGGACTGGATGCCATGATCTTCGTTTTCTGAATGTTGAGTTTTAAGCCAACTTTTCCACTCTCCTCTTTCACTTTCATCAAGAGGCTCTTTAGTTCTTCTCTTTCTGCCATAAGGGTGGTGTCATCTGCATATCTGAGGTTATTGATATTTCTCCCGGCAGTCTTGATTCCCACTTGTGCTTCTATCTCCCAGAGTTTCCTAAATTCATGTCCTTTGAGTTGGTGACAAGCAATCTGTAAGTCCTCAGACAGTGGTGCCTGCTGGAGCTCAGTGAGGAGCAGTGGCAAACCTCCAGTCAGCACAGGCATGAGGACAGACTGCTGAGCCCCCCAGGACAGAGGGGCCGATGCAGCTGACTCACCACCAAGCCGCCAGCTGAAGGTGATAAAGCTATTCTCCAACTCAGATAGTCCTGGACTCTATTTCATCTACATTTTCCTTGAAAACTGGCTGGTTCACCTAGGAATTCATTTCTTTCTTGCACGTCTATTATCTGTAGCTACATACCACGAGTTCACCCTTCCATCATTTTCTCTGTAGATTTCTCAGCACAAATCCAAATATTTTTAGGTGAATATTTCAAATTACCAAACATTCATGAACCATTTCCTTCCTACATAACACAGATCTAGATTTTATTTCCAGCCTCTTATTAGGCTTCTGTTGCCTACCATTCAGTCCCCAAACCAATGCTACTTATTTTTTGCTCCTCTTCTGTCTATATCCTACTGCTGATACCAATTCCTAACACCAACAGATACCAATCCCTGACACCAAAAGCCACTGCCACAAAATGCTATATGACAAACATCCAAAAACTCAGTGGCTTAAAATAACAGCAATTTATTGTCATTGATCTGTGAATCAGCTGAGGGTTGGCAGATCTCCGCTAGGCTCAGCTGGGCAGCTTTGCTGATTTAGGCTGAACTTGGCCAGGACTGACTGGCTTTGTTCCATCTATTAGAACCAGTGGGCTAGTCATCAGCGTGTTCTGCTGCTTCTGATGACAAAGCGTGAGAACGAAAGCTCAATCACATAAGTGCTTTTCAAATTCTGCTTGCAACAGTCTGCTAATATCCCGTCAGCCAAAGTAAGCCACATAGCCAAGCTTAGAATCCAACAGCTGGGAAACACAGTCCACTCACCTGAGTGGGAGGGAAAGAGAGAACTTTTTTATATATATATAATATATATATATATTATGAATATATATATATTCATGAATATATATATATGTGAATATATCTGAGCAATAATCTAATCAACCGCTTATGCTATTGTGGATTCTTAGACCATCTCTAAAGGGGAAAAATTTTCAAGGTACGAAGGATTGATTGGGAATTGGAATTCCCAGAACTTCTCAAGAGTAATACCAGAAGCTAAATATATATATGTGTGTGTGTGTGTGTGTGTGTGTGCGCGTGCGCACGCGTGCATGTGTGTATATATATATATAATAGAATGCCTTCCAAATTATGATTTGAAATGACTTTAAACCTACAGGTCTAGATTCATTTAAACTATCAGTTAGTTATAAGGCTAGAATAAAGACTTTTGAGACATTCAGAGTCTCAGTTAATTTACCTCCCAAATAACCTTCCTCAGGAAGCTATTGGAGAATAAGACCCACCAAAAGGAGAGGGTCTAAACCAAGAAAGAGGATGAGGAGGCATGCAGGAAGTAGGAAACCCAACATGGGAGAGAGAGATGAAGAAGATGTCCAGTTGACAGCACATGGAAATTCCATCCTGCCACACACAGAGCTACAAGAGCAATCTTTAGCAGAAGAATACCGGGCTCCCTGGCTGTCTGCAGTGCAGGGAACTGAACTGTGAACTCATCTAAAATGCTATTGTAAAGAATGGGAACACTCAAGTATCAGATCAGATCAGATTGGTCGCTCAGTCGTGTCCAACTCTTTGCGACCCCATGAATCGCAGCACGCCAGGCCTCCCTGTCCATCACTCAAGTATACACACAACAGAAAGCTAAGAAAAGAAAAAGTGCCACACTTACCAACTTTTGGAAAGTAAAAAAGATGCCTATGAGAAGAAACATAATCATAGTTCACTATGGTTCAGCTATAAACAATATTTCATATTAATTTAGTCATAAAATTATAGTAAAACTGTATTGGAAAATGAGAAGAAGAAAGCAATATCCTTCTCTACCATAATAAAACGTTACTAGATGTTATCCAACATTGATAAACCTGGAGAAGGCAATATAAAATGTTTTTAGCAATATGTAAGAAATGTACTGACTCTGGAAAGAGGAATTAGAAAATATGAAGTGTGAGTCATGGAATTGCCATTTTTTGTTGCAAGTCTTCTATCAATATTTGACAATTTTGTAAAAATGTATGCATATATTATTCTGATAAATTTTGAAAGGTCTAAGGAAAACTAATACAATAAGCCATTTAACACCAGGGGGAGAACAAATTTCATCCATTTTGTCATTTATTGAATAATCATTGATGCTTGGTTTCAGATGCCAGAATAAAGATTAACACCACACTATGTTTAGTAATTACAAAACAGGTTTTCATATATTAGTCTTGTGATTTAATTTTCACAACTCTATGGGGCTGAGAAAGAAGCAGATTTATCATGATATTAATAAATCTTAAGCTTCAAGACCCTTTGCTGAATGGACCCCTTCCTAACTCTGGTAAGGGGCCCAAGTGATATATTCATACACACACAAAAAGATCTTTTGTTAATATGATGGTTTCTTTACACTTCACTTCCAAAGCATTGTACTTCCCTTATATGTCCATGGGCATCTTTTCTAAATAAATACACATTTTGTACCCACCCAATTTGTATTCACAATTTTGTATTCTTTTGTTTAAAAACGGTCCCCCAAAGAGGCTAAACTTCAAGGCCCATAGAATCAGAATTCAGCCCTGGGTAAGTGCTATCTATCTCATTTTACAAACTGATGAACGAGTTTCAGTGACTTTGCCCACGTTTGCATCTCTGGACCTAAATTCAGATATTTGAATGTACAAATCCATTTTCTTTCCACTACTCCAAAATGCATCTCTAGATGGTGGAAGAAAGGTTAAGAGACATCAGCTCCTTTCTAGGAAAATCATTCCTGGAACATGGATGGAAAGGAGGCAGTCCCATGTCATTAGGATTCAGGCGGTGGTGGTCTGGGTAACAGGTGGAAAGATACGAAAGGAAAGTTCACTGGAGACAAATCATGATGACACGTAATTTTCTCTTCAGTTGGCTCGGCCTAGTGTGTGGAGGGCAATTACACTAAGATGTCACCCATGAGACACAATCTACCTGGAGTAGAAAGAAGCCATCTCCTTTTTCCAGATCTCTCTTATTTCAACATGGCCTCTGGGAACAGATCTTGCATCTCCCTAATACATCTCTAGCTGGTGGGAAGAGCTTGAGGGACAGGTTGGAGTCAGAGGTCAGGAAATCAAGGCTCCCAAAATTGGAAGAGACGCCTGGTGCCACTTAGTTCAACTCAATAAGAGGAGGCGGAGCTTAGCGAGAGGCAGCACATGGGGTGGTTAAGAGTACAACTTTGTGCAAGTTTTTTAATCCCTATGCCTCAGTGTATTCATTAGCAAACTAAAGATAACAAAATGAGACCCTATTCCCTCATCTACAATTCAGAATCTATAAATCTAAAATTATTTCAAAGGATTTCCCTGGTAGTCCAACGGCTAAGACTCTGCGCTCCGAATGTAGGAAGCCCAGGTTCGATCCCTGGCCAGGGAACTTGTCTCACATGCCGCAACTAAAGATCCCAAATGCCCCAACTAAGACCTGGCAAAGCCAAATGAATACATAAATAAATACATTTTTAAATAAATAATGTTGAGAAAATAATGTCAAAACCTATTTCATGAGAAGAGCTGACCTGAATTCATTTGGCAGCAAAATCTAACCCATTGATGTATGTATTCCATTTAACGTTAAATTCACATGCCTTATCACAGAAATATTAATGTATTTGATAGTTCCATGGGGGTGTTTTCTAACACCAGATAGATGTGCCATGCACCTTTATATTAAGCCTTTAGAATAAGAGTCTATGAATCTAAAGTGCCTATCTAAAAGGCTGCCATTGGGGATTAAATTAGTAAGAGAGGAAAGGTGCTCAGAATGGTACGTGGCACAAAATAAATGCTCTAAACAGGTTTTCTGTTGTTACTAGGAACACCCTCTGTAAGTATATTCCTAAGAGATGTTATCTGGCCTTTATCTGACTCTCAGGGAGGAGAACACACTTCTTTACGAGACAATCTAGTTTAAATGCTGGATATTTCGAATCTAATCTACTCTTAGAATTTATAAGATAAGGATCTTATAAAACTAAATTTGCCTTTCTCTAATTTCTCACAGTTAGCTTTCAGTACCGCTTTTGCAGATAGCTACTGCGTCTCCCCAGGTTTTTTTTTTCTCCATGGTTAGTTCTTCATATATTGCTCCCAGACCAATCTCTTCACTCTCCCCTTGACACACTCCTATTTGCCAATATGTTCTTTCAAATGCAGTACCCCCAATAAAACCCAGAGGTCCAAATGGGTTCTGCTCAGCATAGAATTCAGTCCATATTTTTTTCTGTGCTCCAGAGTGTGAAAAACAACTGCATCTCAGTGTGAAAACAGAAGTGAGATGGGAGGAGATTTGGAAAAACACAACCAAGGCCATCACAGAATTTCATTAGAAAAACATACCAAAAAAAAAAAATCAATTTCAAAGCAATTTTTTCCTGGTTTCCCTGAACTAAGATGGAAAACAGTGAGCAGCCTAGGCTGATCAAAATGCAAGAGTCAAACAATATAGAAGGAAGATGGGTGATGTTATACCAATTCATTTACTGTGAAATACTACAGACAGTAATGCTGGAGCCCAGGTGAAGGTCATGGACCGTATCCCACAGTCCAAGAAAAACGAATGATGTTCCAACAGAAGGAAAATAAGAACAAAGCTAAATAAAACTCTGACAAGTATCAGAACTGATTTACAGTGAATTACTAAGAAACAGGAGGACACTGCTCCCTCCAGTAGGCACAGCCAGACCCCTCCTCATCTCTGGCCTTGACCCCCTCTGGTTAAAGACAACCTGAGCAAATAAACCCACTGGAGAGGAAGAAATCCATTTCTTGGGGTAGGCAATGTGATCACTCAAGCTGTGAAGGAAACAGTGAGAAAACATTCTTCTCTTGAGTGGCCACCTTAGCCACCTGCAGTGTGAACCCAGAATTCTAGATTTCTTTGGAGTCTTGGTAAAGAGCCCCTAAGAGGCTGGCGGACACATGGGGATTCATTATTATATTCTTTCTATGTTGTGTATGTTTAACATTTTCCATAATAAAATACTTTGAAACACTCTCAAGCATTTGTAACTTTTTAAAAGAATGGCAACAGTCTAATAGTTGACTCTGTTCTTTTCCCTGTAATACCGAAGACAGTTTTAAAATCTGAAGGCACCTTCACTAATAAACTGTCAGGAGGATGTTAGTAATTTTTTATGGGAACCATATATACAGTTTTCCCTGTCTGAAGCCCAGCCTTGGAGCTACCTCCAAGCAGAAAGCCTCTGTGATCGTAGCCCTTGCTCCATTTGTTTTCCATTTCTCAGGGATCACAACTCTTCTCCAATGTTTCAAAACATTTCCTATATTTTGTTTAGTTTTCTACTTGCTTAGGTTCAAAAGGTAATTCCAGAACTGGCTCACTCCCTCATGGCTGGAAGCAGCTCTTGCAAAGTTCTTCAAATAACTCAGCTTAAGTGTCAGGTCAGGGCAAACATCCTGTCGTTAGGATGCTGTCCTCCAGAATACTGTATATGTACAGCATGCACATATGTACATACTCTATGGTATGTCCACAGTGTCCAGCAACACTGGTCCAGGATTAGCAGAAAACAGGCCCCCAACTCACCATCACCCCTTTTAATCTAGCTAAAATTTGCATTTCCCATTACCATAATTCTTTTATATAAATTTCTGTAGAATTAATCATCCTGTGTTCAGGTAGGAGAATTCTTTCCCTAGGGAAAATAGTAGGCCTTCCACTGAACTTGAGACTTCCACTTGTTAACTTTGGCCTCATGGCAGTAGGCTAGCAAGCAAAGAAAGGTGTTCTTATACTGGCAAGAGTAACTGACTGATTATTTAAGAGCAGACTTAGCCCTTCATGGAGCATAAAGAGGAGTATATCTGGAACACAGAGATTCACTGGGATATCAGCTGATGATTCTGTGATCAGTGATGATGAAATGAGCAATTGCAACAATCATGGCCTTACAAAATGAAGGCCAGACACTTCTAGAGGCCCAGACACTTCACAGACAAGGGTTTCAGTCATCCATTCAAGAAAACAATGAAAGCCAGTCAAAGAACCAGATGAGCATAAGGGAAATACAGACAGACCGTAGGAAGGGAGATGACAAAGATTAATTATGGACTTGGGACAAGTTTCAGCGACAGGGAATGTAACTTCTTCTATTAACCTTGTATTAAATCTCTGTGCTGGCCAAAGTTTGAAGGCGACTGGACAGAATGGATTTAATGCAGAACTGATACGCATGTAAGGACAAAGGTTGAACTCTACTGGGAATACACTGTGGTTTCAAAATATGTCCACAAGTTCTTTGATGCTCCTTCCTTCAAAAGATGAAGCCTAATCCCCTTCCCCTTGAGTATGGACTGTACTTAGTTACTCACTTCTAAGGAACAGAATGAGGTGGAAGTGACTGTGTAACTTCTGGGACTAGGTCATAAAAGGCTGTATGCCACTCTTTCTCTCTCATCACCCACTGGAGGAAGCCAGATGCCATGTTGTAACAACACTCAAGCTTCTTATCCTCATCCATCAGTGGGCAGACAGAAGCAACAACTACAATCCCACAGCCTCCAGAACAAAAACCATGATCACAGAAAGCAAAATGATCACATGGATCACAGCCTTGTGTAATTCAATGAAGCTATGAGCCATGCCGTGCAGGGTCCCCCACGACAGATGGGGCATAGTGGAGAGTTCTGACAAAACGTGGTCCACTGGAGAAGGGAATGGCAAACCACTCCAGTATTCTTGCCTTGAGCACCCCATGAACAGTATGAAAAGGCGAAAAGGCATGACACTGAAAGATGAGCCTCACAGGTTGGAAGGTATCCAATATGCTATTGAGGAAGAGCAGAGAAATAGCTCCAGAAAGAATGAAGAGGCTGAGCCAAAGCAGAAATGATGCTCTGTGGTGGATGTCTGGTGGTGAAAGTAAAGTCTGATGCTGCAGAGAACAATATTGCACAGCAACCGGTTTGCTCATCTATCCTTCTCTAAATATGCTGATCTTAGTATTTGCTGCTGTAGGTAACAGTCCTACCCAAGTCTGGCTGTGGATGGATATTCTCACTGAGTAAGTTTTTAGGAATGGAATTGCTGGGTCATAGACATGTATGTTTAGTTTTATGTGAAATGGTCAGATTGTTTTTAAGTGGCTGTCCCCATTTTATGCTTCTATCAATAATTTATGAGAGCTCCAATGACTCCACATTCTCAGCAACATCTGCAGCTGCCAGTCTCTGTAATTTAGCCATCTCAGTGGTCATTGAGGGGTGTCTCATTGAGACATGAATTTGAATTCCCCTGATCACTAGTGATATTGAGCACTTTTTCATAACATGACATTCTTCCAGTGGCTTTTCTGCCTTCCCTGTTTCACTGTCCCATTCTTCAATCCTGGTGAAAGTGTTAGCTGCTCAGTTGTGTTTGACTCTTTGCGACCCTGTGGACTGTAGCCCACCAGGCTCCCCTGCCAAAGGGATTCTCTGGGCAAGAATACTGGAGTGGGTTGCCATGCCCTCCTCCAGGGGATCTTCCTGACCTAGGGATCGAATTCGGGTCTCCAGCATTGCAGGCAGATTCTTTACCATCTGAGCCACCAGGGAAGCCCTCATTCCTGGTATCTAGTATCATTTCTCAGACTACCTGTTTGTGACCCTTCATCTTGGCTTTCCTTTAGGAATACACAGGCTAAGACAGCAGAGAAAGCTGGAGAACTGAGACAGTACGGCTTTCTCCCCTCCCCCATGCCTGGGAAAACAGCGAAGGTGATGCTTGTCTATTGTGGCTATGCTCACCCCTCCGAGATTAGCTTCCATCTGATGTCCAGGGGAGGGGAAGGGGGTGAAAATGCACCTCTGACTGGGAGTATTCTATAAGCCCACGTGCAGTCACTATATCCTTCACAATTACAGAAATCTTCTGTCTTTTGACTCTCGGTTGTCCTTGTTAGAGTCACTAAGATGGTCATTCCCGCTCCCCAGTTTAAACACAGAGGATACTGGTCTAAGGACCAGGCAGAGCAATGGCTTAGAAAATGAAATTCTTCTTTCATTCGTCACCTGAACTTCACATAAGACCCAGCTCAGCCCCGCTAAGGTGGACACCATCCCTCCTCTGCACCCGGAGCACCCTGAAGCACTGCATGACTCGCCAGCATGCAGACCCAAGAGGACAAATTTGAGAGGGAAATCCAACCACTCTCCCCTTCAGTTGGCCCTACATTCGTGTTCTGCCCCAGGATCTGGGTCTTCCCACCGCCACAAAAAACATCTTCAAGCTTAACTGAGGATTCAAGACTTAGATACAGAACTACCATGTAGAAGAGTGCCTCTCTATATATGCATTCAGTAATTTGGGTTGAATAAAATAATGAATGTACAAATGAATAGATGCATACTTAAGTAACAGTTAAAATGTGCGTGCATCCTCAGCTGTGTCTGACTCTGCGACCCTGTGGACTATAGTCTGCCAGGCTCTTTCTGTCCATGGCATTTCCCAGGCAAGAATGCGGGAGCGGGCTGCCATTCTCTCAACCAGGGGTTCCTCCTGACCCAGAGAGCAAACTCGCGTCTCCTGTGTCTTCTGCATTGGCAGGCGATCACCACTGAGCCACCACAGTTCAAACAGAGTGTGGCAAACGCACACACACACACACACACACACTGAGTGACACAAAACGCAAGCTCCGTGGGGAGGTCCGAGGGTGAGAAGAGGGAACACGTTTCTCCAGCCAGCCGCCTGGTCTGGGGGTAACCAGGCCCGCAGCCTCCTGCTGCCCTGTCCCGGAGACCTGCCTGGTGCTGGAGGAGGAGCAAGGAACACAGGCGACGGCAGCCAGAGGTGGTGGCATCCAGGAGGCCAGCACGCTCTCCCTGCCCCAGGTCCAGGGGAGGGGTGCGCCCTAGGACCCTTCGAGCTGTGACCACACTGCCCAGGTCCCAGACCCTAAGGGTCCCAGCCACAAAGCCGCCGAAACCGAGCAGGAAGAGACGCCCCCTCATGGAGGGCCTGGAAGCAGCCTCTGCCCGGGAGGCAGCGGACAGCCGCTTGGAAAGGCTCTCGGAGTGCAGAGCTGTGAGGCCCTGCTGGGGAGAAGGCGCTCGGGGCCTGTGGCAGAGGCTGGGGTGTCAGGTTGTGGCGGGGTTGCAGGCCAAGGGAGTGATAACAGGAAAAGATACTGTTTTCTCAGTAGCAGCAGAAGAGGTGATGGAGGCGGAGCAAGCGGCGGAGGGAAGAGGAGACGGAGGCGGAGAAGCCGCTAGTGCAGACATGGACGTGTCCAAGCAGAGGTGTGCTGTAAGGGTAAAATGCACACTGGACTCCAAAGACGAGGAAAAAAGACTGTAGAACAACTCAGTTTTTATATTGATTACATGTTGAAATACTACTTTTGATATATACCTTAATACTATCTTTGATATATGGTATGAAATCAAATATAATTAAAATTTTTTAATATGAAAGAAATCAGTGTGTAGGAACAGGCATGAAAGATTTATGGGAGTTGAACAATCTGAACTGAGCCTTGAAGGGTAAGTAGGATTTACCTAAGCTGGTGGGAGAAAAGGGAAACAGCCAATAAGAGAGGCTCTAGGGGTCGCTAAGAGTTGGGCATGACTAAGAGACTTCACTTTCACTTTTCACTTTCATGCATTGGAGAAGGAAATGGCACCCTACTCCAGTGTTCTTGCCTGGAGAATCCCAGGGACGGAGGAGCCTGGTGGGCTGCTGTCTGTGGGGTCACACAGAGTCGGACACGACTGAAGCGACTTAGCAGCAGCCTGTATAGACGTGAATTCTTTCTGATGACTCTATTCAAAGCTGAAATTAACCTTCACTGCAGTACTGAAAAAGATCAGGGAGGCTGGAATCTGAAGACATAGGTTAAAAAAACCTCTTCCACCACTGATTAGTGTTGGACAAATGACTTAATGAATCTGAGACCCCAATTGCTCATTCAAAAACAGGTATCAAAAAAAATCTATCTTACAAGCTCTGAAAAGTGAAAGTGAAAGTGAAGTCGCTCAGTCGTGTCTGACTCTTTGCCACCCGTGGACTGTAGCCCACCAAGCTCTTCTGTCCATGGGATTCTCCAGGCAAGAATACTGGAGTGGGTTGCCATTTCCTTCTCCAGGGGATCTTCCCGATCCAGGGATCAAACCCAGGTCTCCCACATTGCAGGCAGACGCTTTAACCTCTGCACCACCAGGGAAGCCCAAGCTCTAATGATACTTAAATGAGATAGTATGTTAAAGAGCTTTGTTATAAAGCACCTTGAAATATATCATTCTCACTTTTTCTCCAGTATTTTTGTATTGGCACATCTTCCCAACAATTTACTTCACAAGACTTGTGTTTCTTATTCAATGCCTGTGTGTGGTCAGAGATGCACACTCTCACTCAATTGTGCCTGACTCTTTGCAGCCCCATAGACTATAGCCTGCCAGGCTCCTCTACCCATGGGATTTCCCAGGGAAGAATACTGGAGTGGGTTGCCATTTCCTCCTCAGGGAGTCTTCCCGACTCAGTGATCAAACCTGTGTCTCTTGTGTATCCTACATCGCAGGCAGACACTTTACCACTCCACCACCCGGGAGGGTTGTATATTTTAGTATTTTCAAATGCTTCTCTTCTGCATACACATCTCTTCCACAGATACCAGACTCTTCTAGTTGACTCTGGGGTACAGAGGGCAGGGTATTTGCAGAATAAAATGGTATTTCCCATCCTCCTAATATTCCAGCACCATCTACCCAGTTGAACTGTCCTTATAACATTCCCTTGCTAGATAAATCTGTGAGCCTTGTCTACTTTACCTTTCAAATACCTCTCATTTCTCTTGCTGCCACCCAAGTTCTAACTTTTATCTTTGCCTGAACTACTGCAGTAACCTCCTAGATGCCACTAAATCCCCGACTTTAGCCCGGCTCTCTACATTCCATTCTTTACAGCCAGAGTGATTTTCTGATATCAGGGAAAAGCGTTCGGTCTTGCAGCACTTAGTGTGTTCTTATCTAAAAGTTGGGTTGCTGTAGTTGTGGCCCTTTCCTAGGTTCAGGGAGTTCTCTTCTGTTCCAAGACGGCTGAGAGCTTCTATGATGACCAGGTGTTGAATCCTGTCAAATGCTCTTGATATGGTAAGTTACGGGAACCCAGTCTGAATGGGAGGTAGAACTAGAAGAACAGGGGAAGATGGCATTCTCTGAAATAATTGGATGCATCATGGCTGGTAGAAGGGGGTCAACTAGAGGCCATCTCACAGTCCCTGTTGCCTCCATGATTTAAAGGCAACCAGGTACGTTGCCTCGTACAAAGGCACAGCACATCCTTCAAAACTACAGATTCTATCTTAGTCTGTGGGTGACAGCTGATCCATTCTCTACGACCACTATCTCAGGATGCCCCTAGAGAAGTTCCGGTTGGTATCCAGTCCCTCTGCCTGGCTGTCCTTCAACAAATAGCGATTGTGACATCTCCAACGTGAAACTGTGGAGGCAGATTACCTACTATTCACAAGCTAGCTTGTAATTAGCTATTGAGCTCAGGAGCCAAATCCCAATGCAAATCTGTTCATCAGAGGACAATTAATTAAACTTGACTTTCTCATTAGCCAACTATAGTTTCCCTAACCTTTTATTCAGGCCATGGATTCCATGTGGTGAATGTCACCTTATGATTTGTCATGATCACTCATCTCATTTTATTTTCTCATAGTACTTGATACTACTTAAAATGACATCTCTTGATTTTGCAGAATGATGAGCTTGAAGGACAAAACACTGGTTATTTAATAATTACAAGATATTGTGAAACAACAAAGGCAGTAAAATATACTCAGTAATTCATTTGTACTTTATCAGCTTTGAACCATTTTCAAATCTTCACTCTTGTGGTCACCCTCCCACATGAATGGTGCTCAAACCTCAGAAGGCTTTATCTCCTGGAAACAGTTTATTAGCAGATCCCTGGAACCTCACCTTAGATTCTGGATCTGTAAGTCTGGAAGCACACCAAGTGATAAGGATGTTGGTAATCCATGAACATCTTTGGAGAGGCCCTGACCTCCGGTATTATATCTGCCTCTGCCAAGGACAGAACAGCCTCTGCCTCTGCTGTCTGTGGCCACAGAAAATTCCCTGGCAGAGGCGGGTTTGAGCTAAGCACCCAGGAGAAACCTCAAAGGCAGACATATCATAAGTTAGCCACCACCTGTCTGTCCTCTGCAATCTAACTTAACAAAGGCCCTCCTCCTCCTAAGTCACTTCAGTCGTGTCCGACTCTGTGCGACCCCATAGACGGCAGCCCACGAGGCTCCTCTGTCCCTGGGATTCTCCAGACAAGAATACTGGAGTAGGTTGCCATTTCCTTCTCCATAAGAAAGGCCCAGAGCCCTGCAAATGAGGTGCAAAGTCAGCATCATGCCAGGAGTGAGCGTCACTGAGGCGGCTGAGGACAAGACTCTTTCGTTTGCCTTTAGTGGTAAAGAAACTGCTGCCAGTGCAGGAGATATAAGAGACGTGGGTTCCATCCCTTGGTCTGGAAGATCCTCTGGAGAAGGAAATGGCAGCCCACTCCAGCATTCTTGCCTGGAAAATCCCATGGACAGAGGAGCCTGGCGGGCTACAGTCCATAGAGTCGCAAAGAGTCAGACACAACTGAAGTAACGTAACACACACACACAGAAAATGTTTAAATATATAATTGCCTTGTCCTTCCCTTCCACTGGTCAATGTCTCCAGGGCCTCTTCTTTGTCCACTGATATGAACAACGACAGTAATAATAGCCCTTTATACTTTATTACGAGACAAGAAAGCCACTGAATTTCAGAAGCAGAAGAAATCACTGAGATGGCCTCATTCAACCCCAGAGAGGTGAAAAGCAGATGAGGTGATGGGAGGGCAGAGTCTCCTGACTCCCAGGCCAGGGTTTTCCACTAGAACTTCACAAAATCACCTCATGCCTTTTAATCATTAATCTGTCTGTCTTTTATCTGTGCCCCTGCCTCAGAGCAAAACTCAAAATGCTCCCCAGAAGACAAACATAATAAACCGCAAGTAACCAAGCAAAGCGCACTCTGTCTGCTTGGCGGGGTGGGGTGTGAGCTGACCACTGCCCAGGGCTGGCTCTGCCCAGGCCCCAGCTCACCAGGGCTGCAGCTGACGCTCCCCTACTGCACTGAAATTCCTGTCTTGAATAATCATGAATTGGAACGAACAACAGTGATGACCAGCAAAGAACTGCTGACAGCGAGAGTTTTCTCTTACTGAACTTTGTGAATGGAATTTTGCCAATAAAACAAAAGTAAGCAATAAAAAATAAGATAATGCAGTACAAACATGCAAACATAACAACTATTTTTCCTACTTCATTAATGTACATTTAACGCTTATTGACCGGAGACATATTAACACCACAGGCATTAGTTTCTGCAAGAATCCCCCAGTCAATAATGTGTTAAAAGGAAAAATCTTAGACCTACATATTGGCCCATCACAAAAACGAGGATTACAATTAAGCAATAAGAAGAGCAATTAAGATGAATAATTTTTAAGGATATTACTCAATTCAGTAACATAGTTCCTGTATTAATTAAAATTTGCCCTTAGCAAACAAAAATATTACACCTCATAGTTTCACTGTTTAATTTTTTCTCCTTTTTTGGCCACATGGTAGGGCATGCAGAACTCCACTGACGAGGAATGGAACCCATGGCCCTGGCATTGGAAACAAGGCATCTTAACCACTGCACCACCAAGGAAGTTCCACTGTCATAAGTGTCTTAAATTTTAAGACATAAGTAAAAACTCCAACAGTCATATAGACCATAGAACTGAGGTCAGTGAAGTTCTGTTTCTTCATCTTTGCATTTATCGTGCTGTAACTCTTTATTTGGACTTTACTGTGTAAATGCAGGAGCAAGTTCACCCCAGGCGCGTGAGGCACAGACTGTACCCGAGGTGAGCTGGAGGGACTTCAACATGGTACAAACGCATTCTCCGAAGAATGCATGCTGCCAAGTCTCAGTGCGTGTGCAGGGAACAGCGGAGCAATTTACGGCTAGGGATTTCCTCACTTCCCCATAAAATACAGCTACCAACAGATAATCAATACGAATGTGTGAATTCTAAGCTTTCATATATACTAATAAAACCCAACAGTAACTCAGCAATTGTTTGGAACTTAAACAATTGGGAGACGGTACTTTATCACTGACATGTTCAGAATTGCCAGAACATGGTAATAATTAAAAGCAGACTATTAATAAATTTTAGCACATCTACACACAACCTACAGGTAATATCGTGGCTTCCCGGTGACAGACTGAATACTTTTCCCTAAGAAAGTGAACAGACGGGGATGCTTTCTCTCATCACTTCTGTTCAGCACTGCAAGCTCTAATAATTTCCCTGAAAAAAGCTCAAAAGAGAAAGAAAAAGCACAAATAATGGATGGGAAAAAAACAAATCTTTGTTCATAAATATTTTTATTGTGTTAGAAAATCCTAAGGAATCTACATACATACATACATACACACACACACATACACAGAGCTACTAAAACTAGTGAGTTGAACTTATAAAGGTCATAGGATATAAGGTCAACATATAAACTTGATTATATTTCTATATACCAGCAATGAGCACTTGGAAAATGAAATAAAATATATACTTACTTGATACCATCAAAAAACATGATATGCTTTGCAGTCAATTTGACAAAGTATGTGCAAAACCTATACACTGAAATTTTAAAAACACTGCAAAAAATATGAAGACCTAAATTAACAGGCACACATATCATGCTCATGGATCTGAAGGTTCAATATTGCTAAGATGGCGATTCTCTCCCAAACTGATTCATGGGTTGAACACAATTGCAATCAAAATTCCAGTAGATTTTCTTTTAGAACTTGATGAGCTGATTCTACATTTTTAAAGGAAATGAAAATGACCTAGAACAACCAAAGCAGTTTCAAGACTTCTATAAAATATAGTAATCAAGACAGTATGACAGGGAAACATAGATCAACAGAAGAGAGACAATCCAGAAACAGACCCACAAATGTATGTGATTTTCAGCAAAGGTGCCCAGGCATTTCCATAGGGAAAGGGACACTGCAAAAATTACAAGTATTGAGTCTCAACTCACAGCATATTCAATAATTAATTCATAATGGGTAATAGACAACATATGAAATTGAAAACCATAAACTAAATTTGAAAGTGAAAGTTGCTCAGTCATGTACAACTCTTTGCGACCAACTCCATGGACTGTATAGTTCATGGAATTCTCAAGGAGTGGGTAGCCTTTCCCTTCTCCAGGGGATCTTCCCAACCCAGGGATCAAACCCAGGTCTCCTGCATTGCAGGCAGATTCTTTACCAGCTGAGCCACAAGGGAAGCCCAAGAATGCTGGAGTGGGTAGCCTATCCCTTCTCCAGTGGGTCTTCCTGACCCAGGAATCGAACTGGGTCTCCTGCATTGCAGGCAGATTCTTTACCAACTGAGCTATCAGGGAAGAAAACCTAAAAGAAAATCTTTGTAAATTTGGTATAGGCCAATATTTCTCAGGGTTAAAAGCCACAAACCATTAGAGACATAACTGGAACATAAGGCTTTTTCAAAATTAATACTTTTGTCCATTAAAAAATCACTACCTGGAAAATAGGAATAAAGCCACAGAATAGGAGGAACTATTTCCTCTCCCTCTCATTCATATATATATCTCACAAAGGACTTATACACAGAATATAAAAAGAACTAATATAATCCAACTGTGAAGACAGAAACAAATTAAATATAGGCAAGATATTTGCAAAGACACCACAAAGAAGATATATGAATGACCAATAAGCACACGGAAAGACCTCAGCATCATTAACCATTTGGAAAATACAGATTAAAACCAAAATAAGACACCACTTCACAGCCACTAGAATGACCAAAATAAAAGATGCAGACAATACCAAGGGTCAGTGACATTGCTGGTAGGAGTGTAGAACACTGCTGCTACATTGGAAAACATTCCGGAAGTTTCTTATAAATTTAAACATATACTGTATTTACCATATTGCCCAGTAACTCCACCCCCAGCATTTACCCAAAATAAATTAAAACATATATCCACACAAAGATTTGAACACAAATGTTTAGCTATACAACACACATAACCAGAAACAACCCAAATGCCCACAACCCAAATGCCCATCACCAAGGGAATGGATAAACAAACTGTGGCATATCTATATAACGGAATAAAACTCAACAATAAGTAGGAAGACCCCATGGACATACTGCAAAAATATGGATGACTCTCAAAAGCACTGGAAGCCTGACACATTTATGTGAAATTCTAGAAAATACAAACTTTTCTGCAGTGACAGAAAGCAGATCAGCAGTTGCCTGGGGGGTGGGAAAAAGGGGAGACTAATGGAACAGGATATAAGGGAACATTGGGGGGTTGATGGAAATATTCTGTATGTGGATTCAAGTGGTACTTACATGGCGGTATACATTTTTTCAAAACTCACCAAACTTTACATTTAAAATGGAAGCATTTTAAATGCTGTATATAATGTTGTATATAAATTATACTATAAAACTCATTTTAATAAACAACAACAAAAAACCAAGTTCCTAGACTTCCCTGGTAGCACCGTGGATAAGAACCCACCTGCCAATGCAGGCGACATGGGTTTCAATCCACGTGCCACAGAGCAACTAAGCCCATGCACACATCTACTGAGGCTGGGTGCTGCAGCTTCTGAGGGCCACGCACCTAGAGCCTGTAATGCACAAGGAGAAAAGCCACCGCGAGGAGAAGCCCAAGCACCACACCCAGAGAGCTGCCCCCGCTCTCCGGGACTAGAGGAAGCCCACGCACTGCAACGGAAGATCCAGTGCAACCAAAAAGAACATAAACTAATACAGTTAAAAAAAAAAAAAAAAAAAAAACACTAGTTCCTAAATGCTCACTAGCTGCCCACTGTCACCTAGAGTGCAGGGCTGTAAAGGGGCCATCTGCTACATGGAGGACCTCCAGGCTAATATGTATTTGGCTCCGGGCCACCGTGTGATGTCTCACGTAATGCAGAGGACCAGCCCGCACGCACACGATGGCGGAGTGGAGGCCTGGACCGAGGTGGGCTTAGAAGGGCCATCTTTGTGCCGCATCACCCACCTTGGATCCTACTTGGGTTTCTGAGGGCACCTCCACCCAAGGAGAGATCTCAGGAAGGAACACTGGACTTCCAAAGGAGTCCACTGGACCGGGAAGAAGGATGCAAGGGACAGAAGATAATGAGCGCCCTGCTCTGAACCTCCCTCGGTAACAAGAACCATTTCTTATGGCTCCCTCCGTGCCAAACACTAGGGTAAGAGCTTCCCCTGTGTTATTCAGATTCTTACCATAACCCCAGGTATCACTCCTGTTAGGCCAGTTTAGAGAGGAAACACCGAAAGCAGCAGAAAGGAGAAGACATTGCCCCAAGCTTTCAGAGCCAGTACAGGGCAGAGCTGCAGCCAAGCCCATGATGTGAAGCCTGTGGTCATGCCCACAGCCTCGCCTGGCGAACCAGTTGGGCTGCCTGCCCCCAGCGCCCTGCCCAAGGCGCACATGGCCAAGGGGAGCCTCAGGGACGGTGTTCAGAACAGACAGGACCCCGGCCCGGAACACGGAGTCCTGTTCTCCTCTCTGCTCCTGCTCCATCAAGAGTGCCCACAGTTCAGAATTCTATTAAGTCATTTCCTCCATAATTCAAATACAGAAGTACTTTTAGGAGACACACAGCACTCTGGCTATTCCCAAGTGCTATAAATATACAATTTATGGGGAAAATGGGGACTCTGTGTCACATTCAAACTAAGAACTATTTGAAGAAAGGGGAAACTATCCCATCCTCTTGAGTCATGGGGAAAAATAACCATAGTATATCATGCTAGTAAATAGGAATATAAAAATAGCTTCTGTTTGGAAGTGCTGATTGAATGTTAATGGGGCCTTGAGTTTATTTCAAGTATTTTTCATTACATGTTTTCACTTTTTTTCAGTTTCGCCTTTGCAACCTGTAAGTTCCCCCTTCGTATTAAACCAAGGTCAAAATTTTAGATGCCAAACCTTGAAAAGCCTTAAGATCAATGTGCTCAACTCCCTGGGAAAAGAAGAAACCAAAGGCAACTGTTCTTTGAAAACAGGCGTCCATGACCTAGAGGTCATCAGTCATGTCCTGAGGGTGGGGCCTGTGGCCGATTTCCTTTGACTCACCCAGAGCACTCATGCACATTGGTAGGCTCTTTTTTTTTTTGGCCCAATACTGCTTTTTTTCCAGGAAAAAGCAATCCTCTTCCCTGGAAACTGCCCTCCCCAACTCTAACCTCCAAAGTGAGACAGAGCCGCCAAACCCGGTCTCACCTGACCAAGTTGGTGAGAAGGCCGCCAAAATTGGGTCTCGTCCAGTCCTTTCCCAAGATCTTTCCAATTTAAATGAAAGACGGCACAACAGGGGACTTACGAGCCCAGCAGCTGCTAGCACTGTGCCTGGCTGAGCAGGGAAGTCAGTCTGCAAAAAAGAGCTGTCAGGCTCTCTCTGACAAGGTTGCTCCTCCAGCCAGCAAGCTGGTATTTTCCAGGTGTTTGTTACAAGAGGGATTACATGTCCTAGACAAGGGCACTGTGGGTCTACAAGGACCAGTAGTCTACTTGCATTCTGCTCAAAGCCATGCTGAAGCCACAAAATGAAATAATACCTACCCAGCTGCCATTTATAGACAGGTCCTGGGTAGCTCATGTAATTCATCTCATTTAACCCTCATAACAGCTCAGTGGAGGAAAGTACTATTATTGTCCCCATTTTACAGATGAGCAACAAAACCAAGTGTTTTGGATCTTAAGTAATATACCCACACTTACGGCATCACTTGCTTTTTCCTATGACTATGACTCTGAGTGCAGCGCTAACACTGGCGACACTGGTTGGCGTCTGGACTCCTTCCTAACCATTCTCATGCAGGCACGAAGCACAAAGACAGATCTAAGCCAAATGCCTGATGCAAATGTTCCCATGTTTTAAAAAATAGAGCTAGCAAGTGTGAAATGAGCCCAGTATTTGAAGCCTGCCCAGCAAGCATATTAATTGGAAATTTCTTTGAAAAAAAAAAGGTTTTTTTAATGTGGATCATTTTAAAAGTATTTATGCAATTTGTTACAATATTGCTTCTGTTTTATGTTATGGTTTTTTGGCCTCGAGGCATGTGGGATCTTAGCCCCCCAACCAGGGATCAAACCCAAACCCCCTGCATTGACAGGCAAAGTCTTAACCACTGGACTGTCATTAAAATCCTGAACTGGAAATTTCATTCACACAACACATTGATTCTGTACCCTTGCACTGGGTAGAGAGGCTAAACGGAGAAATAGGGAAGAGGCTCAAATTTCTATGGTATGTGCGTTTTAAAAAAACATTATTTTCTTTTGGAGTAAAATACACATAAAATTTACTATTTAAATCTTTCAAAGTGGATGGTTTGAAAAAAGTTCAAGTAGGACCAGTAAGATAGTGAAGTAGAAAGATGTGGGTTCACCCCTTCTTACAAAATCATCAAAATCACAACTCACTGCTGAACAACCATAGATTAAAAAATAATAATAATAATAATTCTGGAATCTACCAGAAAAGATATCCCACATCCAAAGACCAAAAAGAAGCCACAACAAGATGCAGCTGAAAAAGTGTATCCAGAGAAGATATATCTAACACCACTGGCCTTTTGGTGAGACCAGTTGTTCTTAAGGACACTGGGAGCAACGTCAAATCAATTAAGAAGGAGGCAAATGACCGGGTGCGGTTTTCTTTGGCTCTCGATGATCTCAGGTGTCCCTGTAACCACTCTGCTGCTGCTTCTGCGAGGAGTCAACATCCTCACGCTGAGTTGGGAAGGGACTGAAGATCGAGCCTCCATGCACAGACTGAGAGGAACAACTAACAACTCACGAAAGAATCCTTGCAGAGCTGAGAAGACATGAAATTGGTGGAACTGGATGTGGGATCTGCTGACGTGCATTCCGACGGACGCAAATGAGAACACCCGGGAGCACGAGGAGGCCTCGGAGACAAGGTCACAAACTCGTAAAGACGGAGCGTCCACAGCCTGTGTGTCTTCACGGTATTGTTCACTGCAAATACACCGAGGAAAACATCTGCATCTCTCACCACACGCATCTACCGAGCCCATCAGCCTTGCCGACCCCGAACCTCATTTGCTCTCATGTCCTGAACCAGGATGAAGAGATGCACATTTGCAAGCAACTTTAATAACAAGGAACACTAACTCTGAACCTCAATTAAGCAAAACAGGTTTCCGCTCTTTTTGGATACCTGTAATACGAGTATTACAAAATATTGTAGGGTTATATCTTGAAATTCTCTCTAAGAAATCAGAGGAGTTTGTTTCCTTGTGTTTTCCTAGACTTTTGACTCTTGACCCGTAAAACCCAAAATACTTACTATCTGGCTCTTCACAGAAAAAGTTGTAAACCTCTACAATAGACTATCTCCATTCTACACAGAAGAAAAGGAAAGTTCAGCCACTTGACAGGCAGGCAGGCTGATTTCAGAGGGCATGACCTTCCCATGGATCCATGCCACCTCCAACAACACACACAAGAGAACAGGCGCCTGGAGACATGTAGCTAACGACATAAGGAGAAGACACTGGAGGTAACACCCACATGACAAAGTCACATTTGTAAAACCAGCACACACTGGTCTGAAACAGAACCAGCTGGAGACCATGGGTCAGGGATCTAGTCAACATGTTCTAACAATAAAAAACAGTCACGTGACACATAAAGATGAATCATTTCTTGGAAAGATGACAGGTTTCAAAAAAAGTAAAAATCAAAGGCATAAATTTAAGTCCCATTATTTCATAAGTGAGACTTCACTATGAAGAGATTTGGCACAGGAAACTATATTCAATGTCCTGTAATAAATCATAATGGCAAAGAACAGGCAAAATGTAAGTAAATAAGTGGACAGTTCCCTGGCATTAAGTATATCCCCATGGCTGTGGAACCACCACCACCATCCATCTCTAGAACTTTTTCATCTTCCCAAACTAAAACTCTGTACCCATTAAACATGAACTCCCCTTCCTCTGCCCCCAGAACCCACCCTTCTACTTTCCATCACCGTGAACCTGACTATCCTAAATGCCTCACAAAAGTGGCACACTACACGTTTGAATTTTCAATCCCTCCATGTACATACTGAGACCTACTGTCTGCCCAGAACTGTGCTGAGCTGTATGGCAGGAATATATAAACCATGAGATCGGATTTCTGCCACCAAGATTATTACAGTTGAGCTGCAAAGGCAAGGCTACCTTCTAGGCTCTCTTTCATCTAAATTTCCTCTGTCCTCCAAGTTAGACTATACCCCTTGTACAGTCTAAGAAGTCTTCATAAAAGCGGTGACTTGAGGAATGAAAAGGATGTGTGGTTGGGAAGAGAGGAAGATTTTAAATTAATTAAATCACTCACAGATACAGGCAGCCTGGTTCATCCCACATCAACCCAGACGAAGCCAACGGGCTGCAGTCCCGTGACCTGGCTTCTCTGAGAACAAGATGCTGGACCCTAGACCCATGAACCAGACTTTGTATCCCCCAACCACACATACAATGGTTTCCTTTTCTCCTACTGCAGAATAAGACACAGCATAAAATCAAAATGGTTTTGTTGTTATTATTCTTTTTAACTATCTCAGAAAAGAGCCAAATCAGCTCTTTTGTGCATTTATCATTTTCCTTTGGCAGAAGAAGCTAGGAAGAACTTCTGACACTTGTGTGGAATGTCTGATCACCAGGGTCAGGTCACATCAACCTTGACCATGGCAGGGGACACGGACCCTTGGAAAGATAAACCTCCAGATGCTCGCCCTAACAGTCACATCAGGCCTTCAAACCAGCAGTATGAACACCACCCTCGACGCCCCAGCCCTGCCAGCGCTTTGAGCAAGAGTCCAACGGAGGTGCAGCCAGACAAGGCTGTCCGTGCAGGGGCTCCTTCCACCGTTCTTCCAGCTGGGTCTGCTTTCCAAACACAGGCCTTGGATAGGACCCTGGTGGGTGAGTAAGAACAGGAAGGCCTGTATTGCTGTCATTCACGCTGCTTTGCCTTTTCTGCCCCCCACCCTTCAAGAAGTGGCAGTTAGAAAAACAGTTATTTCCTATGTTAAGACATCACCACTCCTTAGCACGTCCTACAGCATGTAGGTTTGATTCTGACTGTAAAGTCAACTGTACATGAACAGAAATTACAAGCACAGGGCGGAGTGAAGCAGCCAGAAAGTGCACCGTGGGTCCTTATAAGACATTTTACAGCCCTGGGGGAAGGAAAATGTGAAGTGGGTCCAGTGGGTCCTGTCTGAATAACTCCAAGCCTTGCACAGTCAGAGGCATGTAATAGTTTATGGTAAACAGATACACATAAACCGTAACAAAATACAGGATGGTGGACTAATGGATTCTGAAAAGGGATGGAAATTCTGAGATAAACCCATCTACTATTTCTTCCTAATAGTTCTGAGAAACAGGAATAAATTTCTAAGGCCTGTCTGAGAATTCCCATAGGAAGAGAGCCATTTTTTTTCTGCCACCAGTGTCTCCCTCTTATCCCAGGGACATGCAAGGGGTCACCTGGGGAGCACTACTCTTTCGAGGTGGGGACCACAAGGATGGTGCCCTCCGAGCAGCAGCCCAGGCTCCTCCAGCACACCATGGCCAGGAAAAGACAGCAGGGAGACATGGAACCACTACTTCACTGTGGTTACATGTACCAATTACATCATCCATCCTTTCTCTTGCTTATTATTTTCTGCTACATGATGAATTGGTTGAATCTTAAAAATATCTCAGTTTTGGTCCACAATATTGCAATATTGGTCTACTTGTCTCTAGTAGGTTTTTTTTCCCCAACACATCCCACATCCTTCCCTGAAGTGGTATGCTTAAAATATAAATCTTACTATGTACCTCTCTTGCATGCCTTCAGGATAAACTCCAAGCTTAGCTCACTGTTTCAAGCCAAAAGAGACTCACACTCATATATATAGGGGTAGTGAAAATGTTACGTTTCAAAGGTAAGTTTAAAATACTTCCTGAGTCTTCAAGCCAAAAGCAACCAATGAAATAAAGTCTATAGTAACATTTTCCTCACATTAACTGACAGAAAATGGTAAAGTTAAAAAAATGAAGAAGTTGGGTCTGAAAAACCTAGAGGTGAGGGTCGAAAACAGTTCACCATGTGGGAATACCTTTTGTTACACTCACGATTATAAATATAAAATGAAAACATTATTTGAAAGGCACACAATTACTTACAGTTAACAAAACAAAGACTCTTTATTCTGGCACACATTTCTTTTATTACTCTCCATGCTTCCCCATCATCCTGTGGTTACCTCTCAAGCTACCTGCACCCTAGTTTTTGTTTTAGTTACTAATTTAGGGAGTGGTATTGTTCCGTTGTGCCCAACTCTTTGCAATCCCATGGACTGCAGCCTGCCAGGCTCCTCTCACCCTAGGATTCCCCAGGCAAGAATACTGGAGGAGGTAGCCATTCCCTTCTCCAGGGGATCTTCCCAACCTAGGGATTGAACCTAGGTCTCCTGAATTGCAGGTAGATTCTTTACTGTCTGAGCCACCAGGGAAGCCCCTGAATTTAGGGAACCCAAGTTTAAAAAGTAGATACCAGAGTGGCCCTAGAAAGCAGAAACTTAAAACCTATGAATCTCCAAACCTCAAGATGGTTTTCTGGAACTGGATTATTTACCCATCAGATAGTAACAAGAATTTCATTTCCAGTGGTAGGTAAAGTGATGAGAACCCTTGGTGTGCTGTGGCATTAGGATGAGGATTCTCACCTCTGATGAATTAAGATGAGGAACAGGTGAAGGGGAAAATGGTTTATTCAGCAGCTTTGGCTGACCCTATAACATACGTTATATTTAACCCTGCTTATTTAACCTATATGCAGAGTACATCATGAGAAACGCTGGGCTGGATGAAGCACAAGCTAGAATCAAGATTGCCAGGAGAAATATCAATAATCTCAGATATGCAGATGACACCACCCTTACGGCAGAGAGTGAAGAAGAACTAAAGAGCCTCTTGAAGAAAGTAAAAGAAGAGAGTGAAAAAGTTGGTTTAAAGCTCAACTTTGAGAAAACGAAGGTCATGGCATCAGGTCCCATCACTTCATGGCAAATAGATGGGGAAACAGTGGAAACAGTGACAGACTTTATTTTGAGGGGCTCCAAAATCACTGCAGATGGTGACTGCAGCCATGAAATTAAAAGATGCTTACTCCTTGGAAGAAAAATTATGACCAAACTAGACAGTTATGACATATTAACCCAACTAGTTATGACATATTAAAAAGCAGAGACATTACTTTACCAACAAAGGTCCGTCTAGTCAAGGCTATGGTTTTTCCAGTAGTCATGTATGGATGTGAGAGTTGGACTATAAAGAAAGCTGAGCTCCTAAGAATTGATGCTTTTGAACTGTGGTGTTGGAGAAGACTCTTGAGAGTCCCTTGGACTGCAAGGAGATCCAACCAGTCCATCCTAAAGGAAATCAGTCCTGGATGTTCGTTGGAAGGACTGATGTTGAAGCTGAAACTCCAATACTTTGGCCAGAACTCCAATACTTTGTGAAGAACTGACTCATTGGAAAAGGCCCTGATGCTGGGAAAGATTGAAGGCGGGAGGAGAAGGGGACGACAGAGGATGAGATGGTTGGATGGCATCACCAATTCGATGGACATGAGTTTGAGTAAACTCCGGGAGTTGGTGATGGACAAGGGAGGCCTGCTGCCAGGGTCCAGCCCCGGCTGATCCAGGGAGTTTGAAGCAGGGACAGCGTTGGCGAGGATCAGGATACAATAGCTTCAATTAGATATTAATTAGAGATATAAAGAGTAATAGAATGAGGATAGCTCAGCAGGAAAATTCAGTGGAGAAAAGCTGAGTAGCTTGGTTTACGTGGGAAACCAATAAAACTTCAAGACAAGAAGTTTGCACCACTTACGTAGGCTGCAGGCATCCTTCCGTTCTCCCGAAGGAGAGGAGACACTGAGGCCTCCCTGGTCGGATCTTAGAAGCCCAGGCATAATTAGTAAGCATGGCGGGCTCTGCACTCCAGATGGAGACTCAGCCAGAGTTTGAGAGAGAGAGAGAGACATGGGGAGACCAGTCTTTTGAGGAACTGACCCCAATTCTTTATTTTCCATGGTCTACTTTTATACACTGAGATGTTATGCAAAAGTCACGTGGGGTCAGCAGTCCTGACTTTTATCAAAGTCAGGTGCTTCATACAAATGTATACAGAGGTCTTAGGGGTGTTACATCATCTTCTGGCCAGGGGGCCTGCTGACAATTTATGACCCTCTCCTTGTGACAGCGGTCAGTCAACCAGGACACTTATTTCTCCAGGGGTGATTATTCTTAAAACAGATGCTACCCAAATAAAGTTACATTCCTATAGGGTGAGGGTGTAGTGGGTTTTAGTTAAGGAAAGAATTTACTTAGCCTAAGGTCTAACGTGATTAATATCAAAGGTTAATACTTATTTCTTTTATATATTCATTAATGTGTGTAAGGGCAGGAGATATGGAGACTTAGCAGCAAACATTGGCTCAATAAATGAAAAACCCTTCACCAATACAATTTCTAATCAGCCCACTATACTTATACTAATGGTTTTCTAACTTTTCTAAGGAACCTGTTTTTAGAAGGTTTAAAGCATCTCGTGCCTCTCACGGTTGGGAGGCTGTGAGCAATCACATGTGGCCGGACAAGCCTGTCAGGCAAGCTAGAGAACCTTCAGAGGAGTTTGTAGGTTAAAACACTCTTTTCACACCCAGGAATTATTATTAACTGGAGCTCTAAGTTAACTCCTTCTCTGAAAGAGGTGGTGGGAGACAGCCCCCCGTAAAGTCAGAGGTGTAGGTGAGAGCACAAAGTAGTAAAGTAGGCAGGCTCTGGTTATGGGGGTAGATGCTCGAGGATTTCCAGGGGGACTCCTGAGGCTCGATCCCACCTTTGCATATGTCGAGCCTCCTTCCTCATGACCTTTGCCACGGGCGGAGTGCCTCACACTGGCCCCCAACAGCCTGCCATGCTGCAGTCCATGGAGTTTCAAAGAGTCGGACACAACTAAGCAACTGAACTGAACTGGTAACACATGTACATTGCCTGATAGATCATTAGGATAGCCTATTAAAGTTTCAGCTAAGCTGCCATTTGGGGAATAATATGTTAAAAGGATGGGATGCAGTCATTCAGGGTAAATCGTATACATTAAATCAATGATTTAATGGGTTTATGTCCCCAGTGCCTAGAGTACCTGGGTCCTCAACACACTATAAACTTTCAAGCACCACAAAACCTGGATCCATATTGTATCTATTAATGTCAGCATTAAAAGTAGCTAGATCATACCCTTCTTTCCTAATCCTCAGCTCCTCAAACTACCTTCCAAATTTTCTCTAAGACAGCTAAACTGTAGGCTTCTGCTAACCACTGCTCTCAGTTCAGTTCAGTTGCTCAGTTGTGTCCGACTCTTTGTGACCCCATGGACTGCAGCACACCAGGCCTCCCTGTCCATCACCAACTCCCAGAGCCTACTCAAACTCATATCCATCCACTCAGTGATGCCATCCAACCATCTCATCCTCTGTCGTCCCCTTCTCCTCCTGCCTTCAATCTTTCCCAGCATTAGGGTCTTTCCAATGAGTCAGTTCTTTGCATCAGGTGGCCAAAGTATTGGAGATTCAGCTTCAGCATCAGTCCTTCCAATGAACATTTAGGACTGATTTCCTTTAGGATGGACTGGTTAGATCTCCTTACAGTCCAAGGGACTCTCAAGATTCTTCTCCAACACCACAGTTCAAAAGCATCAATTCTTCAGTGCTCAGCTTTCTTTATGGTCCAACTCTCACATCCATACATGACACCTGGAAAAACCATAGCCTTGACTAGACGCACCTTTGTTGTTAAAGTAATGTCTCTGCGTTTTAATATACTGTTTAGGTTGGTCACAGCTATTCTTCCAAGGAGTAAGCGTCTTTTAATTTCATGGCTGCAGTCAGCATCTTCAGTGATTTTGGAGCCCCCCCAAAATAAAGTCTCTGCCTGTTTCCATTGTTTCCCCATCTATTTTCCAAGAAGTGATGGGACCGGATGCCATGGTCTTAGTTTTCTGAATGTTGAGCTTTAAGCCAACTTTTTCGCTCTCCTCTTTCACTTTCATCAAGAGGCTCTTAAGTTCTTCTTCGCTTTCTGCCATAAGGGTGGTGTCATCTGCGTATCTGAGGTTACTGGTATTTCTCCTGGCAATCTTGATTCCAGATTGCGCTTCACCCAGCCTGGCATTTCCAACCTTACAGTAATTAAAAAGAAATACTATGTACAACTGTACACCAACACATTAGATAACTTGAATGAAATAGACAAATTCCTAGAAAGATACAAACTACCACAACTTCCTCAAGAATGAACTGACAATCTAAAAGACCTACAACCGGTGAAGAAATTGAATTAGTCATTTAAAACACTCCCCTTAAAGAAAAACTCAGGCTAAATGGCCTCTCTGTTAAATTCCAAGAAGCATTTAAAGAAGAACACCAATTATTCACAAAATCCTCAAAATTATGAAAGAGGAAGGTGTATTTCTCAATTCATTTGTAAGACTGTATTACTCTGACACCAAAACCAGACAAAAACATCTAAGAAAAGAAAGCTAGAGGCCAAAAGCACATAAAGGAAGGATGCATACAAAGAGCGTGGTTTAGGTACACAGCTCTATAATTTCAAGTCTTTAAAGCAACATCCATAAGTAATGTTCTCAAACTGGACTTTTGATAAGGATTAGCTAGCAGATTGGAAAGTTATAATCTCTGGCAAGAATCTAAAGAGTGAATATTCTGCATTATCAATGAAAGTGCTTGTGCTTTGCCAACTTCCAGGGCAGGGGACAGAAACGAGATCCTCTTATTTATTTATCATTAACAGCACGATGAAAGGGAAACGGTTATCACCAAAATAAGAACTAAAGAGTGTTTTTCTTGTTGAAATTTGAACAAAGAGTGTGGGGCAAGGGAGATGTATTTTATAATTTGATTTAAATTTTAATTTAAAACTACAAGAGATTTCAGATTATTAGAAAGTTTAAACATTGAATTAAAAACTAACCCTGAATATTCATTGGAAGGACTGTTGCTGAAGCTCCAATACTTTGGCCACCTGATGCGAAGGGCTGACTCGCCGGAAAAGACCCTGATGCTGGGAAAAGTCACTAAACTACTGCATCATTTTTAAACCTGGGCAGACACAAGTCTGTTGCTTGTGGACCTGGACACAGAAAAGACAGGTTTCTTTCTTGGTTAAATGTTGCCACTTTCAGGAAGATATAGTTGTTCTCAGTTTAGTGTTGCACAAGAAGGTCTCCTCTTACAATATTTTTCACTTTCTTCCTGGAGTTCATTTGTCTGTCTCACTGGAGTAAACTCTTCTTGAGGGCAGGAATGTTGTCTTAATTAAGACTCTTACTCAAATAGCACTAACTAGAACTAACAAAAATACCACGTGTCTCACTATATGGTCAAATGGATTTTTAAGGTACTCAAAGTGATAAGATCTCTTGTTAAAAGGATCATCAGGTACAATAAACTTTGTAATTAATTAAATTTTGTGATTAATTAATTAAATGATGAATAAGAGATAACCTTTAATCTGATTCACTTATACCAGCAATTATTATTTTAATCAGATGTCCACAGTGGTAAGTATGGGCATCTTTTGGGAGAAAAGAAAAGTAGTAACCTAATAGCTAATATTCACATTGCAAATTATCCCCTCGAAGACATCCAACCAGTTTCTTCTTCTGACATCATTCTTGGAACGGTAAGGAGAAATCCCATTAATGGATTGTTAATAAACTCTAGTTTATGGAAATAATGAGGTTTAAAAAAATTACTTGAACCAAAGTAAGTAAAATGGATTGTATCATTGTAACCAGTTATTTGTTGTAGTTGAGTTGCTAAGTCGTGTCTGACTTTGTGTGACCCCAAGACTGTAGCACACCAGGCTCCTCTGTCCTCCACTATTTCCTAGAGTTGGCTCAAATTCCTGTCCATTGAGTTGGTCATGCTACCTAACCATCTCATCCTCTGCAGCCCCCTTCCTCTCTTGCCCTCAATCTTTCCCAGCGTCAGAGTCTTTTCCAAAGAGCTGGCTCTTCACATTAGGTGGCCAAAGTATTGGAGCTTCAGCAACAGTCCTTCCAGTGAATATTCAGGGTTATTTATTTACTCAACTTCTTTTAAAAGGACAGTACAATCTCTGCCCATTGTCACATGACTGGCAAGTCTTTATAAGAGGAGTATACTTTCTGGCCCCACTGAGTGGCTTTGTCAAGTTACTTGCTTTGGTCAACAGAATGTGAGTAGAACTGAAGCGAGCGGAACTTAGGTATGTGGAATGTGAACTGTTTCCAGTTTTAGGAGCAGCACGCGCCAGTGGTTTATAAGAGCTGATTGTTACATGTCCAGAAACTTGGCAAGTCACTTGTTAAACCATTAGTGACCCGAAGTCCTTCATGGTTGTGAGTATTTCCATCATGGAATTAGCAAACACTAAATTAGGACTCCTCCTCCCTCGAGGTTGTTTCCAGCACACAGTCAGCATGGCCCCTCAAAAGCTGATCTTTCAACCTGGAGCCTGGAAGCCAAAACAGTGGTGGAGTAGAGCTAAAGCTGCCTGCAGCAGATGTAATTTGAGAAATGAACCTTTGTTTTTGTAAATCACTGAGTTGTAGGGGTTGTTTGTTACCTCAGCATAATCCACCCAAAACTGACGGATACACCATGCTAACATTACTAGGTTTTCGTGAACACCAATGAGCCCTACCTTTATCTGTCCAGACTTTAGTTCAGGGCATTTCTTCCGACAACTTGTGCCATCACACACCTTGAACCTGAAAGGATGAAAATTACACTCAGAGACTCAAGCCCAGGAACCCAGGTCTTGGAAGATTAATATAAAGATATAAAAGTGTAATTATACTTGTAAAAAAAATCACTAAACTACTGCATCCTTTTTAAACCTGGGCAAACGCAAGTCTGTCGCTGGTGGACTTGGACGGTTTGGGAGTGGTTTTCCAGCCCTTTCAACAACAGGTCCTCACCCACGCCCCCTTCCCAGCCCAGGCTCCTGAACGGAGCGCTGTGTCTTTAAGGGGGACGCGCGGAGGTTTCCGCACAGGACAACATGTCTGCGAGGAGCCCGGAGGGGCTCTGCCATCCCCGACTCCCAGCCCACCGCCCGCTTCAGAGGTGATGGGGTGAGTGTGGGCGCGCGCCCACGGGGAGACTGCGGACTCCCGGGGCGGGGGAGCGGCGGGGTCCGCGGGAGGCTCCCCCGGGCCGGGCCGGATGGAGGGGTGAGCTGGGGACCAGCCCCGGGCCCCGGGGGCCCGCAGAGGAGCCGCGACCCGCCGACGCTCAGACCGGGTGCGCCAGGTGCCGGCCTGCCCTCGGCGGTGGTCGGGTTATCGTCTTCGTAAAAGATGCGTTTGGACCCGGGATTCTGCGTAAAGGCCTCGTGCAGTTTCTTTGTGCACCTCATTTTGCTCCTTCTCTACCATCTCTCGTCAAAAAAAAGTTAATTAGGAATATCAAAAATATTGTGCTCTCCCCTTATTAAAGTTGCCTTATTGTAGTCAGGACAAATGGTTGGGGCCCTTTCTCTGACTGAGACTTTTCTTCGCACTTTGGCGAGAAACTGAATGCAAGCTAGATACTCAAACAAAGACCCCTGTCCCTACCGTGCTCAAACAAAGGGATTTTCTGATCCTTTCGGAACAGACAGGAGCAGTTTGCTCTAATCACTTACGCTAACCTAATGCTCGAAGTTTACCCAGCAAAGTTATTTTTCCCTCCTTAAAAAAAATAAGTACCTGCCACCATAAGAACTTCTAATTAGCCAAGACTACAACGATAATGCTTTTTAAGATAAACTTGTAGAAATTAGCTTGATAAATGGACATAACTAGGGTAATCCTTTGGTGGACTTTTCATTAATGTAATTATTCATATACTTTTTTTGGACTAAAAATAGCTTGAGGCAACTGATAATGAAAAAGTATACAATAAAGTATGCAAAAGTCAAGAGCCAAAACCGGGTAATTAAAATCTTACATCCCTCTAATTCATTTAAATTATGCATTTTACAAGATGAAAATGGATCAGCACCCTTCTTTTTAGGAACAAATGTATTAAATAAAGTAATGTAGGCCTGAAATAAAGGTCCATTTTAGGGAAGATTTTCATTTAAAAAATGCATTAATAATGCTGCTCAGCCTTTTAGCTAATGGTAGAGGTATCTCAGATTTGGGTTTATGACATTTAGAGACTATCTCTGTATACCAGTTAATTAGTTGTGGGTCCAGTATAGTTTTTACACTCCATGTGTAACATTTTTCTAAACTTTTTCACTCAATTCCCTAACCGAGGTATCCATCCTTTACAGTTTGGAAGCATTTTTTATTTATTTAAGCCTTCAGTCTGCTGACTACAGACTAATTTTTCTAATTGTCTGGATATGTTTATAAATAGATTAATACATGGTAGTAAATTAATATTTCAACAGAGATGGACAGCTAAAGGATGAATTGTGGTTTCCTTGATACGTCAATTGTCACAGGTAATTATTTGTATTAATTATTATATTCTGCTTTGATTAAAGTTACTGGTGGATAAAAATGCTTTTAGTGTTTTCACACAAGTCTGTGTGGCTTTCACATTAGAGTGAATTTCTCACCTAAGATCCAGCCAGGCTCAACCTGCACATACTTGTTTATAACTCTACTGGATTAATCCACCTAAAGTGATTAACCCTGGATGGACAAACAGAGCTTTAATTCATCTGTTATTTCCTTTTGAGAACATTGCCCGGCTCTTTGGCCTTTAGCTTGCCTGATATATTGTATGTGTAAAGCTTAAGTATGAAATAATAAAATTAACTTACGTGGGTGGCTTATGGGGTGATTCTCAATGTTATAGTCATTCATGGTGTGTTTACACCATTATTTACACAAATTATTCATCCAGGTTGCAATCTCTTCCCTTATTCTCTATATTGGTATTCTGGGAGATCATACTGAGAAATCTAGGTTTTAATCTCATAAATTATTAAAAGAATACAACTTCTTCAGAGACCATCAAATGCAGAGGTAATTAACACAAATGTCTTATCTTCCACCAGCTTAGACATCACCCCTTCCAATTAATAGATAATAGAATGAAAACTCATCAAAGGAGAATTCAGAAGCATCATACCATCAACACCACTTTTTCCTTTTTCAAATAACTAAAGTCTACTCTTTTTCCCAGTTTTTTTTTTTCTGCCTGAAATTGGATTCAAAATTTTCCACTGTTAATTTCATGCTAGCAGAGCTTTTATTTAGCTTGAAGAAATTTTATTTAAAATATAAGCTTGGAAGCCAGATTATACAATTAAAGAACTGCAGCTTTATTTTTTAGATTCAGCTCTATGGTGATGTGTTTTAGTAACTGTTGTACCCTGAGCAAGGTAGGGAAAGGATGCTTAAGCAGGGGTGTCTGCATGAACGTTCGCACTAGGGTCCCGAACCCACCCCTCCCCAGTCCTCATGAGTGAACACTGCTCTGACCTTTATCATGGGCGTTAGCATGTTGAAGCATCTCTCCTCACCAGATGGCAGGCTTCTGGAGGGCAGGGGCTATGTGATTCTCCTCTTGGTATCCTGGGTGGCAAGCACATGCCTGGCCCTGAGCAGATACACAAGAAGAGTTTGAATGAAAGAGTGGATGGAGTGAATGGACCTAAGTCAAATAATCACATTCACGGGCATATTTCTGATAGTTTAAAAATTGTTTAAGGAAAACGAAGAGAACTTTAAAATTTTCATTTTCTTTTTTTTAACCTAACCATATCAGTTAATAGATATTTGGTTTTGGGGGGTAATCAGTAAGGAAGAAATGCATATCACAGGACTCCAGCAAACTAGGCCTTCCTATATCATCTTCTACCTTGCTATATTATCTTCTACTTTTCTATATTATCTTCTACCTTCCTATTTTGCAGGAAGATCAACTGAGGAACTGAAAGTAAATTTGGTTGATGATGGGGAAGTGGATCTATGATTCTTTTTTATTTACCTTTTGTATTAAAAAAAAATCCTCAGAATTCTTACTTAAACTACCTCCTCTATTGTATACAAAATGTTAAAAAGAAAAACAGCACTGCCTTTTAGCCACTAAGATCTTCAGGTGAGCATGTGTGAGCAGTAAATACTGGGAGCTTCCTTTTGTTCATATTTTGAAATGTTATAGCCCTGGCGACTGGAGAAAGAAATGGCAAGCCACTCCAGTGTTCTTGCCTGGAGAACCCCAGGGATGGGGGAGCCTGGTGGGCTGCCGTCTATGGGGTCACACAGAGTCGGACACGACTGAAGTGACTTAGCTGCAGCAGCAGCAGCACTGGTGAGTCCAGTAGTGACATCACTTGCATTATCTGATTTCAGCTACCAGTTTATTAGGGGTACCTAATCTTACCATTTCCCCTGACAGATGGGGAGATGGAGGACTCGGGTGAGCTGGGGCTAAGAAGCATAAGATCAGGCTCATTTTGATTAATGCAGTGTCCCCTGAGTGCCTGCCCTCTGCCAGGGAGATGAGTGATGTGGGGTACCCTCCCACGGTACCCCCCCCATTCTCTGGATATAGATCTCCCTTTGCCCAGGCAAGGGACAGCGAACTACCCGCTCGAAGCTAGCTCACACACTGGGACCCCTCCAGGGCCAGATGGGAGCACACTATACCCCATGGGACTGTCCCCTCCAACCTGCAGAGTTAAGGCTACCTAGGCCTGCCTGACTCACACGCTTGAGGATTGTTTTATACAATTATTATTTATACATGAATATAAATATAGACTCTGCCATATACATAACTCTGCCTAAACGTAGACACATGACCACCTGCACGCTTCCTTAGCGCCCTTCTTCCCCTTCTCCTTTCACATCAGCTGCTACCCCCTCAACCCATAGTGTGTCTCCGTATTTTTCTTCATATATATAAAAAATCTGTATACCCTATACAGTTCTACTTATTATTTAATACAAGATCATATTATACACATTTTTCTGCATCTTGCTTTTCTCCCAAAACATTATTCCAGAAATCTCTCTGGCAGAGCTCCAATCCAGTCTTTTTAATGGTGGCATAATAATCCCCAGGGTGACTACACATTGTTTACCGAGCCATTCCCCTGCCGATAGGCATTCCTTTGATTTCAGTCTTCAGCCATTCTAAACAACCCTATGACAAACATCCTAATACATGTTACTTTACATATTGGTCCTTTTTAGTTATACGGAATAGATGCCCAGGAGTTGGATCCCCGATTATATCTATTTTTAATTAATAGAAATTGCAGATTGCTTTTCCTAAAAGCCTTCCCATCTCCACTAGGAATGCACAAGTATACTCTCTTCTCAGCCTCCCTTCCAGCTTCGGCTGATAGACCTCTTCATTTGTGTTAGTGTAAGAGATTTAACAACAGACTTAATATAAGTGATGTTGTGCATCTTTTCACAAATTTCCTGGCCATCTGATTTTGCTCTTGAGTCACTCAGCTACTCACATCTCTGGCCCATTTTTCAACTGGCTTGTTTGTCTGTTTCTTCCCAGTTTGTAAGAGCTCTTTGTGTATTATGGTTGTGGCTGAAAATTCTAAGACTTCTCAAGCCCAGAGCTTCTCTCACTCTGCACTGTAGGGATGGTTGAAATGAGCTCAGGGCTTGCATGGCAGAGCTAGGTAGGCTCTCCTAGGAATGGTTGATGGCCACAGTTACTGCTGGTCACTCTTTAGAGACTAAGTGTTAAAAGAAGACCCTTTTGAGAGAGAAAGTAGCTGTTGTCGGAGGACTGAGAAGGTGAGGCAGTTCTGAACCATGCTGCCTTCCACTGGTTAAGACCTCCGAGAGCGAAGGCCTGCAGAGGCAGAGGAAGTCCCTCTGCCGCCCCCAGAGGGGCAGCACTGTGTTGGCCGACACTTGTGGTTTTGCTTGTCCCTGGCTCAGATGAGCACTCCACTAAATCCAAAGGATTAAATAATCAAAATCAGTGCTTCTGACCCCTGTTTCCACTTTATATCTTAGAACAGATGGCACTCCTATATGTGGCACTCCCAGATTTTGAAGAAACCCAGAGACATCTTATAGGGAGATAAAGCAGGACAGTAATTGGTCACCTCCGGCACTTGTAGGGGCATATCAGTAATAATAGCTCTCAGACTTTGGCACAGGTAGGAGAATCTGAAGCTTATATACCATTTTCAACCCCTACCTCAAGAAAGCATGCAATCTCAAGAATGCAAAACAATAGTCTTGATACTATACAAAAACTTTAAACCTCTTGGCCTATAAATATAGGGAGTCCTGGTGAAAGTCACTCAGTCGTGTCCGACTCTTTGTGACCCCACGGACTGTATAGTCCATGGAATTCTCCAGGCCAGAACACTGGAGTGGGTGGCCTTTCCCTTCTCCAGGGACTCTTCCCAACCCAGGGATCAAACCCAGGTCTCCTGCATTGCAGGCAGATTCTTTACCAGCTGAGCCACCAGGGACTCAAAGTACTACTATTTTCTATTATCTCCACTTTTGTGTACTTCTAGTAGTAAAAAAAAAAGTGGTATACTCAGGAAAGATAAGATTCTAATTTATAAGAAATGGAATTCTAAAAAAAGAAATGTAGAAAAAACTTCAGGTAAAGTTTGATTACCAAAAAAAAAAAAAAAGTCTAAAACTAAAATCTGGCTTTGTTTACTAAACATAATGTTTACTAACATAAAAAAAAGTTACTCTTGAAGGGGTCTGTAACTCCCCTCTCATCCCACCACTCCAGCTTTGGGGGTTTAGTGGTTTAGTAAATCTCTTGAGGGAAATTTAGCCTTTAATTTCTTAAGACTTTTTATATTAATTGTCATATTCAAATCAATGCCTATTATATCAGAAGATATATAAATAGATAAATGGGTATATTTAAGGTATAAATAGGTATATTAAATAGATATATAAATATATAAATAGGTAAATATAAATATATAAATAGGCCTATATATATAAATAGGCCTCTTGTTAAAAGAGGCCTGGTACTTATCTTTTTTGATGATTCTGGTAAATTTATTTATTTATTTATTTTTAAGTCAAGAGATAATGTTAAATATCCTGCCTAATCTCGGAGGAATTACTTGGTGGGGGAAAAAAAAATGAGACTTAGAAAACTATACTGCATCTGTAACGAGCAACTGAATTAAAAGCTTCACTAAATACTATTATTAAAGCAGCTCATGGCGCCGCAGAGTTGATTGGTGGGGGTGCGGGCCTGGGTGTGGTCGGGGGATCTCCATGGTGCTGGTCTCTGCAGTGCACAGTGCTCTGTATGCTAGCTGTGCATGCCAGGGACTGCTGAGCACCCAGCTGACCTCCATACCCCCAGTCCATGCGGGCCCCAGCTCCCTCCAGGTCTTTCATTTGTTAGTTTCTGCTGTGAGGAAATTCAAGGATGAATGAGCTGGGACAACTGAGGCAGGAAGTCGAGCAGCTGTGGAATCAGATCCAGAGATCAAGCCTTTGGAGTGGGAGCAGTGACTCCAAGACCCTTGACTACCAGAGAACTAACCCTAGGGAATATCAAATAGTTAGAATTCACACAAAGGAAGCCACTTGGATACAAGACCCGGCATCACCCAATCACCAGTAGCACCCTGTGCAGGACGCCTCATCTAAACAACAAACAAAACAAAAATACAAACCAGAGGAAAAACAAACAAACAAACAAACAAAACTCAGCACAAATCTCACCCTATAGGAAGCTTACACAACCACTGGATCAACCTTAGGAGGGTAGAAACTGGAAGGAAGAAAGAATTCAACTTGAAGCCTGAGAAAAGGAGACCTCAAATGTAATAAGTTAAAAAAAAAAATAATGAAAAGGCAGAGAAATACTACACAAATGAAGGAACAAACTAGAAACACAGAAGTCCAAATAAATGAAGAGGAAATAGGCAAACTACCTGAAAAAGAATTCAGAATAATGATAGTAAAGATGATCAAAAACCTTGAAAACAAAATGGAGAAAATGCAAGAATTAATTAACAAACACCTAGAAGAATTAGGAGAAGGCAATGGCACCCCACTCCAGTACTCTTGCCTGGAAAATTCCATGGATGGAGGAGCCTGGTAGGCTGCAGTCCATGAGGTCGCTAAGAGTCGAACACGACTAAGTGACTTCACTTTCACTTTTCACTTTCATGCACTGGAGGAGGAAATGGCAACCCACTCCAGTATTCTTCCCTAGAGAATCCCAGGGACAGGGGAGCCTGGTGGGCTGCCGTCTATGGGGTCGCACAGAGTCGGACACAACTGAAGCAACTTAGCAGCAGCAGAAGAAGAAGAATTAAAGAATAAACACACAGAGACAAACAACACAATGAAGTTAAAAATACTTTAGAAGGAATCAACAGCAGAATATCTGAAGCAGAAGAACAAATCAGTGAACTGGAAGATAAAATGGTGGAAATAACTTCTGAAGAGCAGAATAAAGCAAAACAAATGAAATACAATCAATCAAATCCAAGAGGCACAAAGAGTCCCATATAGGATAAACCCAAGGAGAAACATGCCAAGACACATATTAATGAAACTAATAAAGACTAAACACAAAGAAAGAATATTAAAAGCATCAAGGGAGAAGTAACAAGTAACACAGAAGGGAAACCCCATATGCTTAATAGTTGATCTTTCAGCAGAAATTCTGCAGGCCAGAAGGGAATGGAAGGATATATTTAAAGTACTGAAAGGGGAAAATCTACAACTAAGATTACTGTACCTGGCAAAGATCTCATTCAAAATTGATTGAGAAATAAAAAGCTTTTCAGACAAGCAAAAGTTAAGAAAATTCAGTACCACCAAACCAGCTTTACAACAAATGCTAAATGGACTTATATAGTCAAGAAATACAAGAGAAGAAAAAAGATCTACAAAATCAGTTCAGTTGCTCAGTCGTGTCCGACTTTGCGACCCCATGAACCACAGCACGCCAGGCCTCCCTGTCCATCACCAACTCCCGGAGCCCACCCAAACCCATGTCCATCGAGTCAGTGATACCATCCAGCCATCTCATCCTCTCCATCTCAACCTTCTCCTCCATCCCTCAATCTTTCCCAGCATCACGGTCTTTTCAAATGAGTCAGCTCTTCACATCAGGTGGCCAAAAGTACTGGAGTTTCAGTTTCAACATCAGTCCTTCCAATGAGCACACAGGACTGATCTCCTTTAGGATGGACTGGTTGGATCTCCTTGCAGTCCAAGGGACTCTCAAGAGTCTTCTCCAACACCACAGTTCAAAGCATCAATTCTTCGGCACTCAGCTTTCTTTATAGTCCAACTCTCACATCCATACGTGACTACTGGAAAAACCATAGCCTTGACTAGATGGACCTCTGTTGACAAAGTAATGTCTCTGCTTTTTAATATGCTGTCTAGGTTGGTCATAACTTTCCTTCCAAGGAGTAAGTATCTTTTAATTTCATGGCTGCAATCACCATCTGCAGTGATTTTTGAACCCAGAAAAATAAAGTCAGCCACTGTTTCCCCATCTATTTGCCATGAAATGATGGGACCAGATGCCATGATCTTCGTTTTCTGAATGTTGAGCTTTAGCCAACTTTTTCACTCTCATCTTTCACTTTCATCAAGAGGCTTTTTAGTTCCTCTTTACTTTCTGCCATAAGGGTGGTGTCATCTGCATATCTGAGGTTATTGATATTTCTCTCTGCAAGCTCGATTCCAGCTTGTGCTTCTTCCAGCCCAGCATTTCTCATGATGTACTCTGCATAGAAGTTAAATAAGCAGGGTGACAATATACAGCCTTGATGTACTCCTTTTCCTATTTGGAACCAGTCTGTTGTTCCATGTCCAGTTCTAACTGTTGCTTCCTGACCTGCATACAGGTTTCTCAAGAGGCGGGTCAGGTGGTCTGGTATTCCCATCTCTTTCAGAATTTTCCACAGTTTATCATGATCCACACAGTCAAAGGCTTTGGCATAGTCAATAAAGCAGAAATAGTTTTTCTGGAACTCTCTTGCTTTCTTGATGATCCAGCGGATGTTGGCAATTTGATCTTTGGTTCCTCTGCCTTTTGTAAAACCAGCTTGAACATCTGGAAGTTCACGGTTCACATATTGCTGAAGCCTGGCTTGGAGAATTTTAAGTGTTACTTTACTAGTGTGTGGTGAAGTCGCTCAGTTGTGTCTGACTCTTTGCAACCCCATGGACTGTAGCATACCAGGCTTTTCCATCCATGGAATTTTCCAGGCAAGAATACTGGAGTGGGTTGCCATTTCCTTCTCCATACTAGCGTGTGAGATGAGTGCAATTGTGCTGTAGTTTGAGCATTCTTTGGCATTGCCTTTCTTTGGGATTGGAATGAAAAAACCGACCTTTTCCAGTCCTATGGCCACTGCTGAGTTTTCCAAATTTGCTGGCATATTGAGTGCAGCACTTTCACAGTACCATCTTTCAGGATTTGGAATAGCTCAACTGGAATTCCATCATCTCCACTAGCTTTGTTCATAGTGATGCTTCCTAAGGCCTGCTTGACCTCACATTTCAGGATGTCTGGCTCTAGGTGAGTGATCACACCATCGTGATTATCTGGGTCGTGAAGATCTTTTTTGTACAGTTCTTCTGTGTATTCTTGCCACCTCTTCTTAATATCTTCTGCTTCTGTTAGGTCCCTACCATTTCTGTCCTTTATTGAGCCCATCTTTGCATGAAACGTTCCCTTGGTATCTCTAGTTTTCTTGAAGAGATCTCTAGTCTTTCCCATTCTCTTGTTTTCCTCTATTTCTTTGCATTGATTGCTGAGGAAGGCTTATCTCTCCTTGCTATTCTTTGGAACTCTGCATTCAAATGAGTATATCTTTCCTTTTTCCTTTGCTTTTTGCTTCCCTTCTTTTCACAGCTCTTTGTAAGGCTTCCTCAGACAGCCATTTTGCTTTTTTGCATTTCTTTTTCTTGGGGATGGTCTTGATTCCTGTCTCCTGTACAATGTCACAAACCTCCAGCCATAGTTCATCAGGCACTCTATCAGATCTAGTCCCTTAAATCGACTTCTCACTTCCACTGTATAGTCCTAAGGGATTTGATTTAGGTCATACCTGAATGGTTTAGTGGTTTTCTCCACTTTCTTCAATTTCAGTCTGAATTCGGCACTAAGGAGTTCATGATCCGAACCACAGTCTACAAAATCAACCCCAAACAATTAAGAAAATGGCAATAGGAACATATATTCAATAATTACTTTAATTTTAAATGGATTTAATGCTCCAACCAAAAGACACAGAGTGGCTGAATACATATAAAAACAAGACCCATATATATGCTGTGTACAAGAAACCCACTTCAGACCTCAAGATACATACAGACTGAAAGTGAGAAGATGGAAAAATATATTCCATGCAAATAAGAAGAAAAAGAAAGCTGGAATAGCAATCGTCATATCAGACAAAATAGACCTTAAAATAAAGAAGTTACAAGAGATAAGGAAGGACACTACATAATGATCAAGGGATAGATCCAAGAGGAAGACATAACAATTGTAAATATCTATGCACCCAACATAGGAGCACCTCAATACATAAGACAAACACTAACAGACATAAAAGGAGAAATTGACAGTAACACAGTAATAGTAGGAACTTTAACACCCCACTCACACCAATGGACAGATCATCAAAACAAAATTAATAAGGAAACACAAGTCTTGAATGATACATTAATGAGATAGATCTCATTGATGTCTTTAGGACATCCCATCCAAATGCAGAAGAATACACCTTCTTCTCAAGTGCACATGGAACATTCTCCAGGATAGACCACGTCTTGGTTCACAAACCAAGCCTCAGTAAATTTAAGAAAATTGAAATTGTGTCAAGCATCTTCTCTGATCACAATGCAGACTAGATATAAATTATAGGAAAATAAATGTAAGAAACACAAACACATGGAGATTAAACAACACATTTGTAAACAACCAACAGGTTACTGAAGAAATCAAAAGGGAAATCAGAACATTTCTAGAAACAAATGACAATGAAAACACAACAACCCAAAACCTATGGGATGCAGCAAAAATAGTTCTAAGAGGGAAGTTTATAGCAATACAATCCTACCTCAAGAAACAAGAAAAGCATCGAATAGACAACGTAACTTTACACCTAAAACAATGGGAAAAAGAACAACAACAACAACAACAACAAAAAAAAACCACTCCAAAATTAGTAGAAGGAAAGAAATCATAAAGATCTGAGCAGAAATAAATGAAAAGGAAATGAAAGAAACAATAGTAAAAATTAATAAAACTAAAATCTGGTTGAGAAGATAAACAAAATTGACAAGCCTTTAGCCAGACTCATCAAGAAAAAAAGAAGAATCAAACCAACAAAATTAGAAATGAAAAAAGAGGTTACAACAGACAGTGCAGAAATACAAAGGATTATAAGAGACTATTATTAACAATTATATGGCAATAAAATGGATAACCTGGAAGAAACTGACTGATTTTTAGAAAAGTTCAATATTCTAAGACTGAACGAGGAAGAAATAGAAATTATGAACAACCCAATTACAAGCACTGAAATTGAAGCTCTGATCAAAAATCTCCCAAAAAACAAAAGCCCAGGACCAGATGGCTTCACAGGAGAAGTTTTAGAAGCCATCCTTCTAAAACTCTTTCAAAAAATTGAAGAGGAAGGAACACTTCCAAACTCATTCTATGAGGCCACTATCACCCTGATACCAAAACCAGACAAAGACAACACCAAAAAAGGAAACTACAGGCCAATATCACTGATGAACATAGACGCAAAAATTCTCAACAAAATTTTAGCAAACAGAATTCAGCAACACATCAAAAAGCTCATACACCATGATCAAGTTGGGTTTATTCCAGGATGCAAGGATTCTCCAATATATGCAAATCAATCAATGGGATATACCATATTAACAAATTGAAAGGTAAAAACCATATGATAATCTCAATAGATACAGAAAAAGCCTTTGACAAAATTCAGCACCTATTTATGATTAAAATTCTTCAAAAAATGGGCATGAAAGGAACCTACCTCAACACAGTAAAGGCCATATATGATAAGCCTACAGCAAACATTATTCTCAATGGTGAAAAATTGAAAGCATTCCCCCTAAGATCAGGAACAAGACAAGGGTGTCCACTTTGACCACTATTATTCAACATAGTTCTAGAAGTCCTAGCTATAGCAATCAGAGAAGAAAAAGAAATAAAAGGAATCCAGATCAGAAAAGAAGAAATAAAGCTCTCACTGTTTGCAGATGACATGATACTGTACCTAGAAAACCCTAAAGATAGTATCAGAAAATTACTAGAGCTAATCAGTGAATTTAGCAAAGTTGCAGGATACAAAATCAATACAAAGAAATCACTTGCATTTCTATATACTAACAATGAAAAATCAGAAAGAGAAATTAAGGAATCAATCCCATTCACCATTGCAACAAAAAAAATTAAATATCTAGGAGTAAACTTACCTAAAGAGACAAAAGAACTGTACACAGAAAATTATAAGACACTAATGAAAGAAATCAAAGATGACATAAACAGATGGAGAGATGGTCTATGTTCCTGGGTAGGAAGAATCAATATTGTGAAAATGACTATACTACCAAGTGCAATCTACAGATTCAGCGTGATCCCTATCAAATTACCAGTGGCATTTTTCACAGAACTGGAACAAAAAAATTTCACAATTCCTATGGAAACACAAAAGACCCTGAATAGCCAAAGCAGTCTTGAGAAAGAAGAATGGAGCTGGAAGAATCAACCTTCCTGGCTTCAGATTATACTACAAAGCTACAGTCATCCAGACAGTAGGGTACTGGCACAAAAACAGAAATATAGACCAACTGAACAAGATAGAAAGCCCAGAAGTAAACCCATGCACCTATGGGTACCTTATTTTTTACAAAGGAGGCAAGAACGTACAATGGGGAAAAGAGAGCCTCTTCAATAAATGGTGCTGGGAAAACCGGACAGCTACATCTAAAAGAATGATACTAGAACACTTCCTAATACTATATACAAAGATAAACTCAAAATGGACTAAAGGCCTAAATGTAAGACCAGAAACTATAAAACTCTTAAGAGGAAAACAGGCAGAACACTTGATGACATAAATCAAAGTAAGATCCTCTACGACCCACCTCCTAGAGTAAAGGAAATAAAAGTAAACAAGTGGGACCTGATTAAACTTAAAAGCTTTTGCACAGCAAAGGAAACTATAAGCAAGGTGGAAAGACAACCCTCAGAATGGGAGAAAATAATAGCAAGCGAAACAACTGACAAAGGATTAATTTCCAAAATATACAAGCAGCTCATACAACTCAATGCCAAGAAAACAAACAACCCAATCAAAAAGTGGGAAAAAGACCTAAATAGACATTTCTCCAAAGAAGACATAGAGATGGCTAACAAACACATGAAAAGATGCTCAAAATCACTCATTATTGCTGCTACTGCTGCTGCTAAGTCGCTTCAGTTTTGTCCGACTCTGTGCACCCCCATAGACAGCAACCCACCAGGCTACACCGTCCCTGGGATTCTCCAGGCAAGAACACTGGAGTGGGTTGCCATTTCCTTCTCCAATGCACGAAAGTGAAAAGTGAAAGTGAAGTCGCTCAGTCGTGTCCGACTCTTAGCGACCCCGTGGACTACAGCCTATCAGGCTCCTCCATCCATGGGATTTTCTAGGCAAGAGTACTGGAGTGGGGTGCCATTGCCTTCTCTGCACTCATTATTAGAGAAATGCAAATCAAAACCACAATGAGATATCACCTCACACCGGTCAGAATGACCATCATCAAAAAATCTACAAACCATAAATGCTACTGAGGGTGTGGAGAAAAGGGATTGCTCTTGCACTGTTGATGGGAATGTAAATTGATACAGTCACTATGGAAGATGGTATGGAGATTCCTTAAAAAACTAGGAATAAAACCACCATCAGATCAGATCAGATTAGTCGCTCAGTCGTGTCCGACTCTTTGCGACCCCATGAATCGCAGCACGCCAGGCCTCCCTGTCCATCACCAACTCCCGGAGTTCACTGAGACTCACGTCCATCGAGTCAGTGATGCCATCCAGCCATCTCATCCTCTGTCGTCCCCTTCTCTTCTTGCCCCCAATCCCTCCCAGCATCAGAGTCTTTTCCAGTGAGTCAACTCTTCGCATGAGGTGGACAAAGTACTGGAGTTTCAGCTTTAGCATCATTCCTTCCAAAGAAATCCCAGGGCTGATCTCCTTGCAGTCCAAGGGACTCTCAAGAGTCTTCTCCAACACCACAGTTCAAAAGCATCAATTCTTCAGTGCTCAGCCTTCTTCACAGTCCAACTCTCACATCCATACATGACCACAGGAAAAACCATAGCCTTGACTAGACGAACCTTTGTTGGCAAAGTAATGTCTCTGCTTTTGAATATGCTGTCTAGGTTGGTCATAACTTGGATCCTTCCAAGGAGTAAGCGTCTTTTAATTTCATGGCTGCAGTCACCATCTGCAGTGATTTTGGAGCCCATGACCCAGCAATCCCATTCCTAGGCATATAGCCTGAGGAAACCAAAATTGAAAAAGACACATGTATCCCATTGGTCATTGCAGCACTATTTATAATAGCTAGAACATGGAAGCAACCTAGATGTCCATCTACATATGAATGGATAAAGAAGTTGTGGTACATATACACGATGGAATATTACTCAGCCACAAAAAGGAACGCCCTTGAGTCAATTCTGATGAGGCTGATGACCCTAGAACCTATTATACAGAGTGAAGTGACTCAGAAAGAGAAAGATAAATATTGTGTTCTAACGCATATTCACAGAATCTAGAAAAATGGTACAAATAATTTATTTACAGGGTAGCAATGGAGAAACAGACCTAGAGAACAGACTTATGGACATGGGGAGAGGGGAGGAGAGGGTGTGATGTACGGAAAGAGTAAACATGGAAACTTACATTACCATATGTAAAATAGATCACTGATAGGAATTTGCTGTATGGCTCAGGAAATTCAAACAGGGGCTCTGTATCAACCTAGAGGGGGGGATGGGGAGGGAGTTGGGAGGGAGGTTAAAAAGGGAGGGGAAATATGTATTCCTATCACTGATTCACGTAGAGGTTTGACCAGTGAGCCAGTGAAGTTGCTCAGTCTTGCCCGACTCTTTGCGATCCCATGGACTGTAGCCTACCAGGCTCATCCATTCCAGGCAAGAGTACTGGAGTGGGTTGCCATTTCCTTCTCCAGGGGATCTTCCCAACCCAGGGATCGAACCCAAGTCTCCCACATTGCAGGCAGATGCCTTACTATCTGAGCCAGCAGGGAAGCCCAGAAAACAACAAAATTCTGTAAAGCAATTATCCTTCAATAAAAAAATAAATTTAAAAAAATCAACTTGTCTTTTCTGTTCTTATCTTTGTGTCCAACTCTTTGCGACCCCGTGGACTGTAGCCCTCCAGGCTCCTCTGTCCATGGGATTCTCCAGGCAAGAATGCTGGAGTGGGCTGCCATTTCCGTCTCCAGGGGATCTTCCCGACCCAGGGATCGAACCCGGGTCTCCCACATTGCAGGCAGATACTTCATCCTCTGAGCCACCAGGGAATCCCCCAGTCATCCCTCGTTGCCTTTAATAAAAGATTCTGGAACTTCACCATCTCCATGGCTGCTGGTTCAAACCCTGACAGAAGGAGCACTGGCCATCTCACTGCCCAGTATTCTCCCAACTTGGTCTGAATTCTCCCCATGAAATAAGTTCTCAGGAGAGCTCCAAGGTGTTCTCATTTTTTAAACTTCCAAAGCAGATTTGTTGAGAATCATACATTTGACCCTTTGTGAAGTTATTTTTTTAAAGAAGAAATGTCACCTTTTCTATCTCCCTCCTCATTTGATAGGTCATCACATTGGGAAATGCTTTCTTAATAGAAAAGACCTTGCAATGAGAGGCATTGGGTTGTGTTTGGACCCCTTTAACTACAACTATTTGTTGGACAAAGCAAACAACTATTATTTTTTCTTGGAACTGACCAACCTTTTTATCTTGCAGATATATAGAGAGGGCCATTTAGTTGGGATAAGCAGCACAGAGAACTAATTTTATTTGTTTCATGACTGGAGCAACTATGAGAGGGTCGGGAAAATGAACACCAGAAGATCATGGCACTAGCTAGTATTTCTAGTGTCTTTTAGGGCAGTTTAATTGAATGTCTTTTACTGGCTGCCTGTCCTCTGAATTTACTCCTAGCACAGCTGATGGTTCTTGAGATCTCAGAAGTCACGCCAGTGTTTCCACCTGAGAACTTGGGTCTGCTGAAAACTCGGAAGCAATGACCGAGACTGCCCACTGCCTCATTTGAAGGTAAAAGTTTAGAAAACTGCCTTGTATATTGCTGCTTTCTAAATGAGATGTGCATTTTAATGACTCAGGACAATTTTCTCATAAGCACATGGTTTTTAAAATCACAAAAAGATATTTTTGTCTTGAAAAAAGTTTTCTCTGAAAGCTCAGTCCTAGCACTTAAGGTCTAAGAAACAAAATTTTCATTCCTAAAACTCTTTTCCCCACTCCTTCCTTCTGTAACATTGCGAGAAGAATTCAAAAGGGAGCCTTGCTTTTATTCAGAAAAGGTCAGTTTCTTTTAAAAGAGCATAAAAGAGACTAGTTAAAACTAATATATATATAAAGCACTTTTAAAACTTATGGGAAGCTTGGCTTCCCAATTTTAGTCTCAGTACTTGTTAGGTAAGGATCCAGTGAATTTCAGACTCCTGGTTATGGAAAGAAGGCCTAAGCATCTTTAACATTTTTTTTTTCCTGAATAATTAACATGCTGAAATAAACAAATGAACATACATACTGAGAAAGACTTACTTCTCAAGGGCACTTGCTCCTTGGGGAAGAAAAGCTATGACCAACTTAGCATATTAAAAAGCAGAGATATACTTTGCCAAGAAAGGCCCGTCTAGTCAAAGCTATGGTTTTTCCAATAGTCATGTATGGATGTGAGAGTTGGACTATAAAGAAAGCAGAGCGCCGAAGAATTGATGCTTTTTAACTGTGGTGTTGGAAAAGACTCTTGAGAGTCCCTTGGACTGCAAGGATATCCAACCAGTCCATCCTAAAGGAGATCAGTCCTGGGTGTTCATTGGAAGGACTGATGCTGAAGCTGAAACTCCAATACTTTGGCCACCTGATGCAAAGAACTGACTCACTGGAAAAGACCCTGATGCTGGGAAAGATTGAAGGCAGGAGAAGAAGGGAACAGAGGATGAGATGGTTGGATGGCATCACCGACTTAATGGACATGAGTTTGAGTAGGCTCCGGGAGTTGGTGATGGACAGGGAGGCCTGGTGTGCTGTAGTCCATGGGGTCGCAAAGAGTCGGACACAACTGAGCAACTGAACTGAACTGAGAAAGAAATGCAAGTGACTATCCAAACTACAGGATTTTATCAGTAGTGAGAACGAGGCATGGTTTCTTCACAAGTTTAATCTAGTCCTAGAAGCTGTGTGTTGGAGCGGTTGTCCAGTTGCACATGTAATTTTGCGGTCGTTAACTTTAGCCCTGTCTCCCTCGGTGCAGGCGCTGCCTAAACAATGAGGAGCGAAGAGCCGGCCGTGACCATGGACGAGACCGGCGGGCCGGACGCGGCTGCGGGCCGCCTGGGGGCGCCGTACTCCGAGGCCTGGGGGTACTTCCACCTGGCTCCCGCGCGCCCTGGCCACGCGGCGGGCCCCTGGGCCACCTGCCGGCTGTGCGGGGAGCAAGTGGGCCGCGGCCCGGGCTGGCACGCGAGCACCCCGGCGCTGTGGAAGCACCTGAGGAGCGCGCACCGGCGGGAGCTGGCGGAGAGCGCCGCCCGCCGCTCGCCACCCGCCGCCCCTGGCCCCGTCGCGGCCGCCGAGGGCGACTGGGCGCGCCTCCTCGAGCAGATGGGTGCGCTGGCCGTGCGGGGCAGCCTGCGCGAGCGGGAGCTGGCGCGGCGCGAGGCGGCCGTGGAGCAGGGCGAGCGCGCCTTGGAGCGCAGGCGGCGGGCGCTGCAGGAGGAGGAGCGCGCGGCGGCCCAGGCGCGCCGGGAGCTGCAGGCCGAAAGGGAGGCGCTGCAGGCGCGGCAGCGGGAAGTGAGCCGGCGGGAGGGCGCCTTGGCCCCGGCCCCGGCCCCCTCGCTGCACGCTCCGCTCAAAGACGAGCCCGAGGGGGAACCCAGGGACGGCTGCGTCATCACGAAGGTCCTCCTGTAGGTTTTGGCCGTTCCCACCCCCCGACCCCCACTCCACCAGTGGTATTCCACGTGTGGCCCGCGGAGCGGCGTCTTCAGCCTCACCTGGGAGCGGGATCTCAGTCCCTTGACCCTCTGCCGAGTTGAAATCGCCAAATGCAGGGTCTTGAGAAGCAGAACCAGAACATGCTCATGATCCTCTCCGGCGGCCTCCTCTGCTGGTGGCGTTTTGTGGGATCCGCGCAGGCGGGGGTTTTCCTCTGACCGCCTTTGGAAAAGAGGCCACTGGCCCCATGAACCTAGAGCATTTGGAGCCATGGCCATTCTTTGGTAACTTTGAAAGGACCGAAACTTCCTTACACACCAAGGACTATCACACCATGTGCCCGCAACCCAGAGTAGAATGTGCATTGAAATGAGGATCAGGCATTTTTACCCCCCAAAAGTTTTACTTCCTAACGAGGAAGTCTTTGATGAGTAGCCCTTGCCCAGCACCAAGTTCTGAACAGGAGGCCGTTTAGTTTCCAGAACTGCTCATTACCCTATCATTCCTAGTGCCTTAGGAAGGCAGTCCTGGAGAAGTCCTCCTTTTGCTCCCCTCCCCAGCTGGCCCCCCAGTACCAAGCGCCTTGTCTCACCTCCGCCATCTTCCTTCCCCCGTTGCAGCCTGATGACAGCTGTGCTAAGTTCCCCACTTCACTGCCTCACACCTGCCACCTTACTTGCAAGACCTGACCTCAGCCCTCCCTCCTTGACAGGAAGGGAGCTTCCTCCCCAACGTCTCCTCAGCCCTCACACTTGGGCCAAGGAGGAAGGCACCCTCCCATCTGAGGCCACCTCCTTCACCTTTTTGGGGCCTTTTGGTGTTGCCATGCTAAGTCCTGCCCAACTCTTTCGACGCCATGGACTGTAGTGCCCCAGGCTCCTTCCCAGGCAGTAATAGGGAGTGGGTTGCCATTTTCTACTCCAGGGATCTTCCCCATTCAGGGATCAAACCCACAGCTCCTGGGTTGCAGGCGGATTCTTTACCACTGAGCCACCTGGGAAGCCCCGTGGATGTCTTATAGAATGTCCGATACTCTGGATTTTTTTGTCTGACTGTTTCCTTAGGCCAAATTATGTACTCCTTCTTGGTTCATCTACCTGGAGAGCTGCAACAGTCACCTTTGTGCCCAAAACTGACTACCTCCAGCCTTGTGTGCTCTTCCCAGGTCTGTCCTTCATGTTCAGTCCCCTGCAGCGTATCTCCACCTCTACTTGCACATCTTGCCACTGGGGATGGAAGGGGTAAATGTATTCAACTCCACATCCCCACCCCTGACCCAATGGCTAAGAATTACTGGGCTCTTAAAATGTGTCAGGTACATTTACATGTATTATCTCACTTTATTTCCATAGCAGCTCCCTGGGGAGGGGGGCATATTAATACTAATACGCTGCCCATTTTACAGCTAATGAAACTGAGAGAGGGCTTAAGTGGCTTGTACAAGATGACAGCTGGTAAGTAGTAGTGTCAGCAGTCCAATCCAGTCTCTACCTCCAGATGCCGTGTTCCCGGCTGCTGTACTGTTGCCCTTGTGACTCACTCATCCGAGCTGACACCTTTGCTTCCTAACTCCAGCTCCAGGTCGTACCATCAGTGACATTGACATGTACTGACCACTCACCATGCCAGCTGTGCAAAAATGCTGGACAATAATTGCCTACCGTGCAGTAACCCCATGATATAATCCCATGAGTAATCCTCCACCCACTTTGCAGAGAGACAGGCTCAGAGGAACTAAGTAATGTCGAGGAAGAATGGGGTTTGAGCACCAGTCTTGCTGAATCCCAGGCCCCTGATCTCTTGAGTCTATTTCTAGTGGCTCAGTTGGTAATGAAGAAGACCCAGGTTCGATCCCTGGGTCAGGAAGATCCCCTGGAGAAGGGCATGGGAACCCACTCCAGTGTTCTTGCCTGGAGAATTCCATGGATAGAGGAATTCCACGGGCACCAGGAATTCCTGGTGGGCTACAGAACATGGGGTCGCAGAGTCCAATATGACTGAGCGACTGAGACTTTACTTTTACACCTGTCTTCCTTCTGATGTCACCTGCCCAGCTCAGGACCCGGTTATCATTCAGCTGGGATTCACCTTTCCATCCTCGTCTTCTCACACTACCACCTACCTGACACTCAACTTGGCCAGAGGAATTGTTCTGACACTGATTATATCACATTTCCTGCTCAAGACGAGATCACCCATCCTCTGCAAGCTCTCTTTGTGGCCTGACTGTCAAGTCCCCTCCAGCCCTGTGCCAGTCTTATCTGTCCCCTCCTCCACAAACGCTGTATGCTTCAGCCAAATTGGACTCCTTGTTCTGATGTGTCCTGGTCTTGGCACCTCTGTGCCTGTTTGCACTTCCACCTCTTAAAAAAAGCCCTTCAATCTGAGTATGAAAAATACCACTTATTTTCTAAGAATAAACTCAAATTCGACTCCCTACATGAAGCTTTCCTGGATTCCTCATCATTCAGAAATGATTCTTCTCTGGACTCTCAGCATTTTGTGTCTCAAAGCCCTTAGGAAGGCCCTCTGGTGTGTACCCTTGGGAGCCGGGCTGGTGTTCATTCCTCCAGCTCCCCCTGTCTTACCTGTGGCAGCTGCTCAATAAATATTTGAGGCGATAAACCCATTCAGTTTTCCCAATATAATTAATCCTTTATCTTTAATTCTGAGTGGAATTCCTAACAGAAAAAAGAAGTAGCCTAAAAGGAAGTAGCAGTAAATTTTTAAAAGCTGTTTAGTCAGTGAACTTTTAATGTGTCAGTTTGGGGCTGTTTGGTTTAAATCTAATCACAAGGTATATCAATTATCAGGAACACTTTTCTTAAAATTATTTTTTTTCATTACACAATCGATATAAATGCAATGCCCCAACCTAGGAAGAAAAACTGAAAGAAAAAATCTCCCAAAGTCCTGTCATCTTAGACTGCTACTAACATTTTATTTTATTCTTCTGTCTCCTGCAGTTTTTGTATTACTCTAAAAATAATGTTATTTCTATTAAGAACTGAAATGTAACTTCTTCATGTGTGTTTATAATTGGGCTGTACAACCTGAATTTGGACTTTTAGGAAAGGAAAAAAAAGTACAAATGTCATTCTTGTTTCAACAATTGTTCAAACCATTAAAATAAGCAAAGAGGGACTTTTAGAATCTTAACCACTCTTTCAAGAAAGGTAGCTAATGGGTGCACCAGTCATCTGTTCAGGGGATGGGGAAAGCAATTAGCCTGACTGATGACTTACTAGTGGTTGTGGGAGTTAAAACACTTTTTACACTTCTGCATTGCTATAGCTTTTTCATATCAAGCATAAATTACTTTTATAATTAAAAATAAAAATTACTTCTTGCAAATGGAAAATCCTTACTATCAGCATTCAGCTTATTTAAGATACACAAGACTTCCCACACAAGAACTGAGATAACCTGCAATTCCAGAAAAGCCTAGAAGGAAATGCAGTCCAACTCAATCATTTGGCAGATGAGAAAAATAAGCCTGAGTGGCTCATCCACTTAGTGGCTACAATGGCTCACCTGACTCCATCCTCGTCAGATACTCTCGCCCTGGCCCTGGCCCTCTCTGGCTCTGAGGGCTTCTGCTGGCTCACCTGGCAAAGCACAAGGGCTACCAGGACCAGCTGCCTGAGCTGGCATCCTGTCAGTAAGTGCTGGGATCTGAAAGTGCAGAGGTGGTTCCGGGGATAGCCTCGGTCTCTCTGGCCCAGTCTGCTCACATTAGAGTTGTCACTGCTATTGTGTGATGGGGATGTGCCCTTTTATACTGCAGAACTTCCCTGATTGATACAGTAAGGCTTGCTAATAGCAGCAGACAGTTGCTGCCTTTGAGGGCAAGGCACATGGCAAGGTGGAGGGCTGGAACTGGGATGCAGAATGCCCTGAATCCAACTCCTGAACTCCTGCCATGATGTCAAGTGATGGGCCCCTTCTTTTAAGTTGAGATTCGGCAGAGGAGAGGGTGTGGGCAAATCAGAGTAATGACAACCAAGACCGAAAGAGCTAGAGCTCTTTATGCACCTAAGGTGTCACCCTTGAAGGCTGGAGAAGGGAACGGCTTGCTTAGTTTGGGCTGAATTTCTACTTTAGAAAGCTGTCTGTCTTAATGTCTCAGAAAGGATTCATAAAAACTAAGCTTTTGTTTTGCTACCATGGACTTACTGGGGAATTCTGTTTCTAAAAAGGTTTGATATTCAGTCTGCTCCTTTGTCTGGAAAATGGATGATGTGATCATTAAGGTCCCCTTGGCTCTAATGTACTATGATAACATAAAGTTCAATGAAACAGCCATCTCTGAGTGAATTGGTGGTTCTGTTTAGATTTTCCTGTTAATTGTAGATTTAGAAGGAAGTGTTTAAAGCCACATATATGTGTTTACTATTAAAAATAACAATGGTGTATCACACTTCTACAGAAGTGAGGCACTATGAGATTCACTACCCAGAACTGAAAATGTGTGTAAGCGTGCTCTCCCATTCCCCACTCTCGGTTCTCACAGCACCCTGCAAGCAGGACACGTATAACCATCCGTGTGTTACTCTGAGGCCCCACACTTCAACAAGGTGAAACGACCTACGAGACCACAGCTCCTAAGCCGCAGACTGGAAGCTGACCTCAATCCATGGGCCCCAGCCAGATGTGGAACCAAACAGCTGACCTCCTTCCGTGACTCTCTTCTGACCCACCTCTTCACCACTGCCTGACCTGTCTCGTGGCCTGAGTGTCTGCTACACTTGGGTCCATGTTGGCTATTCCCGCTCCAGTGCTGAGAGGAAGCGAGGCTGGCCATCATGAGTTTTGTATGGCTGATGTAACAGATTCCACAAGCTTGGTAGCTAAAAACAACACAAATGTATTAACTTACAGTTCTGCAGGTCAGAAGTCTTAAAATGCATCTCAAAGTGTTGGCAGGGCTGTGTTCTTTTCTAAAGGCTCCAGAAGAGAATCTCGTTTTTTTGTTTTTTATTTTTCTGGTTTTTGGAGGCTGCCCACGTTCTGGCTTCTTCAAGGCCAGCAGGAACCAGTCTTTCTCACAACCCATCACTCTGCGTCCCTCATCCACATTTTAAAGGACTGTCTACTGAACTTAAGTTCAGTTGGTCAGCAACCTAATTCTATCTGCAAACGGAGTTCTCCCCTGCCAGGTAATACTGTGGTTCCAGGGGTTAGGATATGGACACGTGGGGAGGTGGGGAAGTGGCAGGCATTATCTACCTACCGTAGCACATTACACTGTCTGACCTGGGTCTGGATGGAGGTGATGTGAGAAAGGAACGTGCCTGAGGAGCCCCTCTTCCTTGGGAATCAGCACTTTACTGGGGATCCTCATCTTTCCCTCTTGTGTCTTCCTCCATCTCTCTGCCCAGTGCAGAGAGTCCTCATAGGCTTTTCTGAGAAAGATACCTAGAAAGTGGTATGAAGAATGCCTCCGGAGTTTATAAATTTGTACACTGACTAGAAAGGCTGGTGTGTGTGTCTGTGTGTGTGTGTGTGTGTGTGTGTGAGAAGAGTTGAGTCTTTAGTCAGATGTGAATTAAACTCTTAAGTTAAAAAAAAAGTGCTCAAATGTTATTAGTAAAAATGTTGAAACACAAAAAATTACAAATAAAATCTAAGCTTCCAACTACCTCTATTAGATGTCACCTTGGCAACCACTTCAATCTCTCTGAAATCCAGTTTCCTCAGTAAAATGGGGATAAGACATACCTTACAGAGTTGCTATTATGATTGCTACTTAGGCAAATTCTGATGTATTTTAAACTCAGTAACAATGACTTCTTTTTTTCCTTTTTTCTCTTACTTATCTGAAAGACAGCTCAAAACCAATCCGAAGGACTTCAGAAAGAGCAAGTTCCTCCGGGATGACTCCCGAGAGGAGAGGAACATAAGCCACAAGGATCTGCCAAATCATTCTCCCTCACGATGGGACTACTCTTCTATCAAAACATAAATATCACACCTGATTTGCCAAAGAAGCCAATCCAGTCAAATTCAACTGGACTTGTGACTACCAAGTCGTCTGACCAATCTTACAAGTAAATCTATCAAAGCCAATCCATCTATGCACTTCTGCCTTCAAAGTTATCACCTTTGAAGATTATATAGTTATTCCACAAATGCTTCCAAGCTTAAAGCCCTTGAGGAGTTTCTGGTGTGTTCTAAAGTTACCAAATATTCATCTTTCCAGGAAAAGTTGATTTTTGAAAAGAGCTGCCAGTTACTCAGAGCCCAGTCTGATGAATATAACCAGATTAACATTTCTGGTTAATAGGGTGTGATTATAATAAAGCAGCGATAATTTTCTGTGTGTGGTTCATAAATTGGCCTTGAAGGTGTTGTACATTAAGGTTAAGTAAAGGGAGCATAATCGTAGTGGCGATTAAAGCCCGTTTTAGTGGGTTTATGATGTGAATGAATTCAGATAGCACTGGGAGTCATTACGTATTTAAACAGTATTAAATGTTTCTCTTTATGAAAATCTTAATTATGACATTCTCTGAAATCTGATTTCATAGTATTAAAATGAAGGCTTTAAGGAAAAGCACTAAATGCTAATGAGAGCTTTATTATTTCAGTATATGTTCTCTTGGGCCTTTGGTCAAGGTAAGTAATGATCAGATGAATGAGTTGGCAACCTTCCTGGCCTCTGAAGTCTACTAGTAAGTGGAAGCTAAGTAACACACTGTCACATGTTTAAATATATTTAATAACAGTCCACCAACTTTTCCCTGTCTTGCTTTCTGGGCAATGAAACACCATGGCATTCTAACACAGATAAGGAAAGCTGGCTTTCTGTCCGGAGAAATTTCTGAAAGTCATCCTGACTCAGCGCACTCAAGACTCTGTTTGCGTCCATCACATTAGCTTCCCCAAGCTCCTCATCCTCCAGGGACTTTTGATTTAAAGGTTTTCCATCAACTCCAATTTCTAACAACTTGAAAAATGGTTTTTGTTTTGTTTCTTTGGTACTTCAGTGCTCTATTATTCAGACTTAGGACCACAAAACCCAAATGTCTGATTGAGGCAGAAGTACTAATATTTTCAAGTAGTCAGAGAAGATTCATAATCAAGTGAGGGGCTTGCAGCCTCTAAGGTTCTACTGTTGTCTACATATCCAAAACCCTTAAAAACATGACTGAAATATTCTGAAGGCAGAGTCTGTAAGATCCCCTAAGAATGTCTGATTTAGGGACAAATCTGAAAGTACTGTTTATACCCCAGGTGGTGCGGTGGTAAAGAACCACCTGTCAATGCAGGAGACACAAGAGAGCGAGTTCCATCCCTGGGTCAGGAAATCCCCTAGAGTAGGAAATGGTTACCCACTCCTATTCTGTCAATGGCATGAGAACTGGACTCACCAGTTTAGTGTCCCATCCTGTTTCCACCTCTGTATCTCTCTCATTCTCACACTCACACACTTGTAGCTCCTAAGACAAATGCCACTGGTTCTGTCAAACAGTTTGAAAACCAAGTTCAGATCAGTGTTGTTCTAACTGTAGGGCTCACCCCATTAATGGACTATAAAATCAATGCAGTGGTTGGAATCAGTAATTTGGAAAACAAAAAAGAAGTGCATTACATGAACTAATGGCTAAGTGAAAGTGACTCAGCCATGTCCAGCTCTTTGCGACCCCATGGACCATACAGTCCATGGAATTCTCTAGGCCAGAATACTGGAGTGGGTAGCCTTTCCCTTCTCCAGGGGATTTTCCCAACCCAGGGATCGAACCCAGGTCTCCTGCATTGCAGGCAGATTCTTTAATCAGCTGAGCCACAAGGGAAGCCCAAGAATACTGAAGTGGGTAGCCTATCCCTTCTCCAGCGAATCTTCCCCACCCAGGAATCGAACAGGAGTCTCCTGCATTGCAGGCAGATTCTTTACCAACCGAGCTATCAGGAAAGCCCTAGTATTGGTATCTATAAAACCTGTTATATATGCACATACAGACCCTCACGTACTGAGCTGTGACATAAACTGTATTTAATGCAGATCATGGTCAAAACGGCTTGAAAGCTTTTCCTTTACCTTCTCTTGTAGCCTCGATTTCTTCCATTTCCTCAGTCACATAAACCTCCATTGATACCAAACCACTCGTGGTTCCTCAAACCCAACCGACTCTTCCCCTTCTATGCGTCCATGGTGTATGACGCCAGGCACCTCTTCCGTGTGTGTGAGTGTATGGTGCAAGGCACTAGGAATGAGTTCTGAGGAAAACCAAAATCTTGCTCACATGGACAGACAAGTATTATACGAATCACACTAAAACTTAGCTGTGAACCCAAGTTAAGTAGTCTAAATGAAACACATCTGGATTTTCAAGAACATGAACCAAAGACAATTAATCTCAGGAGACAAGGGAGCCATCTCTGTAGAAGAATCCATTAGCGGAGAGCTAAAGAACATGTCAAAGTTAACTAGGTAAACAGGCAGTTAGCATTCCAGATAGAACAACATATAGGCAGCCCTGGGATGAGAGAGGACATGGCATGTTTGAGGAACTGAAAAAAAGCCCAGAGAATGAGCAGGAGGGCAGCCCAAGACAGGACCGGAGAGGCTGACAGGTGCTAGGCCAGCTGGGGACCTAGGGGCTAGGGTTTTGTTTCTGTCCTCAGAGTAATGGAAAGCCATGCAAGAATTTAAGCAAAAGATGATGAATAAAGAGTTGTGAAGACACTATGTTCTGCAGAATGGAAGACGGACTAGAGGGAAGGAGTGACTGCACGGAGGCAAGTTAGGAAGCTAGTAGAATAATCCGGGTGAATAGTGACAGTGAACTGACTCAATATACTGGAAGTCAAGGGGGAGAGGAAAAAGGGTGTGGTAGTGAAACGGAGATTGACTGCTAGGTTCTGACTTGCGTAACTGGGTAGATGATGCTGCTTGCCGAGAGTAAACTGGAAAAGATCAGGTTTGGAGAAGACTCTGGGTTCGTCTTGAATAAGCTGCTTGGATACGTATCTTGGCTAAGACAACCTGGAAGCCATGGGAGTACAGATGGTAAATGAAATTGGGTGTATGAACATAAGGAAAACACCTGGGCTTGTGCCCTGAAGGCCTCTCCACTTCCTGGTGTTATATTCCTACTTACTATAATGTCTCTGAGTACGCACAGTTAACAACACAGGTTTTACCTGCTGCTGCTGCTGCTGCTAAGTTGCTTCAGTCGTGTCCGACTCTGTGCAACCCCACAGACGGCAGCCCACCAGGCTCCGCCGTCCCTGGGATTCTCTAGGCAAGATCACTGGAATGGGTTGCCATTTCCTTCTCCAATGCATGAAAATGAAGTCGCTCAGTCGTGTCTGACCCTCAGAGACCCCATGGACTGCAGCCCACCAGGCTCCTCCGTCCATGGGGTTTCCCAGGCAAGAGCACTGGAGTGGGGTGCCATTGCCTTCTCCGGGTTTTATCTGCGTTAAAGTTCAAATATAGAAATAATAAAAAAGTGAAAATCTGCTCACTCTAGGGATAATTAATAATTTGATATGACCCTTATATACATTTTTAAGTGGGATTATGCTTTACATACTTTTCTAAAATCAGCAATGTAGTAAGAATATTCTTCTCCATCATGATATAGACAGTTCTATCTTACTCGCCTGAATGGCTACAGTATTACATGGTGGGCCTGCATTGCCATTTAACCAACCCCCAAGTCGCCACTGATTGGCAGTTGGGTTACCTCAGTTACTGCCCATTCAGTAGTCACTGACCTCCTTCTGCCTTGCTCACTGAGGCCTGATTTTGTTCGAACAGCAACATGTTCCACCTTATGATGGCTCACAATTGGCTTAAGGCAACAGAGACCATCCTGTTGCCCACCTTTCCAACTTCCCTTGGGGCCATGGGCAGTCATGTTACCAGGTTCTGGCTAATGACCCCAAGGAGAAGTCTGTTATGAGAGTTTCTGAGTAAGCTTTTGCTTTCCTGATAAAGGAGAAACAACAGGAATACTGCTCTTTCCCCTGTTTTGGACTTGAACGTGATGACTGGAGTTTCAAAAGTCATTTTGCAATTATAAGGACATAAGCCAGAACTAAGAATAGTAAAGCAGAAAGACAAAGAGAAAAAGCCTGGGCCCTGATTCACATAGACACACAGGTAAACACTGACTCATTTTAAAGAATGCAAATATATTTCCACTTTAAAGCCTGAAAAAAGTAAAATGAAATGTTTTAAAGATTCATAGCAGAGACATAAGTGATGCCCTAAAAAATAAGAAGCACACTCAGAACACAATGGGGAAGACACTTTCAACAGTCCCTGAGAACCTTCAGGTGCTGGGCCCAGAAACGCCTTTCTGGCTCCCTGCCCAGCCCAGCCCTCTGCCCTGCGACTCAACAGGACGGCCTCTGTACACAATCTCTGACACCTCTTCTCGGTGTAAATTTATGTCTTCTTTTGGCTGCTCTTTGAAAATGTGCCATATTAAGAAATAATCTTTTACATGAAAAGCTAGGAGGTATTTTAACTGGATGAACCATAACTTCGTAAGTTCATAACTAGAATAAATTAAACAGAAGTAAAACCTTTAAAAACAGAAGAAAAATAAAACCCCTCCCTTTGTGAGAAAAAGTGCTTCTTAGCTATTTAATTTAGAAGACAATTTCTGTTATTTTACTATAATGGTGACGGTATCTTCTGTTCTCAATTTTGCCACCTTCTCATGTTCTGGCAAAATATGTTAGAATTCTCAAAATTCAGCAACTCGCAGCTTCACTTTAAACAAACACTTAAAGGCTATTAAATTACTAAATTTATACTGTGTAAATAAACTATAATTTTAAATATTAGACACAAAACAATTTTATGTATAATTCAAATTGTACATAATCCACATTTATGCTTCTAAACAAACAGAAGCTCACATTTGTACTACTTTCATACTTTACAAAGTGCTTTTATATACATTTTCTCATTTTTTATTCGAAACAAACATGTGAGTTAAATATTATTCCCATTTCACAAGTAGAAATAGAACCAGACATTATTCAGTGCTTTAACCAGTATACAGTGTAGCCCTGAGACTTTAGATCTGCAAAGGGTTTTAATAATGCAAATATCACATATATATCAATTTTTATCACCATTTTCAAGTTTCCATTTTCTTAACAAAGGAAAACAATGAAAAATTTTCTACAATCTAATAATAAAAGTGGGAAATATTATATATACAACTGTATACTAACCCAGTGAGTGAGATCTATCAGAAGCAAGTTTACTCTGAAGGTCCTATATTGTTACCTGTATACAGGGCACCAGTATCAGAACCATGTTTACACGAGTAATTTTTCTACTTTAGAGAAAATAATCCAGGACATTCCTATTGCCTCCAGGTCTTGTGTGTGTGTGTGTGTATGTGTTAGGGTATGAAAGTGGCCAAGTGTGTGGTATGTGTGTGTGTTAGGGTATGTAAGCGGTCAGGAAGTGGTGTGTCTGTGTTAGGGTATGCAAGTGGCCAGGAAGGTAGGTAGGAGTGTGCATGTGTGTGTGTGTGTGCGTGTGTGTGTTAGGGTATGTAAGTGGCCATGTGTGTTTGTGTGTGTGTGTGTTAGGGTATGTAAGTGGGCAGAAAGGATACAGAAAAATACTTAATCCAAATTTGGAGTTATAAGATCTCTGATTTTCCCATCTGCAGTGACTTGAGAAATTTGGTCATCTGTCTCATCTATAGTAATACATTTTCTTTCCACACCCCTCCTTCTTCTTAAGTACTGTCTACCATTAAGATTAGAAATTCCAACAGGTGGCTTTTCTTTCTGAATTATCTTCCCTATTGCATACTTTTTTCCCCCAGAATTTTCCTTTCCTATTTCTGTATCTTGAAGACATTTCATTATAGTAGATGACAGAGCTATAGTTTATATTCACTGTGATAAAAGATCAGTTTCAGCATTGATTTCCCAGCAAAAAGCTGACAGAAAAGTCACCACAAAGGGAAAAAACTGCGTTAACTGGCAGTGCAGTGACACCTGCACTCAGAAAGCTGCACTGCAGCCTCCCTAAATCTGAGCTAATCTCCTCTCATCACTGTGCTGTCAATTTTCAGAGGAAAATTCTGGCTGGTTTCATTACTGTGCTGTCAATTTACAGAGGGAAATTCTGCCTGGTCTTGAGTTCAAAGCAGACCAGAATGTTTAAATTATTGGTTCAATGAATTATTTTTTGATGTTATGTTTTTATTGCATCTGAAGATATTTTCAATAAACATCTGGAGTTTGGAGCCTTGACTAGGTAAGGAAGCAAGGGGAAGTTGCTCATTTGTGTCCGACTCTTTGCGACCTCATGGACTGTAGCCTATCAGGTTCTTCCATCCATGGGATTTTCCAGGTAAGAGTACTGGAGTGGGATGCCATTTCCTTCTCTAGAGGATCTTCCCAACCCAGGGATCGAACCCAGGTCTCTTGCATTGTAGGCAGACGCTTTACCGTCTGAGCCACCAGGGAAGTCTCTAATCCTTTTGCAGTAGAAATCAAATTTTTCTGGCATGACTCCATTGCCAGCAATGGGATTTATCAAAACTACAAACGCTAGCACATTGAATATTTCAATACTGTACTCAACTGTTCATATTTTAGCTATGAAACAAACCAAATGTAAATGCTTAATATATAATACAAATCCACAGATTCTTCACAGAAGAAAACAATGGAAGACTGATTTTCTACATGTCGCCTGCTCATTAGTTCTTCAATAATATGTCTTGAGTTATTTCAAATATAATGTATACACCACTACCTATGTTTTTCAACATTTCCTATCTAGGTCCTAAAGGGTATAAACAAGGATGCATACAGTCAGGTTGTTTTTATAAACTTTTGGTGTTTCTTCTGTTATGCATCTTACAATAATGAATATAAGGAGACAAAGACAAATGTACATTTAAGTTAGTGGTTACACGAATTTTGCTTATATGGCTAATTGTTTCTATGGGTCTTGCAAATGACAAAATAAAATAACAAAGTCTGATAAGCCCATCCATGCCCCGTGAACTGTAGTCCACTCACAGCATACCTTGATTCAGTCACTATTTATTAGTTTTGAAAAATGTTTTTTAAAAGCTCTGCAAACCACACTTTATTACAAATTTCTGAATCATGAGGGGTAAACTGACACAGTTCCCTCATGTCGCTGACTCTTTTTGAGGGGAAATCCCTGCAATTACACAAGAGTTCCCGAGCTCGATAAAAAGGTGACCGTGCCCTACGCCTGGCCTCACTCTACAGCCCCTTTGACCCAAGGCACAGTCCCTGGCGCATCTTTCTGAGATTTAGCTTCCGGGAAATTTTCAGCAAACCTCTCTCGTGCTTTCTCCCAGTTCTTTTTGCTCTTGTTTTGGAGAAGCTGAACATCTTCAATTGAAGATGGCTTGCCTGTCCCCAAGCCTGCATGTGTTCGCCGAAGCTGAAGCTGGATCTGTTACCAAAAGTTGAGAAGAGAACTTACTGCAGCACCTAAACACACTGAGAGCTGCTTTATCCAATCTGATACTTGTAACCATAATTCTTTGAATTAGAGAAGATTGATGCATAAGAAAAAACTGTCAAATGCATCAAATACATACAGGGATATTACATACGTGGTGATACGTGGGACTTACACTCATTTTTCTACACTGTCTTGCTTATCAATAAGAACAGTGGACTCTATAATAAACAGAGTGGTCCCTAAACAGCAATCACCGTATTTCACTGAGATGCTGCAGAATCAATCTGTCATCTACTTTTACTTTTAACCACAAGTAAAAGCAATGAATGTATGTAAACCTATAGTCTGAGCCTCACCTAAGTAAGTGAAGGATAAGTTAGACCTCTGACTCATGAAGAGTTTGTTTTCATAAAAGGAGGGGAGGACTTCTCATTATTTTGAGAACCATTAAAAGCCACAAATTACTGAGTGTCTAATGTATGTCAGGCATCAACCTAGGGGCTTTATTTTCAGATATTTCTGAAAAAGTTCTCATTATCCCCATTTTAACAGATGAAAACTGAAGTCCACATGTGCCCTAAGTCATACAGCAAGTGAGAGAGCCCCCACTCTAACCTGACTGCAAAACCCATGTTCTTTCCTCTGTACCGCCAATGAAAGGATTTACATTAAATCTTCCATTATTTTTTTTAGGTGCCAAGTCATTATCAAGAATGCTCTCTGGTCGTATTACTACCTTGTAAGGTTTCTGTGAAAGAGAATCTGAACCGCCAATGAACCATGGGACTGCAGAACTGAACCACTGTATTGTTTTCTAGACAGGATTCACTCTATTGCCTGTTACATGCTCTGAATCTTGAACCTAAAACGGATTCTCCAGCTAGTACAGAATCTGACTGTTCGTAAGGTAACACTTGATTGTTCCTGCATGTTAGGACAAGGCACAGTAAACAAAGCCATTGAAAATAAAAGGCACAGAAGAACGTCTGGCTCAGGAAAAAAACACTGATTATTTAAAGGTTTAGGAAGTCTCTAAGAGGCTTCCGAAAAACAAAACAGATCATAAACACAAAAATTTGGTAATTGTGATTGCCGCAAAGGTAGTTACCATGTCTCTTTGCTTGCTACCATACTCCTAGCACTTAGAGCAACGCCTAGCATATAGTAAGTATACAGTAAATATATCTGTTACAAGAGTAACGAATGAAAGAAACCACAAGTCTTACCGGAGTTTTCATGCCTCCACCGTCCTTCCCTAGGCCCTCTCCTTTCTTCCATCCCATCTTCTCCAACATCTTCCGACCTTTATTGCTATCAGTAATTTCACTTTAGAGAAAATTAAGATGATAGTTGATTTTGAGACCATTTAAATCACATTTATAATAAACTAAAGAATTAAAAATAATTGGTACAACTACTTTAGAAAACCACTTGGCTTTCCCTAATAAAGTTGAAGACAGACAAACTCTAATCCTACATATACTAAACAGAAAAGCATGTATACGGTGCACCAAAAAGACATGGACAAGAATTTCTGCAGCCAAATCTAACAACCACCACAAATTAGAAATAATTCAGATGTCCATTGGTGGTAAAGTGGATAAACTGTGTCGTATCTATACAGGAGAATAGAGCAATGAAAAGAAAATGCACCTCACAAAGTAATGCTGGATGAAAAGAAGACAGACCCAAAATCAATACTATATTACTCCATATACTTAAAATTAAAAATTAAGCAAAATTAATGTGGCACTGCTGCAAGTCAGCAGAAGAGTCACTTCTGGGGAGGAGAGAGGGATGGTGACTCAGAGGGGACACTAGGAGGCCAGGCTTCTGGGGTTACTCAGGGTTTTCTATTTCTTGACCAAGACTGGGTTCTGCAATGTGTTAATCTTACGTCATTGATATTGATACTTAACATTTGTGAATTTAACATCAATTTAAAAAGTTAAAATGAAAGTAAACCTTTCATTAACTAGTTGCATTTTGTTTTATGATTTTATGGTCTAATATAAGGATATTTTAATTTTATGTTCTATCACATTGTCTCTTCAGTTCTACAAAATGTTAAATTAGCTCTTCAATAAAAATAGATGAAGCAATGCCAGACCAATGTTATTTCATTATTTATTAACTGTAATGTAATCTTTGTATTGTCCAGCAATTATTTCAAAAATATTAAACCTTGAAAATATTTGTCAAGTTGCTTGGTATATGTAGTCTAAAATATTGTATTTCATAAAATCTGACTCCATAAATTCAAAGATGCACTGTTAGTTTATGTACCATTATGAAAAAATTGCTATTATATGTAACCGTAAAATTCTATCCAAGTAATATATCTTAGAGCCAATAAAATATGATATCAAGTCAAATTTTAATAATTGCTAGTTTTACATGAAAAATTTAAATAACTAAACCTAGAATTTATATTCTGAGAAAAAAATGTAGCTAATATATGATTAAATGTAGAACTATAATCATATTGTAGGTTTCAAAATTACAGTTTTCATGTTTATCAATGCTACTTAACCAAGAGGAAAGAACTGAATCAAAAATAAGTAAGAAAAATAGTATTTCAGGGTCAAGAACACAAGCAGTTGAGTAAATAACTGTTAAAAGTATCAGTCTATTACCAATTTCTTACTAGCCCAGCCTTCTAAATACACAGTATATAAACGTATGGTCACTCAGTTGGGTGGCTAGAATGTGAGTTATGCATATACATGTATGTGTGTGTGTGTGTGTTTAAGTTTATATGTGATAAATATGTATGTATCCATATTCATGTATACGATCAGTAATTTTCCAGGGAATAGCAGAATACCAATATTAAAGGAAAATGTAAACAGAACTTCCACAGTCCTATAAATCAGATTTGTCCTATGAGTGTGATTATGGTACAAAGACTTTTTCAAGCAACTAAAATTTAATACTTACGAATGAACAGATGCAGGAGCATCATCTCTTTGGAAAGTTCCTTCACTTCCAATCTGCTCCCTACGTTTTCCAGCTCTGTCTTTATATTTTGGATTCTTCAATGTCTTTTCATCTTCGTAGTCTGTGTTCTTTATAAACATGAAATATTCATTGAGGAAAACAAAATTAAAAAAATGTCTGTATATTTGCCTTGCTTAGTGAATATGGTTCAATGCGGTCTCTATTAAATAAGTCATGATATAAATTAAGACACGATACAAATTAAGACAATTATGCTACTAATACTTTTAGTCTATCCCCTTTAAAATGTTTATTATCATTTCAAGTTGTGCTACAATATAAATTGTACATAGAATATAAACCATATATAAATTATAATATGTAATTATATGAAAATATAGTAAAAAATACAGTATATTTTGAATTAATGATATGTATTCATATTCTCATATGACTACCAGTATGAAAAGAAACATAGAGAACCCCTGGGGTTGAGAAAAAAATCTATTTCTCCTTTTCTCTAAGGAACTGAGAGTTCCAAAAGATCTAAAAAGTTTTGATACTGTTCCTTAAAAGGGAAAAATGTAGAAAGTCTTTTAAAAAATAGATAAAAAACAAATACTCTTTTACAATGGCAACAATAATATCTTTTTACTTCAATACAGCTTCACTATATGATTAATCAGTCACTCAACAAAAATTACTGAGTAAAGAATAAATTAAGCTCTATGTAAGGTGGCAGAATGCAAAGAAATTTATAATTCTCAAGTGCAGACATACAATCTTCAGCATACTGGTTCAACAATAAAAGTATGCCCAAGACAAGCCAGGGGCACAAAAGAGGCAATTCAGCGTGGGGTTTCAAAGAGGAATTCTCTTCCCTTTTTTTACTATTTGCTAACCTTTATATAAAAAGTTGGAGTAGGAAATAGCAACCCCCTCCAGTATTCTTGCCTGGAAAATCCCATGAACAGAGGAGCCTGGTGGGCTACAGTCCATAGGGTCGCAAGAGTCCATAGGGTTGCCAGGAGTTGGACATGACTAAGCACGCACATATAAAAAGTATAAAAAACACTCATCAAAAAACACACTACAGACTGCTAGAGCAATGTAAGGAAAGCAGCACAGAAGTTTTTACTTAATTTTACTTTCAAAACAGAGAAATGAAGAACCACCAATCCTAATGGATATTCGCCCTCAGAAAATGATGCAGAAATTGAGCTAAAATTTTGAGAAAACATTTTATTCTCTCCTTATAGATCTTCTACTTTCCTCCCAAATTAACCTCTTGACATTTTTTTCTATTATGATTTCTCTTTTAGTACAACAGTAACAAAAAAAAATACAATTTTGCAGAAAAATTTTGGCAGCATCTTCTCTGATATCTTCATAAAGTATAAAAAGCACTGGACAAATACACTTAAGACCTACAATTCTGTATCTAGCTCTGTCATTTAGTAGCTGGGTGACCAGATCTGGTTTCTCCAATGTAAACTAGCAATATTAATTACTTTCTTGCTCTATTATAGAATTAAATGGTAATTTTAACTGCCTTATTGATACGTAATTAACAAACAATAAATTATACATGAAGTGTACAATTAGATACTTTTGAGATTTGTATACACTTATGAACTTAAAACTGGACATGGAACAACAGACTGGTTCCAAATCGGGAAAGGGGTACGTCAAGGCTGTATATTGTCACCCTGCTTATTTAACTTACATGCAGAGTACATCAGGCGAAATGCCAGGCTTGATGAAGCACAAATTGGAATCAAAATTTCTGGGAGAAATATCAGTAACCTCAGATACACAGATGACACCACCCTTATGCCAGAAAGCGAAGAAGAACTAAAGAGCCTTTTGATGAAAGTGAGAGAGTGAAAAAGTTGGCTTAAATCTCAACATTAAGAAAACTTAAGATCATGGCATCTGGTCCCATCACTTTATGGCAAATATATGGGGAAACAATGGAAACATTGACAGGCTTTATTTCTGGGGGTTCCAAAATCATTGCAGATGGTGACTGCAGCCACGAAATTAGAAGACGTTTGCTCCTTGGAAGAAAATCTATGACCAACCTGGACAGCATATTAAAAAGCAGAGACATTACTTTACCAACGAAGGCCTGTCTAGTCAAAGCTATGGTTTTCCCAGGAGTCACCTATGGATCTGAGAGCTGGACTATAAAGAAAGCTGAACGCCAAAGAATCGATGCTTTTGAACTGTGGTGTTGGAGGAGACTCTTGAGAGTCCCTTGGACTGCAAGGAAATCCAACCAGTCCATCCTAAAGGAAATCAGTCCTAAATATTCATTAGAAGGACTGATGCTGAAGCTGAAACTCCAGTACTTTAGCCACCTGACGTGAAGAACTGCCTCACTGGAAAAGACCCTGATGCTGGGAAAGATTGAGGGCAGGAGAAGGAGGGGGTCAACAGAGGAAGAGATGGTCGGATGGCATCACCGACTCAATGGACATGAGTTTGAGCAAGCTCCTGGAGTTGGTGATAGACAGGGAGGCCTGGTCTGCTGCAGTCCATGAGGTCACACAGAGCTGGACACGACTGAGTGACTGAACTGAACTGATACACTTATGAAACCATCGCAATTAGGATAATAGATATTCATCTCCCACAAAAGTATCCTTGTCCTTTTTTTATAATCCATCCCTCCAGACCCTCTGCCTGTGCATCCTTCCTCTCCTGTATCCAGGCACCTACTGATCTGCCATGATACATTAGTTTGCTTTCCTAGAATTTTATAGAACTGAAGTCCATATACAGTTGATCCTTGAACAACATGAATTTGAACTTTGCAGGTCCACTGATACAGATTTTTTTCCACTGGTAAATATGACAGTACTACCCTATCTGTAATTGGTTGAATCTGCAGATGCAGAACATGAGATACAGACAAACTGTAGTTACGGAGGGCTGAGTACAGACATGAAGATTTTTCAACCGAGGTGAGACCCGGCACAGCTAATCCCTGTGTTGCTCAA